>NC_060074.1:55147500-55782142 GCF_922984935.1 Meles meles | reverse complement strand
CCCGGAGAAGGGGATCTGCTGTATCTCCATGTTCCTCCCTACTTCCTGATTCAGTTGCCGGTTTATCTTTTTCTCAGCTTCTTGTGGCTTTCCCTGTTCTCTCTGCTCCGCAGTGTCCCCTGAGTTTGTCAGTTGTCTTGGGCATGTGGCCTAGTTTTGTTCCACTGGGGGACTGGGGATCTTGGGAACCGGCTGATATCCCCATTGCCTTTCTCCAGAATTACTAAGTGATCATACCTGTCTTTCTCACATATTAAAGTGTCTGGAATAGGTAATTCTTCAAGGGTACTTGACATCTATATGCTTGGTGGTAGCAATATTATTTTAGAGCCAGAACAAGAGGACATTTGTCGTGTGATTTGTAGATGATTTGTGTTATTGTTTGGGATTGGTGTGCTTTTTGCTTTTCCTACCACCGTGCTTTCACACTCCTGTTATTCTAAGGAGTAGAAAACAGGAAAGGGGACTAAGAGTATTTACTATGAGCATTGAGTGCAGTTCTTACAAACTGTCAAGATGTAGTTTTACTTATTGGCAATTAAGAACATAGATAGATTTTGGAGTCAGCTAAACTTGAATTGATTCTTGGGTTTTTTCCACTTGTTACAAAAATGTGATGGGGTGCCTGCGTGGCTCCGTCTGTTAAGGGTCTGCCTTCAGCTCAGGTCATGGTCTCAGGGTCGTGGGATCGAGGCCCTGCATCACAGTGGGCTCCCTGCTTAACAAGGAGCCTGCTGCTCTCCCTCTGCCCCTCCCCGTGCTCTCTCTCAAATACATACATACATACATAAAATCTTTTTTTAAAAAGTGTGATCTTGGTCTGTTTTACTTAACCTAACATTGTTTTATCTTTCAAATGGGAAAACTAATACCTTCATCTCAATTTTTAGGCTGTTAGGATTAAATCAGATGATGCAAGTTGTGGTTGGCAAAATTCTGGAACTAAGGGCTCATTAAATGATAGCTGGCATTATTAGTAACTGTTAAAGACGGAAGGCATTTACTTTGTTTCATGGGAAGGAAAACAAACTGACAGAGGTTCAGTGATTTGGGGGAAGATCACATTAAGTAGGTTGGAAAACTGGGTTTGGCTCTTTCCTTAGTCCATGTTCTTGCAACCATATGCTGCTTCTTAAAGTAATTGCAGTTAAGAGTAATTTGACAGCAAGATCCACCATGGTTTATTTGGGTTATGTGGCTGGGTGGATAAACAGGGAAGATATGGGATGATGACTTTTTATTTTTTTTCTTAAAAATTGAAGTATAATTGTTAAATAACAATATCTTAGTTTCAGGTATACAACGCAATGATTTGATATTTGTGTATGTTGTAAAATGATCACTATAATAAGTGTAATTAACATCCATCGCCGCACAAGGAGTGCTGTCTTGAAGTCTGCAGTATTTGGAAGCTACAATTTCTAGAGGCCAAGGATGCAGTTATAATTAAATAGCTGAGAAAACCTGCCCTGAATTTTTTTTCTTCCTGTTGCTTAGCTGCTTTGTTGACTGCCAAGAACTTGTTTGATTTTAAGTACCTTTTATGCTTTCCTGTTACTCAGGTCCCATCATAATACAATAACTTTTAAGAAACTATGCATGTTCTTTTAAATTGCATTAAAGAAAAATAACTGCTATGTTAAACCCACACTTGGAGTAAGAACTTTTCTTCTCTTTTTCCCCCTTCCTTCCCCTTACTCTCCACCACTGGAGAGGAATGTGCCTCTGACCTTTATAAAGGGTCAGATTTTCGTACAATGTGATTAGCGGCCAATAGTTAAACCTCGGTGAACCAAACAAAGGAGTTGGTTATGGTTTTAGGAAAAACTCGGCTCAGTGGAAGTTCTGTGACAAGTTGTTGGAGTTCGCTACATCGATACTTACTTTATAGCACTGATTTTAATTGGTGCACATCTCTTTTGTTTTGGTTTGTTTTTGTTTTTATTAACCATTCTTGGGGTTTTGAACATAACTGCTTCCCACTGCCTTTCAGGATCTGCCAAGCTTGCTTCTTGGCATGAAGTGTATTTGTGTGGAGATGGGGCCTGTGTAGAACATTTAAGAGTTAAATACCTGGAATTTGCTCCAGATTCTTTGGCTCCCTTTTTACCAACCTGTTCCTCCTTACAATACACCACAGTTTTGACTTCAGTCCACAGTTACTTGAGAACCTGATGCATTCTAAAACAAATATTAAATTATGTTTAATTTGAAGACTTGAGTTTTATCTAGCAACTCTTGAGCACCAGCTATCTATTAGGTATTGGGAAAGAAATAATATAGTAGAAGGATAATACGTGATTCTTCCCTAGTTTTAAATTGGTTTTGAGACAAACCCAGTTCAAGGCAGAGGATTAAGTGCCAAGTTGAGTCATATAGAATCTAAATGCCAGAGGAGTCAGAATGGAAAGATCTGGAAAATATAAGAATCATTAAAGAAGGCTGAACAGAGGCGGGAGAGCATGGTCTTGAAGGAATTCCATGCAATGAAGGTAATAGGTAGGGCTGGAAGTTGGAAAGGAAATAGAAGCACCTTTGTAATTAAAAAGTTAAACTTTGACAGTTTTTCTGATGATTTTTTTTTTAAAGAATCGAAGAAATATGCACCAGTGTTTCCTTATTTTCTTGCTCTCTAAAGTGCCCCCCCCCCCCCCCCCCCCCGCCCCCGGCCCACACCAGACTGTACCTTTAACTTGGTAAGCCCTAGGCAGGGCAGTTTAGCAATGGCCCCCTACATAGATTTGGCACAGGGGAAAGCAACCTCAGTGTCAGTCCGCCAAATTTCTCTGCCCCCTCCCCCCCTCAGAAAATACCAGGATTTTAGCAGTTTGTGTTCTGAAAGTGGAGGTTGTGTCTTCTGCTTAGTTAATGAGTTTGTTTTTAAGGGTGTCCACTCTAGAAACGGATTTTTACTCTGTAACTTCACTTAATGATAGCTGCAAATGTGAAATTTCTGGTTGACCTTTCTATTTTGGGGGGATATTATTGTTGTCTTATTTTTCGTGTGCCTTTTACATGTCTAGACTATCTTTTCAAATTGATTATGAGCCTTACTTTAAACTGAAGCAAGGAAAGGTTTGATATTACTTATAAAAATTTCCCTTTAATTTCAGGGTTGTGATTTTCCTTTTAAATAATTATTGAGGAATGTTGTATTTGGGGTTTGTTTTCCGTTTAAATTTATTTACATGAACATTTTCTTGGCAAAATATTCCTCGAGGTTTAAAAAAAAAGTGCTGTTTTTTGAAAGGAGTAAATTCTTCAGTGTTTTGTGTGACTTATTTGAATGGAAAAGTTTGGTTAATAAAAATTTCCTCTTCCTTTGGCAAATGTTGATGTTTTTAAAGTCTTCCTAAAGGAAAGGGGAGCTTGGGTGGCTTTTTGTTTTTCAGTTATCTAGAGCCCCTTCCCTTCCGCTTGGTGCTCCCTCCCCACCATTGTTTTCTGAGCCTTTGAACTAGTTCTGTCTACAACTGAGAATGGTGGTTGAAAGTGAACCCAAACCAGATCCTTTCTGGGTGGGACACATAAGAAACTGGTTCCTTTGGTGTAATGGGGTGTCTCTATGAGGAGCGGGCTTCTGGAGAGAGACTTTTCCTTCTATACTTGTGTACTGTTCAAATGTCTTGTTTTTAACCAAGTATATATAATTAATATATGCGAAGCCATTGCTTTCCGTTTGTTTTTGTAATTGGCTAGAGTCCATGGTATAAGGCTTTAAAGGAACTCGATTTTGAAATTTACCAACTGCGGATCTTACTGAGTTTTGTGTCATTTAGAAAAATATTTAAAGACCAGCATGGATCTGTGACCTCGACATACTGCATGTCATTGTTTTTCAACTCCTTTCCTTATTTGCTTCAGTTGTAAATTGTCCTTAGTTTCACAGTCCCCATGGAAAGGCTTGTCAAGTGTGCACTTCCTTCAGCCAGCACATTCACAACTGCTGAATTTTCTTCTGCTCAGCTTGTTTTCCTTCTTCCCCTCTGCAGCCCTGAGCCACTTGGGATCCTCACATCACCAGAGCAGAACTACTAGAGAACTTCTCACGACTCCAGGAGCACGTGCTGCTGCCTTAGTCTCCGGTGAACGGTGAATGAGTGAGCCCAGCCCGGGGCCGGAGCACACCGCCTGCGGAACTGTGGGAAGACATGACGGGGCGCGGGCTCTAAGGTAGCTGAGTCAGCTTCCCCAGGAGCTCTCCGAGCAGCGTTGCCAGAGCCAGCCCTAGAGCCATTTCAACAAATCACCTCTTTTAATGCTCTTTGGCAGAGATCAAATCTAACACGGTAAATTCTTAGCCACAGTGATGATTTTGTTGGTTTAAATGAATCCGGTATTAAAAGGGTAGGGCTCTAGCCTAACTCTTCTTAGTTCTTGCATTGCCTGGAAGGTGGGCTTCTCTTTCTCTCTCTCTCTTTTTTTCCTTTTTGGGTGGAGCTGCTTAGTTATTCTTTACCATTGGCCGCTTTATTAAAAAACTATCAGTAAATATAAAATACTTCTGCCATTCTTTTCCTCTTAGAGGGCCACTTTTCTTTTTTTTTTTTTTTTTCCCCTGCTCTTCAAAGAGTTTATTTATTTATTTGAGAGAGACAGAGAGCAGGAGCAGGGGGATGGGCAGAGGCAGAGGGAGAAACAGATTCCCTGCTGAGCAGAGAGCCCCATGGGGCTCAGTCCCAGGACCCCAAGATCACCATCCTAGGCAAAGCCTACCGCTGAACCGAATGAACCACCCAGGCGCCCCTTGATTATTTAATTTCAAATAGTACAAAACAGTATTAAGTACAGATATATACATAGGTAAAATTTCCTCCCTGCCATCCTCTTTTACCCATAGCCACTAATTTGGAACACATACTTTCCACACACAAATCTTACCGTATTACATATAAAATCTGCATATTAATTATGTTTCAGAATTGACGAACATGTCCCCACATTTTGTTTTACAACTTGCTTTTTCCTTCCACTCCATAAGCTGTGGACATTTTCCCTTTTAAGCAGAATCTCAGTCTAAATGACTGCTTAGTGTTCCTTATAAGGCTGTAACATAATAACCAGTCCTCCAATGAGGGGTTAGCCTGTAATTTAAAGGGGGATGGGGGGGAGACCTTTCACATGAGGGAGAAAACAAAAGCCGTGGCTGTTGACATTAGACTTTTTAGTCTTTCATGTGAGTTTTTGTTTCCCAAGGCCCGTGATGCACAGCTTTGGGCTGTTGCTGAAGTGTCCGTTATGTCCGATTTTCATCTTCTGGATGCTTGGAAGGAACTTTGGCACTAGTCTGCGTTAATATATTTGTATAGTTGTTGGTTCTGGCTACTATCCTTGGAGCATTTTGAGAGATTTTCATGCCCATTTAAGGTGGTGTGAGGTTGAATTAGTTTTAAGTGGAAGTAATAAATAACAGGGATGGAATTAAGAGATTGACTTTATTTCATATATGCATTTATGTGACGGAGGAAGAGATGGTGGTTTGTTAATTGCTAACCCTTTGATTCTTAATTATGAAACAGGGTTAAGATGGTTCAGCTCAGTAGTTCCCTAGTGTGTTTGACAGTGAAAATCGCCAGAGAAGTTTTCAGCTATCTGGGGTTGGGGATGAATATTTTATTTTTGTTTCTTTATGAAACACTTATTTTTAGGAAAGTGATATAATCACTGTTTATAAGATTAAAAAGACACAAAAGAGTGAAGAAATACAAGTTTCACTCCCCATCTCCCAGGCGTCCAGTTGTTCTTCCTAGAATCAGTCATTGTTACCAATTCTTTGTGTATTCTTTTGGAGATTTCAAGGCATATATAATATACTGGCACATAAACCTTAGATTATTGCAGGGTTTTATTTGTGTGTGTTTAAAGATTTTATTTATTTATTTGACAGAGAGAGTGCAAGAGAATACAACCAAGGGAAGGGTTAGAGGGAGAAAGAGACTCCCTGCTGAGCAGGGAGCCTGTGAGCGGCTGGGCTCCATCCAAGGACCCTGGGATCATGACCTGAGCTGAAGGCAGATGCTTAATGAACTTAGCCACCCAGGCGCCCCTGTGTGTGTGTGTGTGTGTGTGTGTGTGTGTGTGTGTGTGTGTGTGTGTGTTTAAACTCCGATGGTAACAATATATGCTGTTTTGTGCCCTTTTTTACTGTGATGATATTTCTTGGAAGATCTTCTATATTAATACTGCATTCTTTTTTAATGGATGCCTAGTATTCCACTGTGGACATGTGCTATAATTTATTTAACCAGTGCTATGTCGATGGCCACCTGGATGACTTCTAGTCTATTGTTTATTATATGAACAGGGCTCTACGGAATATAACCTTGTACAGGTAGCATTTCAAACATGTTTATGAGTATATCCGTAGGATCCATTTCTAGTAGTAGAATTGCTGTGTCAAAAGTTACAAACATTTTAAATTTGGTAGAAATTTATTGCCAGGTTACTCTGTTCATTGAGCTTGCTTGCGAAGTTTTATATTTCCTTCTTTTTTTTTTTTTTTTAAAGATTTTATTTATTTATTTGAGAGAGGGAGAGCGAGACAGAGAGCATGAGTGGGGGGCGGTGAGGGAGAAGCAGTCTCCCTGCTGAGCAGAGAGCCTGAAATGGGTCTTGATCCCAGGACCCCGGGAACATGACCTGTGCTGAAGGCAGACACTTAACTGACTGAGCCACCCAGGCACCCCAGTTTTAGATTTCAGCAGTAATGGGTGTTTCCTCAGACTCTGCTGATCACAGTATGATTGTCAAAGATATTTTACTTTGTCAAATGGATAGGTGAAAAATGATAGTTTAATGTGATTTTAATTTGTATTTTTATTTTCATTGATATTGAGCATCTTTTTGTAATTTTAAAGACCATTTGTATTTCCTATTGTGTTCCCCCGTGTTTGTGTCCTTAGTCTGTTTTCCATTGGGTTACTGATCTATTATTAGTTTAAAGGAACTCCTGTGCATTAACAAAATAACGTGTGGTAAGTGATATTTATATATTGTCATTTGTACAAAAATAAGAATTATTTTGCTGTGCAGATTATTTAAAAATTAGTACACTTATATTTATCAATTTATTCATTTGACAGCTGCTTATGGAATGCCTCGTAGGTATTAGGCACTTGTTCTAGGCAGCAGTATATAGAACACTGAAGAAAACCAATCCCAATTCTTGTTCCATGGCACTTACATTGTAGTGGAAGAGACATCAGTAGCAGATGTTCACAGTGACTTGTAGAGCTAAACAGATAAACTTTCTGTGGCTAAAAACCTATCTCATGGTTCCTTGGATGTTGTGTTGTGGCTACGTTTTCAGGTTTAAATCTTTGATACATCTGGAATGTTAGGTATGAATCCAACTGAATTTTTCTCTAGATGCTCTATATTTTAGGCTAAGGCTGAGTTGCTGTAACCAAGGGCTATGCTATGGTTCAAACAATGCAGAAGTTGATTTTTTTCTCACTAAACAGTCCTGTGTGAGCAAACCAGGTCAGCAGAACCTCCCATAGCCAGTAATCATTGAGACTCATGTTCCTTCTGTGCAGTTGTCACTGTAGTTATGTGCATGCTCATAGATGGCTTGCACCATATCTGGGCTCCCTCCATGTGAAGGACAAAGGAGAAAGTCCAGGGCAAGTGATCAGAAGCTGGACACACACCACTTCTATTTCCGTTGGTGAGAACTTAGTCTTGGGGCACACGTAGCTGCATGGGAGAGTGGGGAGTGTGGTCTCTCTAGGTCAGCATGGACCCAAGAAGCAGCCAAGAAGGAATTTTAATGGAAAATCAGTGGTTTTTGTCACAGTGGTTAGTTTTTCCAGTTTTACTGAATAGTTCCAACTTTTCCTCTTTTATTTCTTTTGTATTATACGTTCTCCTGTACACTTTGGTCTCTTTTGGGGATATCCATTTAGTTTCATTGATCTCTCTGCCCATACGTGTACCAGGATCACAGTTTTTGAACTCTTGGAGCTTAGATGTGTTTTACCTTGTGATGGGGGTTGTTCCATTTTGCAAAATTTTCATATTTATTTTAAGTTTCCTTTGACAGAATTTTAAAGTTCTATTTTACAGAATATTCATGTCTATTTTTATGTGTGAGGTTTTTTTTTAAAAAACAAAGAACTTTAAAATAATCTTATCTATTCACCACTCCTCCCCTCTGAGAAGAAAACCTGCTAATGCTATGAATGGGGTTGTGTTATACATATAGATACTTTGCGAAGGGCTCACATCTTTTTGATGTCAGGTTTTTTTGTTGGAGGATACTGTTGCACAGTATTTGGGAAACATTGATTTGGAATCTACAGTCTTTCTATATCCTCGACCCATGAAGCGTATAAATGAAGGAAGAGAGGGGAATGACCAATTTATCATAAGCTATTGTGTTAATTTTATTTAATACTTGACTTCTGGTTATGACTAGGTATTCATTACAAATGAATAAACTTGGACCTTGAGAAAACAGTTTTCCTATTTGAAGATAAAAAATAGTCGATATTTCATCGGATGCCTGGGTGGCTCAGTCAGTTCAACGTCTGCCTTCGGCTCTGGTCATGGTCTCAGGGGCCTGGGATCGAGTCCTGGATTAGGCTCCTTGCTCAGCGGGGAGCCTGCTTCTCGCTCTGCCTGCGGCTATCCCTGCATGTGCTCTCTCTTGCTCTCTGAAAAATAAATAAATAAATCTTTAAAAAAATAGTTGATATTTCAGAAGTTTATTACAAAAACTTATTTATGACACAAATCTGGGCATATTTTTATGTATACATGATATACAGTGCTGTTACTTCCTCAGTGTATGTGTGTCTGTTAGTCTGCACCTTTTGTTTTTAATAGCACACATTCTGTTTTTATCTTCTTTTTATCTTTTTATTGTAAAATAAGACACAGACATCCATACAACACCTACATAGCTTAGTTAATTATTATAAGGTATTTTCATTTATTATTTATATTTATTTGTTTATATTATTATTATTTTTTATTTTTTAATTTATTATAAGGTGAGTATTTTAGTGACCACCACACAGATCAGGAGACAGAATATTAGCAGTCTCCCCTCCCCTGGTGTGTCCCATGCCAGACATGGCCCCTCTCCCCTTCCAGAAGTTAGTCACTGCTTTCTTGACTTGGGTAGTAATTGCTCTGTTGCCTTTCTTTATGGTTTTATCACCTGTGTATGCATATTTAGCCACTGTACTTTAGTTTTTTTTAATGTCTTATTAAGTCTCTTAAACATCAAATTCCCCTGGCGGCCCTTTCCTTACAGTCTGTCTGTTGAAGAATCCATCCATTTGACCTCTAATTTCCTACTGGCTGGATTTGGTGATTGCAACCTCATAGTTCAATTCAACTTGTTTTTTTTTTTTTTGTTTGTTTTTGTTTTTTTAGTGGGAAGTAGTGTTTTAACACCATTCTCTGGGCACCAGTCATGCTTACTGCTACTGGGTAGGTCATTGTTTCTAGGCCTTTTAGTGGACAGAGGACAGCGACACATAAAATATTTTGTGAGTTCATACTGATACTTCCAATTCAAAAATCAGGTGCTAAGGTTCTTACTTAACTTTCTCTGTTACTACCTGTATTTCACATGGAGAATTCTGGTTCTCTGAACCAGCAGGAGATGACAGAATTCAAATGTGCCACAGTAACTTGTTAGCTTTCTGCCATATTATATACAGAGTATTCTCAATACTGCCACAATACTAACACTGAGCCACTCGTTACAGTAACTGAAAAGAACTTCTTCTTCTTTTTTTTTTTTTTAATATTTATTTATTTATTTGACAGACAGAGATCACAAGTAGACAGAGAGGCAGGCAGAGAGAGGAAGGGAAGCAGGCTCCCTGCTGAGCAGAGAGTCCGATGCGGGGCTCGATCCCAGGACCCTGGGATAATGACCTGAGTCGAAGGCAGAGGCTTTAACCCACTGAGCCACCCAGGCGCCCCTGGTTTTAAAAATTAATTTAATAAACAGTGAAAAAACAAGGACGTATGGTAGAGAAGAAAGTCAAAAGGATTCGATGGGGTGGGAGGTGCGGATATGAGTAAAGAACAGGCGATTCCATGCTCTGCCAGGTGGTTCAGGCTCAGCACAGTGGTCTTGAAGCTCGGGAATTGGGTACCACCTCGAATGAAGAGTGAGCTGAGATGTGAGCCTCTGTGGGAAGCTAAGATTTAAGGGATAAGAGGAAAACTCCAAGGAAACTGAGAAGGTCCAAACCATAAAAGCGAAGATCCAGAGAGAGTGGAGCTTTTGACTCCCAACCAGGGAGGAACCCGGGGCAGAAGAGGGCCATCAGCACCGCGATGCTGCAGAATGGGCAAGTGAGCCCACCGTCAGCATTCTCAGAACCACCTGAGTCGCTGTGGGTTTGGGAGTTCCTAGGCCCCATCTCAGGTCAGTCGACTCAAAATCTTGGGTTGAGGCTCGAGAGTCCACGTTTTGAAGAAGCTCCATTATAGATCCAATGAGCTGCTTTGGTGATGGACTGGGTAGAGGAGAGGGAAGATGTGGAAAAAGCTGTGTAGATTGGTTTTTCTAGGAAGTTTTTTATGAAGGGTGAAGAAGGTAGACGTGGGAGGACTAGGGGTTCGGCTGGTGGTAGTTGTTGAAATAGCTGTCACTTATAATAATGTGAGAGGTTTGCCTCTAAATATGGAGAACGTGAATGGTTTCCTGGCAAGATGACTGAGTGGTCAGGCTAAGCGAGAGCCCCCCACTACCAGAGAGATAATTTTTTGGCAAGAACTTGGTATTGATAGTTCAGGGAAAGCTTGGAAATCATCATGGATTACATACTCATTTTGTTTGTTATTATTTTCAATTACATATTAAAAGAGAAGAGGCTCCCATGTCTTTTCAGTGCCTTTGCTTCTCATCTTCTCACGGGTCTCCAGGCCATCCCCAAGGAACAAGGAAGGAATAGGGTCTGTGGGGCTGATTAGGCACTTTTTTCTCTTATTCAGCACTCCCTTGGCCCCTCTTCACATTCTGTTTTCCTTCTCTTGGTTTCCTTTCCCTTGTGTTCAGGGGGCACCCTCGTGTACAATAGGGCCTCTTACAAATGTTGCCTGGTATCGTGTGGTATTTTTCAATCATTTGCTTTGGGACGATTGGAGGGAGACCTACATTTCATGATTTCATAATCAGTCTTGGTACGTTGTGGGGAGAGGACCGAGGCAAGAATCCTGTTCCTCCTGTTTTCCTCTGCCTTAGGGTCTGTGTTTTGTTTTTAATAACAGATTGGGTTCCTCATTTCTGGCCCGTAGGCTTTCTACCTCAGAGTACTGGGGGCATCAGCTAAAAATTTCCCAGATTTCCTTTTGTTCTCCGCATAGTAGAGCACATTTGTTTTTACTTTTAACTTGCCATTAATTTCTTATTTAGACCAGTTGAGAGTTTGGGTTGGGCCGGTGGTTTTTCAGTTACATCAGTTTTCTGATCTCTTTCTAGCTGGTATGCAGAATCTCTCTCGGCCCCATCTCCCCTTCTGCTTGTTTTCTGTTGTGGTTACTTCAGGGCTAACCCATTCACTTGTACACTGACCCTGTGTACACAGTTCATTTTCTTTCTCATGATCGTATTTATACTTTTGATGGATATATTTAAATGAACAGCTGTGCATTTGTTGAGTCATACCACAATTAGCTGCTCGACTGGCAAAAGCCTATTTCAAACGAAGTTGTGAGAGAATTCCATTAATCACATTCTAGTTGGGGGGGGGGGAGAGAAAGACTGACCACTAAGAAAAGTCTTTTGAAAGATTGTTAATGAGTTATTCCATTATTTTAGAGTAGAGTGAGGTAGTTGCTGTTGGAGGTGTCACCTGAAGAAACTTTATAAAGATGTAAATAACTATAAAGGTTTAAGGATATTAGCCTTGAAGGCAAAATTCCTTGGCATCACTGATGCGTAGATAAAGTTAGTAGCTAGTGCTGGTCTATTTAAGTAGATAAAGGGATCTTCTAAAAGTGTTCTTCTCTGTAAAGACCAGTGTTCTTGATTAAACATTTCTTGAATCCATTGGCAAAGTATTTTGTTTTAAGCTTCCTGGACAGATAACATATGATACAGAAGATGTTACAACTTTCTTTTTGTTCAAATATATTAATTGCTAATTGTAACTCTGATTGAGTCTTTGGCTTCCACCAGCCAGATCTGTTTTTCTCTTGACACTTCCTTGGGGTTCTTTCTGAAGGTTATTAATAGGCATGGAAGCATGGCTTTCCAAATAGCATCAATAACTGTTAGAAGACTGGGGGTGGGAGGAGGAGATAATATGTCAATTTCTGACTTGAGAAGATGTATTTCCAAGCTACAGAAGCTGTCTCAGAGGTCACTGGGGATGGCTCTGGGCAGATCAGCTGGTGTCTGCAACTAGAGATCCATGCAAGCCTTTCCAAATGGGATATTGTCCACCAGGGAGTTGTCTGGTATACCCGGAGTCTGCCAGCCATCTTTTGGTTTGGCTACTTCTCTTGGATGACACCCTTGAAAACTGAAATCCAAGTTACAAATGATATCTTTTAATTTATCTCAAATATCTGGTTGCTGCTTTATGAAATTGATGATAAGGTACACTCTCCACCCCCCGTCATTTCTTTGCCAGTCTGTATAGAGTTCCTTAAACCTCACTTCCCTCTCCCCACCTAAATCCAAGTGTAGCATAGACTAAAAAGTTAAAGTTAATGTGTTCATTTATATGGAATGCGTTGTATGTGCCAGGAATGGCGATGTAGCCATGAGCTAGGTAGAATTTTTACTCTCATGCTACTTACATTTTGCTGTGTGGGGAAGGAGTGGGGGGTGAGGAGAAACATAATAAAAATCAATGAACTAATAAATCAGCAGCAGATTTCACAGTGTTATGTGCTATCAAGAAGATAATGGCAGGGTAATATAATGTAGGGGTGGGGGTGGGAAGGTCTGAGGCAGGAATGGGCTTGAGTGTGTAGGTAGTGTGGATGAAAAGGAAGGCTTTGGTCAAGCTAGTGTATAAAGGGTGATTTTTGTTTTTGTTTTTAATACCTCCACAGAAATATGCTGTAGTGTCTCCTATTAAAAAAAAAGAAGAAGAAGAAGGAGAGAGAGATACCTTCCTGGTGCTGACATCTATTTTATTTAACAACCCCCCCCCCCCCCCGCCGCCCACCCACCTGCCTTTAAATTATTATAGGGTAATCATATTAGTCTTAAAATTGGGACAGTTTTGTCAGATGGTAGGTGCCTGAAACACCATTTTTTCTGGTATTGGGGGCGGGGGGTAGGAAGGTCTGCACTATTAGGTGAAAGGGGAAGCTTCAGGCATAGTTAGAAATGAGAAAACGGGGCCAAGGCAGCATCTGACTGAGGACTTAGGGAGGAAGTGGATTTTAGGTGGTCTCCATAGTTGGGCATCCATGAGTTGTGGGGGTGGGGAATACCAGGGTCCTTCCTACCACTAGGTGAAAAAACAAACAACAAAAAAAACCTGTTCTAGTCACAGTTTGTGACCCGGAGGGAGAGGCATGAGTCTGGCGCTGCCCAGGAGAATATAACAAAACAGCTGGGGGATGATGGGGTCCTATCAGTTGAAACAAATCAGGAGAGCCACCGCTATTTGCTACAGAGGGAATGAAGTGGAAAATGAGGGACAGTTTCCATCTAGTCGAGCGTGTCAAAATAAAGCCGTGTCTTTAGATACCAGTAAGGCATACAGCGGGTGATCACACCAGAATCTCAGAAGCTTTGCTCGGTTGTCATCTGTAGATCGAGCAGGGGTGCGGCAGTCAGTTTCATCCTGTATACAGCAGTTAAAATGAATTTACTGGCGACTCTTTGGTTCTTACTTGTGGGGCCTAACTTAAACCTTTCACTTGTTTTCATTCAGTTAAGCCTCATCTCCCCTCCACTTCCACCCCTCACAGATTATATTGTTCTTTTCCTCTCCTTTCCAAGCCTTATCTTGGGTTCATCTGTCACAGCTGGAATGTTTGTAGTGTAACTCTTTCAGTCGAAACCCTTTCTTTCCCGAAATAATCTGTAATTATTTCCTCTAACTACAGGATGAACTGATCCAGGGGCTGGGTTTCAGTTCTATAGGACTTGTCCAAGAAACTATTTGTATTCATCTATCGCGGAAGATCAAATTACATGCTAATATCCTGAAAGTAACACCCCACCAGAAACCCTTCAGCAGCAGTGAAGTCTATATAAAACCAAACCCTGGCAACTTACACACCGCCAGTTCAGACACAGTGTGGTGTTAAAAATATTTCACAGGTCATTTGTGAACTGGGAAAAAGACCCTGACTTACATGGTATGATGGCTTCGGTTTAGCTTTTTTTTTTTTTTTTTTTTTTTTCCAGCTGTAACTGACAGCCCATGTCTCTTTTCAGCTCTTCCACAGGGCCAGGTAGTTTGGAGCAAGCTGCCCCTGGGTTATCTCTCTGCCTAGGTGAGCATAGAGGAGACAGAATTGTTGGTACACAATGGATGATTTTTCTCCTACTTGGAGGTGGTTTTTTTAAGTATACCTTCCCTCAAAGTTTTAAGTCAGAATTTGTCTTACTGGTTCTAACTTTGTCCCAAATGTGCCCGACTCACACCAGTTTCTCTTTTTATTTCAAAATATGAGCTACAAGAGGACTGGAGAGTGGGATCGGGGTTGGGAGGTAGAAACGACTTGATGAACAATATCAGAGTGGCTTGGTTTTCCTTTCACATCAAGATCTTTTTTTCAGGGGTGGGGGAGATAATCTGAGGTTGCAGAGCATATGAAATTAGTTTTGAGGTTACAAAGATGGAAAGAGGGCATGTTGAAAGGTGGTTCAAATAACCATGAGTAAAGATTATTTTCTAAGAGGAAAATCAAGATGGTTAAAGTACAGAATGCACTGACACTTGGATAAAATGTTAAGGATGACAAAAGCGGGTTGCTAAGCCGTGGCTGGCTGGTTTAACAAAGGTTGTGATTGGTGGTTGAGTAACACCTGAACTGAGGTCAGATGGTCTTGAGCTTCATTCACCTTCTGTCCTTGAGCAGCAAGTTACTTCTACCTGCCCATTTTCTTTTATGTAAAATGGGATTAATGTGAGTATTATTTAGAGTGTTCTGGGGAGAGATTGAATGAGATGACACATATGATCTCTAAGCACAATGTCTGGCTGGTTAGTATGTGCTGTTACTGCTGGGTGATAATGATGTCATGTTGACAGAAAACTAAGAGGAACAGAATTACTCCATCCTTTTCCTTCCTTTGCCTTTACCTTTTATATTAAAGAGAATGAATTTGTTTTCCTAGAAGGCATAACATAGACCATATAGAGATATAAAGAAAACTGTGGAAAAGTAGGGACAGCCCACATGTAGATGGTATAAAAATCATTTAAAATTGGGAGGGGTGACTGTACAACCTGTTTTTTTTTTTTTTTTAAGTTTTATTTATTTATGTTAGAGACTGTGCATGAGCAGGGGGAGGGGCAGAAGGAGAGTGAGAGAGAGAATCCCAAGCAGACTCCCTACTGAGCGTGGAGTCCGATGCAGGCCTTAGTCTCAGGACCATGAGATCATGACCTCAGATGAAATCAAGAGCTGGATGCTCAACTGACTGAGCCACCTGGGTGCCTCCAACCTGGTCTTTTATGATTCTTTCTAACTTGGAGATTGTCAGAAGTTGAATTGAGGAGAGCATCAAGGAAATTTCTATGGAATAAGTACTCAGTAAATTATGTGTTGAGCTAAATAAAGCAAATCAGTTTAGGCTCTCTAGACAATGAACATTTTGTAGAATTTTCTGATGGGAAAGAATCTTAATTCATCTTACAACTTTTCCTTTATCCCCAACAGTATAGATAACAAGTTGTTATCTATTCTTAAGTCTAGGTTTTAGAAATATCCTTTATTCTAATTGTGGATTATCAACTAGATTGTTTAATAGGAGTTCCAAAAATTGAATATAGAAGTATATTATACTCTTGATTATTCTGTGACCAATATCAAAATGTTTTCTGATGTTTGGGGGGGGTAATGTATTACAATGTATCTATGGTTTTTGTTCAGCTGTAAAATTGTGATGAGCAAAATGAGTGTCAAACTTGGTCTCAAGCACACACATGTTAGAAACTGAGCTAAACCATAGCTCTTTAACTGGAAGTCAGTGTGGTCTGTAGATGGAGTTTAAAAAGTACCATGGGATTTGGAAAGCAGTTCCATTCTGCCCTGGTGATATACCTTTTTATAGTAGAATATCATGGGACTGTTCAGTCTCCCAAGAGAGTAGTCCTGAGACATTATAAGACATGGTATTGATTTAAAGAGGGTGCCTTAGATAAGATGGGAGGTCCATAACCCCTTTTTCTGAATAGCTGATTTCTTTGTGTCTGAAGGAAAGACAGATCAATTACTAGGGATAGAAGTCCTTATCCAAGACCAGAGAGGAGAAGGTATATATATATATAGAGAGAGAGAGCAAGAATTTAGACTCTGAGCCCTTCAGATAATAGACTGTAATCCCCAGTAGCTTATGATTTTTCAGTTAAGCATTTTGACCTTAAAACATTACATAAGGATTTTGGTTCAACCTCAAGTAGGATGAACAGTTGAGAACCTTTTTATCATAGGTTGATGTTTCATTTAAGAAATATTTAGTTGTGTACATAAAGTATTATTCCTACATTCAAAATGTCTTATGCCTTCTTACTTGACCATTAGACTTGTTGACTTCTTTGGTGTTAGAGAAGTTAATGAGATTTCTAAACACATGGAACAGTAACATTTTTGTCATGTATAAATGTGTATCCTAAACTACCAGGTGCCCTCTGGTTATCTGGCATGGCATGATAGAAGGAGTGATCATTTAAAGAATAAGGCAGTAATTTTCAAAATATCCAGAATCCCGTGGACTCTCCGTGACTTTCTCAGCAGTTCACGAGGTCCTTCTTCCAATGACATGTGTGTATGAGACTGTATTTTCCATATATACTTTAACCAGTGCAACACAATGTGACAGAAGTCAGCAGAATCATATATGAGAATTTAGTTGCTTTCTACTAAGTTAAACATACAGAGGTTTATAAAAACGGGAAATAATGCCGCTTTTCTTACTACATTTTTTGGAGAAAATTATCTTTTTTTTTTTAATTTATAGAACACAGGGTAGTATGTTTATTGTTGTTTTAAAATAAATGCAATATGAAAGAATTCTCCAGTTTTAATTTGTAATAGAGTAAATATTGATAGATATGGCCCGCATTGACAGCCTGCTTAGAGTCCTCAGTACTTTTTAAGACTGTATAGTTATTCTGAGACCAAAAAGTGTGAAAACCACTGGAGTAAGGGATCCCTGAACTATTGATTTATTGCTACTCTCTTTTGCCACTACCAGTCCCTCTTTCTTTGCCAATCTGTATCTGGAACTTCTTAACCAAAAATATTTGGGAGCAGAACAGTTGAAAATGTAAAACAGTATTTTCTTTTTCGTGTATTTTAAAATTGGGAATAGATCCTTGGGGCTTCAAATTGGGACTTTAGCATCTTGATCTTTTTATAATTAAAGTCTGATCAGGAATTTTATTCCAGAACATTCTCCTTTCTATGCTCTTTTTCCCCTTTCCTTTTGGAAGTTCCATTTTTAATAGCTGAATTAACTGGTCAGCGGAGAGTCTGCCAACTGAACAAAATGGCAACCAGTAGTGATGCTGACATATTTTTCCAAAGATTTTTTTTTGGCAGATTTGAGTTATCCTATAAACAGACTACTTGGGGGGACTGAATTTCCAACTCTTTTTTTTTCTTTTCCTGTTTTCCATTTATGAGCCTAAATCAATGTTTTAATTTTGCTTGCATGATAATCTGTGAAAATGTCTTTTGGGGCATGGGCTTTTATTGGCTTTGTGACAGGAAAAAATGTCAGTGGTGATTGTCTTTTAGTTTTTAGGGTTTTTTTTTTTTTCCCCAATAGTGAAAGGATTCTTCGTTTTAAAGCTTGAAGCTTCTTAACTGCTGACTTTTATTAGTACCTGAACTAAATTGTAGAGATTAAAGTTACAGAGATGATAAATATTTTAATCCTACAGTTTCTTTGCAGGTGTGTATATTTTGTGTGTTGGGGAGTGGAAGTAATTGCTAATTTATTTAGAATTTAAACTTAAATTGAGCTGATTAATTCAGGGAAATCTGAATTTAACAATATTAAATGTGCATCTACTTGGTAATGATTAATCGAATAGACTATAGAATTGGCTAGCATGGAATCTATAATCTACTGAGGAGACACATGTTCAAAAGCACAACAGGTATGAGTAATTATTAATTATGATAAGGTCCAGGATAGTAAGGACCACAGTGTTTGTGTATCTTTATTATTTTAAGTTCCATTTTTTTAAAAGATTTTATTTATTTATTTGAGAGAGGGAATAAGAGAGCATGAGCAGGGGAGGGGTAAAGGGAGAGAGAGAAGCTGACTCCCCGCTGAGCAAGGAGCCTGCTGCGGGGCTTGATCCTAGCACCTTGAGATCGTGACCTGAGCAGAAGGCAGACATTTAACCAATGGAGCCACCCAGGCGCCCCAGTATTTTTATTTTTAAATTTACTTATATATTTGAGACAGAGAGAGAGATCGGGGGAGGGGCAGAGGGAAAGGGAGAGAGAGACTCTCTAGCAGACTCTGTGCCAAGCTCAGAACCCATTGAGAGGCTTGATCCCACAACCCACGAGATCATGACCTGAGCTGTAATCACGAGTTGGCTCTTCAGCCAACCAGCCAGTCAGGTGCCCCTCAAGTATTTTTCAATTTTGAGTTTGGGGACCCTGCGTTCTGTCAGATGGAAGTAAATGTTAACTGCTTTCCCTGCCGCCAACCACCCCCCACCCCCCGCTCCCAATAAGGTGATTGACAAAGAACCACTAGGAATAGAGATACCAGCCTCACCATTTTCTTATTCCTTCTGGTGCTTTCATTAATAATATATTCGATCTGTAGTTTCTTTAATGGTTTTAGAACACTTGCAACTTGGGAAGGGCTTGTTTCATAACATTCTTAAATTGACCCTCAAAATTATGGTACATGACTGTACTCTAATCAAACCATGTCTACCCCTTTTTAGTAACTCCTACTCTTTCTGGAAGAATTCTTGAACTAGACTGTCATCGGAACTGAGACACACCAAATGAAGGCTCAAGTTATTTATCTCTCTACTAGCTTAAAACTTTTTTTGTAAGATGCAAATTTCGGTACATACAGTCACTGACTTACAGTGGTCCGACTTAATGATTTTTTTGACTTTACCATGGTGTGCAAGTGATAAATGTTCAATAGAAACTGTACTTCAGATTTTGATCTTTGGATCTTTGGATCCTTTCCTGGGTTAGCAATATGTGGTACGGTTCTCTCTCATGACACTGGGCAGTGGCAGCGAGCTGCGTCTCCCAGTCAGCCATGGTCATGAGGGTGAACAGCTGATGCACTGACTACCATTCTCTCCCCAGACAGCCGTTCTGTGTTTCACTCTCAGTACAATATTCAATTAACATGAGATTTTCAACACTTTATGATGAAATAGTCTTTGGGTTAGATGATTTTGCCCAGCTGTAGGCTAATGTAAATGTTCTGAGCACATTTAAGGTAGGCTAGGCTGGGCTATGACGTTTGGTAGGTTAGGTGTATTAAATGTATTTTCAACATATGATATTTTCAACTTATGATGGGTTTATCAGGATGTGACCCCCATCACAAGTAGAGGAAGATTTGTGTTTTCATCCTGTAAGTCAGTGAATTTTCTTGCATGACGCTAGGGTGCCTGTACCTCTTTTAGAGGTAGGTGGGCTAGTGCTCAGGACACATTGACAAGTAATTGATGTCAAGTGGCGGCAGACCAGTGCTGCAGGCTTGAAATGAAGGCTTGCTGATTGGGAGTTGTTTCACCAAGTGTTTGCCTCTTCGGGGAGGTCATGAATGACAGGAGGAGGGGAGTGGGTGGGAGAGGGGTGGAAGAAGAGGCTTAGGGCATTTGAGGCAGAGGGAACCAGCAGTGTGCTTATGTTCGAAGTCATGGAGACAAGATGGTGATGGAGGAGTCAGTGTCTGGCTGTGGTGGCCTGGCACGCCACAGATCAGGGGCTGCTGTAGAAAGATCTGTGTGAACATGGACATAGTCATATAATAACAACTGTAAAAGGGGTCACTTGAGTTTCATATGCTTTAAAAAATATAAAAGGAAGGTACATAAAACTGTCCTTTACCTCTCTTCTTCATGTTGCTATTAGAAAAGGGATAGACCGAAACTTAATTGTGGCTAAATTGAAATGAGGGTGGTAAGATAAGGCGGGGGTGTGGAGAATGAACAGTCTGACCCCCAACCAAAAATTTTGATTTTAAGATCAATCAGAAGGTGTCCACTCCAGGGGAGCTGGGGTGGCTCAGTCAATTAAGTTTCTGACATGATTTCAGCTCAGGTCATGATCTCAGGGTCATGATATCAGCCCTTTGTTGTGCTCAGCGCTGGGTGCAGGTGCAGTGCCTGCTTCAGATCCTCTCTTTCTCCCTTTTCCTCTGCCCCTCCCAGTGCTCTCAAAAATGATGTCCACTCCAAACAAACTAGATAGCAACTGGCTTTTGTTTTTTACTTTGAGCTATGGGTGTAAAATAGCACACGAACCTGTGCATTAAAGAACTTTACCAGTTTTCTTCTTTACCATCCAGAAAATCACAGCTAATCAAAGTTTTAATTTGTATAAATTATTTCTTGTTTACTAAAATTATTTCTTGTATTACTAAAGAATTAGTGTACCCAAACTCATCATATTCTTAAATTTTTTTTAAAGATTTTTTAATTTATTTATTTGACACACAGAGAGAGAGATCACAAGTAGGTAGAGAGACAGGCAGAGAGAGAGGGCGAAGCAGGCTCCCCGCTGAGCAGAGAGCCTGATGCGGGGCTTGATCCCAGGACCCTGAGACCATGACCTGAGCCAAAGGCAGAGTCTTAACCCACTGAGCCACCCAGGCGCCCCTTCCTAAAATTTTTATAGGAATTATTTAAATGGATAAGTTCTTTGTTGTAGTCTTTTGACTTAGAAGAATTGAAATTTTGTTAATATAGTTTCACAGCAATATCAACCTGAAATTTATATCAGGTAACTTAATTTCTCTCATTTGCATGATTTGATATATTATAAACTTAGAAGATTTCTTCCTGTCTTGGTTATATGTATTCTTTGTTAAATTTGGAGTTTGTGTAAGAATGCATTGCTTTGCGATAGATGAGGGATAAGTTGTAGGTATTTTGGTTTTGGTTTTGGTGGTTGTTGTTATTGTTGGTCCTGTTTTGGGGTGTGTGGTGGTCCTCCACATCCGATTCTTTCAAAGGAGGAGTAAGGTTCAAACAGAGTAATTTGGCTTGAATTATTCAGTCACTTAATCTTTAACATCATGTTATAACAGTTTATTCATGCTTCTCAGAGTTTTTAAATTTAGTGCCATTTTTGCATTTCATAGGCTAAGATAAAATTCGAACATAAAATTCTTTGAGAATGGTTAGCCTTATAGCTGAGAATTTTTCCTGTCCCTACTGAATTCTCTATAAGAGGGTAGTTACCTTAGAGTGGCCGCCAGTACGAGGTAAATCTGATGAACTCCTTAAGATGATTTGCTCAGATCTACGTAAAGGGTATATGTTTAAATTAAGCAAGAAATAAGGCGACATATGTGAGGGGATTTGTAAGAAAGGCCTTGAATGGCAGTTTGAAGATATATGCTTAATTTAATTTGTCATCCTACAGTTAAATTTTTTGTTTCACTTTTATCTCTTATTTTTCCTCCACAGTTGTACAATGGTAGATGGAGTGATGATCCTTCCTGTGCTAATGATGATTGCTTTCCCTTCCCCGAGTATGGAAGGTAAGTGGCTCACAGCTGTTTGGAATAGGGTAAGTTTCCGGGTATCATTTGGCTCTCTGTAAACTAGTTTGTTCTTAATCCTATCATACTTAATACTCCTCCGTTCTCCCCCTTTGTTAAGACTTTATTTTTTAAAGCAGTGTTTCTGGTTCACGCCAAAATTGCGAGGAGGAGATAGAGAGTTCTCATGCCCCTTGCCCCCACACTGATTACCAACATCCCCCACCGAAGCGGTGCATTTGTTAAGATTGCTGGACCTACACTGACAACATCATTATCACCCGAGTGCATAATTTGCTTAAGGGTTCACTCTTCATCTTATGCATTCTGTTGGTTTCGACAGATGTATAATGACATGTATCTACCCTTATAGTATCATACAGAGTATCTCTTGTCCTAAAAATCCTCTGTACTCCACCTGTTCCTCCCTTTCCTCCATCTTCCTTACCACTAGCAACCACTGATCTTTCTATTGCCTCCATAGTTTTGTGTTTCCTAAAAAGACATGTAGTTGGAATCACGCAGTATGGAGTCTTTTTGGATTGGCTTTAATAGGCACTTAAGGTTTCTCCATGTCTTCTCATGGGTTAATGGCTCATTTCTTTTAGCACTGAATGATACTTCATTGTCTGGATGGACCACAATTTATGCATTGACCTACTGACGGGACATACTGGATGCTTCCAGGTTTTGGCAGTGATGAATAAAATTGCTATAAACATCCATGCGCAGGTTGTGTGTGGATGTAAGTTTTCAGCTCCTTTGGGTAAACACTAAGACTTGTGATTACTGGATTTTATGGTGAAGTATGTTCAGTTTTGAAAGAAGCCTCTCAGTTGTCTTCCAAAGCGGCTGTACCATTTGCGTTCCCGCCAACAGTGAATGAGAACTCCTGTTGCTCTACATCCTCACCAGTGTGTGCTGTTGTCGGTGTTCTGGGTGTTGGCCCCTCTAATAGATGTGTGGTCGTGTCTCCTTGTTGTTTTATTTTGCATTCTCCTGATGACATCTGATGGGGGAACATCTTTTCATGGGCTTATTTGCCAGCTGTGTGTCTTCTTTGGTGAGGTGTCTGTGAAGATCTTTGGCCCATTTTTTAAATCAGGTCATTGCGTTTGCTTATTTTTGAGTTTTAAGAGTTCTTTGTGTACTTTGAATAACAGTCCTTTGTCATATGAGTCTTTTGCACATACTTTCTCCCATTCTGTGACTTGCCTTTGCATTCTCTCCCATTGTCTTTCAAAGAGCAGAAGTTTTTAATTTTTTTTTTTAAAGATTTTGTTTATTTATTTGACAGAGAGAGAGATCACAAGTAGGCAGAGAGCCAGGCAGAGAGAGAGGAAGCGGGCTCCCCGCTGAGCAGAGAGCCTGATGTGGGGCTCGATCCCAGGATCCTGGGATCACGACCTGAGCCAAAGGCAGAGGCTTAACCCACTGAGCGACCCAGGCTCCCCAGAAGTTTTTAATTTTAATGAAGTCCAGCTTATTAATTATTTCTCTCACAGATTGTACATCTAAAAAGTTGCTTACTGCTGTACCCAAGGTCATCTGGGTTTTCTTCTATGCTCTCTAATAATATTATATGATGTAATATTACATAATGGGCCTTACATTAAGTTTTTATTGGACAGTGCTGTTGTGACCAACTTGGGTATCTACAGTCTAGATTCTGCTCTAAGCAGTATGTTAAAAACATTTCAAAATGCTTCAGTCTTTAGGAAGATATTTTATATCCAGGAAGATATAAAATAAGGGTTCTGTGCGGTAAGTTTAAAAGAAGTAGAAGTGTTTAAACCAGAGGAGAGGTCCTAAGTTGTAGGAATTAATAAGAATTGAGTTGGAAAAATTTGATGGATTACTGCCTCTTACCTGGGGGTTATGTTCCTCCCCAAGGAGTATTTGACAGTATCTGGGACATAACAGGCAATTTTCTAGGATTTTTCCTCCACTGTATAATTGCTAAATACTATGATAACTAGGGGGAAAAAAACTACAGAATGTGGTAGAATAAAGTCCCTCCAAATTCCATTCCCTTCCCTAGGTATAGTATCAGTTCTGCATGGTGTTAAGCAGTTCCTTTTGGTTTCATTTGATATCATGGATGGAACTCTGGTTGTGGGCATGATTGAAAAGAAAGAGAGTGGAAGACAAATTGGGGTGGCAATGTGTGAATAGAGACGGAGAAGTTAAAAAAGAATGGAGAAGAGAGAAGGGGAAGAGGGCGTTTATGAATCAATATCAGCAACTGGGGCATTGGTTGTTTTTTCCTGCTTTTAGCTCTTCAGCTGCCCAAAGAATCCAGCAAATGACCCTCTCATGTCACAGTAAAGATACATAATGAAACAGGTCCGTCTGGCTGAAGTGGAAATGGATGGCCACTAAAGTTTAGCTATTTAATATACCACCGCCACAAGGATGTTTTCAAGGAAGGAAAAGGGCACATCATCCTTTAGTTGCAATAGCTTTTTTTCTCTTCAGCCGGCAATATCCAGTGAGTGCTACAGCCTGGAGTGCTCTAATCATAATAACAGTTGCCCTAGTCTCCGTCTTCCCTCCATGACTCAACTCCTCGTTAACTGTCAATAGCATATTCTGTGAAAAGACTCTTTGTTTTTGTATATTTACTAGGAATTGAAAAAACACACTGAGAACCCCTGATTGTAATTCACTCTAATATATTCAACATTAGTCATAAAACAAATGTTAAGTTTAAAATAGTTAACCAAAAGAGGTAAATAATAGGGCAGTTAACTAAAATCTTGACACTAGCCCCATACATTGTCCAGTGCAGACCTTTAGACCAAGTTTAAAAAGAAATAGACCCATGTTTGATGTTTGCAAACACCTTATTGATTGTGCTTCAGTGAAGCTAGATGGCATTACTAGGGCATAATAAGAAAACTATAGAGATTTTGTTCCAGTATCTTTTTTTGGGTAATGTACTCTTTTTCATTGAGGCGGGGGGAAAAACCCAAGCAGAAATTCTTCCCCTTTGTCTCCCAAATTATTCCTAAGTGTTGTCTCAAATATTAGTTAAAAATAATGTTAGCACTTCATATAATAGGTCCCAAACATTGATTTTGATAGGGTTTGATTAGTATGAGTGTGGTTTAGAACATTTCTCAAGTTGTATGGAATCTTAAATCCTCCAGGGTAAAAAAGAAAATATTGCTTACTATAAGTACCTCTTTGATGATTTTAGGTAATATTTATTGCGTGGCTAATATGTGCCAAATGTTGACCTGCTTTATATGTGTTATTTCCCATAATCCTCATGATTACCCTCATGAGATAGGTTTTGGGGGGATGTGCCTTTGAATTGTTGAAACCTCTTGCTTAAAGTTACACAGCCAACAAAAGGTATAATGTACTTTAAGGAGTGGTGTTCAAGAGTTTCAGTCATTATCCATCTTCTTCAGATTTTGGCCCTTTTTTTTTTTTTTGGTCCCTTAAATTAGCTACATCCACATGCACATTGTATCTGGTGCATGCTAGAATCCAGCTCAGTCCAGCCTGTTTGAGAGCCGAGATGAGAGCTAGTAAGAGCGAATGATCAGGCTCCTTCACCTGGGTTTGTGTTCTTTCTTTCTCATTCCAATATTCATTTTTCATGTTCATTATATATACAACTCTAGCTGCAGGAAGAGTTTTATTTGCTCTTACTGAGAAGAGCACTTGAGTCCTAATTATCCGTATATCCTTCCTTTCCTTTCCCATTAATAAAACTAATCATGCTCTAATACTGCTCTTATGCCACTGGGGATAAGTCCATTTTTGTTCCAGAACCTCCATGTTTGGCTTTCCCTTTGTCCCTGAGAGCATTTGCAGGTGACGTCCATGACACAAATACTTAAAATGGAATATTGCTTCAGAAATATTTCTAAGCTAAGATGACCCACATTTTATCAAATTTGCGAGCCATAGTTAGATTTTATTATAGCAACAAGGGCTGGACTTTTGCGGAGTTTTGTTGCAAGAGATTTTGGCCTGTCCTAGAGAAGATTTCTAAGTTCTAAATTATTTTGTGGGCTGACTTGATTTTACTGTTTCCAAAGCCATCACCACTCAGACTTTCCAGCCCAATTACCCAATGAGGGAAGGAAGGGGATAATGTCAATAGACTTTTTGTTAGGGTCCACAAAGGTGCCCCTCTTTGCCACTGTGGGAGAAGAATAGAATAAGCCTTTCTTTGAATTTCTCATTATTGAAGATTCAGGAAGTTCTTGAAGGGGGTGAATGAATGTACGAGAAATGTTTCTATTAAATTTGTTGCTCTCTTTTCTCATTACTATAATTTATCATGTTTGTTGAGAATAAAATCTTTTTCACAGACTCATCATCAAATGAGAGACTTTTTTGGGGAGAGAGAGGAGATACAGTGAGCTATTTGCCACTCATTCCTAGGACCTAAACTGTAAATGTCTGATTGAGCTACACACTATTAAGATACTGCTTCTTTGTTGTCAGATTTTCTTATCTAACAGAATGATGATGTCTTAGTGGATGTAAGGTGAACTATGACAAAGCTTCCTTTGAGCTTTTACTTGTTGGGAAATGTTTGTTTCGGTTGTGGGCAGTTAAACTAAAGCCCCATCCAATTTTTTTTCCAATGGACATTTAAAAACATTCACATTCAGTGCAGTTATGAGTGGAGGGTAGTAGCAGTTGGGTGTGGAGGAGACTAAAAATTCAGTCTAAGTTAAATATTGAATAGATGTGAAAACAAATCTAAGACCCAAGCTTGTTAAATGATTTCCTTGTGGTCAACAGTGAGAGGGCAGTGCTATGGCTTCTAGGCTTCTCTTTTATGCAGACAGGTCTCAAGAACGAGAAGATGATTGCTATCACCTCTTTGTGGAAAAGCTAGTGAAGCCAATTTGTAGGTGTGCTATATATGTGACTTTTGCTCTTGGAAAGAAATAAACACCGAGGAAAACAAGACACAATAAAGAATTACTTTGTAACTTCCCAGACACTATTAACCAGCCTCGGAACTTCCTTCTGCAGTCCAGCATGACCTCAGGCAAGCTTCCACAGATAATGATTATACGGGATAGTCATAATTACTCAGAACTCATGTCAGTTCTAAGATTCTGTAAGACCCAGGGCGGAGTGACTTTCAAACTTCACTGTGACTCACAGTAAGAAACATTTTACAGTTGGACCCAATGCATCTACATTTAGAAACATTTTCGGGTAGGACCCACATGCATCTGAAACAAAAAAATTCATGAAGAAAACAGCAGTAACTCTTACTATGTTTAATGTACTTTCATTTCTTCTTTCTCGTTTTTCTTTTTTTCCATTCTCTTCGGCTCTATTTTATTTGAAAAGAAAGAAAGAGACCTTATCTTGAACCCCTCAATCGATTTCCCTATCCAGGAACGGGTCTTGACCTAAGGTTTAAGAAAGGTGACTCCAGTCTGCTTCCAAGAGCTCACTGCCCGGAAATCCCTGCTGCTGAATGTTCTGACAAGTGCTGTGTGTGTTCTGTAGCAGAGCCGGCCTGGGGCCTTTTTTTCTTTCACACGTCCACGAAGCCTGATCATCCTCTCTCCCTGAGCCAGTGGTTTGACAGGAAGAGGGAAGTTTACATTTGTGCCTCTTCAGCCTCAGTCCCAACACCGGGACAGCTGCTGCCTGCTTCTAATCAGCTGAATCCGAGCTCTGCAGACCGCGGGTTTTCCTAGATCCACGCGGAAGTGCGGCATCTAATTCCTTGTTATGGGTTAGAGCAGAGCCCGCACGTTCTGAGGATATGACACTGGGAGGATGTGGGAAGGATATGGGAAGGCGAGAAGGAATAGGAGGAAGAAGGAAATCTCTCTTGGTGAAGGAGGTAGTGAAAATCACCTGAAATAGAACAAAACAGACAGAATCCCCACCTCTGCCTGTAATGGAATGGTGATTTGGAATGGGAGTGGCCTTATTTATTTATTTATTTATTGTTTATTTTGCTGCATTTATTTCCTCTTCTCAATGCCGGTACCTGCACCAAGCCGGTTTGGATGGATCCATTCAGGAAAGCTGTAAAGAATAATGGCGGGGCGTGGGGGTGGACAAAGATACCCACAGTCCGGCAGGGAGTCAGACTCCTGTGCCGTATGTATCATACTGCCCGTTGCCAGGTGGAGTCACATGGTCATGACTTCTCTTTAACACCGTGTCCTACTTTGTAGGCTTCACCGTGTCAGTTTTGCAGAGTGTTGGGGAGAGTTTTGGTAAGTAAATGATGTTGCTAGTTGAAGAGTGTCTTCTGAATGGAACCTCTGGGCCATGCATTGGAATCAGGCTTTTCTCAGGAGAGAGACAAAGGCAAACGCTGTCATGAGCCATCTTCGTCCTCTTTCCCATGTGTCCTTGTGCATGTGTTACCTCATCTGTCAGGGGCCGTTCCTGCAGCTGCACGAAGGAGACAACAATAGGGTGGTTGTGAGTTTGTGGGGAAAAACGCGCAAAGTGAGGCCCGGAGTGGAGGAGGCCTGCCTGGACTTGGCGGTATTCATTTTACCCCCAGTGTCTACAACAAACAGCACCTGGTATGTAGTTGATGCTCAATGAATATTTGACAAATGAATGAATAAATCATGTTGGCTATAATAATGGTTATTATAATATAAAAATAAAAATATATAAGAGGGACCGGTCTGGGCCGAGGAGATTATAAGAGCATGTCTTTCTTTTTTTTTTTTTTTTTTTTTTTTATAGTTTTAGAGGTCAAGTTGTTGAACTTTTTTTTTTTTTCCCTTTTTATTTATTTTTTCAGCGTAACAGTATTCATTCTTTTTGCACAACACCCAGTGCTCCATGCAAAACGTGCCCTCCCCATCACCCACCACCTGTTCCCCCAACCTCCCACCCCTGACCCTTCAAAACCCTCAGGTTGTTTTTCAGAGTCCATAGTCTCTTATGGTTCGCCTCCCCTCCCCAATGTCCATAGCCCGCTCCCCCTCCCCCAATCCCACCTCCCCCCAGCAACCCCCAGTTTGTTTTGTGAGATTAAGAGTCATTTATGGTTTGTCTCCCTCCCAATCCCACCTTGTTTCATTTATTCTTCTCCTATCCCCCTACCCCCCCCATGTTGCTTCTCCATGTCCTCATATCAGGGAGATCATATGATAGTTGTCTTTCTCCGATTGACTTATTTCACTAAGCATGATACGCTCTAGTTCCATCCACGTCGTCGCAAATGGCAAGATTTCATTTCTTTTGATGGCTGCATAGTATTCCATTGTGTATATATACCACATCTTCTTGATCCATTCATCTGTTGATGGACATCTAGGTTCTTTCCCCTCCTCCACTGTTGGTGGGAATGCAAGCTGGTCCAACCACTCTGGAAAACAGCATGGAGGTTCCTCAAAATGTTGAAAATAGAACTACCCTATGACCCAGCAATTGCACTACTGGGTATTTACCCTAAAGATACAAACATAGTGATCCGAAGGGGCACGTGTACCCGAATGTTTATAGCAGCAATGTCTACAATAGCCAGACTATGGAAAGAGCATGTCTTTCAAAGAATTTATTCTGAGTTTGGGAAAAGAGAATCAGTTACAGCACAATCTTACAAGCTTTGATAAGTCAGTGTGAGTATGCCGGTAGGCACAGATGATGTCAGCGTAAGCAGAAGTGGTTGCTGCTGGCAAGGAGTCCAGTCTAGTTGCAGAAGGCAAAGGTTACAGCCCAGCACTGGGGATAGCCACAGGAAGGGCCTCTGTATCTCACAGGGCTGGGATTGGAGACAGCAGTTCTGGGAGCTGGACTTTGGCAGGCTCCACAGGCCCTAGAGCAGTAAAGGGAGGATGCAGAAGGACTTCTTGCCCAGGAAGGGCCTCACCCCGAGAACTGTGGGGCTGAGGAATGGACGGCCAGTCCACAATGGCCAGGGCAGTCCTGAGAAGGGATCTGGCTTGGGAGCACAGGTCCTACTGGCCTGGCAGGGCCTGGGGTCATGAGTGGGTTGTCTCCTATCCGGAGGACAGTGAGAGCTGTTGAAAGGTTACGGGGGTGGGGGGGGGAGTGGAAGGGAGTGGGGGGGGGGCTCAGGGTATGGTGGCGTGAGAGGTAAATGGTTGAGGAAAACCAGTCCCGTGGTGATGAGGTCGGGGGCAGGCCCACATGCTGTATTTTGGGAGGTATCCCAACTATAACAATTTCATGGTGGCGAGCAAAACAAAAACAGAACCTTAGTTCACAGAGGAGAACTTTGTTGTTACTATTTGCAAATAACAGTCACCGGAGAGATACACAATAAGCTAATAATAATATTCCACTACTTTCATTATGAAAACAGAAGCCTGAGCTGCTGACTTTTCTAGCAACTTTTGCAGGACATTTAAATCCCTCTCGCCGGCCCTTTGTTCCTGTGTTGCCATGGAGTGTCAATAACCCGGCTCAGAATAACCCAGGCAGTGACATGCGAGGTGCAGCCTGCTCGCTGGCATGCTGGCTGGCCAGGTTATACTGTTTTCATTGCTCCCGTCTTGGGAGGAGCACAGGGCAGCTGGTGGCCCTGGCAGCCGTGAAAGGTGTAGGTCTCTTGGCTGCCTGGAGTTTGAAATGCAACCCAGACTTGCCTGCCTACTGAGCATGTGCAGCTCCCGATAGAGCTGATAGCAACTGAAAATAGCCCACTGAGCACCTGTCCCTTGTACACCAGCCCTGGCCGACTGCCATTGAGGACAGTGGGGACTCAGCTTGGTGCATAGGTGAGGGACTGCTGGATTTTATTGGTTCTTAGGAAGATCTTGGGAGCCTTTGGGCCTGGCTTAAATGGACAATCAAAAGGCAGCCTCTTCGGAGCAGGTCCCTTTGGCACTTGGGGACTTAGCAGGTGGTCACGGTGGCTGCGTACATAACAGTATGTGCCGAAGACTCCATACAGTTCTTTCTGCTCGGCCAGACCGTGGTCCAGTAGACTGAGGGTATACGTTTTCTCTTGGAGGTAGCAGCTTCCCTGAAGAACTCCCAGAAGGTAGCCATCCATGGTTTCTACTGCCTCAGTAGACTCAGTAGAGTCCTAAATGCCTTTAGGACGGGGAGGCATTTGGCTTAAACTATTTTGTTTGATTTTTTTTTTTTTTTTTTTTTACCTGTTCTCGAATCCCCCATGATTGTCAGTAGATCACTTCTACAAGGGGTCTCCTTGCCAGCTTCTTCTTTCTCAGCAGTCCAGATGTGGGCATAGGATAGAATTCCAGCAGGTGAAGGGGCTGTCTGTCCTCCTTTGGGGCTCCTTCCACTGCCTTCTGGGCTTTCATCTCTTCAGCAGGCTTGCCATTGTTGGGCACGGTTGGCATGCCAGTGTGGATGGAAGCGGGCTCTGGAAGGAAATGCTTCCTGAAATGACTGGTGGTATTAAAGCTACTATTTAAAAGTGACCCTTCGTAGATATTTGGGTTATCTTTAGGCTGTCACGGCTCTGCAGCTATGGGAGCCAGTGGGAGTCTGTGGAAACTCTGGTCTGTTGCTTTTGCCTTCGTTGGTGTTTAGATATTCTCGCTCCCCAGCCAGTGGCCTCGTGACACATCTCAGATTTAGCTGCCTTTCTTCTGCCAAGGTCCGAGATGATTGTGGAAGCTGGGAAGGGTGTGCTGTGCCACAGAGACTGGGGTGGGGTGGGAGAGGGAACGAGTGTTTGAAAAGCCAGTTCTGGGGGCGCCTGGGTGGCTCAGCGGGTTAAAGCCTCTGCCTTCAGCTCAGGTCATGATCCCAGGGTCCTGGGATCGAGCCCCGCATCGGGCTCTCTGCTTAGCGGGGAGCCTGCTTCCTCCTCTCTCTCTCTCTGCCTGCCTCTCTGCCTACTTGTAATCTCTATCTGTCAAATAAATAAATCTTTAAAAAAAAAAAAAAAAAAAGAAAAGCCAGTTCTGGTTCACAGCACTCTCAAAAAATGCTTTTGGTTTCTACCTTGAGTGTAGGCACCCGGAGCCTTTCTGTGGGCTCAGGGGTTAAAAAGGAATAAGCTCAAAATGACCCAGACTCAACTGTGTCATGGTGACTGTAGGACCCTTTAGTCTATGACTAATAAGCCAGTCTTCTTAAGTGTTGAATTTGGGAATTAGTGAATTCTTGTGGACCATATTAATTAGACTGATAGGGGAAAGAAGATTTACAGAGCAGAGGTCAAGTTAAAGGCTGGAATACAGATGCTCAAGGCCTATATTCATGGGATCGAAGGCATGGGATTCTTCTCATAATTAACCTTGTCTGGTGTTCTGGGCCTGGTGGGGCCTTAGGACATGAACTAGGAAATTAGGGGATAGGGAAGTAGCAGTATCTGAGGCTTGATCATTGCCCTCGTTTTTTATTCTTAGATATCTTAATCTCATGGTCTTCATCCAGGCTGGGAGCAAATAGCCTAGAAAGCACCTTGTTCCCTCTGTGCTTTTTTTCTGGAGTGGGGTAGAGTAGGGAGCTAGAGAGGAGTATTTAACTAATTCTGGACATTAAAAAAAAAAAAAATTTTTTTTACCTTTGGCTAAAAAGTGCCAAAGATGCCAAATGCCTAGAGGCTGGCATTCTAAGACTGTTGTCCAACAAATTGTAGCCCTACATGTCTTCTGAAGGATTTATCTCTATGGTTGGAAAGCTTCCAGAAAGGCTGTGGGGTGTGATGGTGGTTTGCTGCTGGTAAATAGAGCCAAGATGGGCAATCTTGAAGACCCCATTACTGGTAGGGTACAGAGGGGCAGATAGAGGGGGGAGCCTTGCTCTGAAGCCGCCCTGTAGTTCCTTCTCCACTGTCCTATCCCATGTAGAGCCCCTGTTTGGAGTTTCCTAACACCAGAATTTTCCATACAGAACCTGGCTAGGAACCCCTCACTGGAGCAAGCCATGCACTGCCTTGTTAGCCTGTGGAGTGTTGAGAGACAACCCACATGAGTCAGGCACACCTCTTCCCACACTGTGAACAGAGCTTCTAGCCTCAACACTGGATGGGGCGGGACTCCATCGCCGGTTCTCTTCAAACCTAAACCAGGAATGGCTTCCCTGAAATGTTTGTTATAATTCACCAGGTCCTTTTCTCTTCACCCTCAGGCTGTGGTCCTCTCTCTTACTCTTCCTGTAAGTAGAGCTTCCCTCAGACCTGGGCATTGTCAATATACATGGTGGGGATATTTTCTGGTCTTCAAAGGAATTCCTTAGTAGGTAGTTTCCATTAGGCCTTGTAATCATGTATTTCTCTGAAGCGGAGAATCAAGAAGTTTGAAGCAAACTTCAAAAGGGGTCATTATTTTCCCCCGTTAAAGAGTTGCTTCATCAACATGGTGCAAGTCGGAAAGCTGTGTCTTTGCTACATTCTGGGAATCATAAAAAGCACGGAAAAGACAGACCAATATTGTCTTAGGTCAGTACCCCACGATGTTCTTGTTAGTCACTTAAACACAGACCAAGTTTTTGGCTTTGAAATCGAAGGTGTGGCTGCTGCAATAAGGCTTATTTTATAGGGATTATTTCAGAGACAAGGAGTCAGCCCAGACACAAAATAAACAGATGGCACTTTTTTTTTCCCCCCACTCTCGGCGTCAGCAGTTCAAATGCAGGATGACTTGGGAATCCTTATCACCTTCAGCAGAGCAAGAAGGGGAAAATGATGTAATTCACTCTTCCCCACTCCCTGCTGAAAACGCCATTACTTTCACTGAGAGGAGAAAAATGGCAGCAGATACCAGGGGGCATCTTCCTCACTGCAGAGCAGGCAAGTCCTGCAAGACGCCCTTCACGTGGCTGGAGTCAGGGTGCTTAGGATGCCTTCTGGTCACCTTCGCGTCATAGTAGCCCAAAGACCTCACGTCAGCCATCCAGGGAAGGAGCATCATTAAGAGCCCTGCTGTTCTGTTAATGTACTAAATAATTCCTTGTTTTAGGGACACTTGTGTTTTACCTCCTTCTCTGAACGGACAAACAGGCAAACAGAACACCTACCGGACCTCACCACAAGTATTCATTTTCTACACTTGTAAGCTGGAGTAGGTGAACAGATGTGATGCGCCGACGAGCTCCTCTGAGAAGAAGTGGTTTGCACAGACATGCTGGCTCAGTGACTAAGCCTTGCCTCAAGATCTCTGCTGACATTTAAAGACTTTATAGGCTCAGTCTGCTCTGAAAACCGGCATCATGTCTCTTCCCCCCTCTAAATCCTGTTTGTGAGGAGAAAATTCATTCTGAAGCAAATACTCATCAGGCGTGTACTCCTTTCTGTTACCAAGGCAGGTGGGGGTATAAAACAGTGAGCAGAGTAGGCTCGGTTCCTACCCTCACGGTGCTTCTAGTCTAGAGGAAAGACTTGCACATTCAGTCGCCAAACAGACACGTGCATGGGAGCGTATGCAGGTGGTTCCTACTTTAAATCTGAGGGTATGAACAAGGGTTTCCCCGGAGGGAAGGCGGATGCTAACTAGGAAAATGGGGTGTCGGAAGGGAGGGAATGAAGTCTTACCTTCAAGGGGAATTCCATACCTAAAGGACCTGACGTTCTAGAGCAAGAGAGGCCTTCCAGAAATGGAGGGGAGCCTACAGAGGTGGAGATGAGCTCCACCAGGACTTGTGGCCACATGAACCACCCTGTCTCTATTTCAGCAGCCATGGCAGGCAGAGAGGACTATATCTGAATGGGGATGCCCTTTGTTCAGTTCCAGAATGCTGGAGGAAGGGCACATTTGTAGCCATCGTCAGTTCAAAATCTTGGGAATCCTGAAATCATTTTTGGTTTTTATTCTAATATATACGTGAAACTATTTGATCTTTCTTAACTCCTGGAATATGTTTTCTTCTTGGCTTTACAACTTGGCCAAGTATTGGTTTCTCTGATCAGGAAAAAAAAAAGTGATTTGGGTTCCCTAAGTGGGGGTTTTTTATAATGTGAGCACTTAGGGTCTTGATGCATTGTATTCCCGAGCATATAGCTTGCCTTCTTGCCAGACCATCAGTTGCCCTTCACAAGGCGTTCCGGACTGACCTTTGTGTTTCTGTCTTAAGAGCAGGCTTCTGGCAGTGATACCTGGCATTGCCAAATCCGTCACTGAGCCTTTGTTTAATGCCAGAGATCTCAGATGCTTTCCGATTCTGGAGAAGTGCCAAGCTGCACTCTTGGATTAGGAGGCCATGGAAGGACTCCCGTATCTATAAGCTTAATATAAGCTGTCATTTCAAATGAATGAATCATTTATGCTGTTGGAAGGAATCCAGGATGTTTGGGGTTCCTTTTTTTAGCCTATAAAATTTTGAGCTATGTGACTTTTATGAGAATAGTCTAATCACCACATTGTTATTTGTGCAACTTTGAGGTGAGTCTCTAAGAAATTCAGTCTGTTTCTTTTGCTGACCTCTGGGGTCATAGCTGCAGGCTGGTCTACTTATAGCCTTTTCTCATTTGTCTTTTGTGTCAGACTTTAGTGGGAAAGATGAGGTTTTGTGCATCATTTAGAATGATAATCAGTTTAAATGCTTTAAGTATTAGGGAGTGCATGACTGAGAACACTGAGGATAAGCCCGTAGTGTTGTGCTTCGATTTGTCAAGTCCCACTTAAAACATAAACGCGAGGGGCGCCTGGGTGGATCAGTTAGTTAAGTGTCTGTCTGCCCTCGGCTCATGTCCTGATCCTGGGATCAAGCTCCGCATCGGGCTCCCTGCTGAGCAGGGAGTCAGCTTCGGTGCTCTCTGTCTCTGTCCAAAATAAATAAATAAATAAATAAAATCTTAAAAAAAAAAAAAAACAAATAAAATGTAAATGTGAATACTTTTTCTCTGGGGTACAAGATTATGCCAAACTGTGGACAGTCTTAAAGAGTCCACAGTGCTCTTTGCTCGGCCTCTTCCTGTGACAGTCTATGGTTAGGCTGCAAGAGTAGCTGTGTCCAGAGGATGAGCTGAGTATCTTCCAGAGCAAGAAAGATCTTTTTTTTTTTTTTTTTTAAAGATTTATTTATTTATTTGGCAGACAGAGATCACAAGTAGGCAGAGAGGCAGGGAGAAAGAGAGGAGGAAGCAGGCTCCCTGCCGAGCAGGGAGCCCGATGTGGGGCTCAATCCCAGGACCCTGGGACCATGACCTGAGCCAAAGGCAGAGGCCCTAACCCACTGAGCCACCCAGGTGCCCCAGAGCAAAAAAGATCTTTGAAAAGATTTGGGATTCTGAGCCTGGGCCCCTAGTTGTGGAGCTGGCCCCCAACCCTCCCATGACCGGCTGCAGCCCCCAGTCAGGGCTGGGCTGCACGTGTGTTCATAGGGACCTTGTTCTGGTGATACAAAGGGCACACGGTGCCAGCCATAACACTGAGTAATGCTGGGAGGAGCCTTTTTGAACAAACAATGTGGGGGAGCTTCGCAGACAGGGAATACCTTTGGCTTGACATTTAAATTACTGAATTATTTAAATGAATGTCAATTAGGTGGAGTAGACTGGCTGCCTTCTGCCAGGGCACTTCCTAGTTATTTGCACAGGCAAGTGTAAAATACTTCATATTAGATGTGGCGCTTCCTGTCTGTCCTGTTGAAAACCAGTCACAGAAGATGACTGTCCATGCCTTGGTGTGCCTCGATGTGTAAGGCCCACAGACTCTTGCTTGTGGCCCTACGAGGGATTTTGTGATCACTCTCGCATCCTAGGTGCCACCCCCCACCCCCAAACCACTCCAAATGAAATATCACAGGTCCACACATGTTACGGTTATTCCTAAATTTTGACGAGACTGAACAGTGACTCATGGGCATTGTGGGGCCTGCTGTGTTCTTAGAATTGTGGATATTAAGATATGAAAATGCTACTACCTTGTTTTTAACCTTCTTTGTTGAATCAGTAATCCTAGCTCAGGAAGCTTTTTGGCATCTCTTCGACTAATCCACTCTGTTGGATGAAACTGCCAAAGTAGCATTTAACTAATGTGTGTGTGCGTGCAGGCATGTGGGTGGAACTTGTGGCCATTCTTATAGACTTAGGAATTCAGGGTCTTCATTTATCCTGGGTGGTATAGAAAAAATAGATTCAGGAAGGGCTCTGCTAATTAGTTATATGGAAATATACAAATTAAGAAGATTAAATGTTGGTGAGAAGCACAATTGGAAGTGAAGCTGGTGCAGGCTTTGTACTTTTCCCATTAGCTCACTGCTGGACTGAGCTCATGGTTCTTCCTAGCAGAGATTAAGTTAATTATCACGTATCATTAACGACCATCTTTCTTCCCCTTTTTTCTCTTTCTGGATTGTGGAGGTGAGGCAATGAAAACTCTATAGTTTTTGACACCTTAAGAAGAATGACCTATTTAAAGGCAGTTAACCCCAGGCCACTTGTGTACAGTTAGTGGAGGGATATAAAGATTCAAGGAGAGTGTTTAATAAATGAATGAATCCCTTTGACTTAGTTTATGATCCCTACAGGATAAGATCTGATTACAGTTGATAACCCGTGATGCCTGTGTTCACTGCATAGTTGGGTATAGTGAGTTGAATTTACTGAAGATTTACCTGAGACTCCTCAATTCTGGCAAAATTCTTTAGGTTACAGTCCAGACATCTGTCAGATCATTCCCCAAATTCTGTCAAAAGATAGGGACCTTGGAAGGGCAGTTCACATCTTATGTCTTTGGAGCTAGAATTCAGTTTGGGTTCTAATTTTAGTTATATTTTATTTTATTTTATTTTTTAAGTAGGTGCTACCTCCAACTTGGGGGGGCTTGGGGCCTGAACTCGCAACCCTGAGATCAAGAGTTGCATGGTCCACCAACTGAGCCAGCCAGGCACCCCAAGGGCTCTGATTTTAAAAGCAGAGTTCAGTCTGAGAGCTCGTGAGAGAAATTGTTATTTTTATCTATTTTTTAAAAATCTGACATTTTTTATTATAAGCACAAGATGTCATTAATTGTTTTGTACCTGAACATCCATTTCCATAGGATGGATGGTGAGTGAGGTCTCTGTTGTCTAGCATTACCTGTTCGTGGTTGCTCCTCCTGGATCACAGGTGTAGCAAATTGAGTAACCCATACTCCTTAGTCCATTATGAATCCGTGAACAGCTACTGTCTTACATTTTTTTCCTTTTACCCCTTTGTCCTAATGCTGACCCTTCAGTCCCATCCCAGTGTCAAAAGACACAACCTCTTCAGTGTTTTAATATTTAGGATTTTAAAATACGTGTTCGTGTTTCAAATTTTCATGAATGCATTATTGCATGGCTTTAAAATACAGTATTTCAATTCCCTGCTGTAGATCACAAACAAATCAACATGACACCATTAACTCTCCCCCTTATCCTGCCTATCCATTTCCTTCCAAAGTATCATCGCCTGTTGGGCAGCATAGTTGGCAGCCCTCAGCCCAGCTCTGTGCCATTCAAGAGTGGCAAGCATGTCTAGACTCCCTAGAAATATTATCTTTCAACTCACTTTTGGCAAGTGTAAACTTTTTGCTGGATTATGTCAACAGATATATATGTTTTTCATCCTCATAGAAATAGATTGGTACTGGAATTTCTCTAGGCAGGGAAAATAACGGCTATCTTTTGGCTCATTAAAATTTTTTCTCATTAAAAATGTCTGAGGCTCTTGATTCTCGGGGGTGAGACTGGTGACATACACACGCTGTCAGTGGCTATTCTGGATTTTCTGCTTTCAGGCATGTCTTTGCTCTTGGATGAGCCCCTTGTGGTTTTCAAAAGAACTAGCAAGTCAATTATAAATAGAAGGCTTGTGTCTGTGTGTCTGTATGCACTTACTCTGTGGGATGAGGCACCCACATTACAGTGGGTAGTGAACTATTTTTCACTTCTTTGAAGAGGGAAGAAGAAAGATTAAGAACACTTTTCTCTTTTTGAGATAACCCACGTCTCTACACACACCCACACAAATCTGGGTAAATGAACTTGACATTTTCAAAGACCTTACCTTAAGGTCTCCTCTTGAAAGCACAGCCACCCGACCTGTTATTTTAAGAAAGAAGCAGTTATCTCCCAGACCTGCTGCAGGGGGTTCAAGAATTAGAAGGCAGTCAATCTGTGCCATAGGCCGTTGGAGCGAGCTTCCGCAAGCTGCATTTCGTTATATGAACGCTGCTTCAGAACCTCTAGGTTCTGAAGAACAGCAGGTCTGGCTGTTTACATCCTGTCCGCACTTTCCTTCCTGACTAGTGCAAACTGTTGGGACCAGCAAGTCTGAACTGACCTGGAAGGGAAAAGAAAGAATGGTCTGAAGAATGAGACTGCAAATGAGTGTTTTCCTGAAGAAAATAATTAGGGGGTCTGATCAGGTGTGCTTCACTGATGGATGATACATTGTTGCCTCTTTCCACCGCACCTTGGACCCACCAGTGTGGACTGCTCCTATGGTCCCGCCTGTTTCCTTACTGTTAAAACATTGTTCTGTGCCCTCGACTCCTCGCACCCTCATCTTCAATAATCGGTGCCAGTTTTTTTCTGCCAGTCCAAAATGTGGAAGCAGCTATGAATTTCCATTGTAATGAACATGAAAACTTCAGTGTTACTAGTACTGAAAAATTAGTCTAGGCATCTGGCTGCAAATATTGGTAAGAGGTATTTGTAATTAGAGGCTGCATCCTTGGAAACTCTCGATTATACTGGTAAATTACAGATAACGTTGTTGGGAACACCAGGATTCCTTCTATTACTGGTTGATGGATTAGTACAGAGTTACCAGAAACTGATATTAATAATTGCCATATATTTAGGAGACTTTTTTTTTTAAAACATAAAATAAAGGTGATAAGCATTATGTTCTGGAAGAATATTTTACTATTTTTTTTTATTTTTAAAAGATATTTATTTACTTATATATTTGTCAGAGAGAGCACAAGCAGGGGGAGCAGCAGACAGAGGGAGAAGCAGGCTCCTGACTGAGCAGGGAGCCCCATATGGAGTTCAATCCCGGGACCCTGGGATCATGACCTGAGTCCAAGGCAGACACTTAACCAACTGAGCCACCCAGGTGCCCCAGAACATTTTATTTTGATGCGAGAGAATTGGGATGTGAGAGCCCATCAGGCCGAAGATAACGTGAAAGTCACAGTGGGGAAGTTCATTGTCAGAAGCCTGCGGGTACATGATAACCATTCTTCGGCCTGGTATGATCTAAAAGAGTACCCAGCTCAGATAAATGCACTCGTATTGAGAGGTGATTGTTCTTTGGTGGTTGGTCAAGTGAGAGGTACAAGATAACAGAATGTGGACATAACGGCCAACGATGATGCTTGGCTCAACTCTCTGTGGGTAAATGTGTTGTAATGGTCTTGGAGAAACGATCTTGTTCGCCTAATGGGAATAAAGCCCGTGTAGTGATTTTCTTTTCCTTGTTCGTGCTCCTTTGCAGATGAGAAGCCCAAGGTGAACCCCAAACGTTACATGTGTGTGTGTGAAGGCCTCTCCTGCGGGAGTGAGGACCACTGTGAAGGCCAGCAGTGCTTTTCCTCACTGAGCATAAATGACGGCTTCCATGTCTACCAGAAAGGCTGCTTCCAAGTCTACGAGCAGGGGAAGATGACCTGTAAGACTCCGCCATCACCTGGCCAAGCTGTGGAGTGCTGCCAAGGGGACTGGTGTAACAGGAACATCACGGCCCAGCTGCCCACTAAAGGTTCCCATGGACTTTTCTATTTCTAGATCAAGGGTTTCCGTTGGTGTTGTTCTGATTCTATGTGGGTTAAAGACGGAAGTAGCCACAAGGCTTTCCTCCTACTCTTTAAACTAGAGGCCGTGAGTGACAAGAAAGGTAGCTCTAGGTGAGGAAGGGAAAGGTATGGCCTTTTGGAATCTAAAGGGAGTATAGATATCTTTGGGCAAGGGAGCAAGGTAATGGCCATCTTGGGGAGGGTTTGGCTGACTGGATCTCTCTTGGTCGTCATGTGCAGGTGAACGGCTCCTTTCTCTTTTCAGAGCCATGATGTCATGATTTCTGAAACAGTTCGGCTTGGTAAATGTCTCTATGTTAAGCATGTAGGAAGGAAAATGGAACATAAGACTCTGGTGGCTGAATGGAATAGGTTTCCTTCTTTACGAGGAAAGAGACAAAGCCTCACTAACCTTTGCTCCCATATCTGATTTCCCAGTGAACCGTCACTGAGGCTTGAAGCCAGGTCAGATTTCACATGAACCTTGTAGTTTATGTGGCATACTCTTTATGTTGTATTCATATGGATTCGTTATCCAGGGAAATTCAGTCTTGCTCTGGAACGGTTACCCCATAAAATCAGCCCCAATTTGGCATCTCAAAGTCCCTGCAAATATTAATGTTCCTTAGACTTTGTAGACTCATTCCAAGCCGGTTGATTGTCTTAACCTATTGCACATTTTTAATTGGCATAAGTACTTCAGAAAAGAAGAAACAAACCAAAAAAGTGGACTGGGAGAGGTTCCTAGGATCACCCATGGCCAGAAATGTCAGCTAGCAGGGGAAGAGACAGAAAAAATAAAAAAACCGGTACAAGGTTATGCTGTGCAGTATTTCAGTTATGGTGATGATCGGAAGGCATATAGAAAATGTTGATTCTGATATGCAAATGGGGTTGAATAATACAAGAAGATTTTTAAAAGAGAGATTAAGTATTTTAAATGGCTAAAACTAAAAGGGTACTTGATGGAATAAACTTTACTCTTAACCTTTGTGAATTAAGTTGTAATTAATGGAGTGGATGGCCGTGAAGAATTATCTGCACTGACGCAGGAGTTGTACCAACAGTACGGAAAATTCCTAATCTGTAGAACGCTCTGCAGGACTTGGAGTTGTAAGAGAAAATTTATTTTCTTGACTTAAGGAATTTCTAATTCAATTAGGGAGGCACCATATTTATAATTTAATGTTGTATATAATTAGTTTTACACTTTATCGTACAAATGACATGTACCATGGGGTATTTTGTGCCAAGTCGTTGATTAATTTGGATTTGGAAAGTTAAAAGAAATGTATAAAGGCTGTCAGGCTTTTGGAAGGATTGTGGATTGCGGAAGGCGGCAGAGACGTGGAAAAGTCCTGTGTGGGGAAGGATGGGGCTTTTGGTGACACCGTGTCTTAAGGAGTCTGACACTCAGAGATGGTTATTGGTTGGGGACCTTTTAATTATGGACCATCACTATCCAACCAAGAAATTTTTTTGTTTAACTCCCTAGGCAAGTAGAAAGTCTTTGTGTGTATTTGCCCGAGTGGTGTGTGAGTGTTGGAGTGAACGCACGGATATTTGAATGGGTAACGTGATAATGCCGAGCAAGGGGGTGAATGAGTGATTAGGCAAGCGAGTGAATCAGTGAATGAATGTTTTGAGCAAGTGAATATTGAATAAGTGAGTAAAGAACAGATGAATGAATCGGTTCCCAGGCAGAAATCGTGATGTGGAAAGATCAATGAGAATTCAGTGGTAGACATCCAAGATACACTGAGGAGAGAGACCACAGATTGGGTAATTCGTTTTTAACTCAGCACTTTTTCATAGGAGTATCATAGCATCATCTCTGTCTGTAAAGGCTCAGGATGAAACATTCATACCATTGGATCTGTGTTAAGAGGGGTAGTACCAGGGACTTGGGAAGTACTTCGTGTCATAAACGTACTTCCACCTACGTGCACTAATAGGGTTGGTTCTCGGCAGATTTTTTCAAACTCCGGTTGTGCCTGAATGAATAATGGTTCAAATGACCAGGCCGTTGGCTGGGTATTAGGAAATATTTTAGTTTTTAAATAGTTCGTGACTTAGGAGACTGGGTGGTGAGGCCCAGGAGCTACTTGTTAGGTATCAGTTATGCTAAATAATAAGTAAACCATGATCCTTACAGCCAATTGCATTCCTTTTCTCCCCCATCTCCAGGGAAATCCTTTCCTGGAACACAGAATTTCCACTTGGAGGTCGGCCTCATTATTCTGTCCGTAGTATTTGCAGTATGCCTTCTAGCTTGCCTCCTGGGAGTCGCTCTCCGAAAATTTAAAAGGCGCAACCAAGAACGCCTCAATCCCAGAGATGTGGAGTACGGCACCATCGAAGGGCTCATCACCACCAATGTTGGAGACAGCACTTTAGCAGTGAGTTTGAGACCCCAGGGAATATCCCAAGCGTAACAAAGATGGTGAAACATGCTTTCTTCTTTCCATCGTGAAATGCTAACAGTAGCAGGGACTGGACAGTGTGCACACGTACCACTGGTCACTTGTGTCCTAGGCAAGCCTATGTTGGCCCGTGTTTAGTCTCCCATATGTGAGAACATTTTTTAGACAGACATTTATGTTCAGTGAGGGAGGGGATTTTTTTTTTAGTAGATTCTTGGTAGTTGTTTTTCTTTTGGGAGTAAGGGAAAAGGTGCAGAGAATGGTTGCCTATAATCATGGGGGGCAGAGGGATGGGATGGGGCTTGGAGTAACTCAGTTACTCTATTTTTAGCAATAAAAGTGCTTTCAAAAAAAGCACCTTTGCTTAATATTAAAATCACTTTCCCTTCTAGATTATTTTAACACCCTGTAATTTAAGACTTTAAAATTTGACATCCAAAAAAGCTGCTATTAAACTTTGCACGCTCCTGTGCTGCCCCCTTGTGGAGGTAGTCATTTGGGTAAATCGGTGCTGTCCAATAGAAATAGGTGTGCCACATCTGTAATTTTAAATTTCCTGGTGGCCACTTAAAAAAAAGTTTAAAAAAACCCCCACTGTAGGTGATATTAATTTTAACAACATATTTGACCTAATGTATATAGTTACCATTTCAGCATGTAATCATCAATCAGAAAGAATTGTAAATGTGCTATTTTACATTCTTTTTCTTTTTTTTTTTTTTTTGAACGAAGTTTTTAAAATATGGAGCATGTATCAGCTCAGACTGACCACATTTCACTTGCTAAAAGTCAACCCGTGACTAGTAGCTACCCTCACGGACAGCTCAGGGTCAGACATCATTGGATTTATATGTTTTTTAAAGTTATTCTTTTGCCTATTGTTCAATGGTGAAATCACATGGAAAAGTGTCTTCCTTTTTTTAACTTTTAAAAAATTGTCAAGTGTTAATGTGGAAGAAACTTAAGCTTTAAGTGAGAAAAGGGAACCACTTGCTATAAAAGTTACAATAATATGCAAAAGAGAGAAGTGGTAATAGCATTCTGAAACTATCCTAGGCTGAGTCTGAGGCCGCCTCTGAAAATGGTGAAGATTAGGGAGTGTTAGGTGTTAAAGACATGCTGATACCCAGTCAAGACTCTCCTTGTCATATTGATGGAGGACCATCCAGGTAATAACTTTCTAATGGGATCCAGCATTAGTTGATGTCATGGTCATGCATCAGCTAAGATCATCTCCTATTAAGTCATGTTCTGCTAGATGACAAGGTTATGAGTATGTGGAAGTTCTGCAGGTGAGCCTGCTTTCCAGCTTCTTCTCCACTGGAGAAGGCTCACCCTCGCCGATCTCTGTAGCTCAGTTGCTATTCTTGGACCAATCTTGGCGAGTTGTTAAAACATTTGGTGGTGGCTGATACAGGCTGAGAAATAGCCCATCCTCCTGCCTTCCCTATCCTTGGGCCACCAGTCAAGCATAAATTTTTTTATAAAAACCAGGAAGGAACCTTGTTTTTTTTCCCGTTTACCTACCTATTTAGATCGTGGTTTGGCAGAACTGGGGAAGAGAGGAAATGAGGACGCTCTGTTTCCCAAAGTAGAGAAATACAGCTCCTCCCCCCCCCCCCCAGATTTTATTTATTTATTTGACAGAGAGAGAGAGAGAGAGAGAGAGAGAGAGAGATCACAAGTAGGTAGAGAGGCAGGCAAAAAGAGAGAGGGAAGGAGGCTCCCCACTGAGCAGAGAGCCCAATGCAGGGCTCCATCCCAGGACCCTGAGATCATGACCTGAGCTGAAGGCAGATGCTTTAACCCACTGAACCACCCAGGCACCCCGAGAAATACAGCTTTTCCATTTGAAATGTACTTAGACGTTTCCTTCCCATGTTAAGGAAAATTTGATGAGTTTATTGGGTTAGAGCAAGATATGAGGCTGAATCTTGAGGTTCTATAGTTGATCAGTCAGAACTCCGTTTCCCCAGAACTGCTAATCTCCATGGCTATGATAGGAATATCTAGTGTCAATCACTCTTTAAATAGCTTCTGTAAGTTTGGAGGAGGAATGGGAGTGTATACCAAAATCGTCTTCTCCACTCAATCATGTTAGAGGACAGTATATCGCGATAACAATAATAGCAAAGAACACTGTTTAAAACAAGTTGTCATTTTTGGTATGTATACTTGCTTATTTAAGTGATATGCTTATTTATGTTATTCAGCAAAGCCTATCTCACTGAACAGCCTCCTACATTGAAAAAGAAGCCTTGGGTCCAGGAGTTGAAGTAGATGTTTGTCAGTCTTCGGCTGATGGCAACCGCCTGCCTTAAGTCTATGAGCTAGATTTAAAACCATGATTCTATATTATGAAAAAAAAACAACAACCCACATTTGTTTAATTTTCAGAATTATTCTCTCAAAAAAATTGAATGAATAAAGGGAAGAAAGAACAGCAAAAGAGATGGTTAGGGAGATGTGAAACTACATCTAACATTCAATTTCTTGTTGATTATCCATTTTGTGGTTTTTAAGGATTCTAAATATCTTCCTTTGGATGTTCAGATTTTGTAATTTTGCTGATCAACAGTACTTCACAGTGGTGCTCAGAGTAAGTAAAAGAAGATGAAATTCAGACAAATCAATGTATTGCTTTAGCAGGCCAGCTAAGATGTCTGGGAAAGAATGAACTTTGGGGAATATAAGCTCAACACTGTTATAACCTTACCACCATCACCATGGGTACAATACCGTGGATTCCAAACAATCCATTCCTTATGCAAAGAGACGTCTACTCCTTGGCTTGCACTGAGAATCAAAAGGGAAAACCTATGAATGAATTAATTGGAAATTTTTTTCACATGTTGATATTTAGAAGTAGATTTGGGCATGGTTTTATGTTTTAAATGAAAGTTCTGGGTTTTTTCACCCTCTCTGGTCTGTGGATAATTCAGACCTAAAAATGACACTGAAGGTTAAGTTTTGTGATGTTTTTGTTCCTCATCCGCCTAAAGGGTAATGCTTCCAGGTGACCCCTCTGCTTCAGTGTACCAGCCAGAGGACCACGTGGCCACGGAGTTTTTGCAGTAGAAACAGCATTAGAGTTATTTGTACCTTATTCCTGATTTGTTTGTTCTGTGTTAGAGTTCCTTAGTTGGCACGTCAATAAAAGTGAATCCTTTCACAGATAACTATGAACAGAGCAGAACATGATTAGTTATGCCCTGGCCTTGGACTTGAAGGCCCTTCCCTTCTTTTTGCTCTCTGTGCTCCTCTTTCCGCTGTTTCCCCTTGTGTTCGGACCTGCTTCCTGGAATTTCTAGTTTGCATCTTTGACCTTGTCCACTCAGGCTTTTTTTTTTTTTTAATATATATTTTTTAATTCTAAAACTCTGGATGCAAGAAAAGACTACTTACCCCTCAGGAAAACCTATCATAAAAGGGACCAACTTCTGGTTTTCCTAAGAAAACCCATTCTTTCTCCAGTGGTCCATGCACACCCATGGGCCGCATGTCCAGGATTGGCATCTCCATGTGAGTCACAGTGATATGCATGCTTGTACTTTAAGCTGGGAACTGTTTCTCAGTAGTTTCTTTTTCTCCTTGTCTTGAACCACAGGATTTATTGGATCATTCATGCACATCAGGAAGCGGCTCTGGTCTCCCTTTTTTGGTACAAAGAACAGTGGCTCGTCAGATCACGCTGTTGGAGTGTGTCGGTAATTCTTTTTTCTCTTCTTTGTGGGTTGTATGCAATGTTAACTGTGGCTCTAGAAGCAGCATAGAACTTGGAAAATCTGTCCCATGTTGCCTGTTGCTCCTGAAATGACAGGAGATGGTGCGGCTCTGTATCTGGTCTCCGTGCCTTGTGTCAGAACTCCTCAACTTGTTGGAATTCTCGTCAAAGGAATCTGTCGCTAGTTAGTATGATGAATGGCTAGTCAAAAGCTTTTAGTTGCAAGTAGACCTTTTGAGATGACGGGAAGGCATGAGAAATGAATTAGCATGGCTGCTCCTGACTGGAGGCATTGAGCGATCTGAGGGGAGTAGGCGTTTGGACAACGCACTTGCCTATGGCAGTTCTCCAAGCCCTCTCACTCTCCCACTGCCTTTAAAAATAATGAGATAAATTTACCAAAGCTACCTTCATAATTGCTTTGTTAAACAAGAGCAATATCCATTTCTCTATGGCCTCTCATCTTTTCCCCATCTAGGAACATGTTTATATAGAGATGCAATCATAATGGGTGTACAATTTGTGTTCGTTCTTTCCATTTTAAGCTCACAGACATTTCCATATATCTGTACACATCACAAATATTTTAAGAGATTGTGTAACGAGGGTCTTTTGAATGATCATTGAATTGTATGTAATAGTACTACTCGAGAAAGCTTTTGCATGTATTGTACCTTTCTTTTGAGTACTCAGAATAAATTCCCAGGCGTTGGGGTCCCTGGGTCAAACTTTGTGACCTTTTTATGGCTTGTTTATAAATTGCTGATTGCCCTCTAGGAAGAGGGTACAGAATGCCTTTTCAGAGGGGGAGGTCCTCAGTTTTATTGGTTTTTACTTGTATGTGGTGGGTATTTTCAAGTCATGTGATAGTTGTCATTCATTTCTTTTTGGGCAACACATAGGGACAGCCAGAGGGGTGGTGATAGGTTGGCAGCGTCTCTACACTCTTTCTGGTTCTCCTGGTTTCTTTTCTTGGGCAACTCCAGTCATTCCCTCTTTTGCTTTTGGGAGGTAGCTGGACGTCATAACCTGCCTTTACCACTGGGCTGCTGTCCTCCCACCTTTCTTTCTGATTTTTTGGAAATCAGGACATCCCCAAACCTGACAGTGGGAAGGGGGCTAGGCAGTGTAGCATGAGCAGCAGGTGTCACCTGTAGGCACACAGGTTACCCGCAGGAGCCTGTTGCCTTTGCTCTGGGTCTGTGGCCCCTGGGCCTCTGAGCCACACCTCACGTTTCTCTTCCTCAGTGGACTGCGGGCGGAACAAACACACATGGAAACGCCCCCAATGTACCCATCATATACAGCCAGGGTTGTCCTCTTATACTGCCTAACATCCAGTTTGCTTATGAACAAGGGTGTTTGGGTAGGAGTGAGAAGGCAGTGACGGGCTGTTTACCTATCTTGCTTACCCCTGCCCTCCTGCCCTCCCACCCCCATGGCCACTTGCCATTCACAGGGCAGCCAATCTCCATATCAGTTTTCAGAGCCCAACCCCAGAGTGCAAAGGGCAAAATAGTGTTGTACCTTTAAAAACACATACTGTTTCTGGTAGTGTAGATATTCTTGAGCATTTTTGGAAATAGTGTAAATTCAATTATAGCATTTTGTTGGTTCAGTGCTAAAGACTTTCATCAAAGCAATGCCATTTCAGTAGCTTCTAGTTAGTGTTCATGTGGTGTAGCCTTGAATAAAAATGTGTGTGATGAACTGCTTGGATAGTGTGTTAGCATTTGGGGTTCAAAATTGGACTAGACCAGTTGTTACCAGATAGTGATTCGTGAACCCCCCCAAGTTTCAGATACTGTATGGATTCCCATGGGGGGGCTCCGTGCCCTGTACGTTTGGGCAGTTCTGCTTCTGGTTTTAGGAACTCCTGAATAGGGTTGCATTTCTAAAAAGCATTTGACAACTTAAAAGCATTTGAAAACCATTGAAGTAGGTTTCTATTTTCAATCTGTCTACTTATCCTGACATCCATCTCTGTTTTCTTAAAAAAAAAAAAAAAAAAAAGATTTAAGGCAACTTTACAGTAATGTATACAATTCTCTGGAATATTTTTTCTCTCCTTCCTAATGAGACTGTGAGGACAAAGGGCAAATAAAGAGACAGAATGTAACCAGAGGCAGGAAAAGATCAGCATACTGTTTTCCGGCAGCCTGTTTTGTAGTGTCTTAGCACTGGCCTTCGTCTTGAACTACAAATGCCAGGCACTTGCTATGACTGTATTAAAATTAGTCCTGCTCTAAATACTATTTTTGCGACCTGACAGCAGCCCACAGTGATGACTTACTGGCCACATTTAACCTCCTTTTGCATTAGTCATTGGTATTTCACAGGGACATTGTTTGTCAGAACGGAGTCCAGACTGAGTGGCTTTGATTTTGTGTCAAGACCTAATCCCCTGGATAGACGTGCTTTCTCTCTCCATGTTTGGGTTCTCATGGCTTCGCTTTGGAGCAAAGAGCTGTATTCCTGGGTGTGCAGGTGCTGCTACAGCTGCTGATTACAAGCCGTGACTCCCAGCAGCCCCTTGCCTGGGGGAGAGCCCTGCTGCCCTGTGAGGTGGGTCTCCCGCTGCATCATTGTCTAGGCGCCGCATGCGTCTTTACCCTCATTATACCCCGTTTTGAGCCCCCCCATGGTCTCGCAGTACTTACCTGCTCTTCCCAGCCTCCCTCCTCACCCCTACCTTAACGAAAGAGAAGAACGGAGGAGGGAGCATGTCACCGACAGGCTGACAGCCGTGTTGCTGGTGCAGGAGGGGGCACGTACCCTGCAGAGCGGATCACAAACTAGGGTCCTTGCATTTTAGGAAATGCTTTCTCCAAGGGGCCCCTTCGGTGTGGCCCACTTCTGGCATCCCAGGGGCTGTCTAACAAGCAAATACCCATGACCAATGTCAGGAATCAGAACTGTTCTGGGATTATGTCTTTAAAACTCTGCAAATCCTCTTTTGAAATATATCCTCTGCCAAGAAATCCTTTAGGGAAGGTAGTGGTTGCTTGTTGGTCTCCTCCACAGCATTGTTTTGTGTCTGTGTGTGTGTGTCTGTGTGTGTGTGTGTGTGTATTTTTTTTGATCCTTCAGAATACATATTTCCAACTTAATTGTCTCCCTTATGAAAAACACAAATGTGTATGTAAATTTGCAAATTCGGACTTGCAGGAAAATGTCCGTGTTGATCTCGTAGAAGGAAAAGAATCCAGTCAGCTACTCAGTTTATCTACGTGTGCTTTTTTTTTTTTTTTTTTCCTTTTTGGCTTTCAGCCCATTGGAATCTAATACTCTGTACCATTTTGTTTTACTAACCATGTGCTTTTGAGAACCATACATGTTTCATACCTTTTAATAGAGGAATTTAGCTGTAAACCTTTTAATTAGCAGGTTATTGTACAATGTAGATACTGAGGGTGTTGAATTTACTGTGACAATGGGTGGCTGGAGGGGCGGGTTCCACCTTACTTTTGTATGTCTTCACAGGTGAAAGGTTGTGGGATTGAGAGCCCCAGATTAAGTTTTTTCAAGTACACAAAGGGAGGGGGCCAGAGTTGTGGGCAAGAAACATTTTGGCTCCCTCCTGTGTCACCTCTGTGTTGCTCTCCCCAGGGAAAGGCAGGTATGGTGAGGTGTGGAGGGGCAGCTGGCAAGGGGAGAACGTCGCCGTGAAGATCTTCTCCTCCCGGGATGAGAAGTCATGGTTCAGGGAAACAGAATTGTACAACACTGTGATGCTGAGGCATGAAAATATTTTGGGTAAGTACAAAGATAATCCCCTCATTAATTTTATCTAGAAAGAAATAATTGCCTACCTTTGCCCTCTCCGATTTGGTGTGTGTGAATTTGCAAGTCTCCCCTGAAAAGTGATAATAGGAATCATCAGCATTTATATCATGTTCAATTTTCTTTTAACACTAATTTCTTGTTTAAATCTGCAAAGAAGCTGAGTTTGAAGATTCTCTGGATGGTGAAAATGAAATCATTATTGCTAATTCTTATTCTGTAGGTTGTTATTTAAGCAACAAGAATTTACCCCATATTGTTCACTTCAAGGCTTCATCCGTTGTTCTACTTACCGCACCCTTTTTGAATATTTATTGAATCAAACTAAGAAAGCTCTTTGGACGATTTCCTAGAGATTCACAGCTCCCAGGGACATCGTAATTAAATGCACGTTCCCTCAAACTAGGCATGGTTTTCAAAGCCCAGATTTACAGAGGGATTTAGCATCCATTTTAATTTGGAAACTAAAGCTTAGAACCATTTGTGAAATCTGTGAAGAGCCCGCTGCAATACTGCTGTGGAGGTATAAGGGATGAGAGTGTCCTTGTTCCCTTTGACTTCTCTGGTTTTGGAGCGTTTTCTCAGGGTTTTTGTGCTAATACATGTATGGCGAATGCTGCCCAGAGTGCCTCTTCAATAGTGGATAGAAGGTTTACAGAGAAATTGACTCTGTAGGATAGTGCTGGCCACTTCATGGCTATTGGATGAGATTTGGTTCATCAGAAGGCCATTGCCAGAATTTATTTCTATCCCGTTACTGTCAATTTAGTGTTAAACCTGAGTCAGGTTGTCTGCCAAGAATGGTTTGACAGTTGTCTAAAGTTTCTCTTTAACAGTGTGGTGATGTGTTCCATCTTTGAATTGTGTGTTTCTGCTATTGTCTTCTCCCCTTGTCTTTTCCCCTTGTCTTACCTGTGGGGGCCAAGCTGTCCCCCAGTCCTCCTTGCTCCTATCATTGCTGTGGTCTCCGATCTCCAGTCCATGCTGGCCTCCCATCTCCAGTCCATCTTGCTGCCCTGAGTTATGTTTCACTGCGCACAGCCAAGATACTCCTCAAAGTGCTTTTCGACGACTCCTCCATTGCCTGACATTGACTCCTTATTTGTTGGGGTCCCAGGGAGTCTCAGATTTTCTCTAAGAATATCTCCAGATGGCAGTCACTTTGGATATCTGCCATTACTTGGGATCGCCATGAACATTAAGGTGTCTGTGCCTTTGTTCGTGGTTTTGATCACGCATGATCCCCACCCCACACTCCAGCCACCCATCCCTCCATGACAAAGTCTCAGTTCCCTTCCAGTTTCTCCCAGTGGATTTATTTGTGCTTTTCTGCCCCCCCCAGCCCCCAGGTTGCAGCTGTGCTGTGACTCTGATCGCACAAGCTTATGTCACAGCTAGATGCACATGTAGAACAGCAGTGACCATTACCGTGCGGTAAGCACTGCTTCAAGTGCGTCATGTGCGTTTTCTCCTTTCAGCTTCGCAGCCATAAGGGCGTAGGTACTCTTGTTTTTCTGGTTGTAACTGGTGAGTTAACCCATCAGGTCACACCATGGAGCTGAGAGTCACACTGGGCACTGTGTCTCTTAACCACAGTTCTGTACTTTATGTGGTAGTTAACTAGTTGGGATTCGATGATGAGAGCACGAGGTGAGCATTCGTCCAGAGTCAGAATTAACCCCAAATGCCCCACTTTTCCCTCTGACCCTGGGACAGGCAGGGTGAGCCACAGAGAAAGCGTCAGTTGCGCTCGAAGCCGTGATGTACAGGGAGTACTTCTCATTAAACAGTGGAATGACTCGTACTGTGCAAGTGCCCATACTCGAAGAAGTATGGGGGATCTGGGATTCATTAAAGGAAGGGCATGTTCAGGCACCCCTTCTTATTCTCATGGGCTCACAGCTTCATTGAGCAAAACATGCTAGATACTACAGGGCCGTGCAAATAGTCACTTTATCAGTGCCCTTGACTTAAATGAACCGTGATACCCTTCCACTGTCACTGAGGACAAGAATCACTTCCATTGCTTTTGCCACCACATGCAGTACTGAGGACAGTACCTTGCACATGCTAGGTGCTCAGTAAATATTTATTAAATTGGATTTAATCATGAGAGAAATTTGAAAAGTCACCTTCACAACATGATTCACGTGAGAGGTGAGGTTCCCTTAGTGAGACCACCTAGGGCAAAACACTGTTCATTTCTTATTAACTGATGATCCTAGGAAATTCTGTATCTCTGAGGTCTTTTTACCCTCATCATACTTCCAGCTGTATGGACTGATTTCACTGTGTAGTTCTTTTGACTTTAAGAAAGCTCATAGAAATGCACCAGTTTTTTGTTTGTCTGTTTTGATTGGTTTGGTTTGGGGGGACTAAACTTGGTCACAGTTCTTTCCTTGCTTTGCCAGTTTTCTGTATTTAGAGACTTTAAGGTTTTTTGTTTTTGTTTTTTTTTAAAGATTTTATTTATTTATTTGACAGAGAGAGAGGTCACAAGTAGGCAGAGAGGCAGGCAGAGAGAGAGGAGGAAGCAGGCTCCCTGCAGAGCAGAGAGCCTGATGCGGGGCTCGATCCCAGGACCCTGAGATCATGACCTGAGCCGAAGGCAGCGGCTTAATCCACTGAGCCACCCAGGCGCCCCGACTTTAAGGTTTTTTGTGACCTTTTTCCTTTTCTATCAAAGGAGCATCTTATGTCGAATATTGGATCATGATTTCCCTCCCACCCTGGAGTATTACCAACTCTAGCCCCTCAAAATCAATCAGTGACACACATACACACCTTTATACAAATATGCATACATAGAACACTCTGGGCCCTCGTTGTTTATCCCCCTACAACAATATCTTTCAAATGACTAGACTTGGCTTTCAACTCTTCTGCTCTGTCTGGTATAGAAGTCAACAGCCAAAGGGGTAACAGGAGGCTGTGCTGGTTTGTGGCAGGAGCAGTGGTCAGGGGATTGGAGACGCTGGTTTCTACTCTCAACACCTCCAACAGGCCCGCTGTGTGACTCTGGGCCAAAGTTATACGTTTCTGAGCATTCTTTCCCTCATTACTAAGACCAAGGGAGTCGAGTTAATGTGAGAATTTTACTCCAAAGTCTCATCTTGCATGCTTTTTAAGAAATGATTGTAAAATAATGCAGCTTACTGTTTTGGTCGTATGAAATGGAGTTCAGTGATACATGGACAGTCAAACTGTGCGGCCACTGCCACCCTCCATCTCTGGAACTGCTCTGTCCTCTGCAGAGATAGTGCCTGAGCATTTAATCGGACTTTCCTGAGACCAAGTGGAAGTAAAGGAAGTTACCCGCAAAAGATATTACGTTGCAGGGTTGTTGTGGTTTTCACCGACCCCTGAGCTATTCTAGAAATGTAATAGAGAAACATAATAGAGAAAGTTATTCGATACGTCCCGTGTTAGGCATCGTATGAAGCGCTGTACCTATAATTAATTCTTCCGTTCTCACCGTACCCATTTGAGGTGCTGCTGACGTTATCTTTATCTTACAAATGAGGAAACCAGGGTGGAGATTTTATATGACTTGTGTGAGATCACCCAGCTCGGGAATGGTGGAGCCCGTCTTGGCACCAAGTGGTCCAGCTCTGGGGCCCAGCGCTCTGCAGCCCCCATGCCCCACTGTGGTGGCCTCAGTCCTCAGCTGTCCTAGCTGCCTGGTTCCTGGGAGAGTCGCCACGGAGAGGCTCACAAGGGCTACGGATGACCTCACTGCCGAGTTTGGGTTTTATTTTCCTTCCTGAGGAGCCTGGGAGGATGACCTGGGCTGTAAGTAAGAGGTTTTACTCTAAACACTTTCTCTCCCCATTGTGATCACATCCAGTGGCTGTGCCAGTGTTCCAACGTAGAGTACCTGTTCAGCCTTCTCTAACAGGAGAGTGCTTTGATGGAAAATGCAAAAATTCCGTAAAAATGCCCTCGCATTCTGAAAGAAACGTAGTTCTGTAATTCACACTTAGGAGATAAACAGTTAAAAAAAAAAGTCCTGCCTATTAAAAAGTCATTTTTCCGGAAGGTCTAGAGTGTAATTAACGGGACAGACAGAATCCTTCTCTAAGACCTAAGGGGCTTAGGGAAGGTGAGAGAATAAATATTTATTTGTTATTTATCTATTTATTTAATCAGAGGCTGCTCTCCCTTGGGCAGAGAAATCAGTAGAGGCTACGTAATACACAGCAGTAATTTAATTTCTTTTGAGTGGTACTTAGAGTTTAGGATATTTATTTTTGAAAGTCTCATTAATGATTAATACCATTTGGTTTAAAATGATAAAGTAGACCCATCTTTTCTAGTAAGAATAACTAATATCTGAGTACACATTTTGATCATTCGTGTTACGGCAGCAAAGGGCCCCAAGAGAAGTCGCTGTGGGGCCACAGAGACATATTGGAGAGAGGGAAGGAGCACGAGTCTGAGGCTGCCCGTGAGAACTGGCTTGGAGGGCAAGAAAGAGAGAAGTAGGGATCAAGGTGTGGAAACATTACTTTGTTCACTTCACAGATGTCCAGTGGATACAGGTGTCACATTGTCTTTCTCTGAGTAGAAGTCAGAGCCCCCTGTTGGGGGCGATATGGCATAGTGGCTAAGAGTATGGGTTCTGGAGCTGGGCTGCCGGGGACCATTACTCGCCTTAATGTCAGTGCTGTCCTCTGCTTCCTTCCCGTGTGAGTTTTGGAGGATTACATGCAGAGTGTCTAGAAGAATTGTGCCTGGCACTTTGTTAGTCCCAGTAAGTACTAGTTGCTTCTGTTGTTGATGACGACAGTCAAATAGGGGACCTCTTCTTTGTTGCCAGAGTTTCCTGTACGAGCTGTGGTGTGTCCACATGGCTAGCACCAAACTTGGGATCAGTGACAACTTAATAGACACGTGATTTGGCATTTCCTAGCAGCACTTTCATTACTTATAAACTGAGAATAATGATACCTGTATTCCTGGTGTATTGAGAAAATTCTTATGAGAAAATATATATGAGAGCAGCACAAACTTTATATCACACGCTGTGCAAGTGTGAGGGATGTTCTGCCTGTTTCGGTTTTCCTGGATCCTCACACAAGGCTTTTAATCCTGCCTCAAGCCGTGTCTGTCTGTTTTTTTTTTTTTAAATATTCTTTTATTTATAAGTCCCACATGTCACTACTTGTAAGTATGTCCATTAGGTGTGTATATTTTATATACATGTATCAACATAGAGTATATACAATGTATATTATACACATAACATATACTATATATACATAGAGAGAGTGAGAGAGAATGCACGAGTGAGCAGGTTGAAAGCATGTCTGCAGCAGGAGAGGCAAGCACATACATCACAGTTTATTTCGTGGGTTGGGAAGTTCTAAAGTTCATTCAGTTTGCTCAAGGGTCCCCTCAGAATGTCTAGAAAAATCTCTTCCTACCTCCTTATTGGCATCTGTCATACCTCACTTCTTTTCAAGACCGCTTCAGTTATCGCTTCTTGATGGAAGCCTGTTGGAACATCTCATCTGAATTATTAGGATTCCCTATTCTGGACACATGGTGCCCTTTGCAGATCTAACAGTACTTTTCATCGTATTCATTACATGATATTGTAATTTTTGCTTTTTGTATCTGTCTTCTTTTCTCGCCAACAGACATTGTCATCTCAGTTTTCTTGTGTGACTGACAAAGAGCATCACAGATGCTTATTATATTTGGTTTCTTTTTTATTTGATGAGTAGTCAATCATGTAATATGAACTTATCCCTTTATCTTACATCTGAACAGAGATAACCCAGAGAACCTAAATAAGTTGCCCAGTATTATACAGCAAATCACAGGCAAAGTCAATACTGGAACACAGGTTTTAGATTTTATGTTTTTTATTCTTTTTGGGTGGCTGATGAATAATCTGACCTTGGAAAATGAACATGATAAAGAGTTTGATACCATCATTACAGATAAACACAAAGATATTATTCCTATCTGAATTATAACACAATGTAAAATCTTTTTAAAGGATTATTTATAATGAAAATGAATATGGACATTTCCTGCTCATTAGAAGTACCTTTTTATGGAAGTAGGAAGAGTACTGTGTTTTTCTGTTGACGCCGCTAAACCTTTCATGGCAGTTGGTTAGTTTAGTTATTTTTTGTTACAGGTGGCATCTGTTGTGTGGGTCACTATCTCCTTATACTAAGAGTTATGTGAAATTCTTACGTGTCTGCTAATTTTGTTCTTGCTCTCTCCAGGTTTTATTGCTTCAGACATGACATCAAGACACTCCAGTACCCAGTTGTGGTTAATCACACATTATCATGAAATGGGATCGTTGTACGACTATCTTCAGCTCACTACTCTGGATACTGTTAGCTGCCTGCGAATAGTGCTGTCTATAGCTAGTGGTCTCGCGCATTTGCACATAGAGATATTTGGGACCCAAGGGAAGCCAGCCATTGCTCATCGAGATTTAAAGAGCAAAAACATCCTGGTTAAGAAGAATGGACAGTGTTGCATAGCAGATTTGGGTAAAATTTTAAAAATATTTTTTTTATTACAGTTTTTATGTTTGTTGTTATTCCGTTGGTTAGCTAGGTCACATTCATGCCAGCAAAAACATCCTGGTTAAGAAGAATGGACAGTGTTGCATAGCAGATTTGGGTAAAATTTAAAAAAAATTTTTTTTATTACAGTTTTTATGTTTGTTGTTATTCCGTTGGTTAGCTAGGTCACATTCAGTCCCCTAACATCCTGTTATGAAGACTTTCAAGCATGCAGGCAAATTGAAAGAACTTCCCAGTGGTTATACCCACTACCTAGATTCTCCCATCAGCATTTTACTGTACTCAAGCTTTGTCCCATATCCATGCCTCCCCATTCATCAATCCGTCTTTAATCATTGATACGTCCCCAAGTGAATGACAGAGGAAAGAGCCCTTTCTTTTCAAGACTTGAGCAGGTATACCACGGTGTCGTGCACTGGAGTCTGTTTGTTGACTTTTTCCCTCTAGGTAAAATTTCAATTTCATGCAAAATAAACAAATCTGAAGTAATACATTCTCAGAGTTCTGACAAATGCTGTAAAATCCAAATCTCTTTTGAAATTCAGACTCTCGCATGATCTTGGAAAGTCACTTCCAAGTAAATTGCTCCTTTAGTCGGTTCCTGACCGGCCCACCCTCAGCAGCAACCAGTAGTCTGTAGCATTTACACAAAGTAGGTACACAATTAAATAGCCTATAGAATGAGGGGCCTCTGGGTGGCTCAGTCGCTTAAGTGTCGACTCTTGGTTTTGGCTCAGGTCATGATTTCAGGGTCGTGAGATTGAGCCCTCCATGGGCAGTGTGGAGCCTGCTTGAGATTCTCTCTCCCTCTCCCGCCAGTTTCTCTCTCCTCCCAAATAAATAAATATATAAAATCTTAAAAAAAAAAAAAACCAACAAAACCCCTCTGGAATGAGTTCATCTTAAAAATGGCTTCTAAAGTTGTTTTTCTGTAACCATGGCAAAATTATCAGTCAAGAAAGAGGAAAAATATTCTGGAACAAATTCAGTTTGCCCTGCTGGGATATCTCATTCCTATGGTGTGAGGGTAATGCTCAGTGTAGCTTTAATTGCATTATAAATAAGATTATTTTCATTTATAGTGACACTGTATATAAAACCATAGTCAACTTGGATATTGGCTGAATAATTACACTAATGAGAACTGAATTGTAATATTAGTTATTCATTTCAGTGGACTATGGAGAGTCCTCACTCTATTTGATTAAAACATGGTTTATATTATATTCATATCATTGCAGTTATTGTGAGGCTGAAAAGATTTGGACAGTATTAGTTCTTATATGTACATGATGAAATTTATTGTTATTTTTTAGACAAACGATTTGACACATCTAGAAGATGTATTTCTTTTGAAATTCTTTAAAGTCTTTGCGTTCATGCTGAGAATTATTTTATTGTATTTTGCAAGTGTGAGGAGAAAAATATTTAGGATAGCATTGAAAGGGTATGGCTCTAAAGTTTTTTGTGAGTAGTTTTAGTTGTGATGTAGAGGACTTTTCTGGCCATGCCCTGGCTTTTGGAGCAAGGTGATTTGGACTTGAATCCTGGCTTTCCCAGGTATCACCCCATATATCTCCGCAGATATTTTAATCTGTTTACCTGCCCAGAGTGCAGGACTGCTTCTACTCGATTGGGGGCTTAGCAAGGAACACTTTAGCATTTGACACTGTGTACTCAAGTATTGTTTCAAATGTTCATAACGTGCCCAAATATTATTCATGTTACTCAAAAATCAATCATTATGTAACTCACATGGTTCCTGTAAAATTCAGAAATTATTATACTTGCTTGGCAAATAGTAAGCATCAGATGGTCACTGCTATTATAGTCGAGAGGTCTAGGGGAGATGGAAAATTGAGAAAGTTGTTGGCTTTGGTTGTAGGACTTGATAGGGAGTCAGAGGTGTTTTTCAGTAAGTCCAACTAATTAGTTATTCATTTTTCTTTCTTTTGGCCTGTAGCCTTCCAATTAGACATATGGATTTATACAAAAATCTGTGTTAAGGTGGTACTATTCAGGGGGTAGTTTCTTGGTACCGAAGACAGCTCCGATGACACATCATTTGTGTGTCACTTTATACCCAGAAATTAAGGATCCCTCATTAGAAATCATGTTCTGTTATTGATACTGCAGAAATACCAGTATTCTATTTATTTTTCTAACTTTTTATTATAAAAAATTCAAACAAAATGACTGAAGAGTAGTAAGTATAATGATCATATGCACAACACCTAGATTCAACAATTGTTAAAATTTTGCTATATTTGCTTTATATGTAGGCGTACATCTGTCTTTACTCATACATTTGAAAATAAGTTACAGACATCACAACACTTTACTCCTAAATACTTCAAAATATGCCTTCTGCATAATCACAGTTTATAGCACCTACAATTATTGATAATTATTGATAATTCTTTAATAGCATTTAATGTCCATTTTCAGGATTTTCTCAAACAAGAATTCAGCCAAGGCTTACACATTGCATTTGGTTGTTTTACCTCTTTAGGTAGTGTGATAATTATCTATTACTGGGTAACACATTACCTCTAAAACTTAGCAGCTTAAACTAACACAAATCTGTTATCCTATGTTGTCATCTGAGGATCAGTAATCTTGGGATGACTATGCCCTCTGGTTCTGGCTCCAGATCTCTTGTAGGGGTTATACACTCAAGCTGGTGATTAGAGCTGCAAGCGTCTGAAGGCTTCGTTAGGGCTGAAGGAACTCCCAGGATGGTTCTAGTCACATGGCTGGTGGCAGGAAGCTTCAGTCCCTGGTCTGAGGGACCTCTCCACAGGGCTGCATGAGTGTCCTCATAACACAAGAGAACTGAGAGAGAGCAGAGAGCAGAGAGGAAGCCATGGTGCCATTTATGTCCTAATTTTGAAGATCTCCACTCACTTCTGCCGTGGTCTGCGTGACTGTCCAGCCCACACTCGGCATGGGGAATTGAGTTTCACCTCCAGAAGGGAGACGTTTCAAAGAACTTGAGGACATATTTTTAAACCACCACAGCTAGTATTGCTGTGATCTATTTACACTACACCTTTTCATATTCTATTATTTTGACTCTTTGGTTCTGGAAATGGTAGAGAAGTGTATATGTTTCGGGAGACGTTCACCACGGCCCCAGAATCTTGGGGTTGAGTAGAAGAATCAGGAAAAGGAACCAATCTAGTATAGTGAATGCAGTTGCTGATTTCTCTGTAATTATTAAGGGTGCGATACCATGTGCCATCTCCTTGGCATGAGAAGGAGTCCTCATCCCACACATTCAAAGCCATGGAGTTGCGGGGAGAAACATTCTCCACAGAAAGCTTGAGGGATCCCCAAGGGATCGTTGGACTGCAGAGGTTTTCAGAGGCCGCTTGTTCCAATTTGGTGCTTCTCATTATTTTGAGTGTTAAAGGAATCATTTTGAGTTGGTCAGCATCTACCTCAAAAAGTAATTTCATTCTCAAATGAATCATGCATGTATCTGCCGAACCCTCCTGGTCGGCGAGGAATGCCAGGGCTCTCTAATTGAAGAATTCTGAAATGAGTCATGGTTTGAGAAAGTGCTTCAAAGCCATTTAGCATGAGAGTTGAGCTTTGAATCGAGCTCTAGCTTGATGCTGGGTGTAGGCATGACTGTAGAGAAAGGCCTGTGGTCAGCGTCACTATTTCTCAGACAAGCAGCTCTTCTGAAAGGGATGGAGCCGTGCCTGCAGCAGCCTGCCCTTTAAGTAGTGATACATCACCTCTGTGTTTGCCCACTATTGGGAGCTGTGGTGGAACGTGAGAGCTTTACTTCTCCGAAGACCCTTGGAGGTTCCCACTTAGCCTGTGAAACTATTTTCCTGTGGACTTGAAATACTGGCCTCCTATTGGTTTGGTGCATTGGTTTATTATTCATCCAGATCTTTTTGTTTCAGAGGTTCAGGTGTTAACCTAAGAGCTTCCGACTGTTTCTGGCATTTCTTTTTTCTGTTGTCACAGAAGTCCTCTCCAGGATGTTCCAGAGATTAATTACCCTGGGTATGGTGCCACAGTGACCAGGAGTACCACCAGAGGGCGCTCCTGATGGGGGTCTGTTTGAAAATCCTTCAGCAGCCCTCTGGGAGAAAGGAAGTAAACTGACCCACCCTGTTTTCTTCCCTTCAGGTCTGGCAGTCATGCATTCCCAGAGTACCAATCAGCTCGATGTGGGGAACAACCCCCGTGTGGGCACCAAACGCTACATGGCCCCTGAAGTTCTAGATGAAACCATCCAGGTGGATTGTTTCGATTCTTACAAGAGAGTTGATATTTGGGCCTTTGGACTTGTCTTGTGGGAAGTGGCCAGACGTATGGTGAGCAATGGTAAGTACCTGATCGAATGTAGTAATGTCCTTCCCTGAGTCCTCTTGATTCTGCTGTCTATAAAAGGGCAAAGGAAATATTTAAGTCCACATTGTTCCATGAATCATACTTATTCTTTGAATCATACATCAAGCTATCAGCATCTATATTTGATTTATGGCTAGTAGGTGGAATGTAATGGCATTATATTTTAGCTACACAAGAGGAAATGAGGGTTGAAAAAGAAGAATATTTCGGGCTGGGACATCTGGTCCTGGCGCTGCCTCCCTGGTGGTTGAGTGTAAGCCCCCAATAAACACTGCCTGACTCTTAAAAAAAAAAAAGAATATCTCTGGAAAAGACTAGTTAGTCTTTGGCTCTTCTTTTGTTTGGTCCATATTTCATTCCTTCCTTTCTCCAGCTTCCTATTCTGCCTTTCTTCCCACCTACTCTCCTCCTTTGTTCTTCCCACAAGTGGATTTTAACATGAGAAGAATGCTCCAGTAAATCTACAAGTGAATTCTGCTGTTTTAGGTATTTTTACTTCTTAAATGTGGGTTATTGAGAAAAGGTTCAGGTTGTACACTCAGAATTCACCTCCTTGTAAGAAGCAGGCTGTATGTTCTGAATTCGTGGAATTCAAATTCAGGAAGCCCTGAGTAGGTGGCGAATGCTGGTCCTCTTATGAGTAAGTTTTGTGAAATGGTGTCGTCTTCGTGGATACAGAAGCATGTGTCAGTCATTTTCAACCTGTGACCCCTACAATCAACTCTTAGCTTATTCTGGTCTTTCCTGTATGCAAATCAACCGCAAATACATTGTTGAACTTTACTGGAAGTGCACTGTATTCTGAAAGGACCAAGTGGACTGTTTTAAATTGCACCTGCCCCAGCTACCCAGAAAGTGGATTTCTATGGCAGACTCTCTTGAGTCACCTAAATAAACTTCTGTCTTCTCAGCTGGAAGTCTTCTTTCAGAGGACAGGTCTGAAATTGTTCCAGAAAAACAGGAAAATGCCATTTGTTTAGATTAATATTTATTTTCAAAAGATACTTTCCCCTCCTAGGAGTCCTTGGAATCCTGGTTTTGAAGTATGAAGGAAATAATGTGTGAATTCTCAAGGACTGAGATTCTTTAAAGATTTTATTTATTTATTTGACAGATAGAGATCACAAGTAGGGAGAGAGGCAGGCAGAGAGAGAGAGGAGGAAGCAGGCTCCCTGCCAAGCAGAGAGCCTGATGCAGGGCTCGATCCCAGGACCCTGGGATCATGACCTGAGTGAAAGGCAGAGGCTTTAACCCACTGAGCCACCCAGGCACCCGAAGGACTGAGATTCTTGAGGCAATCATAATTTTCCTGAACAACATAACCAGAGAATAGGAAGTTCTTTGAGGAAAGTGGCATTGGGGTAATTTACCCTAGCTTTCGTGTGCAGTAATTCAAATTGGCATGCCTTCAAGGTAGCTGCTGCTGCTGCTTTTTCTTTTCTTTTTTTTTTCTCTTAACAGCAGAGTGTGTCTGGCTTTGAGACCCTTGAGAGTGTCTGTTAAAAGCAGTGTTTCAGATTAAACATAAACGTACATGCATTGCTACCTGACCGTTCTTTTAATTTTCTTTTTCTTTTCTTTCTTCTGATGGAGTCATGAACATCTTCTTGGTAATTATTTCTCAATCGTTGGGAGTTTACCGACTAGCATTTTGGGCCATCAAGGGCCTTGAGAATTATCTGCCACAGGGAGATTGTTTTGCTGATTTATGAAGCTGTGAACTTTGCCTGGAATTACACATCGACTTCATTTGCTCACCCTCTCCCCAATAATCCTTGAGCATCTTGGAACTGAAAATCTAATTTTAATTTGTTTATTTTAGCACACAATTTAGAGAAGGATTGGCGTCATAATAAACCATGCACTGGGGAACTTGCCCCCAGTGAAGAGGAAACTAATATCCTGAGGCCAGGATGGTAGCCGGCCAGCGGCCACTGGGCTGGAGCACCTCCAAGCAGGCCTGCATGATGAAAGCTGAGCTTGGCAGAAATGCGGGATTTGGGCTTTGTAAGAATTCATGTTGCAAACGTGTTCCCTGTGTCACCGGCATCAACCCAAGTGGCTCTTAAAGATCACTTGTTCTTAATAGGAGTTCATTTGAAATTAGAGTTGTCAGTTTAAAACTGAGCTCAGCAAATGGTAGTTTGCATCATCTGTTCTGTGTTTAATGTTATTTTGCCGAAAAAGATCATGGAGAGTAGAGGAAGAGAGACTATTTTGGTTGTTTGATTGATTGACTTCCTGTTACATCATCATTTAGGTGGCTCTCTGGTTCCTAAAATTCTGTGGGTTGAGCTTCTCTTCTGTGGTGTGGTTGGATTTTTAGTGGGAGGTAAGGGTATGTTGTGTCTCCTTTTAAATCAGTTACTGTCCCTTGGCAGTGACTAATTTGATATTTTCCCCTTCTCTTTTTAGTACCCCCCCACTCCTCCCATGAATGTTCACAGGCGTGCGCACGCGCACAGATGGAAATCACTTTATCTGGACTCAAAATAGGTTTGCATGTGGGATTGAACACTTCTAGGTTTATTATTAATATTTTAGTTATTACTATACCAAAACGAAGATGAGTAGAAAGAAAAATAAGAAAAAATTTACCCTTAGGTTCTAACATCCTGTGCTTTCCACTTCTCTATGCACCCTTGTATGTTTTTGACTTTGTTAGTGTCGTAATATAGACACAGTTCTGTATCATCTTTTTCATTCAAGTGTGTCTTTTAACGTTAGTCTGTGTTTATTTCATGTGGTCATGTGATATTTTATTAGCCATGTTCATGTTGCAGCCATCCCGTCTCCTCCATTTGGGTCCTATATTAGGTACCTTTTGTTCATATAACTTTTTCATTCAGGGAATTAATTCTTAATCTGGAAACGAGTCGACCTAATAGGTCAAAACGTATGGAGGTTTTATGGCTTGACACATACTGCCAAATTGCTTTTCGTAAGAGTTGTGCTAATTTCCAATCTCCCGCTCACCCCAGGGTGTGATGTACCTATTTCACTTTCTTACTAGCTTTAGGAACTGTCATTAAAAGAATATATATTTTTGAAATTATTGCATATAAAATGTAGCTCATTTGAATATATGAATGTCTTATCTTAGGAAGGTCGTTATAATTATGCGTCCTTTGAGTTTCTGAGTCCATGATAAAAATTGATGACCAGATAGTTCTCCTGGAGCAATAGGATCCTCAAGTGAACCATGAGTATAAAAATATGTTGCATTTTGTATTTTCATTGGAATGTTACATTTATTTGCTGCTAATAATAAACTTCATGCTGTTTCTATACAGGAAATGAGAATTAAGTCCATGTGCATATCTGAAAACTTCTCACTAGTGTCTTTTATACTTATTATGTTTCGTCTGACACTGAATTTGCAGTCGGTGGGAAGGAAAATGGTTTCTTACCCTTCCTGTGTGAATTTTGGGTGTCCGCTTAAGGCAGGGGTTTGCCTGGATTGATAGTTCTTAAACTGAGTGTGCGTCAGATTTGTCTAGAAACAGAATGCTGGGCCTGCCGCCCCAGGGTTTCTGACTTCGGAGGTTTGGATGGAGAATCTCCCTTTCTAACAGGGCTGCAGGTGATCCCCACACTACTGTTGGGTCAGGGACCATGCTCTTGAGAGCTCACGTTAATACGGGATCCATCTTCCCAGGCTGGGAAATAGACGGCGTCCGGGATGCTGACAGTCTCTCCGAGCGGGATGCCTGTGATTTGTTTCTGATACTTTAGGGGACACCTGCTCTCTCTTGCAAGTTTAAGAGGGGTTCATTTCTTCTTTAAGAGTCTTGGATCTAGCCCGTGGCCTTTCTTTCTAGGTTTTTGCTACTTGTCTGACAGTATTCTTCTTTTCCTCCTTTGATACAAAGTTCTGTGGCTAGATTTGTGTCTGGTTACCTGAGTTCTGTGTCCTGTGAGGACAGAACCTTACATGGGGATTGCATAGGTAAATAGATACATCGTTACTGTGGACTTGTGCCATTTAGCTTTGGTCTGATAGAAGACCTTGAGTCACCCTTCTAAGCATCCCCAGTAGTATGTTCCCTCCCCAGGAGAGAAGCCCTTTCTCTGGAGCCTCAGCTTTCAGTGTCATACTTTGTTTGGATCTCTATATGCAAAAACTCGGGAGGTGTGTTGTTCTAATACTGTGGTCATCTGCTCAAGGACTTAAAAACCAAGTAAGATAATCTTCATCATCCGTCTTCCAGCACATCTTTGAGTAGCATGGTCTGAGCAGCTTGAGCCTCTGTTCACCTCCACGCAGCTCCTAGTCAGCTGTATATTTCATGGCAGTTTCATGTCATATAACATTATTGTTTCTGTGACAGGCACACTTCAGGATTAATGCACTGGAATGTTGAAAAGGCAGTGTGCCCAGATTGTATAGGCAAGCACATTTCGATGATGGGATAGATCCCGTTCCTTCGTTATGTTTGGTTGCTAAGTACCTTGTTGTGCCATGTTTCTCTCTTCCCTCACTTTGGCTTTCCTCAGGCCCAGAGCTCCGCGCAGGGAAGCTGCTGGGAAGGGTGTCCTCTGTGCAGCTGTGCGCTGTGGCCCACGGGCCCTTCTGAGGAGGTACAGTGTAAGCCTTAACATGTCAGGCTCTCAGTCATACTCTGCCTTGATCACGTACATCAGTGTCATCGTCCAGCAAATATTGCTGGTAATAGTATTTACTTGAACGTGTTCTGATGATGACTGAGCTCGTGTGTGTAGAGCACCCCATGTGTGTCCGGCATGTGGTCAGTGTTCAGTAACCCGGCCATGGGTATTTGCTGTTCCCTGGAAATGAGGACGGAGGCCATGCATGGGATTCTCCACTGGCCGACCTTCACCTCTCCTTATGCTGGCCCTTCGCTCGGACGCCACCTGTGTTTCCCTCTTGACGCCCCACCCCAGGACTGGGTGGACACACTCTTGTTTCACTGCTACTGGCTCTGCTTATTTTGTGATGGATTCATGTTAAAATGTGTCTCGTTGAAAAGTCCTTGCTGCATCCGCTATGGGGTGATGACTAGGAAATAGGAAATATTTGTTAGAATAGGTTCTTCAGGCATGTGTGTCGAACATGGATTTAGTAATACCTGCGCTTGCCAGGGACCTGCATGCACATCTGTTCCTAAGCTCGATGGGCTTGTGTATGGAAACCATGACAACTTGTCTTTGGCAACTTAATATCCGCCATGTCTCATGATTTTCTTCCACTTGTATATATCAAGATTTGAACAAAGAGGGGCGCCTGGGTGGCTCAGTGGGTTAAGCCTTTGCCTTCGGCTCGGGTCATGATCTCAGGGTCCTGGGATCGAGCCCCGAATCAGTCTCTTTCCTTAGCCAAGAGCCTGCTTCCCCTGCTCTGCCTACTTGTTCTCTCTCTATCTGTCAAATAAATAAATATTTTTTTTTTTTAAAGATTTGAACAAAGGGAAGAATCCTCATGTTAGGGAATGTTTTTCATATTCAATATTAGACAGATTTCTTTCAGGTGCTTTTTGTTTTGTTTTGTTTTATTGAGCCTTTCGTTAAGTGGCTGGAGACAGGAGTATGGAGGTGGAGGGAGGAAAGAAGGATACTTTCCCACTGATTCCCAGAATCTTATGTGCCTGATTTAGAGATCCAGACCAGAGGAGGGCCATCAACTGATCTCATGACCAAATAACCTGAGCCTGGCAGAACTTTACTGGGTGCTGTTCAGGTATCACGGTCTTAAACCTTGTAACAGCCCAACATTCAGTGAAACATTCTCCCTATCCTGGGAGACCCCGGAGGCTGCCAACTGTTTGGGACTCTCATGGAGCCTCTCTCTCTCTCCCTCTAGGTGTTGACCCTAGGCCAGATCTGAGACATCTTGTTCATAGCTTAACTCAGAGCATGGCTGTGTACCTCTCCTAGGCTTTTTGTCCTCTCCTCTGACAACTAACTGTGACATTAATGTATACTTTTTAGGAGGGTCCGACTACACAGTGATCTGTAAACCATTTGCTATGTTACATTGATGAGAATCTCGATAATAGAAATTACTTGTGTAATTTTGACACAGATGTCTGAGAACAGAGTCAGTTTTCGCTTGAGTGATGGGCATGGTTCCATATGCCTGTGGATTTCAGTAGGGGCAGAGGTATGAGGACATGCCACGCGTGTTCTCTGCCTAGCAGGGGACAGACAGAGCTGCTCCTCCAGCTCCCTTCCTGTTACAGAAAGGAGTATTTGCCATGGGGTAAGGCAGGGCTTCCTGCCAAGTGTGTTGTGTTAGATTACAGAAAGGCCTCCAGATACTGATTCTCTTAAATCTCCAGCAGTGAGCCAGGACCCAGGGGGCCCAGAACCTCCTGCACTGTCTTCCGCTCTGCTCTGAGCAGCCTCATCCATTCACCTATTAGCAATGTTTGATGTGGGACACAGCACAAAAAATGTCTGAAGGCTTCCTGTTAGGAATGTTAATCGAAATAACACAACTAGGGGCACCTGGGTGGCTCAGGGGGTTAAAGCCTCTGCCTTTGGCTCAGGTCATGATCCCAGGGTCCTGAGATCGAGCCCCGCATCGGGCTCTCTGCTCAGTAGGGAGCCTGCTTCCTTCTCTCTCTCTGCCTGCCTCTCTGCCTCCTTGTGATCTGTCTGTCAAATAAATAAATAAAATCTTAAAAAAAAAAAACTTTAAAAAAAAATGAAATAACACAACTATTGGAAATAACCTTTATGGATCTTGAAGAACAGAGTTCGCAGGCATTCATTTATACACATACTACCTTTGCGATTTTTTCCCATATCCAAATTCGTACCTTTATTAATTTTTTTCTTTAACTTGGCTTTTTTCGAACTTCATTTTTCGAGGCCTAGTTGATGATGTTACGTTAGTTTCAGGTGTACGACAGAGTGATTCAACAAGTCTGTACGTTATGCTGTCTTCACACGATTGCAGTGACTGTCACCATTCATTATTATAGTACCACTGACTCTGTTCCCTATGCTGGTACCTTTCATGCCTGTGACTTACTCATTCCATAATTGGAAGCTTGTACTTCTCCTTCACCCATTTTACCCATCTCCCCACCCCCTCCCTCTGGTAACCATCAGTTTGTTCTTTGTATTGATGGGTCCAGTTCTGCTTTTTGTTTTTCCATTTGTTTTGTTTTTTAAGATTCTGTAGTAAGTAAATCGATACGGTGTTTGTCTTTTTCTGTTGGAATTATTTCATTTAGCATGATACCCTCTAAGTCCATTCCTGTTGTGGCAAATGGTGAAATCTTATTCTTTTTTATGGCCGAGTAATATTCCACTCGGTACCTATGTTTGTGCGTGCATGTGTGTATGTGTATAGATACACACACCACATTGTCTTTATCCATTCGTCTATTGATGGGAATGTGGATTGCTTCCATTGTAAATAATGCTGCAATAAATGCAGGTGTGCATATATCTTTTTGAACTAGTATTTTCATTGTCTTTGGGTAAATACCCAGTAGTGGAATTACTGTATTGGATGGTATTTCTTTCTTAAATTTTTTTGAGGACCATCCCTACTGTTTTCCACAGTGGTTTTACCAATTTATATTCCTACATGAGGGTTTTTCTTTACATCCTCACCAGCATTGGTTTCTTGTCCTTTTCATACTAGCCATTCTGACAGGTGTCAGGTGATACCTTGTTGTGGTTTTGATTTGCATTTCCCTGATGATGAGTTATATTGAGCATCTTGTCATGTGTCTGTTGGCCATCTGGATGTCTTCTTTGGAGAAATGTCTATTCAGATCTTCTGCCCACTTTTAGTCAGATTATTTATTTTTTGGTGTCCAGTTGTCTAAATTCTTTATATTTTGGATATTGACCCCTTACTGGATATATCATTTGCAGATATCTTCTCTCATTCATTGGGTTCCCTTTTCATTTTATGGATGATTTTCTTCACTCTGCAAAGCTTTTTATTTTGGAATAGTCCCAATGGTTTATTTTTCCTTTTGTTTTTGTTGCCTGATGACGTATCTAGAAAAATGTTTTTATGGTTGATGACCAGATTACTGCCGATATTACATTCTAGGAGTTCTATAATTTCGGGTGCCATGTTTACATCGTGAATCCATTTTGAGTTTATTTTTGTCTATGGTGTGAGAAAGTGGTCCAGATTTCCCAGCACCATTTATTGAAGAGAATGTCTTTTCCCTATGGTATATCCTTGCCTCCTCTGTCATTGGTTAATTAACCATGTAAGTGTATGTTTTTCTTTCTGGCTCTCTGTTCCATTTCATGTATCTATGTGTCTGCTCTTTACGCTGATATCATAGTGCTTTGGTTATCACAGCTTTTTTTTTTAAGATTTTATGTATTTTTTTTAAAAGATTTTATTTATTTATGTGACAGAGAGAGAGAGATCACAAGTAGGCAGAGAGGCAGGCGGGGGTGGGGGGAGCAGAAGCAGGCTCCCTGTTGAGCAGAGAGCCCGATGCGGGGCTGGATCCCAGGACCCTGAGATCATGACCTGAGCCAAAGGCAGAGGCTTAACCCACTGAGCCACCCAGGTGCCCCTAAGATTTTATGTATTTGAGAGAGCCGTCAAGAGAGAACACACAAACAGTGGGAGCAAGAGGGAGAGAAGCAGACTCCCGCTCAGCAGGGAGCCCAACAGGGTCTCGACCCCAGGACCTTGGGATCATGACCTGAGCTGAAGGCAGACACATAACCAGCTGAGCCACCTAGGCATCCGGATGATAACAGCTTTGTAATATGTCTTGAAATCTGGGATTGTGATACCTTCAGCTTTTTCTTTCTCACGATTACTTTGGCTCTTTAGAGTCTTTTGTAGTTCCACAAAAGTTTTAGGATTATTTGTTCTAGTTCTGTGAAAAATGCCATTGTTACTTTGATGAGGATCATATGGAATCTGTAGATCACTTTGGGTAATGTGGACATTTCCACAGAATTAATTCTTCCAGTCTGTGGTATGGCTTTCCGTTTCCTTGTGACATCTTCAGTTCCTTTCATCAGTGTTTATAGTTTTCAGAGGACAAATCTTTCACCTCCTTGGGTAAGTTTATCCCTAGGTATTTTATTTGTTTTGATGTGATTATAAATTGGATTGTTTTCTTAATTTCTTGCTATTACTTCATGATTCGTGCATAGAAATGCAACAGATTTCTGTGTATTAATTCTGTATCCTGCAACTGTACTGAATTCTTTCAGTCAACTAGTTTTTTGGTGGAGTCTAGTGCTTTCTATGTATAGTGGTAGGTCACCTAAAAATAGCGACAGTTTTATTACTCTCTTAGCTATTTGGGTGCCTTTTATTTCTTTTCTCGTGTTTTTGTCTGACTGCTGTGGCTAGAACTTTCAGTGCTATGATGAGTAGAAGTGGCAAGAGTGCATCCTGGTCTTACTTCAGATCTTAGAGGAAAATCTCTCGGCTTTTTCCCATTGAGTATGATATTGTGTGTGAAGATGAAAGGGTTTTGTCCATGACCACTTCAGATTTTCTCATATGCTACTCTTGAAGGAAACAGTGTTTTATCTTCCAGTTCTCTCAGAAGCCAAACATAAATCGTTCTAATTCTTACTAAAATGGCTTTACTTGGAAAGTTCTAGTCTCTGAAGGATTTCAGAATTTCTCTAGGAGTTTACAGCAGCTCTCGGTGTGGATGTAGGTGTGAGGGATGATGTTCTCCCCTCGCCTGTTCCCTGGATATCACGGTGACTGCCCACGTTGGAGGACAGTGGAGAGAGACAGTGAAGTGAGCAGCTTGCGACATGAGATTAATGCAGAGAGGAGTGTAATTCATTATGTCACTGTCAGCTTGTTGGGGAAAATTCTAGAATATAAACAAGGCATTGGATGCTAGTTTAGCTTTACTGTTAATTACCTGGGAACTTGGACAAAGTAAGTTTTCCTGTGTAGTCCTCAGTTTTTTTCTTGCGAAGGAAGAAGACTGCGATGTAATGGACACGATTCTGACATCCCATGATGTCTCTTCACCTTACCTTCAGATTATTCAAAATATAACCAGGTTAATAGTCTCTTATCTGTGATTGAGAAATTCATCAACTTTAGAATCCAAGCCTTTCGGGGCACCTGGGTGGCTCAGTAGGTTAAGCCTCTGCCTTCGGCTCAGGTCATGATCTCAGGGTCCTGGGATCGAGCCCCACATCGGGCTCCCTGCTCAGCCAGGAGCCTGCTTCCCCCTCTCTCTCTGCCTGCCTCTCTGCCTACTTGTGATCTCTCTCTCTGTCGAATAAGTTAAAAAAAAAAAAAAAAAGAATCCAAGTCTTTCATAACTTACTTGGCAGAACACCTGAACTCATTGAGCAATCAGACTTGACCCGAATTGACATAAGTCTATTTATAGCTTTTATTTATCCCATTTAGTGAACTGTTCATCCATTTCACTACAGAAATGTGTTTGGTTGTGGGGTATCCCTCAGACTCTGCGAGGGTGTCATATAAGTAGGGTATGTGCCTCTTATTACCTTTGTAAAGTGTAAAAAAACCTCCAAATTTCTCAAACACATCTAACCTCAAGGGTATTATATAAAGGATTGTGGACGTAGATATAATCAACATTCACTCAAGTAATACATATGCATATACTAGGTATTCCTTTAGGCCATGGGAAGCAGTTGAGCAAAAAAAAAATCCTAGTTTATCTCTTTAATATTCACTAGATGAAGCGACTATGGTTGAGGTGTACGGGGGAGTCACAGAGTGTAGGGAGGACATGGAACTTTGTCCAGGGAATTTGGGAATTGTGGGAGTGAGGAAGGAGGGGGAGGGTTCTTCTTTGAGATAGAAAGCATGAACTGAGTCGTGAGATGAAAGGAGCCAGTCAGGTGGACTGGCCTGGGCAGACATGTAAATGGGAATGAGAAATACAGTCCGATGAGGATGACAGTTGGTATCCTGGGCAAAAGGAAGCACTGTGGGGCGTGATACAGGTGCCCTATGTCTAGAAGCGCAAGTCACTCTAGTGTGGCTGATGCCCAGGTATGTGGGGCAGCGTGCTGGGGGGAATGAGCCTGAGGCCATGCAGACATAATGAGCTTTCTCCTCAGTTTTTCTCCCAAAGGTGAAAAGGGGGTGGGGATATGGTGAGTGGCTAGTGTGGGGGAGGGGATTTGAAGCAGACATACCTGTCGGTCCCAGACACAGCTGTCACAGCAGGGAGAAGTGGTACCCCGATCTAAGGCTTTGGTGGGGAGGATTGCAAAGAAGACTGCCTTTCCAGAGAGTGGTCTAAAACACTAGGCTGGCATCTCATGCTTTTTGGAACATTGTAGAGGGCATTCTTTTTGGTCCGTGTATCCGCTTTGTGGCATGAACTTCAAGGTGTTGGAACTAAGGCCTGGCAATTAAGGGCTTTACTCAGGACTGTGCAGCAGATCCAGGGGAGGGATACTGGTTGGTAAAGATGTATTTGCAGCAGAGAATAGAAGAGGTCCAAACAGACATATGCCCAGGAAAAACATTTTTGTAGAAATCAGATACATATGCCAAGAGTTGTGGGGGAGTAGCTTATGAATAATTTCTGATTCCTTTCTTGTGCCCTTTGAGTCACGCCAGCCACCTTTCATGGAAAAGCAGGGCCTGGCTCCCTCGGTCCTTCCCCGACTACTGGGTAAGGGCTCTGCCTCCCCTGCGTTCCCACACCCTTTGCTGTATGCACCCCTCATCTGGCACTCCAAGTACTTTGCATTTTTAGTCACTTTCCCTGCTGTCTTCTCTGCTGGCTCATAATTTGGCAGTTGTTCATTGAGTGCTGTCTTCAGAGGACGTAAGAGTTCGCTCTTTTGCCTGACTCCCCCAATTTCTGGCAGAAATGAGGAACAGTTAGAAGTAACTTCCTACCCTGACAACATACTGTTTCCATCGTCCTTGACCTCTCACTCTCCCTGCCCTCTTGTGCACCCGGTTTCAGCCACAGGGCATTCTCCTCCCACTTTACAACAAGTGAGGGTCATCTGTAACCCGTGTCTTTGTCCTTGGCCCCCCTCCCCCCATAAATGTCCCTTTTTGCTGTTTCTCATCCCCAACCTCTTCTCTGCCTTGTAAACTCCGTATCTTTCTATGTGTTCCTAAGCCCTAGCTCCCAGAAAGCTTACTTAGGCTTCCATGACACCCAGTTATGTCTGGTACTTAAACCACACAGCTGGTTTTTTTCTCTAAGACTTGCAGAGTGTCCTATCCCTGCACATTCTCCCTGCTCTTTCCTCTAAGGCCTATCTGTAATTTGTCCTGTTTCCCTTTGCCTCTTGTTCTGGGTCTTATTGCCAGCACTGCGTCTCTTTTTATGCTTGTATCCCCAGTGCCAAACACAACCTCTGACTCAGTAACCATTCTGATCCCGTAAACTGTGTATGCCAATTTAGGAACGAGCACATAAAAATATATTTTGAAAGGCAAAGATAGATAGTCGTGGGGTCAAAACCATTTTTGAGGTTCTTTTGTTTTTATAAGATTTCCATTGTCTAAAGTAAGAAGGGTTTGTCCTCATCCACAGATTTCCAGAACTTTGACAAACAAGAGCATGTCTTCCACTTTCATCATCCTTAAGGTTTAATATGGTGCTCCACACCTCGTAGACACATAATGTACTTTATATTGACTGAAATAAAATCACTGCTTTCTTTGGCCAGAGGGAGTTCCACCTGACTGTTAAGAGTTTAATCCCAGATTTATTTGGCACTGGTCATGTTTTCTCCAGAATAAGATGGAGACGATCCGCAACTGACCAGTAGTTGAAGGAAGAGAAGTGTGACTAAATCCCAGGCATAATCCATTAAATGGTCTTTCTTTTTAAATTTGATTCCTTTTGTTAAAACATGGGGCAGATAATGAGATTAAAGTATGGGAAATATAGGGGCACCTGGGTGGCTCAGTGGGTTAAGCCTCTGCCTTCGGCTCAGGTCATGATCTCAGGGTCCTGGGATTGAGCCCCACATTGGGCTTTCTGCTCAGCGGGGAGCCTGCTTCCCCCTTCCTCTCCGCCTGCCTCTCTGCTTACTTGTGATCTCTCTCTGTCAAATAAATACAACCTTAAAAAAAATAAGTATGGGAAATATAAACACAAGGGAAAACCAGATTTTTATAGTGAAATGTGTTATTCGGGATCACTAGATTTTGTGTTTTAAAAATCCACCCATGCCCTCTTCTTTGGCATATTTGTAATAAAAACTCCACTTCGCCCAGGCAGATTATTCCCCAGGTAGTCACTGGCTAAGTGAGTGTGAACAGGCAATGCTATTATGCTAACTTTAATTTTTTTTTTTTAAGTAGGCTACTAAATGTCGTCTCTTTTAGAGGAATTAAGACACAGTGAAGGGCACATCTCTCACTATATTTCCTATAAATTCATGTGGCCCTTAAATAAGGTATAAATGGCCTTATGCATCCATGTCTAGTTATATTTTGTGTGGTATGTCTTAGTACTAGAAGGAAATATTTTTGTTTAGAAGTTTCATGGGGGGCGCCTGGGTGGCTCAGTGGGTTAAAGCCTCTGCCTTTGGCTTAGGTCCTGATGATTGAGCCCCACATTGGGCTCTCTGCTCAGCAGGGAGCCTGCTTCCTCCTCTCTCTCTACCCGCCTCCCTGCCTACTTGTGCTGTCTGTCAAATAAATAAAATCTTAAAAAAAAAAAAAGTTTCATGGGCTCCTCACAGGAGGAGATAAGGCCCTTGAGATGAGCGGTCACAAATCTTCTGAAAGCAGTGGTTTATGTTTTGCCAGAAAAGGTTTAATCCATTGACTAATATCCTTTGTGATTACAGTTATACAATGTGGGTAAGTTATTTACCGTCTCAACTAGAAACTTTTTTCCTTACTGGAGACATGAAATGTAGTTATCAATTAAATTAGTCAAATCAATTAAGTTAAAGAAATTGCATAGATCTTAAGCACGTTCCTTATTATGACTGGTCTTTTGCATAAACGATGTGTATTTATACAGGATTTGTAAAATGGATTCTTGCAGTTAAGTAACTTAATTTCTTTGATCAGTGACAAAGGGATTGAAGCTTTTCAGGTGACCCGTAGGAATTAGAAGGCTGTGATAAAAGTTAAAATTCAATTTTTCTTTCTTTTCCCCAAACAACCTGTTAGGTATTTAGGAATAGAAGAAAGTTACATGGAGAAAGAAAAAGAGAACAGTCAACCAAGTAGTCCCCTGGCCTCATTGCTGAAGCCTTTGATGGTAGAAGAAAAATGAATTTCTTGGTTTCTTCTCTTTAAGGAGAAAAATCAATTTTCTAATTCTAAGTGATGAAGCTTAAAATTTCTCTCTTTGTAGAATTACATCAATTTCTTTCACAAAGAAGAGTAATTTTTCTGGGGAAAAAGGGTTTCTAAGGCATTGGAAGCCATGCTCAGCTGAAATTAACCTCTTTCATGTTTGCTTGGGGTAAGGAGCGAGTTCATGCTTTTCAGCCATTCTTCTGTCTTCCCAAATGACCGTCTCTCTCTACATTTTATTTCATGCCTTCAGTCTGAAAGTAAATAATAGAGCCATCAAGCAAGCAACTGTGTCTGGCAGTCTGAGGTTACTCATTGCCCACAGAAAGAAGAAATGACTATTTCATATTATTTGCATTCTACCAATGGACGGGATTATTTCTGTGTTCGGTTTTTACTTCTCTACTTTCACTTCTGATCTTTTGGGGGGCTTTTTTCTTTTTCTTGATGAGTCTGGCTAATGGGTTATTAATTTTTTGATATTTCAAAGAACCAGCTCTTGGTTCTATTGACCTTTTCTTTTTCTTTTCTTCTCTGTGTTTTCAATTTTCTGTTTCTGTCTTGATCGCCACTATTTACTTCTTTCCGCTAAGTCTGGGTTTATTCTTTTTCTAGTTCCTTTAGGTGTATGGTTAGATTGAGATTTTTCTTGTTTCCTGAGGTAGGCCTGTATTGCTGTAAACTTCCCTCTGGAACAGCTTTTGCTGCGTCCCAAAGATATGGGACCCTTGTGTTTTCATATTTATTTGTCTGTGTTTTTTGTATTTCCTCTTTCATGTCTTTGTTGGTCTGTTTGTTCTTTAGTAGTATATGTCGTTTTTGTCTTTTCCAGGTTTGTTTGTTTGTTTTTGGTGATTGGTTTTTAGTTTTATCCTGTTGTGTTCGGAAGAGATGCTTGGTAGGATTTCAGTCTACTTAAATTTATTGAGACTTGTGGACAGACATTGTATCCTGGAGAATGTTCCATGTGCACTTGAAAAGTATGTGTACTCTGCTGTGTTTGGATGGAGTATTCTGTATATACCTGTTAAGTCTGTCTGCTCTAGTGTGTCAAAGCCACTGTTTCCTTGTTGATTTCTTCCTGGATGATCTGTTGATGTAGTGGGATGTTAAGTCCTGTACTATTAGCGCATTACCATCAAATTCTCCCTTCTGTCTGTTGATATTTGCTTTATGTATTTAGATACTCCAATGTTGGGTGCATAGATATCTACTATTGTTATAATACTCTTTTTGGATTGAACCCTGTATCATTATGTAATGCTCTTCTTTGTTGTGACAGTCTTTGCTTTAATCCATTTAGTCTGATCTAAGTATTGCTTCCCCAGCTTTTTTTCAGCTTTCATTTATACGTAATGTCTCTTTCCATCCCTTTACTTTCACTCTATGTCTTTGGGTCAGAAGTGAATCTCTTGGGATGTTTGGGTGGCTCCATTTTGGGTAAGTGCCTTCAGCTCAGGTCATGATCCTAGGGTTCCGGGATCAAGTCCCACATCGGGATCCTTGCTCAGCTGGTAGTTTGCTTCCCCCACCCCCAAACAACAAGTTTTTGTTTTGTGTTTATCATGAGATTTATTTATAACATCTTAAGTATACAGCAGTCTGTATTCAGTTGATGGTAATTTAAATTTGAACATATTATTCTAAAAGAACTTTATTTTCCTCGTTTTATTTGTTGTCATATTTTACATTTTTATTTTGTGAAGACCTGTCACCTACAATTGATTTTACTACTTTTGTCTTTTAATCTTCATATTTGCTTTATAAGTGATTGCTTTACTGCGTTTGCTTTCAACACATGAATTTTATTTTCTTTCATCATTTTCTTCTACTTTTGGTCTTTTCCTTTTCTACTTAAAGAAGTGCTGTTAACATTTCTTATAAAATCTATTTAGTAGTGGTGATGAACTCCTTTAACTTTTGCATATTAGGGGAACCTTTTACCCAGAAAAGTTATCATTCAGAATTTAAGGAAATATTCTTGGTCTTAGGGGTTGTTTGTTTTTGTTATTTTTTGCCTTCAGCATTTTGTAGGACAGAAAGGAATGACATGATATATTCAAAGTTTCTCCTGAATAATTAGCTGATAGCCTTTTGGGGTTTCCCTTGTATTTGACTATTTGCTTTTATCCTTTTCTTTGACATTTTAATTATTATGTGTCATGGTGTGGACTTCCTTGGTTTCCACCTTGTTCAGGACTTTTGGTGCTTCTGTACCTAGAAGTCTGTCCCACCCCCCACATCCCCCAGCCAGATTAGGAAAGTTTTCAGCTATTATTTCTTCAAGTAAGTTTTTTTTACCCCCTTTCTATCTTCCTTCTGAGACCCATAGAATGCAGATCTTTTTTTGTTTATGTTGAAGCAATCCCTTAGTGTGTCCTTATTTTTAAAGTTTTTGAATGCTTTCCATTACCTTAGATTGCTTACCAATATATCATTGATCCATTCTCCTGCATCCTCTAATCTACAGTTGATTCCCTCTAGTAAATACTTCGTTTCAGTTATTGTGTCTTCAATTCCAATTGGTTCTGTTTTTTAATTAATTGAAATTCTTCCTGAGTTTATCCCTTGTCTTCTCCAGTCTGGTAGCATCTTTATGACCACCTCTTTGAACTCATTATGAAGTAGATTGCTTATTTCCATTTTATTTACTTCCTTCCCTGAGCTGTTGTCTTGTTCTTTCTTTTGGAGCATATTCCTCTGTCTCTTCATTTTGTCTGGCTTTCAGTGTTTCTGTGGATTAGGCAGAATAGCGAAGGGATGGTCTGTTTTATAGTCTTTCCCCGTAAGACAATGCCTGGTGACTTTGCTTGGCTGGCTGGATCTGTGGCTGTCTACATAGAAGGCATCCTTGCAGGACAGCCAAAGTGGCTGCAGGTCAGGTTATCCCAGGGTACTCTGTGTGGAGGGAATCCTGGCAGGGCAAGTGGAGCTGAAGTGTTGCACAGGCCAGGGTAAATGGAGGTGCTCCATGAAGGGGGATCCTGTTGGATTAGCCTGAGCTGAAGCAGGTGCAGTGTACAGAGGTGGTGCCTTGCCAGGCTGTCTGGAACTGAAGTGTTAGGGGTCTGGAGTGTTCCTGGGTAGTTTGTACCCGTGTCACCTTGACAGGATGGCTGGAGCTATCGTGAGCACTGACCAGGAGGGTCTTAGTGTGTGCTGCACTTGGCTGCCTTGGTGGATGGCTAGGGCTGATGTGGGATGTGGGCCTGGAGCTCACTGAAACAGTCAGCCAGCTGTGGTTTGCAGACCCTTCTCTTGTCTGCGCTAAGGGCTGGGGGCAGGGCAGGGAGGGGGATACCTAGCAGTGGCGTTCACCGGGCCTGACCGAGAGCGTTCCAGCAGATTCCCTGGCATGTGGTGGAATTATAGGGATGGCTCTTTTATATTCTAGTTGATGTTTTAAACTGTAGCATTTTTTCTGTGCCCCAGGTAGATAAACCTGTCCATGGTCCCCTGATACTAGCTCTCCCTGCTACAGTGCCACAGTGTTGGGGGTATGGGCTCCCTTCATTTCCATGCCTCCATCTCTCTGCCATTCTCTCTGTGGTCTTTTGTTGTACAGAAGCAGTTCATTCAGCCCTCAGTTCTATCTTCAGGAGGAACGGCTGTATAAGTGGGTGTAGATTTGGGGTATCCATGACGGAGAGATGTTCAGGTACTGGAATGTTGTCACTTTGTGATTACGAAAGAAATTTTGTCCTCATTTGTCAACAAATGTAGTTACGTGAGTAGTAGCCACATTTTCTTCTAATGTAATTCCTGCAGAAATATGGAGGAAGAATTATTACCTTGTTCTCCACTTATTTTGTAGCTTTCAGAATCACCTTGAAGTGAGGAAGATGTTCAGTTTTTCTCCGATCATGTTACAACCTGTGGTACCAATTAATAAATCCCTGGGGGGGGATCCTCCGTCCTCTTGCTAACTGACACCATTCTCGTCCATGTGTGCAGGTATCGTGGAGGATTATAAGCCACCATTTTACGACGTGGTTCCCAATGATCCAAGTTTTGAAGATATGAGAAAGGTGGTCTGTGTGGATCAACAGAGGCCAAACATACCCAATAGATGGTTCTCAGATCCGGTAAGAGTGCCAGTTTCTCAGTTTTAGAACAACCTTCACCTTTTTACTAGGTGAAACTCAAGAGTAAGCCAGTAGTATAGTTCCTGAATGATCGCCCTGTCTGTTGCTCTCTATGTTATGTAGAAGGGTCTTGGACCTAGTTTAGTCAGTTCACAAAATGGTATCATTGAAAGAGCGAAATTCTCTGATCTTGCTAGTAAGTGACAGGAGTTTCTACTATTGACTAGCTCCAGGAGTTAGGAGACTCACTACTCCACCGCTCACAAGTAAAACGTGAGACTAACCTCTTTCCATCTCTGCATATCTGAAATTCCAAACTGAGCTGTTCAGCTGAAGTTTTTTTTTTTTTTTTTTTTTTTAAGGATTTTATTTATTTGACAGACAGAGATTACAAGTGGGCAGAGAGGCAGGCAGAGAGAGAGGAAGGGAAGCAGGCTCCCCGCCAAGCAGAGGGCCTGATGTGGGGCTGGATCCCAGAACCCTGGGATCATGACCTAAGCTGAAGGCAGAGGCCTAACCCACTGAGCCACCCAGGCATCCCTGAAGATTCTTATTGCTTCTCTTCAATAGCAACAAGTCTGAAACATCGAGATAAGATGCCATTTGCAGATTTCATTGTTAACTCTGGGGTAGCAGTATCTCTTTTAGCGTGCATAAAACATCAGGGGGTCCAGCCGATCCTCATAAAGTCAGCTGGTAGCATTTGGAGTCCAAAGGACAGAACTCATGAAAACTCAAGAGGGACTCTTTTATCAGGGGTCAAGGCTTAGATTATTTGATAAAGACGACAGCATTAACATCATTGTGACCTACCAGGACCTGCAGAGTTCTGCAAAATCTCTTGACACAACATTGGCCAACTTTCTGGGTCATGAAAAAGCCACTTTTTCACCCTGGTATTTGTTCTTTCTCTCCTCAGACATTAACCTCTCTGGCTAAGCTGATGAAAGAATGCTGGTATCAAAATCCATCCGCAAGACTCACAGCCCTGCGTATCAAAAAGACTTTGACCAAAATTGATAATTCCCTAGACAAATTGAAAACTGACTGTTGACATTTTCATGGTGTCAAGAAGGAAGAGTTGACGTTGTCATTGTCCAGCTGGGACCTAATGCTGGCCTGACTGGTTGTCAGAACAGAATCCAGCTGTCTCCCTCCACAAGTGGCTGCTTTGACAAGGCAGACATTCTACCCAGCCATGTGTTGGGGAGACACCAAAACCACCCTAACCTCGCTCAATGACTGTGAACTGGGCATTTCACAAACTGTTCACACCACAGAGACTCATGTCGGACAGACACTGTTGCAAAGGTAGGGGAACTGGAGGAACACAGAGAAATCCTAAAAGAGATCTGGGCATTAAGACAGTGGCTTTGCATATCTTTCACAGGTCTCCTAGACTCTCCCCATGGGAAACTCAAGGAGGTGGTGAATTTTTATCAGCAATATTGCCTGTGCTTCTCTTCTTTATTGCACTAGGAATTCTTTGCATTCCTTACTTGCACTGTTACTCTTAATTTTAAAGACCCAACTTGCCAAAACGTTGGCTGCGTACTCCACTGGTCTGTCTTTGGATAATAGGAATTCAATTTGGCAAAACAAAATGTAATGTCAGATTTTGCTGCATTTTACACATGTGCTGATGTTTACAATGATGCTGAAACATTAGGAATTGTTTATACACAACTTTGCAAATTATTTATTACTTGTGCCCTTAGCAGTTTTTACAAAACTGCTTCGTGCATATGTTAAAGCTTATTTTTATGTGGTCTTATGATTTTATTACTGAAATGTTTTTAACACTATACTCTGAAATGGACATTTTCTTTTATTATCAGTTAAATTCACATTTTAAGTGCTTCACATTTGTATGTGTGTAGACTGTAACTTTTTTCAGTTCATATGCAGAAATGTATTTAGCCATTACCCATGTGACACCACCGAATATATTACCGATTTAGAAGCAAAGATTTCAGTAGAATTTTAGTCCTGAACGCTGTGGGGAAAATGCATTTTCTTCGGAATTATCCATTATGTGCATTTAAACTCTGCCAGAAAAAAAATAACTATTTTGTTTTAATCTACTTTTTGTATTTAGTAGTTATTTGTATAAATTAAATAAAAGGTTTTCAAGTCAAAAAGTGAACTTTTTTTGCCATATAAGATCTATATTCTAGAATGCATTTTATTATAGGAACAATAGAAGCACAAAATGAATTTGTAAATCAAATTTGCTTTTCAAGTCTCTTGACAATCTTGAGGGTCTTATGAGGGTGACATCCAGCTTGAATGTGATGTCAGAAAATTTGAATTTTCTTTCTTTTTTTGGTTGTGATTATTTTTTCTTGGTCTGTGCTCCCAGTTGTGATGTGAGGGTGATAGAGCCTTTTGATCTGTTTTCTTTGCTTGAGGGTTGTGAGTATAAATAGGAGGGATGATATCCAAACATTTTTTTAGTATGCGGTCCTGTGTGAGTGGAAAGTGGTCTTAAATCTCTCACCTTGCTGCTTGGAGAGAGTCCGCTGCTGGTTCTCTTCACTTCTTGTGTTCAACAGGATTGAAAAGGTAAGGTTTAAAATCACCCAAATAAGAGATGAGGGGTGAATTTTTGGGATGTTCACCAGAGGTAAGTTGATAACATCATTAAGATGCATCTACTTAGACGGGTATATATTAACTTAAAAAAATTGTGGTAAAGTACACAAAATTGTTTACCATCTTAATACCACTGTTGTCCATTTACAAGTGGTTAAGTACATTTCACAGTGTTTTGCTGATGTCTCTACTGTCCATCCACAGAACTTGGTTCCTGTCACAAAACTGAAATGCTCTACTTATTAAGCAATAGTTTGCTATTCCTTACTGCCCACAGTCCTTGGCAACCATCATTTTACTTTCCTTCTCTACAATTTGACTACTCTAACTACCTCATATGAGTGGGATTATACAGTATTTGCGAGACTCGCTTATTTTACTTAACTAATGTCCTTAAGATTCACCCTTATTATAGCATGTACCAGAATTTCCTTCTTTTCATGGCTGATAATATTCCAGTGTTACATATATACAGCATTTTGTTTACCTGTTCATCTCTTGATGGAGAATTGGGTTGCTGCCATCCACATGGGTGTGTATCTGATTTCTTGCTTTCATTTCTTTTGGCTATATACCCTAAAGAAGAATAGAATCACATTTAACTTATATTGAAGTATGCATATATATACATATGCATCCAACTGTATAGCTTGATGCATGTTTAAATTTTTTGTTGTTTACAAATTTTTATTAATTGGTTATTTTCATGGAAACAATACCCAGATCAAGAAGCACAACATTGAATTCTCTAGAGTGAAGTTAGCATCATGGTGGCATGAATCCTTTTTCCTCTTACCCTTTGCTATTGATGTCCGGTTAGTTGTAAATCAAACAAAAGTGCCTTTGCACATTACACCAGGACACCTAAGCAATTTCTATGCACCTATGCCTCTGAAAGTGGATGGATAGGACCTTGGAAGAGACTGTGGACCCAAGGAAGTCAGTGAGCCTGCCCCACCCTCCCCTTCTATGATTGGGGAAAAGGTGAACCTGGAGAGTACAAAACTGGGTAGACATGCACAGGAGACATATTTGTAGTGGTCTAAGCCAACCTGATGGAAGATCCTAGCAGGTCATCCCATTGGGATAGGGAGGAGTTTGGAGGCAGAGAGAGAGGAACTGCATGATATATGCTGGATGTTTGGTTTATACAAGCATCCCAAATATCCCCATTAATCACTATCTTGAGAATATACAGATCCCATCCTCCTATATTCCCATCAAGCAGAAGATATAGAAGAATGTGTTGTTTAGCATTCAAGGTCAGGGGCTCTGGGAATGGCTAAGCTGGAATATCTCTGTAATGAAAGAATACCTGGGTGGCAGACCTTGATCTCCTTAAAACACTGGCCGTGCTAGGAGGGGAATGGCTACAGGTAGTTCCTAGGCTAGTTGTTATACTATAAAAACTTGCTTTGTGCAGATTCTAGCAGTAGGTGCTTTGTCTAGTCAGCCTTTCCTGGGTTCCCTGTAAGTTCCTCCAATAAACCTCTGTCTCACTATCTCCTGGTCATTTCTTTGCTCTTCCAGGACCATTATCCATCCTTGGCTTAGAGTTTGCTGGGTTGCAGTTACACAGGAACCCACCATGCTACCTCTCTCCAGCAATGTGGCAACATACTGGGTTTTTGTCAGCAGCAGCGGCTACCTCTCTGCTAGAGGAAATAGAAAGCAAATGTGGTTGCCCACCTGTAGGGGTTGTGGCTGAAGTGATCCATTTCTCTCCAGTAGAACCCTAAACTTCTGAGGTGGGATCTCCATTACTGAGATGAAAGAAAGAAAAGGAAAAGAGGTCAACAAGAATACCAAAGCATATTGAAGAAACGTGTTTCCTTCTGTTTCTGGATCTTGGCAGGAGGTCCACCTATGGACCTCTTGGAGTCCCGCACTGGAAAATCTCCCTCTCGGTCATGGGCACCTCCATAGCCCCAGCTGCTAAGTCCATCCCTCCTCTGACCCTTCTGCTAGCTCTTTCTATGTGTTGCTGAGTGCAGTCTCCAGCCCTGATAGAAGAAACCAAAAACTTGAATTATAGCACTACCTCTGGGACACAAGATTTCCAATTGTCAGCGTCTTGAACTATAACAACCAGAGTGAACAAATTCTTCATTAAAGAAAGGATATGTACCTCTTCTTTTGCATTTGAAGTATGAAACAACAACAAAATAAGGAAATATGATATTACCAAAAAATGCTGATTCTTCAGCAACCAAACTCAAAGACATAGAATATTGTGATCTGATAAAGAATTCAAAATAGCCATTATGAAGAAATTCAACAAGCTACAAGAAAACTCAGAAAGGCAATTCAATGAACTCGGGAATAAATTTAATAAACAGAAATCATTATCAAAGAAATTAGTTCTTTTTTTAGAATTTCAAACAAATTCTGGAGCTGAAGAATTCAATGAATGGGATGAAGACTGCATTAGAGAGTGTAGGTAACAGGATAGACCAGATGAAAGAAAGAACAAGTGACTTGGAAATAACTATTTTTTGAGGGTGGAGAAATCCCATGAGAGGTATCAGACTCAATAAGGAAAATCAAATGGACTTAACAGATATTTTTAGATTTCATCCTAAAACAGCAGAATACACGTTCTTTTCAAGCGTACATGGAACACTCTTCAGAATAGATCACATATTAAGTCACAAAAACAAGCCTCAAGAAATAAATTGAAATCCTACCATGCACTTTTTTCTGACCACAATGCTATGAAACTAGAAGTCATCCACAAGAAAAATTTGGAAAGACCACAAATATATGGAGGTTAAACAACATGCTGAATGAATAGGTCAACCATCAAATTACAGAAATACGTGGAAACAAATGAAAATGAAAACACAATGGTCAAAAACTTTTGGGATGCAGCAAAAGTAGTCCTAAAAGGTAAGCATATAGCAATACAGGTCTACATCAAGAAGCAAGAAAGATCTCAAATAAGGAACAAACAAAACCTAAAGCCAGCAGAAGGAAGGAAATAAAGATTAGAGCAAAAATAAATGATATAGAAACTTTAAAAAAATGGACAATAGGGGCGCCTGGGTGGCTCAGTGGGTTAAGCTGCTGCCTTCGGCTCAGGTCATGATCTCAGGGTCATGGGATCGAGTCCCACATCGGGCTCTCTGCTCAGCGGGGAGCCTGCTTCCCTCTCTCTCTCTCTGCCTGCCTCTCTGTCTACTTGTGATCTCTCTCTGTCAAATAAATAAAATCTTTAAAAAAAAAATGGACAATAAAACAAATCAATGAAACCAAGAGTTGGTTCTTTGAAACATACCAATAAAATTGACAAACCTCTAGTGAAACTTAAAAGAAAAGAGGACCCCCAAATAAAATCACTAATGAGAGAGGAGAAATAACAACCCACACTACAGAAATACAAGTATAAGAGAATACTGTGAAAAACTACATGCTAGCAAATTGGACATCCTGGAAGAAATGGATAAATTCCTTGAAACATACAATCAGCTAAAACAAACAGGAAGAAATAGAAAACTTGAACTAGAAAACTTGAACAGACCAATAACCCGCAAAGAAACTAAATTAGTAGTCAAAAAATTCCCAGCAAACAAATGTCCATGGCCAGATGGCTTCATAGGTGAATTGTACCAAACATTTAAAGAAGAGTTAATACCAGTTATTCTGAAATTACTCCAAAAAAATAGAAAAGGAAGGAAGACTTCCAAATGTATTCTATGAGGCCAGCATTAGCCTGACACCAAAACCAGATAAAGGTGACTAAAAAAGAGAACTACAGGCCAATACACTGATGAACATGGATGCAAAAATTCTCAATAAACTAGCAACAATGCTTTAAAAGAATCGTTCACCACAATCAAGAGATTTATTCCTGGGTTGCCAGGGTGGTTCAGTATTCATGAATCAATGTGATACACCACATTAATAAAAGGATAGAACCATATGATCATTTTGATAGATGCAGAGAAAGCATCTGACAAAGTATAACATCCATTTATGATAAAAACCCTTAAAGTAGGTTTAGAGGAAACATACCTCAAGATAATAAAGGCCATGCTGATATCATCATCAATGGAGGAAAAGAGACAGCTTTTGCTTTTCCTCTAAAGTCAGAAACAACACAGTGGTGAGAATGGACATCCCTGTTATTTAATATAGTACTGGAAGTCCTGGCCACAGCATCAGACAACAAAAGGAAATAAAAGGCATCCAAATTGGCAAGGAAGAAGACAAACTTTCACTATTTGCTGATGACATAATACTCTATATAGAAAACCCAAATGACTCCACCAAAAAATAGAACTGATACACAAATTCAGTGAAGTTGCAGGGTATAAAATCAACATACAGAAATCTGTTGCATTTCTATATACCAATTATGAAGCAGTAGAAAGAGAATTAAGTACTCAATCCCATTTACAATTGAACCAAAAACAGTGTACTTAGGAATACCTAACCAAAGATGTGAAAGATCTGTACTATGGAAATGGTAAAACACTGATTAAAGAAATTGAAGATGATACAAAGAAATAGAAAAACATTTCATGCTCATGGATTGGAAGAACAGATATCATTAAAATGTCTATACTACTGAAAGCAATCTATACATTTAATGCAATCCCCATCAAAATATCAATAGCACTTTTCACGGAGCTAGAATAAATAGTCCTAAAACTTGTATGGAACAAAAGATCCTGAATAACCAAAGCAAACTTGAGAAAGAAAAGCAAAGCTGGAAACATCACAATTCCAGACTTCAAGTCATATTACAAAGCTGTAGCAATTGAAGCAGTATAGTACTGACATAAAAGTAAAACTTAGAAGATATAAAAAACAAAATTACAGTATAAAATTACAGTACTAATGTGTTTCAACCGACCTGTAAAGAAAGAACTGAATTATCATTCCTACATTCTATAGGGAAAATATTGTAAAATTGTTGTCATATGAAAAGATGGTCAGAGAATACACACCCAAAAAGTATAGGGAAATAAAACTGTTGTAGGAGTTCAGATGATTAATTAAATACAGTTGTAAATAAAAATGCTATTTTTCAAAAAAGAAGAAGAGGAAAAGAAGAGGAACTGCTGTACCTTAAGGAGAAGAGAAAGAGAAGGGGGACAGAGTTTATTTAAGAATAGCTGAGAACTTCCTAAACCTGGGGAAGGAATTGTACATACAGGCTCACAACACTTGTAGAACACCCTATTATCTCAATGCAAAAAGATGTCTTAGGGGGTGGGGGTGGGGAAGTAGACTAACAAATGTTCCTTCTTAGGTTATCCATAGATTTTTCAGCAGAAACTCTACAGGCCAGGAGAGAGTGGAGTGAAATATTCCAAGAGATGAAAGATATAAAGTGCCAGCAAAGAACACTTTGGGAAAGCCTCCTTCATATCTCAAGGACAACTCTTCTAGATAAATAGAAGCTGGGGGAGTTCACCACCACTAGACTTGCCTAGCAAGAAGAAAATGAAAGGATGCTAATTAGTGACACAAAAAATAAATATATAATATCCTGGTAAATGTAAAAATTAGAACTAGAAAACTACATTAATGTGCTAACCACTTAATTTACTTCTTTTTATGCTGTGAATTTGTTAACTAACCCTTCTTCTTTTGACCTTTATATAATTGTGACATCAAAAATATAAAAGGGGAGAAACAAAAGTGGGAAAATTTATAGGTGAATGAAGATAAGTTACTATCAGCTTAAAATGAGCTATTTTGGGATGCTTGGGTGGCTCAGTCAGTTAAGTGTCTGCCTTTGACTCATGATCCCAGAATCCTGGGATCAAGCCCCACATTGGGCTCCCTGCTCAGCGGGAGCCTGCTTCTCCTTCTCCCTCTGCTTCTCTCCCAACCTGTGCTCTCTCTCTCTTTCTCTCTCTCTCTCTCTCTCTCACTTACCCTCTCTCAAATAATAAAACCTTAAAAAAAAAGTTTTTTTTTTTTAAAGCTATTTTATCTGCAAGATGTTTTATGTAAGACTCATGGTAACAAAGTCATTATATAATGATAATAGGGTCAATACATGAAGAATATATAGTAACCAGAAATATACACACACCCAACACTGGAGCATGAAAATATATAAAGCAAATTTAGATCTAAAAAGAGAAATAGATGACAATACAATAATATAGGAGATTCAAGTTCATTTGTTCTCAAGTACAGTCCCATATGCCACTTTTGGCAATGGATAGGTCACCCAGGCAGAAAATCAATAAGGTAATGTTGGAACTTAAGACACATTTATAGAACATTCTGTCCATTAGCAGCCAAGTATACTTTCTTCTCAAATGTGCACAGAATGATCTCCATGGTGAATCATATGATAAAACACAAAACAAATCCTAATAAATTTAAGAAAATTGTGGCCAGAAAAGATAGTAGGTATGATTTCAGTGGTATCAACTAGCACTAAAGAGGAAAGAAAATCTACAAATATGTGGGAAACATATTTGTAAACAACACACTACTGAGCAACCAGTGGGTCAGAAAGAAACCAAACGGAATATAAAAAGTTATTCAAAACAAATGAAAATGGAAATACAACATATCAATCTTAATGTGATGCAGTAAAAACAGTTCTGAGCAGAAAGTTTACAGTGATAAGTTCATATATGAAGAAATCAGAAATGTTTCAAACAACCTAACTTTATATTTCAAGCAACTGTTGGGGGAGGGGAGAACAAACTGTGCCTAAAGTTAGCAGGAAGAAAATAATAAGGATCAGAGTAGAAATAAATGAAATAGAGAAAGAAAAAGATAAGATGAATAAAATTAGAAGTGAAAGAGGAGACATTACAACAGATACTACAGAAATACACAGGATCACAAGAGACATTTGAAAAATTATATGCCGACAAAGGTAACCTTGAAGAAATAATAATCTTAATGAACCATGAAGAAACAGAAAATCTGAATAGATCATTAACTAAGAAGTAAAGAGATTGAATCATTACTCAAAAAGCCTTAACACAGAAAAGCCCAGCCCTCACAGCTTTGCTTGTGAATTCTACCAGACATTTAAAGAAAAATTTACATTAATCCTCCTCAACACCTCCAAAAATTTGAGAAGGGAATACTTCTAAATTAACTCTAAGCCAGTGTGACCCTGATACCAAAGCCAAATAAAGACACCACAAGAAAACTATAGATCACTATTTCTAATAAATATAGATGTGAAATTCTCAACCAAATGTTAGCAAACCAAATTCAAGAACACGTTAAAAGGTTTATATATCATGACCAAGTAGGATTTATCCCTCAGACACAAGGATGGTTCAACATAGGCAAATCAAGAAATGCAATACACCACTTAAATGGAAGATAAAAAATACATGATCATCTGAATAGGGGCAGAAAAAGCATACAACAAAATATAACATACTCTCATGATAAAAACTTTCAACAGAATGGAACATAGCTCACCATAATAAAGGCCATACAACAAGCCTGAAGTAACATTATACTCAATGGAGAAAAACTGAAAGCTTTTCCTTTCAAGGGTGCCCACTCTCACCACTTTTATTCAGTATAGCACTGGTAATCTTTGCAACAGCAATTAGGCAAGACCAAGAAAGAAATAAAAGGAATTCAAATTAGAAGGAAAAAGTTAAACTGATGCTATTTCCAGATGATGTAATTTTAAATACAGAAAATCTGAAGACTCAACCAAAAGACTGTTGGAACTAATTAACAATTTCAGTAAAGCTGCAGGAAACAAAATCAACATACAAAAATCAGTTTCTTTCTTTCTTTCTTTCTTTCTTTCTTTCTTTCTTTCTTTCTTTCTTCCTTTCTTTCTTTCTTTTTATTTGACAAAGAGTACAAGCAGAGGGAGTGGCAGGCAGAGGGAGAGGGAGAAGCAGGCTCCCCACTGATCAGGAAGCCTGATACAAGGGCTTGATTCCAGGGCCATGGGACTATGACCTGAGCCAAAGACAGACATTTCACTGACTGAGCCACCTAGATGCCCCAGTTGCATTTCTACACACTATTTCTTTTTCAGATGTTCTCTCATTAAAGAAAATGATCCCATTTACAATAGCTTCAAAAACAATAAAGTATTGGGGCACCTGGGTGGCTCAGTGGTTTAAGCTGCTGCCTTCGGCTCAGGTCATGATCTCCGGGTTCTTGGATTGAGTCCCACATCGGGCTCTCTGCTCGGCAGGGAGCCTGCCTCCCTCTCACTCTCTCTGCCTGCCTCTCTGCCTACTTGTGATCTCTCTCTCTGTCAATTAAATAAATAAAATCTTTAAAAAAAAAAAAAAACCAATAAAGTATTTAGGAACAGACTTAACCAAGAAAGTAAAAGATATATTCAATAAAAACTACAAGACTTTGCTGAAAGGAATCAAAGATGACACAAATGGAAAGTCATCCCATGTTTATGGACCAGAAGAATTATTACTGTTTAAGTGTCCATACTAAAAGCCATTTAGAGATTTAACAGAATCCCCACCAAATAACTATGACTTTCTTTACAGAAATAAAAAAAAAAAAATTCTAAAATTTTTAAGGAACTACAAAAGACCCTAATAGTTAAAGCAATTCTGAGGAAAAATAATGAATGTGGAAGTATCACACTTAATCTCTTCAAACTATACTACAAAGCTATCATCATAAAAACAGTATGATACTGGCAAAAAGTAGACACATAGACCAACAGAATAAAATAGTTCAGAATTAGGGAAGCCTGCATGGCTCAGTTAAGCCTCTGCTTCTGGCTCAGGTTATGATCCCAGGTTCCTGGGATCAAGTCCCGCATTGGGCTCCTCACTCGGCAAGGGTCCTGCTTTTCCCTCTGCCTCTGCCTGCAGCTCCCATTTGTGCACACACACACACACACACACACCCACTCTCTGTGTGTGTGTCAAATAAATAAATAAAATCTTAAAAAAATAACTCAGAATTAAACCTCTGCATATCTGGTCAACTTACATTAGACAAGAATAGAGCCAAGAATATTCAGTGGGGAATGGATAGTTTATTCAACAAATGGTGTTAGGAAAAACATGCAGGACAATGACATTGGACCCCTATACTACACTATTCACTAAAATTAATTCAAAGTGAACCAAAGACTTAATCATAAGACCTGATCCTATAAAGTTTCTAAAAGAAAACATAGGGAAGAAACTCCTTGACATTAGTCTTGGCAGTGATTTTTTGGATATGACACAAAAGCAGAAACAATAAAAGTAAAAATTAAGTGGGACTAAATCAAACTTAAAAAGTTTCTGTACAGGCTGAACAATTTAAAAAATGAAAAGGCAACATATAGAATGAGAAAACATTTTTGCAAGCCATATATTGGACAATGGGTTAATAGTGATCCAAAATATATTTTAAAAACATACAAATTGATATCAACAAAAGGTCCAATTATAAAATGGGCAGAACTAAATAGACATTTTTTTTTCTCCAAAGAACACAGCCAAATGGCCAATAGGTACATGAAAAGATGCTCAGCATCTCTAATCATTAGGAAAATGCAAATGAAAAGCACAATGAGATACTCACACCTATTAGAATGACTAGTATCAAGAAGAAAAGTGATAACAAGTGCTGGCCAGGATGTGGAGAAAAGGGAATGCTATAAGGCTGTTGGGAATACAAATTGGTTCAACCACTATGGAAAACAATATGGGGTCTCCTCAAAAATTTAAAGATAGGTCCACCATATGATCTAGCGGTTTCACTTGCAAGTAATATTGAAAGCAAATGAAAACAGGATTTTGAAGAGATACTCCCATGTTTATTTCAGCATTATTCACAATAGACAAGATGTAGACACAACCTAAGTGCTCATCAAGAGATGAATGACTAAAAAAGATTATGTATATAAATTCCTGAATACACAATGAATATTATTCAGCCACTAGAAAGGACATTTTGCCATTTTTGACACGAATTATCCTTGAGCAAAGCATTCTCAGTGAGACAAGTCAGAGAAAAACAAGTATTGTATGATATCTCTTCTATAAAGAATCTAAGAAAAACCACACTTATAAAGACAGAGTAAAATGGTCTGTCTGGAGGAATGAGGAATGAGGAATGAGGAATGGAGGGATAAGGCAGATGTTTAAAGGTGAAAACTTAGTAGTAGTAAATAAGCCCTGGAGATGTAATGCACAGTATAATGAATATAGACAACCATACTGCATTATAAGCAACAAACTTGCTAAGAGACTAGAATTTAATTATTCCAACCACTAAAAAGATAATCAATCATGTAATGTGATAGAGGTGGCAATCATATTACACTATACAAATGTAATAGTATCACATGTTCACAATAAATTTATTCAATGTATATGTCAAATATATGTCAATTAAAAAAGCAAAACGTAAGCAGCACCCTAGAAGCCTCCCTTTGGCTCCTGTCTCCCTCATCAGCCCCACGGAGTAACTACTATCCTGACTCCTAATAGCATAGATTATAGTCACTTACTGAACTTCTAAAATCATTCAGTATGAATGCTGGTAGGTGTGTATGCAAGAGGGAATCACTAGATCATAAGGTCATAAGGTTTGGGACAGATTTAAGTTTTGTAAACATAAACCATTTTCCAAAAAGGGATTGTTCAATTTAAGTTCCTACCAGTCATGTTTGAGTGTTCTGGATGTCCTGAAACTTTAGTAGTACTTAATTTTTTTTTTTCATTTTAGTCATTCTGATGGGTGTTGTACATGTATTTCAAAAAACAAAACAAAACAAAAGAAAGGGTGGAGTAAATGCTACTGTTTAAATAGCTCTTGCCATTCTCAGTGACTGTAGAACACATGTGAGAACGAGTTCTAAGATGTATATATAGATTTCAGTTCCCACGTGCTGGCGGACTTGGAGTCTAGCATTTTGTGATCCATGTTATTTTTTACACAACATGAGCCTTTAACAATCTAACAACTTCATCTGGTACTCATCTTTTGAAAAAGTTGTTCCCACTCTGGAGGATAATCTGGCTGTGTAGATGAGGGGTTATATGGGGGTTTCAAGATGCCATATATTTTTAAAAACTTTATTTATTTATTTATTTGAGAGAAAGAGAGAGACAGAGTCAGGGGAGGGGCAAAGGGAGAGGAAGAAGCAGACTCTGCTGAGCAGGGAGCCCGATGTGGGACTCGATCCCAAGACCCTGAGATCATGACCTGAGCCGAACGCAGACACAACTGACTGAACCACCCAGGTGCCCCCAAATGGTGTATTTCTGAGCAAGTTTGACCACATATGACTTCTCCCCTTATTTGCTGGTCTTGAAACCTAATCACAATTCAAAATTTATGTATGTGGGGGCACCTGGGTGGCTCAGTGGGTTAAGCCGCTGCCTTCAGCTCAGGTCATGATCTCAGGATCCTGGGATCGAGTCCCGCATCGGGCTTTCTGCTCAGTGGTGAGCCTGCTTCCCTCTCTCTCTCTGCCTGCCTCTCTATCTACTTGTGGTCTCTCTCTGTCAAATAAATAAATAAAATCTAAAAAAAAAAAAAATTTATGTATGTGAAGAGGTCAGGGAATGGGTGAAGTAAGAAGACAATAAAACACACTAGATCCTCTAAAATGCCAGATTTACACACACTCATACTACCTGGGTATCCAGTAAGTAAACTGAGGTCCAAAGAGTTCTGCTGGTGGGTCAGGAGTAGAACTTTTGACTCCAAGACCACCATAAAATTTCTCAGGCTATGCTGCAGTCCTCCAAAGGAGACTCTCCTACCTTCATGGGCATGGAATCACATTCTCCAAGCTGCACAGCCATTATTGAAAGCTCTGGGTGAAGGCATATTTGACTTGCTCACTTCCTTAAAGTACCCCTACCCAACTGTCTTCTAATATCACAGAGATGTCCTATTCCAAAGTCCTGTAAGAAAAGATAACAGGAAGGTGTTATTCTTTCTCTTATGGGCATTGTACATCATGTGAAGCTGTTACCTCCCAGCTGAAAACTGGTGGGGGCTCTGAGCACACTGGCTTGGCTCCTGGGAAGGAGAGGCATCAGAGCGAGACTGAAAAGGCAGGAGGTGAAAGAGGGGACTTGGCCCTTCCATCGTGCTTCTTACTCTGTCAACATCGCTCCAGCAGGCGTAGGACCTTCTAGTAGTAATCGAGTAAAATGGTTTGCCGTGGTTCTAGTATCTGCAGAAGTAGCTTCACTGCACCCCCCACCTCGAGATCTGAGTACTAACCCTCAAGTGTTCACTTCTCAGAGAGTAGAGTCCCGGCCACATGGGGCCCACCTCTGAATGTAACACCACCAGCATCCGCTACTTCCGCTAATTAGCTACATCCGCTAATTAGTTCTACTAATTCTGCCCTCTTCCCTTTGTTACTCTTTGGGGTGTAGCTCCTCTGATAGTTGTTTTCTCGGCCATATCTTTTTTTTTATATATATATTTAATATACAACGGGTATATGCATGGACAAAAAAATGAGGATCATAACTGAAAGCCAGAGTCCTAGCCCAGCCCAGTACTGCTTCTCACAAATCTGTTACCTCCGTATCACTGAATAACATGGTCTGTGTTATTTACCTGTAAAAATTATCTCATGACTTACTGCTAGGATGGCTAAGAGTGCAGATCAAATTCACCATCCTGTCACTACTTGTATCATTTTATTATTTTTTTATTTTTTGGGATATTTAAATGAGACATTGTAACTTCCGTTTTTTGTCCTAAGTGGTTTACATGCTGCCTCTATTTTTTTTCTTTTCAGCATAACGATGTTCATTGTTTTTGCACCACACCCAGTGCTCCATGCAACACGTGCCCTCACTAATACCCACCACCTTGTTCCCCCAACCTCCACCCCCTCCCCTTCTAGACCCTCAGGTTGTTTTTCAGCATCCATAGTCTCTCATGGCTCACCTCACCTTCCAATTTCCCTCAACTCCCTTCTCCTCTCCATCTCCCCATGTCCTCCATGTTCTTTGTTATGCTCCACAAATAAGTGAAACCATATGATACTTGACTCTCTCTGCTTGACTTATTTTGCTCAGCATAATCTCTTCCAGTCCCGTCCATGTTGCTACAAAAGTTGGGTATTCATCTTTTCTGATGGAGGCATAATACTCCATAGTGTATATGGACCACATCTTCCTTATCCATTCGTCCGTTGAAGGGCATCTTGGTTCTTTCCACAGTTTGGTGACCGTGGCCATTGCTGCTATAAACATCGGGGTCAGATGGCCCTTCTTTTCACTACTTCTGTATCTTTGGGGTAAATACCCAGCAGTGCAATTGCAGGGTCATAGGGAAGCTCTATTTTTACTTTCTTCAGGAATCTCCACACTGTTCTCCAAAGTGGCTGCACCAACTTGCATTCCCACCAACAGTGTAAGAGGGTTCCCCTTTCTCCACATCCTCTCCAACACACGTTGCTTCCTGTCTTGCTAATTTTGGCCATTCTAACTGGTGTAAGGTGGTATCTCAATGTGGTTTTAATTTGAATCTCGATGATGGCTAGTGATGATGAACATTTTTTCATGTGTCTGATAACCATTTGTATGTCTTCGTTGGAGAAGTGTCTGTTCATATCTTCTGCCCATTTTTTGATATGATTATCTGTTTCATGTGTGTTGAGTTTGAGGGGTTCTTTATAGATCCTGGATATCAACCTTTTGTCTGTACTGTAATTTGCAAATATCTTCTCCCATTCTGTGGGTTGCCTCTTTGTTTTGTTGACTGTTTCCTTTGCTGTGCAGAAGCTTTTGATCTTGATGAAGTCCCAGAAGTTTATTTTCGCTTTTGTTTCCTTTGCTTTTGGAGACATATCTTGAAAGAAGTTGCTGTGGCTGATATCGAAGAGGTTACTGCCTATGTTCTCCTCTAGGATTCTGATGGATTCCTGTCTCACGTTGAGGTCTTTTATTCTTGGTCATATCTTAATGTGTCTTTTAGGCCTTTTTAGTTACCCCATTAATAATTTGTTATACCTAGTTAATTATTCTCTCCACTGAAGAACATAAATCTGATATAGTCTCTGTCCCCTGACCGAATGAAAGTTTTTGAGGTAGAGATGTTACAACCTCAATTTATAGATCAGAAAACTGAGGCAATAAGTAAAGCGTGACTGTTCAACTAGTTAGTAGCAGAACTAAAATTGGATTCTTAAATTTTGAGGCCAGAGTTCTGTTACCTTGTGACTCCTTCAAGCCTATCCCTACCCTTACCCCCCCAGTTTATATCTCTCCCAAGGAGAAACACTAAGAAAAGGAAGGTCATTAGGCCTTGTATTTGCAGTTTTATTTCTCACTGTGTTTGAATTCTATAGGAAGATTCAATGACACATGTCTTAACCTAGTCTCTTTTTTCTCCATAGAATATTCCATTCTGTACAAAGGAGCTGTTCTGGTTTCTGCCCCTATTCCTCAATAAATGACAATATCTCCAATTAAATTGGAATGCTTTTAATGATTTTCTCACTTACTTCTATGATTCCCAAACACTTCTATGACTCCCAAGCTTTCTTTCCAAAACCTCCTGCCTCATATTCTCCCTCTGTCAGACACCCAATACACAGTTTTTCAAAACAGAATTAATTCACATATTTCAGGAGATGTGCTGCCATGCAAGCCTTAAACTTTGAATTTACTCCTGCATTCTGATTTTGATAGTGTCCTCCAGCTGACTCACCCTCAATAGCTGTTAACTTTTCTTAATCTTGAAGTCATAATGTTGTCAAGTCACTCCGGAAGTGCCAAGATTTGCCTTTAAAGTGTGTCCACAAGGGACACCTTGGTGGCTCATTTGGTTAAGCATCTGCCTTTGGCTCAGGTCAGGATCCCAGGGATTGTGTCCTGCATCGGGGTCCCTATTCAGTGGGGAGCCTACTTCTCCCTCTGCCTACTGCTTCCTGGCTTGTGCTCTTTCTCTTGCTCTGTCAAATAAATAAGATCTTTTTAAAAAGTGTGTCCACAATTCATTTAAAAAATAAACATTGAGTGTCTACTCAATGTCTCTCTCCAGGGAACAGAGGTTTCCCTCCTGCCCTTCCTCCCACACTGAACCTGTTGTGTGTGTTTTTGTAATAGCTCTTTGTTGATCCTGCTTGGCATGTGTGTGTGTGTGTGTGTGTGTGTGTTTGTATTGCACTGTGAGATTCACCCTCTAGATTGTTATTATTCATAATAAGTTCAATAATAATAGTTAACATTTACTGAGCATTCACTACTGGGTGCTTGGTGCTGTGCTGTTTTATAGGTACTCATAGCAAGAATAGCAGGCAGACATTATTCTAATTTTTACTTGACAGAGAAACTAATTCTCAGGGCAGGGTGACTGTGTCTATCCCACAACCAGAAACCACTAAAGCAGGATTTAAACCCAGGCAAACTGATGCCAACACTTGTGCTCTTAATATACTATGTACTGCTGCTTGTTAGAAGAAATTACTCATTTTTTCTGTCTTCTTTTTGGTGTGAAAATGACGTCATTGATTTTCTTTTCAGTTGAATATACATACTGAATTGCCATATTATGAGTAGTGAGAGGTTGGCATTTTTTTTTCTCCCCAAATGATTTTTTCCTCTTGTTTAGTTCTAATGTTTTTAGAAATGACTATGGGACACAAATTTACAAAGCAGGTATGAACTAAGTTCTTGAAGGAATACCTAGGAAAAAGTCAGATTATACAAAAATATTTAATGCTATTACCTCTGAGCAATGCTACTCTAAGTTTATTTCTTCATTATTTTCATATTTTCCATCTTTCTATAATGAGAATGTATTATAGAATGTTAGAGAAATGACAATTTTGTGTTGATTTGAGGAGTCTGGTTTGTCTGCTAATTAATGAGACTTAATGGGTAACTAATAATTATTTTAGTGAACTTATAATTTTATTTTTTTCCTAAGTTATACATGTCATTATATAAAAAGGTTAATGGTTCTATAAGGTTTATAACAAAAAGTAGCAACTGGGAATAACATCAAGATGATGCCATAGATGTTCCTGATGTTCTCCCTCATAAAAACAACTAAAAGCTATTCATGGACTGGACACCTCTCAGAGAATTCTAGAACACAAAGGGGAGGCTGCAATACTTCCTCCACCACAGATACCAAGACAGAGTGAATTAAGAGGGTAAGAGGAATGGCTACATGATGACTATACTGCCCCCACCTCCGGCTGGCACAGCACAACACAGAAAGGTCTTCTCTGAACCTACCGTTCCATTGGCGGAGAAGAGGGCTCAGCATGGGTGTCTAGCTCCTGCAGCATTATGGATTACTTTTCTTTAGAGTCCCCACTTTGGTTCACCCCATGGAAATTTCAGGAAGATCTATGGCCTGATCACTGGGAATCTAATTATGACGAGATGGGGAAGGTCTTGCAACACTCAGCACTCAGGGGCGCCTGGATGGCTCAGTGGGTTAAAGCCTCTGCCTTTGGCTCGGGTCATGGTCCCAGGGTCCTGGGATTGAGCCCTGCATCAGGCTCTCTGCTCTGCAGGGAGTCTGCTTCCTCTTCTCTCTCTGCCTGCCTCTCTGCCTACTTGTGATCTCTATCTGTCAAATAAATAAATCTTTAAAAAAAATCAGCACTCGGATCATGGCAGACTGTATTCCTTCGTGCAATGCCTAAGTAATGGTCCCTACCATTGGTTTTTATCATCTGCAGAATGAAGCTGGTGACACAGTCTAACCAGAGAAGTGGTGATTTACAAGTCTGACTGATTCAGGTACTCAAAGAGGGTAGCTGGCAAGTAGCTGGAGCCTAGTCTGACTCGATCAGAGGAGAGTGGAGTCATAATCTAGCCCATTGCTGAATGTAGCCTTTGATCTTGCCTTACCAGAAAGGCTGGCTAGAACATCTGGAACTTGCACAGCCCATATTCTCAAGCAGAGAGTATGCAGGCAGAGCTAATAATCTAAAGAGCAATGCAAAGGGGTCTGTTTAGCCAGGAGTTTGGGTGATGGGAGAGTGTTGTCTTGAGTCAAAACCACAAATAAAGAGCCTTAGTGGCCTTGGAGCAGGTTCTCCCACTATATCCAAGTATGGAAACTTACTCATAGCCTTGCCCATTGCTGAATACATCTTTCAGCCTATCCAACCAGGGAAGCTAAACAGAGCCACGGAAAGCTGATATCTCATTCAACAGTCCTGCTCACAGTGGCACTTAAACAGAAAACAGCCTGTGGCATTCCCCATTTGTACAGCAAATTAGTGGCCTTGTCTGGCCAGGGATTCAGTTGGTTTCCCCACTCAGCAGGAATTTGCTTCCCCCTCTGTCTCTGTTCCTCCCCCTGCTCATGCTCTCTCTCTCAAATAAAAAATATCTTTAAAAAATGGTAAAAATGTCATTTATATAAGGGGCCAATCCATCAAAAAGATATAACTATTATAAATACTTATACAGTCAACATCAGAGCACCAAATATCTAAAGCAAAGACTAACAAAGAAAAGAGAAGTAAACAGCAATATAATAATAGTGGGGATGTTAAATTCTACTCTTAACAATGCATATAACAATTAACAAGGAAACAGCAGATTTGATCAATGCTATAGACCAAATAGACTTAATCAGGCATATACAGAACATAAATCTAATATCCAAAAATAACATATCCACACAATACAACAATGGCAAAATATACATTCTTCTCAGGTGCACATGAAACATATTCTAGAATGGGACATATGTTAGGCCGCAAAATAAGTCTTAGCAAATAAAAACAGGTTAATCATACTACACATCTTCATTAGCCCCATGGTATAAAACCGGAAATCAACGATAGCTTGATTTCTAACTAAAAGAAATCATGGAAATTAACACTCTCCTGTATAACTGATCTCTAAAATATTAAGAGACAAAGAGTTAGACATGTGAAGAAACAAAGAAATATGTCCAAATGAATGACAAAGAAAAAAATCAGAGGAAAAGAGCAAAATGAAAAGGAGATAAATATGGTTGATAAGAATTCAAAATAATGGTCATAAAGACATATTCTAGACTTGAGAAAAGAATGGATAACTCAATGAGAACTTAAAAAGAGAAAATAAAAAAAGAATAATAAAAAAATAAGAACAGGGTAAAATAACTCAGCAACATCAACAACCATAACAACATTTGCATTACAGGGATTCTTAAAAAAGAATAGAAAGAGAAAAGGACAGAAAACTTATATGAAGAAGTAACAGATGAAAACTTCCATAATCTGCAGAGAAAAAAGACATTCAGGGAGAGAAAGAACAGAAAGCTGATAACAACTTGAGCTGAAAAGAAAACCAAGCCATGTTATGATAACAACAAACTTTAAACATATAGACAGAATTTAATAAGCAATGAGAAAAAAGTAACATACAAGAGAAAAGCTATCAAATAATTTTTAATGGAAATTTTGCAAGTCAAAAAGATATGACATGATATATTCAAAGTGCTGAACCAAAAGAATTCTATAAGCAAGAATGTTCTACCCAGGAGAGTCAAGATGGCAGAGAAGTAGCAGGCTGAGACGACATCAGGTAGCAGGAAATCAACTAGATAGCTAATCAGACCATTCCAAACACCTACAAATCGAACAGGAGATCGAAGAGAAGAAGAGCACCAATTCTAGAAACAGAAAATCGGCCACTTTCTGAAAAGTAGGACGGGTGGAAAGTGAATCCAATGTGACAGGAAGATAGACTGTGGGGGGAGGGGCAGGCTCCCGGCAAGTGGCGGAGCAACGGAGCACAAAATCAGGACTTTTAAAAGTCTGCTCCACTGGGAGACATAGCTCCAGAGGCTAAGCCAGGGTGAAGCCCATGCGAAGACATCGTGGCCTCAGGTCCCACGGGGTCACAGAAGGATCGGGGGTGCCTGAGTGCACAGAGGTCACAGGTATTAAAGCAGGGAAGCTGGCTACAGAGATGGAGCTGAGGAGAGAGCTCTCAACTCGGGGTTACCTTGAACCATGATTCATGGCACAGGCCACTGCTCTGTGAGAAGAGACCCCACAAGATCCGGAGAGACCCTCCCCCTGTAAGAGTGCAAGGATCTGTGGGGTTTGGAGACTCCAGGCAGGGCTGTGTACCAGAGACAGAGACACTTGGTCACAGGCTGGGAGCTTGGAGCGTGGCCGGAGGCCAGGGAGACGGGAGTGATTGAGAGCTTTTCTCCAAGGGCTCACTGAGGAGTGGGGCCCTGAGCTCTTGACTCCTCCAGGCCGGAGACTGGGAGGCTGCCATTTTCATTCCCATCCTCTAGAACTCTATGGAAAGCATTCAGGGAACAAAAGCTCCCGAAAGCAAACCTGAGCGGATTACTTAGCCTGGCCCCTGGTAAGGGTGGTGCAGTTCCACCTCTGGAAAAGAAACTTGAGAATCACTACAACAGGCCCCTCCCCCAGGAGATCAGCAAGAAATCCAGCCAAGACTAAGTTCATTTACCAAGGAGAACGGCACAATTCCAGAGGAGGAGAAAGCAAAGCATGGAATTCATGGCTTTCTCGCCATGATTCTTTAGTCTTGCAAAGTTAATTAATTATTTTTAAATTTTTTTTCTTCTGCTAAATTTTTTTTAACATTTACCCTTTCCTATAACATTTTAAACTAGTTTATCTTAACAGTATCTTTCATTAAAAAAATCTTTTTTGAACCTTCATTATTATAGTCATATTTTATCCTTCATTGTATCTAACTTTATTTTTTGTATACACATAGGGTTTTTTCTTCTAAAAAAATTTGGGATACAACTTCTTCTAATAGATAAAAATATACCCTAAATCTAACACAGGGCTTTGTTCTAGTCTCCATCCTGAGCAAATTCTCTCCACTTTCTTTTTTTATTCTCAAAACCAGCTTATCAACTCTGTTTTTAGAAATTAAAAAAAATTTTTTTTCATCTTTAAAGAAATTAAAAAATTTTTTTTCATCTTTTTATTCCATCCGTTCATTGTGTTCACCCTTATACATGTTTTTCATTCTTTAGAATTGTTGGGGTTTTTTCTAAGAGACCAAAATACTCCCAAAATTAAGTGGGTGACCCTGTTCTATTCACCAGTCTAATATATATATATTAGATATATATAAAAAATATATATTATATTATTATATATATTATTAATATATATTAGATATATATAAAATATATAATATATATATTTTATATATATCTAATATATATATTTTATTTTTTATATTTTTATTTTATATATATATATATATATATATTTCCTTTATTTAAATTTTTTTTCTGAACTTTTTACCCCCTTTCTTCCCACCACAATATGGGGTCTCTTCTGTTTTGGTTAAAGCACATTTTCCCAGGGTCGTTTCCAGCCTTTTAGTATTTTATTCACTCCTTCATATATTCTTATCTGAATAAAATGACAAGGCGGAAAGACTCACCACAAAAAAAAAGAACAAGAGGCAGCACCGAAGACTAGGGACATAATCAATATGGACATTGGTAATACGTCAGATCTAGAGTTCAGAATGACAATTCTCAAGATGCTATCTGGGCTCGAAAAAGGCATAGAATATATTAGAGAAACCCTGTCTGGAGAAATAAAAGCCCTTTCTGGAGAAATAAAAGAACTAAAATCTAACTAAGTTGAAACAAACAAAAAAACAAAAACTATTAATGAGGTGCAATAAAAAATGGAGGCTCTTTCTGCTAGGATAAATGAGGCAGAAGAGAGAAAGTGATATAGAAGACCAAATGACAGAGAATAAAGAAGCTGAGCAAAAGAGAGACAAACAACTACTGGACCACGAGGGGAGAATTTGAGAGATAAGTGATACCATAAGATGAAACAATATTAGAATAATTGGCATTCCAGAAGAAGAAGAAAGAAAGAGGGGAGCAGAAGGTATATTTGAGAGAATTATTGTAAAGAATTTCCCTAATATGGCAAAAGGAACAAGTACCAAAATCCAGGAGGTGCAGAGAACCCCCTCAAAATCAATAAGAATAGGTCCACACCCCATCATCTAGTAGTAATAATTTACAAGTCTTAGTGACAAAGAGAAAATCCTGAAAGCTGCCCAGGATAAGAAGTCTGTAATATACAATGGTAAAAATATTAGATTGGCAGCAGACTTATCCACAGAGACCTGGCAGGCCAGAAAGAACTGGTATGATATATTCATAAATCTAAACAAGAAAAAACTAAACAAGAAAAACATGCAACCAAGAATACTATAGCCAGCTAGGCTATCACTGAAAATAGGAGAGATAAAAAGCTTCCAGGACAAACAAAAACTAAAAGAATTTGTAAACACCAAACCAGCTCTACAGGAAATATTGAAAGAGGTCCTCTAAGCAAAGAGAGAGCCTTAAAGTAGTAGATCAGAAAGGAACAGAGACAATATACAGTAATAGTCACCTTACAGGCAATACAATGATATTAAGTTCATATCTCTCAATAGTTAACCCGAATGTAAATGGGCTAAATGCCCCAGTCAAAAGACACAGGATATCAGAATGGATAAAAAAACAAACCCCATCAATATGCTGTCTACAAGAAACTCATTTTAGACCCAAAGACACCTCCAGATTTAAAGTGAGGGGGTGGGAAACAATTTACCATGCTAATGGATGTCAAAAGAAAGCTGGGGTGGCAATCCTTATATCAAATCAATTAGAATTTAAGCCAAAGACTATAATAAGAGATGAGGAAGGACACTATTTCATGCTCAAAGGGTCTAACAAGAAGATCTAACAATTTTAAATATCTATGCCCCTAACATGGGAGCAGCCAACTATATGAACCAATTAATAACAAAATCAAAGAAACATATTGACAATAATACAATAAGAGTAGGGGACTTTAACACTCCCCTCACTGAAATGGACAGATCATCCAAGCAAAAGATCAACAAGGAAATAAAGGCCTTAAATGACACACTGGACCAGATGGACATCACAGATATATACAGAACATTCCATCCCAAAGCAACAGAATACACATTCTTCTCTAGTGCACATGGAACATTCTCCAGAATAGATCACATCCTGGGTCATAAATCAGGTCTCAACTGGTATCAAAAGATTGGGATCACTGCCTGCATATCTTCAGATCACAATGCTCTGAAGCTAGAACTCAATCACAAGAGGAAATTTGGAAAGAACCCAAATACATGGAGACTAAACAGCATCCTACTAAAGAATGAATGGGTCACCCAGGAAATTAAAGAAGAATTGAAAAAATTCATGGAAACAAATGATAATGAAAACACAACGGCTCAGAATCTGTGGGACACAGCAAAGGCAGTCCTGAGAGGAAAATATATAGCGATACAAACCTTTCTCAAGAAACAAGAAAGGTCTCAAATACACAACCTAACCCTAAACCTAAAGGAGTTGGAGAAAGAACAAGAAAGAAAGCCTAAACCCAGCAGGAGAAGAGAAATCATAAAGATTAGAGCACAAATCAATGAAATACAAACAAACAAACAAGAAAACAATAGAACAAATCAACAAAACTAGGAGCTGGTTCTTTGAAAGAATTAATAAGATTGATAACCCCCTGGCCAGACTTATCAAAAAGAAAGGAGAAAGGACCCAAATAAATAAAATCATGAATGAAAGAGGAGAGATCACAACTAACACCAAAGAAATACAGACAATTATAAGAACATACTATGAGCAACTCTACACCAACAAATTTGACAATCTGGAAGAAATGGATGCATTCCTAGAGACATATAAACTACCACAACTGAACCAGAAAGAAATAGAAAACCTGAACAGATCCATAACCAGTAAGGAGATTGAAACAGTCATCAAAAATCTCCAAACAAACAAAAGCCCAGGGCCAGATGGTTTCCCAGGGGAATTCTACCAAACATTTAAAGAAGAGCTAATTGGGGGCGCCTGGGTGGCTCAGTCCATTAAAGAAGAACTAATTCCTATTCTCCTGAAACTGTTCCAGAAAATAGAAATGGAAGGAAAACTTCCAAACTCATTTTATGGGGCCAGCATCACCCTGATCCCAAAACCAGACAAGGACCCCAGCAAAAAAGAGAACTACAGACCAATATCCTTGATGAACACAGATGTGAAAATTCTCACTAAAATACTAGCCTATAGGATTCAACAGTACATTAAAAGGATTATTCACCACGACCAAGTGGGATTTATTCCAGGGCTGCAAGGTTGGTTCAACATCTGTAAATCAATCAATGTGATACAACACATTAATAAAAGAAAGAACAAGAACCATATGATACTCTTAATAGAGGCTGAAAAAGCATTTGACAAAGTACAGCACCCCTTCCTGATCAAAACTCTTCAAAGTGTAGGGATAGAGGGTACATACCTCAATATCATCAAAACCTATGAAAAATCCACCACACATATCATTCTCCATGGAGAAAAACTGAGAACTTTTCCGCTAAGTTCAGGAACATGGCAGGGATGTCCATTATCACCACTGCTATTCAACATAGTACTTGAAGTCCTAGCCTCAGCAATCAGACAACAAAAAGAAATTAAAGGCATCCAAGTTGGCAAAAAAGTCAAGCTATCACTCTTCACAGATGATATGATACTCTGTGTGGAAAACCCAAAAGATTCCACTCCGAATCTGCTAGAACTTGTAGAAGAATTCAGTAAAGTGTCAGGATATAAAATCAATGCACAGGAATCAGTTGCATTTCTTTATACCAACAACAAGACAGAAGAAAGAGAAAGGAGTCAATCCCATTTACAATTGCACCCAAAACCATAAGATACCTCGGAGCAAACCTAACCAAAGAGGCAGAGAATCTAAACTCAGAAAACTATAAAGTACTCATGAATGAAATTGGGGAAGACACAAAGAAATGGAAAAATGTTCCATGCTCCTAGATTGGAAGAACAAATAATGTGAAAATGTCTATGCTACCTAAAGCAATCTACACATTTAATGCAATCCTTATCAAAGTTCCATCCATTTTTTTCAAAGAAATGGAACAAATAATCCTAAAATTTATACGGAACTAGAAAAAAACCTCAAATAGCTAAAGGAATATTGAAAAAGAAAGCCAAAGTTGGTGGCATCACAATTCCGGACTTCAAGCTCTATTACAAAGCTGTCATCATCAAGACAGTATGGTACTGGCACAAAAATAGACACATAGGTCAATGGAACAGAATAGAGAGCCCAGAAATAAACCCTCAGCTCTATGGTCAACTAATCTTTGACAAAGCAGGAAAGAATGTCCAATGGAAAAAAGAGAGTCTCTTCAAAAAATCGTGTTGGGAAAATTGACAGCCACATACAGAGAAATGAAACTGGAACATTTCCTTACACCACACATGAAAATAGAGTCAAAATGGATGAAGAACTTCAATGTGAGAAAGGAATCCATCAAAATCCTTGAGGAGAACACAGGCAACAACCTCTTCAACCTCAGCTGCAGGAACTTCTTCCTAGGAACATCACCAAATGCAAGGGAAGCAAGGGCAAAAATGAACTATTGGAACTTCATCAAGATCAAAAGCTTTTGCACAGCAAAGGAAACAGTTAACAAAACCAAAAGACAACTGACAGAATGGGAGAAGATATTTGCAAACAGCATATCAGATAAAGGGCTCATATCCCAAATCTATAAAAAGCTTATCAAACTCAATACCCAAAGAACAAATAATCTAATCAAGAAATGGGCAGAAGACATGAACAGATATTTCTGCAAAGAAGACATCCAGATGGCCAACAAACACATGAAAAAATGCTCCACATCACTTGGCATCAGGGAAATACAAATCAAAACCATAGTGAGATACCACCTCACACCAGTCAGAATGGCCAAAATTAACAAGTCAGGAAATGACATGCTGGTGAGGATGCAGAGAAAAGGGAACCCTCCTACACCGTTGGTAGGAATGCAAGCTGGTGAAACCACTCTGGAAAAAAGCATGGAGATTCCTCAGAAAGTTGAAAATAGAGCTACCCTATGACCCAGGAATTGCACATACCCTCCCCAATATGGATAACCCCACCATGCTCTCCCTACCCCCTTCCCCCCAGCAACCCTCAATACCTTTAGGGTATTTACCCTAAAGATGCAAATGTAGTGATCTGAAGGGGCACGTGCACCTGAATGTTTACAGCAGCAAAGTCAACAACAGCCAAACTATGGAAAGAACCTAGATGTCCATCAACAGATGAATGGATAAAGAAGATGTTGTATATATATACAATGGAATACTATGGATCCACCCAAAGAAATTAAATCTTGCCATTTGTGACAACATGGATGGAACTAGTGGGTATTATGCTTAGTGAAATAAGTCAACTGCAGAAAGACAACTATTATATGATCTCCCTGATGTGAAGAAGGGGAGATGCAATGTGGGGGATGTGGGGGTAGGAAAAGAATAAATGAAACAAGATGGGATCAGGAGGGAGACAAACCATAAGAGACTCTTAATCTCACAAAACAAACTGAGGGTTGCCGGGGTGGGGGGGTGGGTAGGGCAAGCATGGTGGGGTTATCCACATTGGGGAGGGTATGTGCTATGGTGAGTGCCGTGAAGTGTATAAACCTGGCGATTCACAGACCTGTACCCCTGGGGCTAATAGTACATTATATGTTAATTAAAAAAATGTTCTACCCAGCAAGGCTGTCATTCAGAATTGAGGGGAAAAATAATTCATTCCCTAGAAAAATAAAAGTTTAAGGAGTCCACTGACACCCTACTGACCTTCCAAAAAATGTTAAAATGTCTTCTTTAATGAAAAAAAAAAAAAGACCATAATTACAAGGAAGAAAATTATGGAAGGAAAAAAGTCATGAGGAAAAGCAAGCACACTGTAGAGGTATAAAATAATCATTCTAAAGCTAGTATGAAGATAAATAGACAAAAATAGTAAAATCAGTTATATCTAAAAGATTGGTGATGGGGGCTCACAAAATAAAGATGTAATACCTACACAGAAAATGTGGAGGAGAATTTTGCTCTTTATGAAGTTCTTTTAGAATGTGTTTGAACTTAAGTGACCATCAACTTAAAATAGACTGCTGTATACTTAAGATGCTGTATATGAGCCTCATGGTAACCACAAACCAAAAACCTGTAATGGACACATACAAAATAAAAAGGAAGCCAAGTAGAACACTAAATGTCATCAGTCACAAGGAAAGAGAGCAAGAGAAAAAGAAAGGAACAGAGAACTACAATACGACCAGAAACAATGAATGAAATGACAAATGACAAGGGAGTACACACCTATCAACAATCACTTTAAATGTAAATGGTCTAAATATTTCAGTCAAAAGACATAGGGTCATCAAATAGATGAAAAAGCAAGTCCCATTTATATGCTGTTTATAAGAGATTCACTTCCACCCTAAAGATATTCCACGCTAAAGAAAAGGGCTGGAAAAAGATATTCCAGGCAAATTGTAGTGTAAAATGAGCTGGGGTAGCAATATTTTTATCACACAAAACAGACTTTAAAACAAAGACAGAAACAGGAGACAAAGAAGGGTGCTACATAACACAATGAGAAAGGGGTCAATTCAACAAGGGCATGTAACAATTATAAATACCTATGCACCCAAACTGGAGCATCTAAATACATAGAGCAAATATTAACAGACATAAGGGGAGAGATTGAAAGTAATACAATGTCTGGTGACTTTAGCTACCCCACTTACAATTGAGAATAGATCATCCAGGTAGAAAAATCAACAGTGGCTTTGAGCAATATATTAGAACAGGTGAACCTAACCTATATGCAGAACATTCCAGCCCAAAACAAGAGAATACACATTCTTTTTCCAATGCACCTGGAACATTCTCCAGGACAGGTCATATGTTAGGCCATGAAACAAGTCAACAAGTCTCAATAAAGTTAAGAAGATTGAAATTGTATCAAATATCTTTTGTTCAAGAACAATGGTATGAAATTAGAAATCAATTGCAAGAATAGATACGGTGAGAACACACATACATGGAGACTATACAACATGCTCCCAAAGAACGAATGGGCCAACAAAGAAATCAAAATGTATATACATGGAGACAAGTTAAAATGAAAACACAGTGGCCCCCCAATCTCTGGAAAGCAGCAAGAGCAGTTACAAGAGGGAAGTTTATAGCAATACAGACCTATCTCAAAAACAAGAGAAATCTCAAATATACATCCTAACCTTACATAAATAACTAAAAAGAGAAGAACAAGCAAAGCCCAATCCAGAAGAAGGAAGAAAATAAAAATTAGAGCAGAAACAAATGAAATTGAGATTAAAAGTATGATAGAACAGATCAATGAAATCAATGAGTTCAAATCAATGAGATCAATGGTTCTTTGAAAGGATAACCAAAATTGATAAAACTTCAACCAGAATCATCAAAGAAAAAAAAAGGAAAGGGAAGGAGAGAGGAGTGGGTGGGAAGAGAGGGAGAGCACTTAGATAAACAAAATCAGATACCACAGAAACACAAAGGATTATTAGAGAACATTATGAATATTAAATGCCAACCAATAGGACAACCTAGAAGATTTGAACATATTCCTAGAAACATATAACCTTCTAAAACTGAATCAGGTAGAAATAGAAAGTCTGAAGAGAGCAATTAGTAACAATGAAATTGAACCAGTAATCAAAAAATTCCCCACAAAAAACCAAGACCAGATGGCTTTGTAGGTGAATTCTACCAATCATTAAAAAAAAAAAAAAAAGATTAATACCTATTCTTTTCAAATGATTCAAAAAAATAGAAGAAGGAAACCTTCCAGATTCATTCTATGGGGCCAGAGTTATCCTGATACCAAAACCAGAAAAATAGACTGTACAAAAAAAGAGAACTACTGGCTAATATCTCTGATGAACATAGAGGTGAAAATCCCCAATTAAATATTAGCAAATTGAATTCAACAATATTTGAAAAATCATTCATGGTAATTAAGTGAAATTTATTCCAGGGATGCAAGGATGATCCAATATTTGCAAATCAATCAATGTGATACATAACATTAATAAGGGAAAGGATAAAAACCATATGGTTATCTCAATAACAGAAGTATTTGACAAAAGCAACGTTCATTCATGATAAAAACTCTCAACAAGATGGGTTTAAAGGGAATTTACCTGAAGATAATGAAGGCCATATAGAAAAATCCCACAGGTATCATCATATTTACTGGTGAAAACTGACAGCTACTCCTCTAAGATCAGGAACAAGACAAGGATGTCCACTCTGAGCACTGTCACTATTTACAGACAGCATGACACACCTAGGAAATCCTAAAGACACTGCACACACTCAAAAATGATTAGAATAGATAGATGAATTCAGTAAAGTTGCAAGATACAAAATTAACATATGGAAAATAGTTGCATTTCTATACACTAATAATGTAGTAGAAAGAGCAGTTAAGAAAACTCCATTTACAGTAGTACCAAAAAGGAATAAAATATCTAGGAATAAACTTAACCAGGAAGTGAAAGAACTATATTCTGAAAACTATAAAACACTGATGAGAGATATTGAAGACATCCAAAAGCAAATGGAAAAGTATGCCATGCTCATGGGTTAGAAGAATTAAAATCATTAATATGTCTACCTCCCAAAGCAATCTACAGAATCAATACAATCCCTATCAAAATACTGATAGCATTTTTCACAGAACTAAATCATATCATTCTCAAATTTGAATGGAATCACAAAAGACCACAAATAGCCAAATCAATATTCAGAAAGAACAAAGCTGGAGGTATTGTAATCCCAAATTTCATGATATACTTTAAACCTGTCATAGTCAAACAGTATGCTACTGGCACAAAAACAGACACATAGATCAGGGGAACAGAATAGAGAGCCCAGAAATCAACCTACTCTTACATAGTCCATTAATCTATGACAAAGAAGGCAAGAATATACAATGGCAAAAAGACTTTTTACCTCCTAATAAATGCTACTGAGAAAACTGGTGAGCTACATGCAAAAGAAACAAAACTTGACCTCTTTGTTATGCCATACCTAAAAATAAACTCAAGGTGGATTAAAGATCTTAATGTGATACCTGAAGCAGTAAAACTCCTAAAAGGAATAGAAGGAGTAATCTCTTGGCCATCATCATTAGCAGCATATTTATGGATATGCCCCTTTAGGCAAGGGAATCAGAAGCAAAAATGAACTATGGTGGCTACACCAAAATTGAAAGTTTTGCATGGTAAGGGCAACCATCAACCAAACACAACATCAACTCAATGAATGTGGGACATTATTTGCAAATGAAATATCTGCTGAGGGGCTAATATTTAAGACACCTAAAGAACTTGCACAACTCAATTCTGGAAGAATAATCTGGTTAAAAATTAGGCGGAGGGCCAGAGGAGAAGTTTTTCCCCAACAGTCATACAGAAGTCTAACAGACACATGAAAAGATGTTCAAACTCACTAATCCTTGGGAAGATGTGAATCAAAACCAAAATGAGCTATCACCTCACACCAGTCAGAATGGAGAGTATCAAAAAAAGACAAGAAATAACAAGTATTAGCAAGGATGTGGAGAATAGGGAACACTCCTGAACTATTGGTGGGAATGTATATTGGTGCAACCACAGTAGAAAACTGTATGGAGTTTCTTTAAAAAATTAAAAATAGAAATAATATATGATCCTGTAATTTCACTACTGGGCAATACCCAAAGAAGGCAAATATACAAAATCAAAAAAATCTATAAATGCCATCCCATGCTTATTGCAGCATTCTTTATAAGAGCCAAGCAAGATATGGAAGGAACTCAAGTGTCCGTCAATAGACAAATGGATAAGAAAATGGGATATGCACACAAATGGATTATTTCTCAGCCATAAAATGAAGAATGGAATCTTGTCATTTGCAAGAAAATGGATGGATAAGGTATTATGCTAAGTGAAATGGGTTAGAAGGAAAATGTCCAGTATCATATTATTTCATTTAAATGTAAAATTCCACAATCAAATGAATAAACTAAGAAACAAAAAGCTGCACAGATGCATAAAAACAGAAAACAAGCTAATATTTGCCAGCATTGAGGGTTTAGGAGATGGGCATAATGAGTGATGGAGAATGAGTGATAGAGGCTTTCAGTTATGGAATGAATGTGTCATGAGGATGAAAGGTACAACACAGGTAGTATAGTCAATGGTATTTAAATAATTTTGTATTGTGCTAGATTGTAGCTACACTTTAGGTGAGCATAACATGTAATTTTCAAATAACTATACAGTACACCCAAAAGTAATATAGGAACATATATACATATATGTGTGTGTATGTATGTGTGTGTGTATATGTGTATGTGTGGATATATATATATCAACTATAGTTTCATTTTAAAATTATGCACAGGACCTGGATATGTACTTTTATAAAGGAGATACATGAATGGCTAATAGGTATGTGAAATGATGCTCAATATTGCTAATCACTAGGGGTATTCAAATCAAAACCACAATGAAATACAACCTTATACTAACAGAATCATTGGTATTAAAGAGAGAAGAGATAACAAATACAGGGCAGCTGTGGAAAAAAGAATGCCTTATGCACTGTTGGTAGAAACAAAGTTGTACAACTGCTTTAAAAAGCAGTATTGATGGGGCGCCTGGGTGGCTCAGTGGATAAAGCCTCTGCCTTCAGCTCAGGTCATGATCTTGGGGTCCTGAGATCAAGCCCCACATCAGGCTCTCTGCTTAGTGGGGAGCCTGCTTCCTTCTCTCTGTCTCTGCCTGCTTCTCTGCCTACTTGTGATCTTTGTCTGTTAAAAAAAAAAAAAAAAAGCAGTATTGAAGTTTCTCCAAAAATTAAAGGAGTAGAATACCATATAATTTTTCAATTCTAGTTCAACAAATATCTCTGCATATAAACATTGTGTCAAAGAGTGAGTTGCACTGCTATTTCAAAGCAGCACTGTTTACAAAGCCAAGAGAAAGAAACCACCTACATGTCCCTGAACAGATGAATGGAGAAAATTATATACATACACATATATATGTATACATTTACATATGTATGTATAGCTGTATACATACATCACACAATAGAATATTATGCAGTCACTAAAAGGAAATTCTTCCATTTGTGACAACCTAGATGGATTTTGATGGCCCTCTGCTTAGTTTTCAATGTACTATAATTCCTGACCAAACATGCTACCACAGTGTTAACATCCTCTCAGTTCATTCACATGAAATAATATTTTCTCTCAAAGATAAGCCCCCTGGAGTCCTCTGTCCCTCTGTGCCAATCCAACTGCTTGCTGTCTAAATCTGCTACAACAGTCCTCCTGGGATCTCCCATTGCAATTACCTTATGAATTTCCTCTAGCTCTTCTTTTGTAGGAATCTTGGTTCTTAGTATCTTCATCACTCATTCCTTTGTTCTGTTGAAGTACATCTTTCAATAAATTTCTGAGAGTGTGTTTAGCAAATGTTTTGAGAGTTTTCAGGTCTGGAAATGTCTATTCTACTGCATCACGTAATTAAGACTTTGCCTTGGTATGGAATTCAATGTTTTTTTTTTTTTAATTTAAGGGTATTATGACATCATCCAGCTTTTCCTGTTGATGTTGCAAGTCTCATGTATTGATTACCAGTCTCTATGGTAATCAGAATTTTTTTCTCAGAATTTCTAGCATCTTATCTTTATCTGTACATTTCTATCTGAAGCTATTTGAATGTTGGATCTTCTTAGCTAATCTTCTCATTAAAAATACTTTTCTGTTTTCCAGATTGTTGTACTTGCTTTAGGATGAAGATATGAAAAATGACTCTATGCAGATCTGCCTCAACCTTAATCCTACTTAGTCCTATTATTTAGTAGCTGTCTAATTTTGACCAAGTCACTTTATTTCTTGGTGCGTTAGTTTCTTCATCTATAAAATGAAGATAGTAGTACCTATCTTACAGGCTTGTTGTGAGGGTTAAATTAATGCCTAGATTAAGAGTTAGTACTTAGAACAGTAACTTAGAAATGGTACTTAGGACAGGGCTTAGAAAGTACTTAGAACAGTGCCTGCTATAGGTAAACTCTCAAATAATAGTTATTAATATTTCTTAATATTTCAGCCCTAGCAGTTTTACCTTCCAATATTTATTCAGTTTTCTTTTCTTAATATTTTTATTATAGATTTCATAAGACATATTCCATATTTCATTTGTTCACAATATTTTAATTTCCATAAGTTGTGAAAGCACCTTTTTAAAGACTCTTCTTCATTCAGGAGGTAAAATTCTCCTATCCTTTGGAGAATGTTATAAAGTTTTCTTTAACTCCCTCATTTCTGCTTCTTCCTAATTCTTACTCAAGTTTTTTCATTTTCCATTAGAGCAATCCCTAATTGTCTGAAGATCCTTGGCTGGCTATTCATATTCAAGAGTAAGACATTAGAAATCCAATTAAGAAAGTTTATTATTTTAATCATATCAATTTTTGTAATTATTATTGTTCATTATTAACAATAGTATGTGTGAATCCATATTTGAGTCTTCTTAAGATTAAACAAGTCAGTCAAAACATTAATTGATAATCATGCTTTTACCTGATGGTATGAGTTATGAATTAGCTACATTAAGAATAAGATGAGTAATATTTGCTGTTTTTTGTTGTTGTTGTTGTTTGCTTTTGGTTTCATTATAACATTTAACCAGAAGTTTCCTTTAAATTGTCATTTTCTAGGAGTTAGTTTGGCTTGAAGTAGATACATAATTCAAAAGCTCACTTAACCTTAAGAACAGCTCATTTCAAAGACAGTCTCTTCAACAAATGGTGTTGGGAAAACTGGACCACTTTCTAATACCATACACAAAAATAAATTCAAAATGGATGAAGGGTTATATGTAAAACAGGAAACCATCTAAATCCTAGAGGAGAACATGAGCAGCAATCTCTTTGACCTCAGCCACAGCAACTTCTTACTAGACATGTCTCCAAAGGCAAGGGAAACAAAAGCAAACAAACTATTGGGACCTCATCAAGATAAAATTCTGCACAACAAAGTAAACAATCAACAAAACTAAAAGGCAACCAATGGGAGAGGATATTTGCTAATGAGATATTGGATAAAGGCCTACTATCCAGAATCTATAAAGATCTTATCAAAATCAACACCCCAAAAATAATTCAGTTAAGAAATGGGCAGGAGATATGAACAGACATTTCTCCAAAGAAGATTTACAAATGGCTAACAGACACATGAAAAAATGCGCAACATCTCTCATCAGTGAAATACAAATCAAAACCACAATGAGATACCACCTCACACCTCTCAGAATGGCTAAAATTAATAACTGAGAAAACAACAGATGTTGGTGAGGATATAGAGAAAGGGGAACACTTTTGCCTGGTTGGTGGGAATGTAAACTAGTATAGCCACTCTGGAAAACAGTATTGAGTTTCCTCAAAAAGTTAAAAATAGAACTATCTACAACCAAGAAATTGCACTACTAGGTATTTATCAAAGAATACAGAAGTGTTGATTTGAAGGGGCACATGAATCCCAATGTTTATAACAGCACTATCAGCAATAGCCAGATTATGGAAAGAACCCAAATGTTCATTCATCGACTGATGACTGGATAAAGAAGTGATGGTATGTACACACAATGGAATATTACTCGGTCATCAGAAAGAATGAAATCTTGCCATTGCAACAACATGGATGGAACTGGAGTGTATTATGTTAAGTGAAATAAGTCAGATTAAAGAAAAATACCATATGATTTGATTCATATGTGGAATTTAAGAAATAAAACAGATGAAAATAGAGGAAGGGAAGAAAAAAAGTAAGATCAAAACAGAGAGGAAGGCAAGTCATAAGAGACTCTGTAGTGAAGATAACAAACTGAGGGTTACTGGAGGGGAAGTGGTAGAGTATTGGACTCAGTGGGTGATGGGTATTAAAAAGGGCATTTGTTTAAATGAACAGTGGGTATTATATGTAAGTGATGAATCACTAAATTATAATTCTGAAATCAATGCTACACTATATGTTAACTAACTTTGAGTTTAAAAAAATTCATTTCAATACATTGAAAGCAAACAAAATCTTGGGGGAGGGGTGCTCTGTTGGCTCATCTACACCGGGCATTTTCCACTCTGATTTGTAACACCAGCAATGCTGCCAGTGCCACCCTTGGTTTATTACTCATAACGCTTAACATCTTTTCTCTAGAGGTCATGTGAGTATATATACACATGAAATTTCTTCCCACACCCCAGTGCATCATGCTAGACACCTCTGTGATGTATGGAGCCTTGAATCTCTTCTTTTGGAGATTAATTTTTCTCATTCTCATCACTGAGCTAACTAACTCAGATCCCAGGCAGCTAGGAGGAGGCAGTAATAGGAAACTTAACTTCATAACAGGGCTTTTTTGGTGGTAAGGAACCAAAAAGTATTGATTCTTTGATTGTAAGACCTGATAGGTCATTCTGAATAGAGCCCAGCAGTTTGTCATTTTTCACATTACCTTAGTGATTCAGAGATAGTTGCCATTAATGTTCATTTTGGGGTGACTGAGAGGAAGATAGTACTGGACAGTGAGTCAGGACATCCAAGTTCAAGTACCTCACTTCCACACTAGTTATCTGGCTAAGGCACTTGACTTCTTATCATGTCTCTGTTCAGTAAAATGAAAAGGTTGGATGAGAAATGATCTACTTTAAAGTCTTTCTCAGTGTTAACATTCCATTAATCGCCCACAGGGCAGGAAGTGTCTCCCCCCACCCCCAAATGGGTTGAAAATTCTTCAGAAATTGACATTAACATTTCTGTATTTTAAGATGTTTGAAGCAGCAAGTGATCCCCTTATAGAAACTTAAAAATTGAGGTTCAGAGAAAATAAGCCTCAGGAGTTAACCAATGTGTTGATTTAGTCAGGAATTGAACCCAAATTGAAATTACTGACATCAATCTTTAATCACCCAATGGTAGATTTTAAAAAATCTCTATCAACAAATGTTTCTTTTTTATCTCAATACAAAAGCATCCATTGACAATGACAGGACAAGAAGTGACATTTGAACGGTACCCTGAATGAACTACCTCATGGAACAATCTAAAGAACAGAGGTAAAAACAAATACATATAGAGGTATCTTATTAGGCTTATTAGAGGAACAGAAACAGAAGGATAGCTACAGTGAGTTTAGAATGCAGATGAGGTGGAGTTAGCAAGAACCCCATCATCAATGGCAGGGAGCTTATGCTTAATGACTCAAAATAAGCTCAAGAACTTCAGGGAAAAATCATATATAACTGGGTATTGATACAGTATTTTTTTTAATATAGTACCTTTTAAATTTGGTTTGGAACCTGATGCAGCAGAAGAGGCAGCTAGATTCCACAAAAACCATTTTTGAGGCTTCATGTGTAGGAGGGGGCCTGTAAAAATACATAAGTCTGACATATGGACATCTTTTTTCTGACATATGGACATTTTAAGTCTAAGGAACCCTTAACTATTGTCATGCCTTTCAATCATAGATTAAAAAAAAGAAAAATCAAACCATCATGAAACCAGATCTAATACATCTTTGTAACTACCCATTTGGTCTGATTAGATATTCTTTATTAGCCAGTATAAAGAGGAAAATGTACTCTTTGAGGAATATTAGGACTCATGAAATCACCTGCTTTTTAATTTTTTTTTTCATTTTATTTTAGTTTACTTCTTTTCAGTGTTCCAGCATTCATTGTTTATGCACCACACCCAGTGCTCCATGCAATACATGCCCTCCATAATACCCACCACCAAGCTCACCCAACCCTCACCCCTTCCCTCCAAAACCCTCAATTTGTTTTTCAGAGTCCACAGTCTCTCATGGTTTGTCTCTCCCTCCAATTTCCCCCAACTCATTTCTCCTCTCCATCTTAGAAGCCATGAAAACAGATTTAGGGAATTAATGACACCATGAAATATTCCGACATTAGAATTATTGGGATCTCTGAGGGGGAGGAGAAAGAAAGAAGACTAGAAGATATAGTTGAACAAATTCTCTATGAAAATTTTCCCAATCTGGAAATTGGAACAAGCATTCGTGTCCTAGAGGCAGAAAGATCTCCCCCCAAGATCATAGAATCTAGAAAGACCTCAAGACACCTCATTGTGAAATTGATGAATCATAATTTTAGACAGGAGCTCTTGAGAGCAGCTAGGGGGAAGAGATTCCTTATGTACAGAGGAAGGTCCATCAGAACAATGTGAGACCTGTCCAAAGAAAGCTGGCAAGCCAGAAAGGGCTGGCAAAAAATATTCAGGGCACAAAATGAGAAGAACATCAGTGAAGAATACTTTATCCAGCAAGGCTGACATTCAAAATGGATGGAGAGATAAAGAGCTTCCAAGCCCAGCAAGGTTTCAAAGAGTATGGGACCACCTAGGCAATACTACAAGAAATATTAAGGGGGTGAGGGTTCTATTAAAGAAGAAAGAACCCAAGAGTGTTAAGAACAGAAATTTACAGAGACAATCTATAGAAACAGGGACTTCACAGGCAACATGATGTCAATAAAAACATATTTTTCAATAATCACTCTCAACATGAACAGCCTAAATGCTCCCATAAAATGGCATAGGGCTGCAAATTGGATTAAACAACAGGACCCATCCATATGTTGTCTACAAGAGACCCATTTTGAACCTAAGGATACATCCAGACTGAAAGTGAAGGGATGAAGAAGCATTTTTTTCATGGCAGTGGGCCTCAAAAGAAATCTGGGATAGTGATTCTCATATCAGATAAATTAGATTTTAAACTAAAGACTGTAGTCAGAGATAAAGAAGGACATGACATCATTCTTAAAGGGTCTATCCATCAATAAGATCTACCAACTGTAAATATTTATGCCCCCAATACAGGAGAAGCCAACTACATAAGACAACAGTTAATCAAGATAAGGAGTCATACTGATATGAATACATTAATAGTAGGGGATCTTAACATGCCAACCTCAGTAATAGGTCATCCAAGCAGAAAATTAATAAAGAAACAAGAACATTGAATTGACACATTGGACCAGATGGACCTCATAGATATATACAAAACATTCCACCCTAAAACAGCAAAATACTTATTTTAAGTACTCATCCTAAACAAACAACAAAATACTCATTTAAATACTCACCCTAAAACAACAAAATACTCATTCTTCCTGAGTGTACATATTCTTTCTCCAGAATAGACCACATACTGGGTCACAAATCAGGGCTCAACCAATACCAAAAGATTGAGATTATTCCCTATGTATTCTCAGACCACAAGGCTTTGAAACTGGAACTCAACCACAAGAAACTCTTTGGAAGGAATTCAAACACTTGGAAGCTAAAGACCACCTTGCTTAAGAATGTTTGAGTCAACCAGGAAATCAAAGAAGAACTTAATTCATGGAAACCAATGAGAACGAAGATACGTTGGTCCAAAACCTATGTGTGTGTTTGTTTTTGAGTTTGGTGCTCTTAAATTCCATGTAGGTGATACATACAACAATTGTCTTTCTTGGACTTACCTCACTTAGGGTAATGTACTCAAGATTCATCTGTGTTGTCACACATGGCAGGATATCCTTTCTTTTGGTTGAATAATATTCCATTGTGTATGTATACCACATCTTTTATCCATTTATCTGCTGGTGGACATTTAGGTTGTTTCCGTATCTTAGCTATTGTGAATGCTGTGATAAAGATGGGAGTGCTTATATCTCAAAATCCTGTTTTCATTTCCTTTAGGTATATAACCAGAAGTGGAATGGCTTTATTACGTGGTGTTATTTTTAATTTTTTGAGGAAAATTCACATTGTTTTCCATAATGGTTAGAGCAATTTATATTTCCACTGACAGTATACAAGGGTTTCCTTTTCACCACATTCTCACGAGCACCTTTTGTCTATCTTCTTGATAACAGCCATTCTACCACATGTGAGGTGACAATTCATTGCTGTTGTGATTTGCATTTCCCTGATGATTAGTGATGTTGAGCATCCTTTCAGGTATGTATTGGCCATTATAATTCCTACTTAAAATAGGTAGACATTTGTCTACATACAGTAGACATTTTTCCAGATTTGCTGTTCTTCCAGTTTGTTTATTTTGTCAATTTTTTCATTTGCTATGCAGGAGCTTTTGAGTTTGATGTGGTCACAGCTGTTGACTTTTGCTTGTGTTATTTGTGCTTTTCGTGTCATGCCCAAAAAATCATTGCCAAGACCAATGTAGAGGATCTTGTTTCTTATGTTTTCTTTCAGGATTTTTATGGCACAGGTCATATGTTTAAGGCCTTGATCTATTTCAAATTAATTTTTGTAAGTGGTGTGAGATAGAAGTCAATTTCATTGTTTCCCATGTATTTCTCATGGTGTGTTTTCCCAGCACCATTTGTGGAAGAGTCAGGCCTTTTCCCATTTAGTGTTTTTAACTACGCTGTCAAATTTGAATTAACCATATATGCTGACAGTTAATTCTGGAATCCTAAACACATAGAGCAATAGGACATTTTTTTTTGCAAGTACCATATTGTTTTTATTATTATGGCTTTGTAGTATACTTTAAAACCAGAAAGTATAATACCTCTGGCTTTTTCCCCCTAGATGGACTAAAATAAGACCCAACTATATGTTGCTTACAGAAGATTCATTTCAGCTCCAAAGGTACACATAGGTTCAAAGTGAAGGGATGAAGAAGAAACCAAGAGTATAACATAACTAAGCTTATCTTCAAATCTACTTAAAAATAGACTTCAAGCCAAAATGGTAAAAAGAGGCAAAGAAGGACATTACACAATGATTAAGAAGTCAAGTCATCAAAATCATCCAACAAATGTAAATATATATGCTCTCAACACACGAGTGAGTATTTGCTTAATATACTAACAGATCTTAAAGGAGAAAAGACAACAATACAATAGATCATTCAGACAGAAAAATCAACAACAGAATGTTGAAATTAAACTATACCTTAGAATATGGGCACCTGGGTGGCTCAGTTGGTTAAGTGATTGCCTTTGGCTCAGATCATGATCCTGGAGTCCTAGGATGGAGTCCTGGGATCAATTCCTGCATCAGACTTCCTGATCAGCAAGGAGTCTGCTTCTCCCTCTGACCCTCCCCCTTCTCACGCTCTCTCTTTCTCTCAAATAAATAAAATCTTTTTAAAAATTCCTTTAGATTATAAAAAAGAAAAACAAACAAAACAAAAAGCCAAAACAAAAAAAAAAAACCATATGCCTTAGAATAAATGGATTCAATAGACATATACAGGACATTTAATAGCAGCAGAATATATATTCTTCAAATGCACATGGAATATTCTGCAGAATAGGTCATATGATAGTACAAAAACACAAATCTTAGCAAACTTAAGAACATTGAAATCATACCAACTATCTCTTTTGACCACAGTGATATGGAGCTAGAAATTAACAAATGAGAAGATCTACAAATATGTGGAAACTGTGTACCTCTAAACAACAGAGGAGGCAAAGAAGAAATCAAAACAAATAACATTTTACCTCAAACAAATATGAAAATACAACATACCAAGTCTTGTGGGTTGCAGCAAAAGCAGTTTTAAGAAATATTATATCAATAAATGCATGTGTCTGAGATCTAATTTCTTAAATCAATTTCCTTCCTCTTAAAGACAGTATTTAAAGCATACCACATTTAAACATTTAAAAAAATGTCTTTAAGATTTTTAAATCTGGTGTAACAACAAACAGTGCTATATTAGCTTTAGGTGTACAATATAGAGATCCAACATTTCCATACATTATTCAGTGCTCAGCAACACAAGTGCATTTCTTAATACCTTTAACCTATTTCACCCATCTTCCCACCAACCTTCTGTCTGGTGACTATCTGTTTGTTCTCTGTAGTTAGGTGTCTGTTTCTTCGTGTATCATTTTCTTCCTTTGTTCATTTGTTTCTTAAGTTCCACATATGCATGAAGTCATATGGTATTTGTCTTTATCAGACTATTTTGCATAGCTTTATACTCTCTAGATCCATCCTTATTGTTGCAAATGGCAAGATTTCATTCTATTTTATGGCTGAATAATAGTCCACTGTGTGTGTATGTATACACACACACACACACACACACACACACACAACACACACCTTCTTTATCTATTCATCTATTGATGGATACTTGGGCTGCCCATAGTGTGGCTATTTTAAATAATGCTGCAATAAACATAAGTGTTTATATATCCCTTAGAACTAGTGTTTTCATATTATTTGGGTAAATACCTAGTAGTACAATTAGTGGGTCATAGGGTAGTTCTATTTTTAATTTTTTAAGGAGCATCCCTGCTGTTTTCCACAGCGGCTGCGTCAGTTTGGATTCCCAGCAACAGTGCAAGAGGGTTCTCCTTTCTCCATGGCCTAACCAACATCTGTTATTTTTTGTGTGATTTTAGCCACTCTTTTTTTTTTTTAAATAATTTTTTAAAAATTTATTTGAGAGAGAAAGAGAGAGAGAGAGAGAAGGAATGCATGAGCAGGTGAAAGGGAAAGGGAGAAGCAGACTTCCTGCCGCATAGAGAGCCTGATGCGGAGCTGGATCCCAGGACCCTGCAATCATGACCTGAGCCAAAGGTAGATGCTTAACCTACTGAGTCACTCAGGTACCCCCGATTTTAGCCATTCTCACGGCTGTGAGGTAGAAGCTCATTGTAGTTTTGATTTGCATTTTCCTGAGGAGTGATGTTGAGCTTCTTTTCATGTATTTGTTGGCAATCTGTATGTTTCTTTGGAGAACTGTTTTTTAATTGGATCATTTAATTTTTTTGATATTTAATTGTATCAGTTTTTATTTATTTTGGATACTAACCCTTTTTTGGATATGTTATTTGCAAATATCTTCTTCCATTCAGTATGTTTTCTTAGTTTTTTGGTCATTCCATTTGCTATGCAGAAGATTTTATTTTGAAGTAGTCCCAATAGTTTATTACTGCTTTTGTATCCTTTGCCTCAAGAGACATATATAGAAGGATGTTGCTATGACCACTGTCAGAGAAATTGCTGCCTGTGCTTTCTAGGATTTTTATGGTTTCAGGTATCACATTTAGGTCTTTAATCCATTTTGAATTTATGTTTGTATATGTGTAAGAAAGTGGTCCAGTTTCATTCTTTTGCATGTTGGTGTCCAGTTTTTCCAACACCATTTGTTGAAGAGACTGTCTTCTTCCCATTGCATATTCTTGTCTCTTTTGTTGAAGATTGACCATATAATTGTGGGCTTATTTCTGGACTTTCTGTTTTTTTCCACTGATTTATGTGTCTGTTTTCAGGCCATGACAAAAAAGTTCCAACAAACAAAAATCCAAGATGAGATGGCTTCAAAGGTGAATTCTACCAAACATTTAAAGAAGAATTAACATATATTCTTAAACTTTTTCCAAAAAATAGAAGAAGGAAAACTTCCAAATTCATTGTATGAGGACATCCCTTACCCTGATACCAAGACCAGATAAAGCCATAACATAAAAGAGAACTACAGGCCAATATTGCTGATAAACAAAGCTGCAAAAATCCTTAACAAAATATTAACAAACCAAATTCAACAATACATTATAAAGATCATTTACAGCAATCAAGTGGGATTTATTCCCAGGATGCAAGGGTGGTTCGGTTTTTGCATATCAATCAACATGATACATATCAATGAGAGGATAAAAACCATAAGGTCATTTCAATAGATGCAAATAAATAAATAAATAAAATGAGAAAGTACAAGGTCCTGATTCATGATAAAAATTCTCAAAAAGTAGGTTTGGAGGGAACATACCTCAACATAAAAAGGCTTTATATGAAAAACACCATAGGTAGCAGCATACTCAATGGGAAAAACAGAATTTTTTCCAAAGGTCAGGAATAAGACAAAGGTGACCTCTCTCACCACTTTTATTCAACATAGTACTGGAAGTCCTAACCACAGCAATCAGACAACAAAGGAAATGAAAGGCTTCTAAATTGGTAAGGAAGAAGTAAAATTCACAGTTGCAGATGCTATGATACTATGTTTAGAAACCCTAAAGACTCTACTAAAAATTTATTAGGAGTGAAATAAGTTCAGTAAAGTTGGAGGATACAAAAATCAATGTACAGAAATATGTTGCATTTCTACACATTAATAACGAAGCAGCAGAAAGAGAAATTAAGAAAATAATCCCATTTACAACTGCACCAAAAATAAAATACATGGAATTAAACTTACCCAAGGAGGTTAAAGACCTGTACTCTTTAAACTATAAAACACTGAAGAAAGAAATTGAAAATGACACAAAGAGATGGAAAGACATCCCATACTCACGGATATGAAGAATGAACATTGTTAAAACATCTATATTATGCAAAGTAGTCTATACATTTAATGCAGTCCCTAACAAAATACCAACATTTTTCACAGAACTAGGACAAACAATCCTAAAACTTGTATAGAACCACAGAAGACCCCAAATAGTCAAAGTGATCTTGAAAGAAAAAAACAAAACTCGAAGTATTACAATTACTGACTTCAAGTTATATTACAAAGTTGTAATAATCAATAAACAAACATTCATCAGTAGAATTGATGTATACTTGGGTTCCCTCCACATTTTGGCACTATAAACAATACTCTGTATTTTTAGAATATACATATTATTTAACCTACTCTTAATTTTTTTTCTGAAGTTGCTTTCTTAATGGTGCATAGTATCAGTGTCTCTTATGAGGTATAATATAGAAGTATTGAAATTCTGACTTGCCAGATATGATCATGTATGGCCTTGGTTAGGCCCAAAATAAAGAATACATATACAAAAATTGGGAGGTTGGTTATTGTTTGGCAGGAGAGCAGTAATAGTTATGACTTGGATCCATTTGACCTCAAAGCTTGTGCACTTTAGGGACACCAGGGTGGCTCAGTCAGTTAAGCTTCAGCCTTTGGCTCACATCATGATCCCAGAGTCCTGGGATTGAATACCTCACTGGGCTCCTTGCTCAGCAGGGAGCCTGTTTCTCCCTCTTCCTGCTGCTCCCCCTGTTTATGCTCACTCTTTCAAATAAATACATACATGCATACATACATACATACATAAAATCTTTAAAAAAATGCTGTTTACTCTCTATTAAAGGATGATTGCCGTAGTCATTTTGTAGAACTCAGGATAGGGTGGGCAAGTCTGAAGGGAGCTATAAAGAATCAGGAGTTAGACTGAAGGATATTCCTTGCATCCAGAAGACTAGGATTATTCCTAATTATAATGAATGGTTAATGCAATTCAGGTTTTTCTGGGGAAGGGGATACCCAAAGAAATCCTCAGGAATTCTCATGGATTTTTCCTTTTCCATGAAAACACCCTGCATTTAAGAATTTCAAATTTTCTGTAGTTTGTTGTTTTACAAGAGGCTAATAATTTTTGTTCATAAAATTAGATTTGGATGTGGATGATGGAAAGACCAGCTTTTTGAAATATGAATGCCTAAGGATGATATGATAATAAATCTAAGATAAGAAGCTGAGCAGGGGGTGCCTGGGTGGCTCAGTGGGTTAAACTTCTGCCTTCAGCTCAGGTTATGATCTTGGAGTCCTGGGACTAGCCCTGCATCATCTCTCTGCTGGGCGGGAGCCTGCTTCCCCCTCTCTCTCTGCCTGCCTCTCTGCCTACTTGTGATCGCTCTGTCAAATAAAAAAAAAAAAAAAAAGCAGAGCAGAAAGAAAAAATTTCCCCAGATGAGTAACAAAGCAAACTGAAGTCTTCTTAAAAGTGGGTAGCTTCCTAAAACTTAAGTTAAAAACTGACCATATGATTGATCGATCTCCTTAAATATAACTCTTGCTTATTCAGTTAATTAAGACTCTATTCTAAAATTTTTCCTGTTTCATTTTGAAGACTACGACATTTTGCCTTCATGTTGCTTCCCCATGAATCTTCCCTAAGCTCTCATTTCTCACTTACTTTTTCCAGATTGGTGGGAGAAACTGAAGAAAAACAACTCATCTAGACAATTCCTAGTTACCCAGATAAACCTGGCTGCCGAATTCAACAATTTAATCAACAGCTGAAAAAACGTTTTATACTTTCCCATGTCCTTACTGTTTTCACTGCTGTTTTATTGTACAGAGCCACACATTCTTCTGGTATCATTTTCCTTTTTCCTTTCTCATTTATAAAGTTTTTTACCCTACTGATTGCTTTTAATAGGTCTTTAATCATTTTTTTTTTAGCATTTAAATATGATGTGCCATAGTGGTTTCTTTTTGTTTATTGTGTTTTGTTTTTCTTGGCATTTTTCGAGTTCCTTGGATCTGAATATATCATTTATTAAGTTTGGAAAATATAGCTCTTCAAATAATATTTTTTTCAGTTCCCCATTCTCTTCTCCTACCCTTTGGGGATTTTAATTGTATATTAGGCCACCTAAAGTTGTTACATAGTTCACTGATGCTATTTTTTTAATAGTTTTCTTTCTAGGTTTTATTTTAGCGTTTCTATTACTCTGTCTTTAAGTTCATCAATCTTTTCTTCTGCAATGTCCAATTTGATATTATCTAAGTGTTTTTCATCTTATTGTAGTTTTTTACTTCTAGAATTCTAGTTCAATCTGAGTGTTTTTTTTTTCAATCTATATGTTTTAAAAATATTTTCATGTCACTAAAGTTTTATCTATATGGGATACAATTCTAATAACTGATTCATGAGCATGTCTTCTAATTTTAACATCCATGTCAATCCTGGGACAGTTTCAATTCATTGATTTTTCTTCTCATTACAGGCCATACTTTGTTGCTTCTTTACAATGCTGCTAGTCTTTTACTGGATGTCAGACATTGTGAATTTTACCTTACTCAGTGCCAGATATTTTCCCATTCTTTTAAATATTTCTAAATTTTGTTCTTGGTTCAAGCTACTTAAAAGCAGTTTAGTTGTTTTGGTTCTTGCTCTTAAGATTTATTAAGTGGGCCTGAGCAGTGCTCAAACTAGGGACAGTTATTCCCTCTACTGAGGCAAGATTCTTCTATGTACTTTGCCCAATGCCCATAAATCATGAATTTTTCAAACTTAGTAGAAATAGGCATTATTGGGGTTCCTGGGTGGCTCAGTGGGTTAAGCCGCTGCCTTTGGCTCGGTCATGATCCCAGGGTTCTGGAATTGAGCCCCGCATTGGGCTCTCTGCTCAGCAGGGAGTCTGCTTCCTCCTCTCTCTGCCTGCCTCTCTGCCTGCTTGTGATCTCTGTCAAATAAATAAATAAAATCTTAAAAAAAAAAAGAAAGAAATAGGCATTATTAAAACAAAAGCAAAAACAGACATTATTCCTGGTCATGTGTGGAAACCAAAGACAGTTGCCTCTAATCCGTTCAGGTTACTCTTTCTCCAGCTTTGGGTTGTTTCTTACACACTATCAGTAACCGCCTGAATATTCTTCATACAACATGGGCCTTTACCTCCAGATGACCTCATTTGAAATCTTTTTACTCTTTCACACATATAATACATAGCATGGGTTTTCTCTAATCCTTAAAAATTAAGTTTGGGTTTTGAGTTGATACCTTAGGACAGTGGCTAAGTGTGGTTCTTAAATCAATGGTATTAGCATCACCTGGCAACTTATTAGAAATGTAAGTTAGGCTGTCCCTCAGACCTACAGTAGACTTAGAAACTGGATGGGGAGGCATCGTATAGAGCCAGCAATCTGTGTTTTAACAAGCCCTGCAGATAATTCTGATACATGCCAAAGTTAAAATAAAAAAAAGTTTATATAGGGAAGGAATCCTAGGGAACATTTCCAGTGCCCTTGAGTCCTCAGAATCAGGCAGGTACCAAACTCATCTGCATACAGGTTTGTTCTAATCAGTCAGAGAATTGAGTATGACAGAGGTTACTCAAGCTGTAGAGAATATTCGAAGTAGGAAACAGTCTTTCTTCTTGGAAAGTTTCTTGATTAGGAATACTCTTTCCAAATTTTCTCTTTCCTGAAAGCCGAGGGAGTTTAGGAAATGAGAAGGTTGTACAGAGTTGGGAGCTGGTGGTTACTAATCCTATTATGCACATAAGGCTTTCAAGGCCAATGAGCTAAGGGACCATGCTCAGGGACCATAGCCCCAGCTTTTGGGATTTCTTGATCCCTAATGTCATGTTGGGTAAACAGGCTATTGGCTCCAGAGAGGAAGTTGGCAGCATTTAAAAAAGGGGGAGAGTTCATGCCACAGGGCAGCATGCATTGAAAAGGAGTTGCAACAATGTTGGGCAAAAAGCATTTATCTTGAGAAAAAATAGGCTTTCAACAGCAGTGGGTCAGATTCCCAGACGGGCAGATTTGTTTGTCCTGAAGGCCTTGCTCTAGCTTCTTATTGTCTCTCTTAGCCACATAATGCGTCCCCCCTCTCTGCTAGTCAAGAATGGGACAAGGGACAAAAGAGGAGACAAAAGTGACTGCTCTCTTGGTTTCTGGAAGTGTTTTATCTCTTCTTTGCCAAAGGGAAAATTTATTCATATTTAAATAATCAGCCTCTTCTTAAATAGACCCTAATCTGAGAACTGATTTTTGCAAATGGCAGGATAATATACACAGTTGATACAATCACCCACAAAATTTGAGCACTCAGGAATTGTTTAAATTGTTATCACATTCTTTGCCCATAGAGGCCTTCAGTTCCCCAGATGGGGCTCCTTTACTCACCTCTAGCCTTAGCCCTGTCATTCCTAAAGCTCTGATAACAATTGAGGACTTGAATTGATAATATACTTCTTTCATATGCTTGTTTTGATAAACTTTTATCAATGACCTACTAAAGAGGCAAGCTTGTAGCAGGTACTAGGAAACAAACAAGAAGTTCTATCTTGCCTTCGAAGAAGAAAGGTGTGCAAAAATGCAATGTGTACTCTCATAGTAATGGGAATCTTGAGCCAGAAGCTCTTTATTGCTGCAAGGTCCTTATAGTATCTTTTGTTTAGGTATAGTTTCTGAGCTCTCCACATATTCCCTATAATCAAGTCTGTCCTGGTTTCTCGTCCGCACACTCCTTCCCCTCACCACTGTCACCATAATCAAGTTCCTACCTTAGAAGCCTGTCTTAAAATTTATTATAAAGGTTTTATTAAAATTAGTATTTATAAATTAGTTTGTTCTAAGTCACTCTAATGGCTTAACATTAGCTCATCTACTATGTCAACTCATTTAACTTCTACAATCTAAGGAGAAGATATTATCTCCATTTATAGAAGCGGAAACTGATGTATGGATAACTTAGATAATCCTCATTCCTGCCTTGCATTGACAGTCTCCTTTAGGTTTTGGAATTCTGTCCTAAATGCAGATTCCAATGTCTGAGTTTATAGTTGCTGCTGAAATTACTCTGTCAGTGCCTGCCTAGAGGAATGCTGATCACAAACAAGAAAGAAGCTGCTTCTTACCTGGGTCTTGGTGTCTTATTATACCTGGGTTGTTTATTTGGCTTTCTTTCCTAATAGAATGTAAGCTATTTACTAGCAAGGATCACTTGGCACATACCTGATACATAAGATTTTTTTCTTCCCTTTATTGTAGATACTGGAGGTGTCATAAATCCTCCTGTACCTTCCTACAGTACTTGTCTTACCTGGCAGTTCTGTCTAGCCTAAGGCTCTCACATTTAAAAAAGATCAGGTGGGCTAAAGGTAATAGAAAAAGGAGTGGTAGGGACTGAGACATACTAGAAAGTACGGGTTTAATCAATGGAGGCAACTGTTATTTACTTTCAGTCATTTTCTGCCATACAAGAATGATAACCCCATGATGCCAGATTTTTCAGTTTTTCAAGATAAGTCAGAAATTTATATTGTTATATAAAATTTGCCACTAAAGAACAAAGCTGCCATAGCAAGAAAATCTGAGGTTCAAAATTTTTGAGTTCTATATGTTTTACTTTTATAAAAACTTGAAAATTTTTAGATGATTTGGTTAGCATGCAGAGACACAGACACACATATGAGCACCGAAAAATTGTAGTTTATGAGGATATCCATAACAGAGCCAGATCAAATGAAGCCATCATTAAGCTAGTAGAGGAGACAAGGATTTCAAAAAGAGAGAACAAAGGTGAAGAAAAATAAAGACTAATGAGAACAACACTAGGGTAAAGGGGAAGTGGAGAAAAGCTAATCACTGGACTAAATAGAGCTTTTAAAAACTCTGTTCTCTCAAGGACGTGGCAGTTCATAGGATATAGCTAAGAAGTTGTGATGATTTATCATTATAGCATCAATGTGACAGGATGGAACTTGCTTTGTTTTTTGGAGTTCAGGGGAATGTTTTTGTTGGGTTGCTTGCTGGGGAACCTGCTGATTTGTGGAAGTGTTTCCTGGAAACTCCCTTTGACTGCAATCATACTCATAATCATTGTTTGTTTTGAGCAAGACCCATAACACAAGGTCTAAAAAGATACTTTTCACACACACACACACACACACACACACACACACACACACACACACACACTTTTTAGTATCTGTGCTGCCGAAGCGAGCACACACACACACACAATTTTGAGAATACCCTAAGTTCACATGGAATGTGTTAAGAATTTCTTGGAAGATGGCACCATCTTCAGGGGATTGAGAAGCATTTGTTAACTTTTATGAATGTTTCTTCAATACCTTTGTGTACCAGGAGTGGTTATAAGCAACATTCACTGAGGAAAAATAGGTAACATGAAGTAAAAGCTGTCATGTCTATATTTTCAGAAAATTATCATTGGCTTGGGAAAAAAACTGAGCCAGCCATAGAGGAGTATGTATAGGGAAGTTGCAAAATATGAAGAAAGAGGGGAGAGATATCAGAGAAGTTAAAAAGCATTCTGACTTTTGACTGAGAGTTGCTCTGCCAATATCTCCTCACACAGAAAGGCTTATTATTTTCTTTTGTACTCTTGCAATCTAATATTGCAAAAACAAAGTCAGATTTCTTTTCTTCTTTAAAAGAAAGGCTCAACTAGGTCTAGGCATTATTAGCTTCTGCCAATTACTGCAAAAACTTAAGATGGCCTCTGAAGAACATAAACCTCAGAATGTGTTCTGAAGTGAATATTGTGCCAAAGATCAGAAGATTAGAAGTTGACCTATGTAAAAGATGAATTATTATAAATAACCAAATAAAAGCTAGAGTGACATCAGCAAGATAGTGACATAGCTCCTAATTCCTATCTTTCTTCACAACAAGAACAACTAAAAACTGTTCTTGGACAAGACACCATTGAGAAAATCCTAGAACACAGGAATGAGGTTGAAGAACCTCTTTGTTCTACAGAAACCAAGATAGGCTAAGAAAAATGGATATATGCTGATTGCATTGCACCTCGTTCAGGCAAGGGTAGGACCGTAGCTAGAGGTCTCCCTTGAGCCCATGGTTCCTCCCGTGGGAAAAGAGAGCATAGGGTGAACATCCAGCTCCTAGAGCATGTCTCCTAGAGCATGTCTCACCCCACAGGAATTACACGGAAATCTATGAGCTCTATTACTGGGAATCTGATTATGTTGCTGAATGGGGAGAGAACTGCAATAACCAGCACTCAAATTTTGGCAGACCATATTTCTATCTGCAATGACCAAGTATTAGTCCTAGGCAGTGGCTTGGCTCATCTGCAGAATCAAATTGGTAGTACAGTCTGATCAGGGAATTTGGCAAGATTAGGTCTTCCTGATTTGGGTCTTCAAACAAAGTTTTGCCATCCCTGGAGCCTACTCTGCCCCTACTAAGGCTGGGGATCTTAGTTATAAGCCCATTTCACTGCTGTGAATAGCTTTTTGCCCCATGTAACCAGAAAAGCTGGCCGGAATACCTAGAAGCTGCATAGCCCAGCAATGCTTGAGCTGACTACAGTAGGCAGAACTGATAATTCACAGAGAAAGGACAGTTGGCCCTATTTGTCTAGAGAACATTGGTTAGCTCATGTCAGAACAACAAATAATAAGAAAAAGGCCTTGTTGGACTTGCAGCTGGTTCTACTGCTCTAGACAAGCTAGGAAATGAATTCAGAGCCCCATTCATTACTGAATACCACCTTTAGTTTGCCTGATTAGGAAACCCAGTGAAAATGACCATCCAATGGCCCTGTTTATAAGGGCTACTGGACAGAAAGCATAGGTTGTGATTTTACCCATCTGTAGAGCAAAAACGTGTAACTTGCTGGCCAGGGAATTCAGTGCACAGTTTTGCTTAAATTCAGGTCCCCAAACAATAAGCCATGCAGGCCTTGGGATCTGTCTTGCTGTCCCACCAGGGAAGGGAAGCTAATTCATAGCCACCAACTACTGAGTATAGCACCTCATCCTGACCATCTAGTAAACCTGAGTAGAAAGCCTAGGAAACCATGGAGCTCTACTTACAGCCTCACCTGGGCAGGAAACTGAGCCAATCCAATTCTCCCAAGTTCTGAGCTCAGGCAGTGGCTTTGCCCAAAAGAGACCCTAATAGCAAATACCATCCACCCTGGGATGTTAACAGTGGACATGTTTCCAACCTGAACTGACTGCTAAAGAATGCTTTCTGAAAAGTAAAGCTAAGTACTGGAAGAGAAGATCATGCAATCAAATGTGTGAATACCAGTGTAAGAAATCAAGGATCATGAAAAAAATCATGTAAACATGACACCAAAGGAAATGAATAAACCTTCAATAACTAAAGAAACAGAGATCTATGAACTCCAGAGAGTTCAGTGTAATTCTCTTAAGTTTAGTGAACAAGAACACAGAGACAACTAAATCAAAGTAGGAGAACAATGTGTGAAAAAAAATACGAAGAGAAGTTCAAAGAAATAGAAACCATCAAAAAAACAAACGGAACTCCTAGAGCTGAAAAATATAACCAAGCTGAAGAACATTGTAGACTTTCAAAAGTAAGTTGACCAAGCAGGAAAAGGTGTGTGTGTGTGTTGTGGGGGGAGGTTTGGGATGGCAATCAATGACCTAAAAGAGAAGATATTTGAAATTATCCTGTTAGAGCATCATAAAGAAAAAAAAAAAAACAATGAAAGAAAGTGAGTAGAGTAAAGCCTATGGGATTTATAAGACACAATCAAAAGAAAAAAAACCAGAGATAGAAAATATATTTTAAGCAAAAAGGATAAACCTCTCAGACTTGGAGAATGGGATATCTAGATCCATGAGGCCCCAAATGACTCCAAATAGATTGAAACCAAACAGGCTTGCACAAACATATTATAATTAAATTGTCAACAATCAAAGACAAAATTTTTTTAATACACCAAGAAAGCAGGAAGTTATATATAAGAAACCCTCTGTAAAACTATCAGAATATTTCTCAACAAACATTTCAGGCCAGGAGAGAATGGGTGCATATATTCAAAATATGGTAAGAAAAGATTGTCAACCAAGAAGCCTATATCAGGCAAAATTGTCCTTCAGAGTTGGAGAAATAAACTCTTTCCCAAAGAAACACCATCAGACTTGACTTATAAAAAATGCTAAAGGAAGTTCCTTGAGTGGGAATAAAAGGATGTGAATTATTATAAAACATAATTAGAAAAGAACTCACTGACAATGGTAAATATATAGTCAGAGGTAGAGTCTGTGATATAATAGTGTGTAATTCATTTACAACTCTAGTTGTATAAAAGTTGAAACAGGATAAAAAAAACCATAATAGACTGTTACTGAATAAACAATATGAAATATGTAAACTGTAACCTCAATAAACTCAATAAACTAAACTGTGAGGGGAGAAAGTAAAAGTGTAAAGTTTAGGAATACTATTGAAGTTAATTTGTATCTGTTGAAAATAGGGTGTTAGAAATTATCATGTAAGCCTCATGGTAACCATAAAGAAAAAAACTGTGGAAGTTATATAAAAATTTTAAATAGTTAAAAAAAAGAAATTATACAAAAAATACATGATAAAGTTGTAGCCATACTGATACCATTTGATATCAAAACATAACAAAACACTACAGGATAAGAAATAAGGAAAAATGGCTCTACAAACAGCCAGAAACAATGAACAAAGTGGCAGTAGTAAGTCTTTACCAATCAATAATTGCTTTAAGTGTTAATGAACTAAATTCTCCAATCAAAAGACATGGTCTGGCTGAATGGGTTAAAAAACAACAATAACAAAATAAAACAGGATCTCATGAAGTGCTGTCTGTAAAACTCACTTTAGCCTTAAAGACACATAGACTGAGGATGAAGGGAAAGGAAAATATATTTCAATCAAATTGTAATAAAAATAAACCACAGGTAGCTATATTTATACAGACAATAGAATTTAATCTAAAAATAATAAAAATAAAGTTTTAATATAAGGAAGTTGTCAATTCATCAAGAAGATATAACAATTGTAAATATTTATGCACAAAACATCAGAACGCCCAAATAGTTAAAGGAAATAGAAACATTAATACAATAATAATTAGGGGATTTAATACTTTTCTCTCAAGAACAGATAGATCATCCAGACAAATGAATTAGGGAAAACCAATTTGAACAATATAGACCAAATAGATCTAACAGATATATACATAACATTGTCTTTGACAACAGAATATACATTCTTAAGCACACATGGAATATTTTCTATGATAGACCATATGTTAGGCCACAAAACAAGTCTTAGAAAATTTGAGAAAGTTGGTCATGCCAAATATCTTCTTTGACCACAGTGATATATAACTAGGAATCAATAGCAGAAGGTAAACTGAAAAGCTCATGAATACATGGAAACTGAAAACACTCTTCTGAATAGTCCATGAAAAAAAGAAGTTAAGGGGAAATTTAAAAAAAATCTGAAACAAATGAACATGAAAATACAACATAAAGCTTATGGTACAGAGCAAAAACAGTCCTAAGAGAGAAGTTTATAGCATTGAATATCTAAATAATAGCTCTCAAACAACCTAGGAGCAAGGAGCTAAAAAAGGAACAGATGAAGCTCAAAATTACCTTAAAAGGAAGGAAATAAAGACTGAAGCAGAAGTAAATGAAATAACAAGAAAACAAGAGAAAAGATTAACCAAACTAAGAGTTTTTCTTTGAAAAGGCAAATACAAAACTGAAAATCTTCTACTATTCTAAGCAAGGATAAAGAGGACCCATAACATTATATATCAAAAAAGTGATATTAGAACTGATATTCCAGAGATATGAAGATCATAGGACAATACTATGAGCAATTATATACCAACAAACTGGAAGACCTAGTAACTTATTAGTACAAATTGTCAAGATGAAATCAGAATGAAAATCTGGACAGACAAATCACTAGTAAGGAGACTGAATCAGTAATGAACTAACTCCCCAAAACAAACGCCCAGTACTTGATGGCTTCACTGATAAATTTTACCCAAAATTTAAAGGAAAACTAATACTAATATTCCCTAAACTCTTTCTCCTTGCCCATGACCCAATACAAAAAGGGAACAGTACCAAACTTATTTTACAAGATCAGCAGTATCTTGATTCTAAAGCCCAGAAAAGGACCTGAGAAACCCACAGTCATTATCCTGATGAATATAGAGACAACAATTCCCAATACAATACTAGTCAACTGAACTTGACAGCACATTAGAAGGATCCATTCACCATGATCAGGTGGGCTTTATCCTTGGGATGTAGTAAGGATGTTTCAACATACTCAAACAGTATATCACATTAGTAGAATGAGATAAAAAACATTTGGTAACCTTAATAGGTGCAGAAAAAGTATTTGACAAAATTCAACATCTGTTCATAAGAAAAACTCTTAAATGAGCTAAAGGAGGAACATTCCCCAACATGATAAAGACCATATATGACAAGTCTACAGCTACCATCTTAGTCAGTGTTGAAAAAGTGAAAGCTTTTTCTTTAAGTTCAGGAACAAGACAAGGATGCCCACTCTCATTTCTATTCAGATTGGTACTGGAAGTCTTAGCCAGAGCAATCAGGTAAGAAAAAGAAATAAAAACATCAGAATTAGAAAGGAAGAAGCAAAATTTTCTTTATCTGCCAATGAAATAATTTTATAGAAATTCCTAAAGACTCCACCAAACAATTTTTAGGTGTAGTAAATGATTTTAATGAAGGTGCAGGATACAAAACTGGCATCAGGGAAATACAAATCAAAACCACAATGAGATACCATCTCATACCTGTCAGAATGGCTCAAATGAACAATTCAGGAAACAACAGATGTTGGTAAGGATGCAGAGAAAAGGAAACCCTCTTACACTGTTGGTGAGAATGCAAACTAGGGCAGCCACTCTGGAAAACACTATGGAGGTTCCTCACAAAGTTAAAAATGAAACTACCCAATGACCCAGAAATTGCATCTAGGTATTTATTCAAAGGATACAAAAATAGTGATTTGAAGAGGGACATGCACCATCATGTTTATAGCAGCAATTCCCACAATTGCCAAAATACGGAAAGAACTCAAATGTTCATCCGTGGATGAATGGATAAAGATGTGGTGGTATTACATAAAGTAGAATATTACTCAGCCAACAAAAAATGATATTTTGCTATTTGCAAGGACATGGATGGAACTAGAGGATATTAGGTTAAGCAAAATAAATTAGTCAGAAGAAGACAAATAGCATATGATTTCACTCAAATGTGGGATTTAAGAAACCAAACAGATGGATATATAGGAAGAGAAGGAAAAAATAAGATAAAAACAGAAAGAGAGGCAAACCATAAGAGACTTTTAAAAAAAAAAGATATTTATTTATTTATTTGACAGAGAGACACAGTGAGAGAGGGAACACAAGCAGGGGGAGGAAGAAGCAGGCTTCCCTCTGAGCTGGGAGCCCATTGCGGGGCTTGATTCCAGGACCCCAGGATCATGACCTGAGCTGAAGCCAGATGCTTAATGACTGAGCCACCCAGGCACCCCAAGAGACTCTTAACTATTTGGAATGAAGTGAGAGGGTTGATGGAGGGAGAGTGGGTAGGGGAATGGGGTAATTGGGTGATGGGCATTAAGGTAGGCACTTGATGTAATGAGCATTGAGTGTTATATGCAACTGATACATCACTAAACTCTACCCTAAGCCTAATTATACACCATATGTTAAGTAACTTGAATTTAAATTAAAAAAAAAAAACAAGACAAACAAAAACCAGTGGCATTTCTATACACTAACAATGGTTTATCTGAAATAGAAATCAAGAAAGTAGTCCCATTTACAAAAGCATCAACAATAAAACACTTACAGATTAATTTAACCAAGGAGGTAAAAGAGCTCTATACTGATAACTAGAAGATATTGATGAAAGAAATTGAAGAGGACACAAATAAATGGAAAGGTACCCATGTTCATAGATTCTGTATTCTAAACAATAATGATATATTATCTCCCATCTATTAGAATGGTTGTCATAAAAAAAAGAAAAGTAGGGTGCCTCGGTGACTCAGTCAAGTGTCAAACTCTTGATTTCAGCTCAGGTCATGATATCAGGGTTGTGAGATCAAGACTCACGTTGGGCTTCATGCTGAGTATGGAGTCTGCTTAAGATTTTCTCTTTCCCTTTCTGCCTCTGCCTCTCCTCCCCCCTCTCTAGAATGAATGAATGAGTGAATTAATGAATGAATGAGGAAAAGTGCTGCTGAAAATGTGGAAAAAAAGGAATGGTAGAAATGCAGTGCAAACTGGTACAGCTATTATGGAAAAAATATTAGGTTTTTCAAAAAATTAAAAGTAGAATTGCCATATGATCTAGCAATTCTACTTTTGGGAATGTATCTGAGGAAAACAAAATTACCATGTCAAAATGCACCCCCATGTTCTTAGCAACATCATTTACCATAGCCAAAACATGGAGACAAAGTAGGTTTCCATAGACAGAAAATGAATAAAGAAATGGGTGCATGCATGTGTTCATGTATATGGATACATATGTATGCATGTATGCAAACCACAGACATCACCATATATACGTTATTTGTACATACATGTTGCATATACACATATATGTGGAATATTATTCAATCATTAAGAAGGAAATTCTGCCATTTGTGACAATATGGATGGAACTTGAAGGCATCATACTAGGTAAAATAAGTCAGACAAAAAAGACAAATGTAGTGTGATCTCACATGTGGAAATCTAAAAACAAAAAACAAGACCACCACCACTCTCCCAAGCTTATAGTAAAAGAGCAGATTTGTGGTTACCAGAGGCACATTGGTGGAGGGGGAATTTATGTGTCAGTAGAGGACATAAAATTAAGGTAGAAGAAGGTGGTTAAAAAGGTATAAACTGCTATTTATAAGATAAATATGTATTCGGGATATGATGTGCAACATATCCCTATAGTTGACCCTGTTGTATGGTTGATTTAAAAGTTGTTAAGAGACCAAATCCCAAGTGTTCTCACCACAAAGTAAAAAGAAAAATTCTTTGTCCTTTTTGTATCTGCAGGAGTTGGTGGATGTTAACAAAGTTATTTTGGTAATCATTTCATAATAGAAGTCAAATCACTAAGTCAAGTCATATCACCTTAAACATATGAGCACTGTATATCAGTTGTATTGAATATAACTGGAGAAGAAAATCTTGAAGATCCCACATCTTAGAAAAGGAGCTGTTTATTCATATAAGCACATGGCTTGATAGTAAAATTTGCAACTACTATAAATGAGATGTACCTCTGTAACTCCCTATCTACATCTATTTATAACTTGTGCAAGTTACAACTTAAAAGGAAAAAAAGTAACTATTTAGAAATCTATAAATCAGAATTTTTCATTTTCTCATTTACATTCTAGTTTACAAAAATATAAATGGAAATTAACTTTATGCTTTTAAAATCCTGTTGCCAATGGTATTCTTAAGACCATAAACAGTAGGGTTTAATGTTATATAAGAAATTACATTTTTAGATTTAGGTCTTAAGCCAAATCCAGTATTAAAATTGGAAAGATGCTATGATGGATTGTGTATTTGTCCTTGTTGTAGGTAGATTAACAGTACTGTAAGGATGTTCTCCTAATCCCTAGAGTTATAAATAGGTTACATAGAAAAGGGGAAATAAGGGTATAGATGGAATTAAGTTTACTAAGCAGGTGTACTTAAAAGAGGGAGATTGTTCTGGATTATTCAGGTGAACCTAATGTAATCACAGAGGTTTTCAAATGTAGAAGACGTTGGAAGAAGAGAGGAGTTAGGGGAGATGTGACTGGAAAAATGGTCTAACAGATGCAATGCTGCTGGTTTTGAAGATGAAGGAAGGGGCCACTAGATACTAGATACTGCAAAGACAAGAAAACATCTTTCAGGAAGAATTGCAATCCTATGAAAAACTATTTTTTTGCCCAATGAGACCAGTCTTGCTTTTCTGACTTATAGAACTGTAAAATAATATATTTGTGTTGTTTTGAGCCGATGAGTTTGTAATAATTTGTTATGGCAGGAACTAGGAAACTAATACACTTTAATATGAATGAGTTATAAGCTTAAAATAGATTTAAAATCATTAAAAAATTTAACTTATACACCCAATGTAGGGCTTGAACTCATGACCCCGAGATCAAGTTGTATGCTCTTCCAAATGAGCCAGCCAGGCACCCCTTGTTTTTAAATGTTTTAAATATTTTTTAAAAATTTACTTAAAACATAGTCCAGACTTCCACTTGTGACTCGGAGTACAAGAAAGGTAATATGCAGTAATACCTTTTTAGCATAAATAATTAGAAAACTGGATACAATACATAAAACATCTTCATGAGGCAGCACAATGGACAACACTGGACTGTGACAACCAGGAGATGGAAGACAATTGAGGTAAGCTTTATAATGATACTTGATTTCAGCTGCAAAGAGCTGAAAGCCAAATGAGGTAAGTCCTAAAAATGAGGAAGAGAGGATGTAGAGATGGGGGAGCAAGAACAAGAAATAAGCCTTGCAATATTACCAGGTTGAGCAGATTGGAGAAACCAAGGTGGCTGGAATTTGTATAACTCCCTCTTCTCCACTACTCTGTCCCACAGAAAAAGAACATTAAGAATATTTATGGGGGCGTGCTCAAATCTCTGGTTGAGTAACAATTTGTACATGCTTAGAAGTTTTTATCATCTAGCTTCATGATCTACCCTAAGGAATAAATAATCATAGGAGAGCCTCAGAGTTAAAAATTCCCCAAGCTTAAATTGGGATAGAAATTGTTCACAATAACCAGAGTAAAGAATCCTTGTTGAATACATAAAATATTCTGTAGAGACTTCAGAAAGGCTATGCCTTAGTAGCAGCGTCAGATTAACCTTAGAATAATATCTCTCACAGGCCTATTAAAAAACAAAATTCAAACAAAAAACCCCATCAATTATAATTTTCAAACTCATTCACAAATTATTTAAATACTTTCCAGATCAAAGTCCAAAACTCTTTAAAGAAATCTAAATTTGTTCAACAATGAAAATGCACAAATCTGGCATGCAATTATTGCACATACAAAGAAGGAAAATGTAATACATACATAACAAACTAAACAAAAACAACAAAAGACAATACAGATCTAGGTGATAGAAATGGAAGCAAAGATATTTAAAACAGCTAAATATGGTTAATATGGTCAGACTTAAAATATGAACCCACCAAATTGAAATACTAGAGGAGAAAATGACAATAAACAAAATGGAAATGTTTTTGGAAATGGAAATCTGCTGCTAGGATACCAGCAGATGAGACAAAAAAGATTAAAAGGTCAGTAAGCTTGTTGTAATGAGCACAGGGTGTTATATACTAGTGCTCAATCACTAAATTCTATCTCTGAAACTAATACCACACTGTATATTAACTAACTTGAATTTAAATACAGTCTTGAAAGGAAAAAAAAGCAAACTTGGAAGACATAGAAATAAAAATTAACAAAGGGAAATGGAAAAAAAAGTGCTTCAGTTATTTGGGGACAATATCAAGAGGTCTAACATATATGTATTGAAGTCTCAGAAAGTGAAGAGATAGAAAATATTTGAAGGAATGATGTCTAAAAATTTACCAAATATGATGAATGCTACCTACACAGATCTAAAGAGATGAGTGAAATCCCACAAAAGATACCAAATAAGCCCCAAACTTAGGAAAAACTACAAAAATGACACCAAAATGTGGCAGAATCAAATTGCTAAAAATCAGTGAAAAATATAGTAGTGTGGATTTTAAGAAAGTCCACAATATGTACAGAGAAACAACTTGTAAACTTTTCATTAAAAGCTATGCAAGTTGGAAGTCACTGGAATGACACTTCTAAAGTGTTGCAAATTTATGTTAATCTAGAATCAGAAGCTGGTGAAAATGTCCTTCAAAAATGAAGTTGAATAAAGCTTTTTAAGAAACAAAAACTGAAAGATTTTTTTTTTTATAATTCAGGAAACTATTTTTCAATATTTTATTTAAGTTCAGTTTAGTTAACACATAGAGTATTATTCATTTCATGGGTAGAATTTAGTGATTCATCAGTCGCATATAACACCCAGGGCTAATTATATCAGATGCCCTTCTTAGTGTCCATCACCCAATTACCCCTTCACCCTTTCACCTGCCCACCAGCTAACCTCAGTTTGTTTCCTATATTTAAGAGAATTTTATGGTTTGCTTCCCTGTTTTCATCTCATTTTTCCTTCCCTTCCCTTATGTTCATCCACTTTGTTTCTTAAATTCCATGAGTGAAATCATATAGTATTTGTGTTTCTTTGACCGACTTATTTTGCTTAACATAATACCCTCTAGTTCCACCCATTTGTTTGTCTTCTGCCCATTTCTTGACTGGATTTTTTTTTTTTTTTTTTAAGGTGGCTGTTGAGTTCAATAAATTCTTTGTAGACCTTTGGATACTAACCCTTTATCTGATAGGTCATTTTGAATATCTTCTGCCATTCCATAGGCTGCCTTTGTTGATTGTTTCCTTTGCTGTGCAAAAGCTTTTTATCCTGATGAAGTCCCAATAGTTTATTTTTGCTTTTGTTTCCCTTGTCTTTGGAGAAATGTCTAGTAAGAAGTTCCTGTGCCAAGGTCAAAGAGGTTGCTTCCTGCTTTTTCTAGGATTTTGTTGGATTCCTGTCTCACATTTAGATCTTTAATCCATTTTGAATTTATTTTTTATGTATGGTGTAAGAAAGTGGTCCAGTTTTTCCAATCCGTTTGTTGAAGAGGTGGTCTTTTTTTCCATTGGTATTCTTTCCCGCTTTGTCAAAGATTAGTTGGCCACAGAGTTGAGGGTCCATTTCTAGGTTCTGTATTCTATTTCACTGATCTATGTGTCTTTTTGTGCCAGTACCACACTGCCTTGATGATTATAGCTTTGTAACACAGCTTGAAGTCTAGAATTGTGATGCCTCCAGCTTTAGTTTTCTTTTTCAACATTACTTTGGCTATTTGGAGTCTTTTCTGATTCCATACAAATTTTAGGCTTGTTTTTTATAGCTCTGTAAAAAATGCTGATGGTAGTTTGATAGGGATTGAACAGAATATGTAGACTGCTTTGCATAGTACAGACATTTTAACAATATTTTTTCTTCCAGTCCATGAGCATGGAATGTTTTTCTATTTCTTTGTGTCTTTCTCAATTTCTTTCATAAGTGTTCTATAGTTTTCAGCATATGGATCCTCTACCTCTTTGGTTAGGTTTATTCCTAGATATCTTATGGTTTGCGGTGCATTATAAATGGGATTGATTCCTTGATTTCTCTCACTTCTGCTTCATTATTGGTGTAAAGAAATGCAACTGAATACTACGCATTGATTTTATATTCTGCGACGTTGCTAGAACTGATAGAGGAATTCAGCACCTTTTTGTCAGAACCTTTTTGGTTTTCTACATAGAGTATCATATTGTCTGCAGAGAGTGAAAGCTTGATATTTCCTTGCAGATTTGGATGTCTTTATTTCTTTTTTTAAAATCTGATTGTTGAGGCTAGGGCTTCTAATACTATATTGAACACCAGTGGTAAAAGTGGACATCCCCGTCATGTTCCTGACCTTGGGGGAAAAGTTCTCTGTTTTTCCCCATTGAGGATGATATTTGCTGTGGGTCTTTCATAAATGGCTTTTGTGACATTGAGGCATGTCCCTCTGTCTCTATATGGTGGGGGATCTTTATCAGGAAGGGATGCTGTATTTTGTCAAATGCTTTTTCTGGGTCTGTTGAGAGGTTCATATGGTTCTTGGCCTTGGATCACATAGTATATCACATTGATTTGTGGATGTTGAACCACCCCTGCATCTCAGGAATAAATTCCACTTGATCATGGTGAAAAATCATTTTAAGGTTGCATTTGATTTGCTAGTATCTTACTGAGAATCAGGGGTTTTTGTCTGTAATTCTCCTTTTTAGTGGGGTCTTTGGCTGGTTTTATGATCAAGGTGATGATGGCCTCATAGAATGAGTTTGGAAATTTTCATCTATTTCTATTTTTCAGAATTGCTTCAGAAGAATATATATTAATTCTTTAAATGTTTGGCAGGATTCCCCTGAGACACCAACCAGCTCTGGACTCTCATTTTTGGGGGGAGATTTTTGAATACTGATTCAATTTCTTTGCTGGTTATGAGTCCCTTCAGTTTTCTCTTTCTCCCTGTTTCAGTTTTTGTAGTTTATATGTTTCTAGGAATTTATCCACTTCTTCCAGATTGCCTAATTTGTTGGCATAAAATTGTTCATAATATTCTCTTATGATTATTTGTATTTCTGTGGTTTTGGTTATGATCTCCTATCTCATTCATGATTTGGGTCTTTTTTTCTTTTCTTTTTGATAAGTCTGTCTAGGGGTTTATCAATCTTAGTAATTCTTTCAAAGAACAACTCCTAGTTTTGTTGTTCTCTTCTATTTTTTTTGATTTCTAGATCATTGATTGCTGCACTAATCCTTATTACCCAATTCCATTCTGCTTATAAGAAACCCACTTTAAATATAAAGATCAGATTAAATAAAAATAATAAAAGCATAGATATGATCCAAATCCCAATTAGAAGATATCTGGTATTACTTTATCAACATCAAAGTGATCAGGAAGACTATATCCAGAGTTAAAGAGGAAAAGGAGATTAAAAAGATAGCAAATATTTAAAAAAGGAAAATATAAGTATGTGTGGACTTAACAGAAGTTGAAAAACTCAAACATCACAGATTTATGATTGTAGCTGGAGAGTTCAATATTCTTAGTAGCTGCAAAAATAAGTGAAGATTTAAATAATTTTAATAAACAAACTTGACCCAACTTTCATATATAGAACTCTTTACTCATCAGTAAAATATGCATTCCTTTGAAGTGCACATAGAACATTCATCAAAAGAGACTATATGCTGGGTCACAAAAGAAGTCTCAGTAGATTAAAAAATAACTGAGAGAAAAAAAATAACTGAGGGAATATAGATTATATTTTTTTGTGCCCATCCACAGATTTAAAGAAAATTAGAGTATTTCCCAAATTAGGAATTAGAGACTGAAGTAACCAATGGATCAAAGAAGAGATCATAAGATAATTAAAAAAATACTTCGAAGAGAATACAAATAAAGTATCAAGATTTGTGAGAGCTGAAATAGTGGTTAGAGAAAAAATCATGGCATTAAAAGCTTATTTGAGGAAAAAATAACTCAAATGATCTAAGCTTCCTTAAGAAGTTAAGAAAAGCAGTTAAATTCAAAATAAAAAGATGAGAAATATGAAAGAGAAATATGTAAAATCAAAAGTGAATAAATAAGTGAAAAATCTATGTCTTTTAAAAAGCATAAGAAAATGTATAAAAATTGGTCAAAAGGTTAAAACATAAAAGACACAAATTTTCAGAATAAGAACATAGAATAACACTAGAGATTCTCCAGACATAAAGGATAAGAAAGATGAACACATTTATGCCAATAAATTTGACAATCAACATAGACAAATTTCTTGAAACACAAATTATGAGTTGATTTAAGTAATATAAAACCTAGTGAACCTTATATGAATTAGATAAATTGAATGTATATTTTGAATCATTACTATGAAGAAAATTCAGGTCCATATGTTATCAATGGTGAAGTTATCAAATATTTAAAGAATTAATGCCAATTCTACGATAACTCTTTAAAAAATACTGTCCATATAGTTTATAAGGCTAAATTATTCTGATATCATAATCAAAAACATTAGCAACATAAACAAAAATTTCCTCATGGAAATAGATCCAAGAATTAAAACCAGCCATATATAAAAAGTGGGGTACTATCTGGGAACCCAAACTTTATGGTTGACATCCAGTTCGGAGAGGAAGAAGTAAAACCACCACTATTGGCAAATGATAGGATATTACATATAAGAAACCCTAGAGAATTTGCACACACATGAACAAAAGAGAACTAATCAATGAATTCACTTAAGATGTGGAATCCAAAAATCAATGTACAAAAACATAAGTTGCATTTTTATACACTAACAATGAAACTCAGAAATTAAGGAAACAATCCATTTACAATGGCAAAAAAAAGAATACTTAATAAATTTAACAAAGGAGACAAATTAATGGATTGAAAGACTATTATTAAAATATCCATACTGCCCAAAGCAATCTACAGGGTTTTTTTTTAATACTTTATTTATTTGACAGAGAGAAATCACAACTAGGCAGAGAGGCAGGCAGAGAGAGAGAAGGAAGCAGGCTCCTTGCCGAGCAGAGAGCCCGATGCTGGGCTCTATCCCAGGACCCTGGGATCATGACCTGAGCCGAAGGCAGAGACTTTAACCCACTGAGCCACCCAGGCGCCCCAGTCCACAGGTTTATCTCAGATTATCAATGGCATTTCTCACAGAAATAGAATAAAGAATTTTAAAATTTTATGGACTTATAGAAGATCTTGAATAGCCAAAGTTTTCTTTTTCTTTTTCCCCATTTTATTTATTTTTTCAGCGTAACAGTATTCATTCTTTTTGCACAACACCCAGTGCTCCATGCAAAACGTGCCCTCCCCATTACCCACCACCTGTTCACCCAACCTCCCACCCCTGACCCATCAAAACCCTCAGGTTGCCCCAACCTCCCACCCCTGACCCTTCAAAACCCTCAGTTTGATTTTCAGAGTCCATAGTCTCTTATGGTTCGCCTCCCCTCCCCAATGTCCATAGCCCCCTCCCCCTCTCCCAATCCCACCTCCCCCCAGCAACCCCCTAGATGTCCATCAACAGATGAATGGATAAAGAAGATGTGGTATATATACACAATGGAATACTATGCAGCCATCAAAAGAAATGAAATCTTGCCATTTGCGACAACGTGGATGGAACTAGAACGTATCATGCTTAGTGAAATAAGTCAATCGGAGAAAGACAACTATCATATGATCTCCCTGATATGAGGACATGGAGAAGCAACATGGGGGGTTAGGGGGATAGGAGAAGAATAAATGAAACAAGATGGGATTGGGAGGGAGACAAACCATAAATGACTCTTAATCTCACAAAGTTTTCTTGAAAAAAGAAAAAAGCTGGGGGCATTATACTTCTTGATTTCAAACTGTATTACAAAGCTATCTCCATCCTGAGATTTTTATGGAACCACAGAAGATCTCAAATAGCCAAAGTAATATTGAAAAAGAAAACCAAAGCTAGAGGCGTCATAATTCCAGATTTCAAGTTATATTACAAAGCTGTGTGATCAAAACAGTATGGTACTGGCACACAAATAGATGCACAGGTCAATGGAACAGAATAGAAAACCCAGAAATGAACCAGAAATATATGCTCAATTAATCTTTGACAAAAATGAAAAAATATTCAATAGGAAAAAGGGTCTCTTCAACAAATGGTATTGGAAAAACCGGACAGCAACATGCAAAAGAATGAAACTGGGCCACATTCTTACAGCAAATACAATAAATTCAAAATGGATTAAAGACCTAAATCTGAGACCTGAAACCATCAGAATCCTAGAGGAGAGCACAGCAGTAACATTTTTGATATTAGCCCTAGCAATTTTTTTCTAGAGAGGTCTCCTGAGGCAAGGGAAATAAAAGCAAGAATAATGGTACTTCATCAAAATAAAAACTTCTGCACAAAGGAAACAATCAACAAATCTAAAAGGCCACCTATGAATTAGTGGAAGAGATTTGCAAATGACCTGTTCAATAAAGGGTTAGTACACAAAATACATAAAGAACTTATAAAAACTCAATACCCCAACAATGAATAATCCAATTAAAAATGAGAAGAATAGACATTTTTCCAAAGAAGACATGAAGGAGACCAACAGACACATGAAAACTTGCTCAACATCACTCATCAGGGAAACACAAATTAAAACTACAGTGAGATATCCCCTCATACCTGACAGAATGGCTAAAAATCAGTACCACAAGAAACAAGTGTGAGTGAGGATGTGGAGAAAGGGGAACCCTCTTGCACTGTTAGTGGAAATGCAAAGTGATACAGCTACTCTGGAAGGCAGTATGGAGGCTCCTCAAAAAGTTAAACATAGAACTACCTACAATCCAGCAATTGCACGACTGGCAATTTCCCAAAGAATACAAAATACTAATTCAAAGAAATGCATGCTTCCTGATGTTTATAGCAGTATTGTCTACAACTCCTCTAAACTATGGAGACAGCCTATGTCTATGGACTGATGAGTGGTAATTTTATATTTTATATATATAAAAATATAAAAAATAGCACTCATCAGTCTCTATATATACACACAATACACTTATCAGTCTCTCACAATATATATATATTGTGTATATATATAGAATGGACTATTACTCAGCCATAAAAGGAATGAAATCTTGTCATTTGCAAGGACATGGATGGAGATAGAGAGTATTATGCTAAGCAAATAAGTCAGTTAGAAACAAATACCATATGATTTCATGTATATGTGGACTTTAAGAAGCACATGAGCAGAGGGAGAAAAAAAGGAGGCAAACCAAGACTACAGAGAACACATTGATGGTTACCAGAGGGGAGGTGGGTGGGGGGATGGGTGAAATAGGTGATGAGCACTGGGTGTTGTACGGAAGTGTTGAATCACTGTGTTGTACACCTGAAACCAGTATTAGCGCTGTATATCAACTAAGTGGAATTTAAACAAAAAGTTAAAGAATTTTGAAATGTTTGCCTTAAAAAAAATACATGATCATGTTGTTTTGAAATAAATGTAGATATGAAATTCCAAGGAATAGGACTAAACAGCAACTAAAATTTATGAGGCTAGCAAGATCAATTTACAATAATCAATTGCATTGCTACATAGCAGCTGGAAACAACTAGAAATGGAAATTAAGAAACAATACCATGAACAATGGCATCAAATATTATCAGACTTGATTATTGCTGATGGGATTGTATCAACCAACTGATTTCACTCTTAGGTATTTTCCCCCAAAGAAATGAAAACCTATGCCCACACACAAATAGAGTAAGAGACTTTTACATTAAAAAATTAAAAATAAAACCTGAAGGATAAAGAAGTATATAAAATAGAAAGTCAAAAATATTGCCTCTTTTTCCCATCCTATTCTTTTGATATATTCAGTATTAATAGTATGTCACATCATCCTGGACTTTTCGATGCATAATTAAGCATTATATAAAACAATAAAAATTGTTACACAACTGCCTTTATCACAGCATAATGTAACATGGATATTACCAGTCAATATCTCTTCAAATAGCTGATGATGACACTATCGTTTACTTAACAGATTTCCGATTAATGGACAGTTAAGCCATTCATGTTTTATAATTACAAGGTTTTAGAACACATCTACATATTTTTATATATTACTGTAATTCAGAATTTTTAGAAATGAAATTTTAAATTCTAATATTTACTAACAAATAGCCCCTCAATATCTTGCCAAGTACACATTTATCAAAAGCATTTTTAAAAAGTTACTTTAAAATAGAATGATGCATAAGCAAGTTCATTTTTTCTCTTTCTGTTGCTCAACTTACTTTGAGAAAGCTCTCCTTTGTTTATAGCTAGGTTAGTTAGGGAAAACTAAGGAGCCACATCAACAGCTTCTTTCTTTCTTTTTTTTTTTTTAAGATTTTATTTATTTATTTGATAGACAGAGATTACAAGTAGTCAGAGAGGCAGGCAGAGAGAGAGAGGAGGAAGCAGTTTCCCTGCTGAGCAGAGAGCCTGATGTGGGGCTCGATCCCAGGACCCTGAGACCATGACCTGAGCCAAAGGCAGAGGCTTTAACCCAGGCGCCCCCAACAGCTTCTTTGTAGCTTCAAGTTCAAGATCCCAGTCTTGGAACACTGAATATATGATTTGTAGGTATTATTTATACATCATTTCTTGTTCTAACTATTTAGAAATATCTGGGTTTCCACTTTTTAAGTGGTGGAATTAACTCAAGTGTGAGACTAGTGACGTTTTTTTATTTTAATTTTATCCATATGGTTTCTTTTCTAAAGATAAAAGAACACATCTTGGGCGCTGAGTGACTCAGTTGGTTGAGTGACTGCCTTCGGCTCAGGTCATGATCCCAGACTTCCAGGATCGAGTACCACATCGGGCTCCCAGCTCCCTGGGGAGTCTGCTTCTCCCTCTGACCTTCACCTCTCTCATGCTCTCTCACTCATTCTCTCAAATAAATAAAATCTTTTAAAAAAAAGACATCTTTATAACCTATCTTTACTGATTAACTTCATACTAATGCATACTAATGCAATGTTCTCACCATGCACTGAATTCATTCACAATGAAATTCTCTTTTCTATATCTAAACCATTGCTAAGAGCTAAAGCAGCTCCTATTCAAAATATCTTGGCTAGAAGAGTAAGTTTTTCAACCAGGTAGGAATTGTAAAACACAACAAAAAAAAAAAACTGTAGTTATAATTATATTAATGGATACTAATATACATATAAGAAATTTGTTACAGACCACTCTCCATCATTTAGTAAAACCCTACTATGTGTAGAATACTGTTAGGCTTTAAAGAAACTGTACACTTTATTACCCTATTAAACATTTACTAAATGACATCAGAATCTTTAGTAAACTAAAGCCTTGGAAACCACTTACATGAGCCTTCTCACCTTAAGAGAAGGTAACTATTTAAAGCTATGGCATAGCTGGTTGTTAATGTGGGGGTCCTGTCTACATCCCTGTGAGCGTGCAAGACCTTTATGGGACAGGCCAATTACTTGGTTTTTGCTTGACCAATACCAGAAGGCATTAAGAGATATGGGCTGGGATACTTAAGCACAGTTTTTATTATATGTTCTAAATCCTCTGAGTTCATATTCATGCATTCCTGTAATATTCAATGATGGAAATATACAAATTGTGAATGTAAAGTAAGTCTTTGGGATTTGTTATTTCCTTTCTTCCTCCTGACACAGCCCAGGAGGACCTGACACCCAGTTTCATCAAGGAAAAGTGCTATATTCGAATTTGAAGAACACTTACTATTAAGGGGAACCAAAGGCCACACAAACACAGCTGACTTTGACTATGGAAAGGCTGGAGTTCCTTGGTAGAATGAGGTGTGAGGGAAGAGGACTTTTCTCCGTGCCTGACCTGAGAGTTAATTCAGAGTTGGTGCCCCATAGTAGAATTTCCCCATAATATCTCAAGGCTTCATACGTCAGGCTCTGCACCATGATAAGCCTCTGAAAGAAAAGACCCCAGGCAAGTGGTATCTAGGCACACACTTAACAACCGGTGGTGGTGAGGTGGGGGGAGGTGGAGGGCAGAGAGAAGAGATCAAAAGAGTCGCAATCTGCAGAACTCGCTCATTTCTGTGGTGTGAATAAATATGGTCACCAAGGCAGATTTCAGGCTCCCAAAGTAAAAATAACTGAACACAAAATGAGGAAGAAACACATACAAGTGACTCTAGCACATGACTAGCTCCATGAACAACCCTAGAAGGGAGTGTTGAGTAAAGGACCCTAACCAATTTGGAGAGTCACTTAACAGCTTCTTCACAGACATATATTATCTCTCATTAAACACGTGCAGTAGCTCAGTGTAGAGGATTCTAAATTGGGGTCAGCAACACAAATGTAAAAACAATACTGTGTACTACAGAGACTTGCAAAATTCTTTTTTTAAAATTGTTTTTCTAACACATAATTCTTTATGAGTTAGAGGCTCAAATCACTAAAGCACTTTCTCTTTTATACATGCTCTTTATACTTTTTATTCAACAATTATTTTTCATTCAACAAACACCTACGGGGTCCCTGCTTTATGCCAGGTTCTGGAATACACTATGGACATGGCCTCTGATCCCACAGAGCTAGAATCCAGTTTAGAGAGAGAACTTTTTATATTTACAAATGCAAGTGAGTGCTATAAAAGAAAGTGCTATAAAAGAAATCTGTTAAGCAAAGAAGGATGAGCTCTCCACAGGAAGTAATGCCTGAGAGAGATGTGAAGAAAGAAATGGAAGTTAACCAAATAGAGAGGGGCTGGAAGAGGAGGGGAGATATTCAAACAAAAATAGCTGACAGCTGGGAGTGCTGGAGGCAAGGCTCGGCCAAAGGGGACAGGTCTGGCATGCAGCCCTTGTGATCAGGACAAGGGTTTCAGATTAATGGAAAACCACTGGTTTGTTTTAAGTAGGGAGAGAATGAGGTCAGATTTAGCTGGAATGTATGAGAATGCATTACTCTCGCATTTACTCATTTCTTCTCCAAACCTGTACGAAGAACCGTCTGGTTAGACTCTGTAGTCAAAATACAGAGCATATAGTCATGCCCTTGAAACGCTCACAGTCTAATTGAGGAGAAAGGCATTTCTTTGTATTAGTTTCCTATGGCTTCTGTAACAAGTTACCGTATACCTAGGGCTTAAAACAACACAAATTTGATACCTTACAGCTCTGGAGGTCAGAAGTCTAAAGTGGGTTTCACCGCACTGAAATCGAGGTGTTGGCAGGATCATGTTCTTTTTGGAGGCTGGAGGAGGGAAGTGCTTTACCATTTTTCAGCTTCTAGTGACCTGTTTGTGGTTTGCACTTCTGTCACGCTCCTCCCGCTGCTTCCATGATCACACCCCTGACTCTCCTGCTTTCTCCTCCTCCCCCTTTTAGAAGCTTGTGATTATATCGGGCGTACCTGGAGACTCTCCTTCTCGTCGCAAAATCCTCAATTAATTCCACCTGTAAAGTCCCTTTTGCCATAGGAGGTTACATTTCACAGGTTTTGGGGATTAGAATGTGGCCATCTGGGGGAGGGGTACTATTCTTTCTATCAACATGTAATTAAATGTTGGACGTAAGGTTGAAGAGGAAGGTTGGAACCAAGACAAGAACATCTCTCTAATTTGCCTTATTTTTTGGTGGTTACCTAAGAGTTTTGACTCTGCAAAGGGCAGTTTGCTTTCATGCTTTTACATCAGATTAATTCTGGAATATTTTTATATCTGAGTGAAAAAAATGTATATACAGCATCTTTCAAATCATCACTACAAAAGGGCAAGGCTGATTATTTGTTTTTGTTGTATGATAAACAGCAAATTTCATCAGCGTTTTTATCTGTTTCTAGGTGTAAATTGAATGGGGCATACAGCAGAATTTTCCAAACTATGCATATACAAATCTGGTTAAAATGCAGATTTTGCTTCATTAGGATGCCATCTGAAATTCTGCTTTCTAATATACCTACAGGTAATGTGGTGTGCTTATCTGAGGACCACACTCTGAAGAGCAACAAGTGGGATTTCTGGCAAAAATTATCCTAACATGTACAAAGGAACACATGGAGTACATAATTTAGGGGAGAAAGTAGCCATGAAGAAAATACGAAGGGATGTGTGTGTCTCTGTAAATGAAATAGTTCATTAACTAGTTGTGCCACGTCATTTAGAAAAAGAGCTTATCTACATATTTTCTTGGGATCAAAGATCAAGAAATGGACAAAAAGCTTTGCCTCTGAACTGAACTGGTTTGTGTCAGAAAATTGTGGGACTTTCACTCTTCTAGGGAGTATTCGAGCTAAACTATTTATCTTGCCTGCTCAATAGTTAAGCCATGGAGCCAGTGATATGCCAGAGCTGGCAGGAACAAGTTATGGTGAAATACTCAGCAATTTTGTGAGCTAGTTCTTAAATCACTGGTAGCTCGATACCATCTGTGGTGGGAGTATTTACATCACGGAAATTGATTAAATGCTACAAACAGAGCTGGCCTGCTTTCCTGCTTTCCCAGTTTACCAGCATGTAAGTGCCACGAATCCACTGTTTCTTTTAATTTGTTCATTTCGGCAACTGGTAGGTGGTATGCTGGGTCCAGATTCAGCCCTTTCCCCTCATCCACCTGTCTTTGCACGCTGCCAGCAGCTCCCAGTCTGTAAACGCGACTCTGTGTGTGCAAGTTGCTTCACATGCATCCTTTAGCCCTGAACTTCCAGTTTCCTAGAGCTGAGTTACTCTTTTGGGCAATGAATGAGTTTCTCAGAAGTAATTAAATGTACTCTACAAAGAATCAGACCCTCCACTTGAATTTCTAGACATTTCTTGCGAGATGCTCCAAGGGCATCTTGGAACAAGTCATTTATCTATAAACCATTCCTTTTAGAAAGTGTGTTGGCTCAGTTATGATCTTTGTTCTCCCTTAGTGGCTTAATCTGAAAAGGGACAGCTGAGAGAGAGCATTCAAAAATCAAGCCTGATGGGTATGGACGGGAAAAGAGGGCTCTGGGGTACAGCCGGAGTAGGTTGGAATACAGTTCTAGCGACATGGTTTGCACAGGCACGTGTGTGTGTGTGTGTGTGTGTGTGTGTGTGTGTGTAGGAGGGACTATGAACAGTGACAAAAGTAGGCAACTGGGTGGGGAGATAGAAACAAAAGGTGATAGTTTGTCAGGAGGTCCACTATTAGTTGGGTAAGCCTCAATGTTTGTGTATTAATTATTAAACAATAACTCTGGCACTAGGGAGTTTACAAGGTGATTTTATATAAATTATCTAATTTATCGAAGTTGATTCCTCCTTTTCATATTTTCAAGTTAGCTGAAATGGTAGTATCATCATATTTGCTGATGAAGAAAGCAGGGTTAATAAAGTTCAGGTGACTCCCTCCGCCATGGTGACAGAGCTGGTATGAGGCCAAACTTAGATAAGGGCACAATATAGACTTCAGGCCAAATATGGCTCACTGTATATAAAGTTTTATTGGAACACAGCTACTCCAAATTGTATACTTTTGTCTGTGGTTATTGTCACCTTACAACAGCAGTTGATTAATTATGACAGAAAAATTTTGACAAGGACTGTATGGTCCACAAAGCCAATACAAAAGCTCCACACTTCAGAGAAAAATCTGGTCCTTTACAGAAAAAAAATCTGCTGACCCCACCTCCAGATTCCATGTTCCACCTACCAACAGATTAATTCTGATGCCAGTAGTGTATATAACCACAAACTTGGCATGACTTAGAAGTGTTACAGATGCAAAACAATACCACAAAACAGGAATGACTAGAATTCCTTTCCTTAATCACTTTTGGAAATTAAGACATGAAAGGTCTTATTTAAAACATTATTTAGGGAAAAATAATAACAAGAATTAGTTTGTAACATTCTACCAAATAAACCTAATTGATTTGTTTATAACCCAAAGGGCAGGTTGATCCTAAGTGAATGGGCCATGAGATGGAAAGTTTTGGTAGGACAGTAGATGTTATCTAAAGCAGCATCATGTAAAGTTTCCAATGGTTTTGCATTTCAGTCTCATTTTTGCTAATTACTAACTACAGTATGTGTTCATCAATTAAATTCTGATGTGTGAAGCTTTTTCCCCACCACCAAGCTAACTTTCCAATGCCAGCTAGGTGTCCTATAATTCAACTAAATTTTGACACCAGCTTCCTGAGATGTCATCAGATCCCACAGATTAAGGGCTCAGTCCTATAAGAGTACCCTCCACCCACTTCAGATGCACCTGAGCTTCTGACCTACCAACCATAGATGGGTGGTTCCAACAATCCCCTCTTGGCATTGATTAACTTGCTGGAGTGGCTCACAGAATAAAGAAATATTTCACTTCCTAGATTACTGGTTTATTATAAAAGAATATAAAACAGAACAGTCAGAAAGAAAAGAAGCATAGAGCTTCCACACCTCCTCTGAGGTTCCACTCCTGCATCTCTACATGTTCTCTAAACAAGAAGCTCTCTGAATCGGTACTTCTGAGTTTGTATTACATAGGCACATTGACTAAATTATTGGCTGTTAGTGATCAAGACTTCCAGGCCCCTCTCAGCTCCTGAGAGGTGTGTGTATGAGGGTGGCAGTTCTACCTGAGACTGGGACTGAGAGTTCTAACCCTCTAATCATGTGGTTGGCTCTTCTGCCAACAAGCCCTCTCCTTAGATGCTTTCTAAAAGTCACTTTTATTCCTCTCATTATAGGAAATTCTGAGGATCTTAGGAGCATTGTTCCAGGAATGATGATAAAGCCCAAATACATATTTCTTACACTAATAGTGGTGGTTGTAGTAGTAGTAATAGAGGAAGAGGGAGAAAGGGAAGAAGGGAAGAAGAAGAAAGAGGAGAAGAAGGAGGAGGAGGAGGAGGGAAAGGGGAAGAGGAGAAGAAGAAGAAGGAGAATAGGAAGATGAGGAAGGGGGAGGGGTAGGAGAAGAAGAAGAAGAAATAGAAGTAGGAGCAAAGCATTAGGAGAAGAGCACCTGAGTAAGAAAATTAAAAGAATGCTGGAATATTTGGGAGGCTCCGTAAGAGAAAAGACAATATTGGAATTGGGAAACAAGGTAGCTGAACACAAACTCTACTCATTTGTCACTAACATCAAAGATGTGGTTGATTGTCACCTCCTCAAAGGCAGGAGTGTGGTTTTGTCCCATTTGTATATCCACCCTTTTCGCAGTGCCTAGCTCAGAGCTTTGTGTGCAGTGAGTACTTGGTAAATGTAAAATCGATGAAGCCAGATTGGACCTTGGAAATCTACAATTTGACTTCTACACCAGCATTTCTAGAAATGGAACCATGGTAGGCCTGCTGAAATATCATAGAGTTTCTGATGTAGACTTCTTTATTGCACTTCAGGGAAGAATGGCCACCTGACGGACACAGGCTGGTGGTTCACAGATGTGTTTTAGATGGTTGTCAGCATTTAAAAAGTGAGTCGTAGTATATATATATGTATATATACACACACACATATAATATATGTAATATATATCATATATGCAACATGATATATATGTATGTATGTATATATGCATGTATATATGTATGTGTGTGTGTGTGTGTGTGTGTGTGTGTGTATACATGTTTTGGAGAGAGAGAGAGAATGCATGTGTGTGAATGGTGGGGGAAGGGCACAGGGAATGGGAGAAAGAGAATCTTAAGAAGGCTCCATGCCCAGTGTGAACCCAATGCAGGGCTCGATCTCACAACCCTGAGACCATGACCTGAGCTGAAACAAGAGTCCAATGCTTAACTGACTGAACCACCCAGGTTCAGTAATATTTTAAAATGGAAAGATACTTCATAAATATACAAATTTCCAAAATTGCTTGTAAAACTGGATACAGTTGTGAATCTCTCCCAAAGTTCAATTTAGGTTAGAAAGTATATTTGACTGAAATTTTGTTTTGGTTAGTATTTCTCAAATGGGTTATTTTAAAAAGTAGAAAAACTTAAAAATTCTGCATAATCTGTTAAATCCCCTTATGTCAATCAAGCAACGTGGCTCATTGTTTCTCCCTCATTCCATTGTTTCATCTTACTAAACAAACAAACAAAAGAAAATCATATGTTTTATCTATAGTAGAGAAATAGATTACTGTTTTACATTTCACAAACTGTGAGCAGATTCACATATTGTAATATTTCTGTCAGTTAAATATTTTTTCCCTCTGAGATTTGTATGGTAGAAGAAAGAAAATCATCAAGGCTAAGGGGGGTAGGTAGGATCAGGGATGAGGTGAAGGAATCTAGTACACCATACCTATGATTTTTTTAATTTAAATTTGATTAGCCAACTTTTTAAAAGTAAAAACATCAAAACACTGCTTTCCGTGAAAATAGATTTCCCAATTTGATGCGATGTCCCTTACTTTCATACAATGTGGAAATTCAAATACTGATGGTTATGTGAAGTCTTCTGATTTTTAAATTAATTATAAAACATACTTTGACCAAGTTTCTCATTTAAAATAATTCCTTATCATTGATTTCTTTCTAGGGGGTCTCTCATTCTTGCATCTTCTGTTAATTTTTCTCTCAACCAATGTTGGCTTACTTTCATCCATTAGAATCCCTCTTTTCACTGCTTCTGTGAGCTAGTCTAAAGCCATATGAACCCTCTGTCCCCAAACTAGACAATTTAGATTTTTTTTTGTGCAGTGATGAGTTTGGATATAGAAAGTTTAAAAGTCCCTCAGATAGTCATAAAGAAAAATACAGCTTTTAATCTTTTAAAATAGCAGTTAAGCTTTTCAAGTAGCCATTAGGTATGACCCTTTTTTAGCAAGTAGGAAAAGCTATTGAAAGAGCTAAATTAAAAAGTTGTATTTATTATCACTGTAGAAGAATGTCTTAGGATCCAACGCAGAAAGGCCACTGGATCTCAGGAAAGAACCAGAACTAGATGCTGATAAGCTGTCTGTCCTCTGTGTTATCTGGCACCTCCCCACGTATCTGCTTCTTTCTGCTCTCTCACGGCAGCCAGCTTCCTGTTTCTCCAAACCACAGAACAGACAAAGACCACCCCCAGCTCCTGCGTTTATGGACTATCATTCAGTCCATCCATACAAGTTAGTTTGCTGCCACTGTCCAAAATCTCAGTTCCAGAAAAGAGTGTCTGATTTGTTTCTGCCTGTCCCATTTGCCATGCCCAGTGCCTGGGTCACGTCAGACAGACACGGCAACAGTTCAAGTAAAGGAAGTTTCCTAGAATAGAGAGTGATAATTTAGCTTGTGGACTGGGGGTATACCCGAAAATATGACTTACTCAAAGGATCAAAGAGGCAGTATAGTAGAGTACCTTCTCCAAACTTTAATATCTATGTACCATCATCACATTTTTCCCCATTTCTGAGTTCCAAATATCTCATTATTTCCCAACTATATTTCTTACATCAAATTTAAGGTACCACATTACCTTGCTTCCTAAACACTTTCCTGAAGTCAGAGGGTTGGTGTTTTATTTTTTCTAATATTATTTATTAATATAAATGTATAGTAACTAAACAAAGCTGTTTAAATTGAAAAAAGTTCCTGGATGATCCACTAATGGATCTCTTGTCTGGACTACTTACTTAGTTTACTAACTAGGCACCTAATACCCCCCTAGTCCATCTCCAACCTATTCTCTATATTGCAGACAGAGTGATCTTTTGGACAAACAAATGTGATCATGCTCGCCTCTCCTCCTCAAATTAAACTACTTTAGTGGCCTCCTCTTGTTCAGCGAATGGCAACTTCATCCAACCTGTGGTTCAGGTCAGGGCCTTGGAGTCTCCTTGACTCTTTCTCTTTCTCTATCCCCTTTTATCCAATTCATCTAGGCATCATGCAGTTTCTAGCTTTGAAATGTATCCAGAATCTGACCAGTTCTTGCCAGTTCACTACCACCCTCATCCAAGTCACCATCACTTTTTACCTGGGTTATTACTACAGATTCCCAACTGTTCTCTCTCTTTCCACCCTTACCCTCTCTTACAGTCTATGTCCACAGAGCATACAGAGGTGATCTTTCTAAAATGTAAGTCAGGTCACCTTATTTTTATGATCCAGGGTCTTACCATCCCATTCAGAGTCAAAGTCAAAATCTTTACTTTAGCTTCAAAACCCTATAACCTGCTCCTTCTAAGATCTAATCCCAGGTTCTACTCTTCCTCTTGCTGATTTGACTCCAAGTACACAGGTTTCTCTGCTGTCCTATGAATATTCTAAGCATGTTCTCATCTTGGGATCTTTGCTTTTTTCTGTTCCTCTTATTTGGAACACTCTTCCTTCTTATAGCTGACTCCCTCCTTTACTTCTATCTCTGTTCAAAATTCACCTTAACAAAGAATCTTTCCTAGTTATTCTAGCCTTCTGGCACCTATCATCATCTGATATATTATATTTTTTGCTTATTTTGAGTGGCAGAATTAGCTGTTTAAAGGACCTTAGCTGATCCAAGCTCCAAAGCCTACCAAGGAAGGCGCTGAAGCCCAGAGAAACTGGGTAAATTGTCTAATGTTGATGAACTAGTTAAATGCAGAACACGGAATAAAATCCCGGTCTGGGGGCACCTGGGTGGCTCAGTGGGTTAAACCTCTGCCTTCGGCTCAGGTCATGATCTCAGGGTCCTGGGATCTCTGCTCAGCAGGGAGCCTGCTTCCCCCTCTCTCTCTCTGCCTGCCTCTCTGCCTATTTGTGATCTCTCTCTGTCAAATAAATAAATAAAAATCTTAAAAAAAAAAATCCCAGTCTGATTCCTAGTTTAATGTGTTCCTAGGAACACTTAGGTTCCTAGGAAACTCTAGGGACCTAACATCAGTTATCTAAGTTGATGAGGTGGGCATGACTAAGTTAATGCAAATCAGCACTCCCACCACCGAATTCAACTGAGTTTCAAGGCCCCACATCACAGCGTGGGGTGTTCAATTATCTCTATTTTTAAGTATTCAAGAGTCAGATTGTGTTACAGACCAATCTGAATTTGGTGGAGGCAGGGTATTAGCACCCAACCCCCCCTCCTTTTTTTTCAAATTCAAAGTAAATTCACTCTAGTTTCCCTCAAGGTGGTTCTTTGCTTAAACTTTTTTCCTCATAGCTTAGAGCTACCATTTAAAGCTTCTAAATGCAAAGCTATTGGCTTCGAGGCCAAGTATGTCAGAACCAATTGCCTAAGGAGAAAGATATATTCAACAGACAGTTCTTGTTTTAAATGGAAGAGCAACCTGAAGATTCAGTGGGTGGCTTCTTTTTGAGAAGGAGCTATGAGACTCCAGGTGGCACTTGATCAAGTATATCTACAGTATGCCACTAAAAAGGGCTAGCAGTCTTTTTGAAGCTGGGGAAGCACAGCCTGGAGCCAGACTGTGGGATCCTGTCCTACTATTTCCAGTTACTAGCTATGCGGCCTTAGGCCAGAAGTTAAATTGCTATCTGCCTCAGTTTCCATTGGGGTGCGTGTGCTCCTTCTTTTCACTACATCTGTATCTTTGGGGTAAACACCCAGCAGTGCAATTGTCCACAATAGCCAAACTGTAGGAGTTGAGATGCCCTTCAGCAGAAGAATGAATGAAGAAGATGTGGTTCATACACACAATGGAATATTATTCAGCCATCAGAAAGGATGAATACCCACCATTTGCACTGACGTGGAGGAACTGGAGGGGATTATGCTAGGTGAGGTGAGTCAAGCAGAGAAAGACAATTATCATATGATTTGACTCATATGTGGAACATAAGCAATAGCATGGAGGACCAAAGGAGAAAGGAGGGAAAACTGAAGGGGGAGAAATCAGAGAGGGAGACAAACCATGAGAGACTATGGACCCCAGGAAACAAACTAGGGTTTCAGAGGGGAGGGAGATGAGGAGATGGGGTAACAGGGTGACAGGTATTAAGGAGGGCACGTGTTGTGATGAGCATTGAGTGTTATACACAACCAATGAATCACTGAGCACTATATCAAAAACTAATTATGGGGGCGCCTGGGTGGCTCAGTGGGTTAAAGCCTCTGCCTTCGGCTCAGGTCATGATCCCAGGGTCCTGGGATTGAGCCCCGCATTTGGGCTCTCTGCTCAGCAGGGAGCCTGCTTCCTCCTCTCTCTGCCTGCCTCTCTAACTACTTGTGATCTCTGTCTAATAAATAAATAAATCTTAAAAAAAAAAAAACAAAAAAAAACTAATTATGTACTCTATGCTGGCTAATGGAACATAATAAAAAAATAAATAAAAGGAAAAAAGTGGTATCTACCTTAAAGGGCTGTTTTGAATTTTAAATGAAATTAAAACATGTATGGTGCACATAAAACATAATATCAAGTGTTTTTGTTACTATAGTTATTGATAACATTCCTTTTCCCTTCCTTTATTGTTTTGAAATCACTTCAGTAAAGGTGAGTGATCTCTAGGAGAGGACTGCCCCCCTCCCCCCAAGACTTGCAGGACAGCAGATGCCACATGGGACACTCTGAGGATCCATACACTCTTCAGCTCTGCTCCTGCCCGGGGCCCAGCATTAGCAGAGACATTGTTGGACCTGCGTTCTAGTTTGACTTCTCATTCTGCCTAATCCTACTTTTTCTCTCTCCCACAGAAATTGATCCTCAATAACTACTCTGCACATAAACTCCAAATCAGCAGCTGGAGAGCTAACCCTACAAAAACTGATTTCTGAAAGATGTTAGTAACCTATGATAGAGTTTAGGAGCACTAACAACACATGAAAAATTGGAAAAGCACATAATCTCTCAAGATTTCCATATCTCTCTCAGTTTCCATATCAAAAAAAATGAAGGTAGTTAACTGTAACTTGCAGAATGTCACAAGAATTCAAGGAAATAGGGGTGAATGGGTGGCTTAGTGGGTTGAGCCTCTGCCTTCACTCAGGTCATGGTCTCAGGGTCCTAGAATCGAGCCCTGCATCAAGCTCCCTGCTCAGTATGGGAGTGCTCTCTCTCTGCCTGTCTCTCTGCCTACTCGTGATCTCTGTCTGTCAAATAAATAAATAAAATCTTAAAAAAAAAAAGAATTCAAGGAAATAGAAAGGTACCAAGCCCATAGCAGTGAGTCCTGTAAGAGTTAATTTGAAGCACCCTCCATGTTACTCTCTTGTTTTCTTCAATTTTCTTTTCCCTAACTTGGTCATAACTTTTTTGCCTCTTATTTCACACGTTTCTTTTCCTCTTCTTTTCTGTCTCTCCATTTGTCACCCTTTTAAAATGTTAGTTTAGTCTTATAAACAATGTTGAGGTATAATTTACATACAATAAAATACACACATGTTAACTATGGAAGTGATGAGTTTTGAAATATGCATACACATGTGAATTCACACCACATTCACAATATAGAGCATTTCCATAATCACAAAAAATAGCCTTGTACCTTTTTCCAGTCAATCCTGACCTGCAATCCAAGCCATTGAACTGTTTTCTATTCCCATAGATTGGATTTGTCTTTTCTAAAGCTTCATGTGAATGTAATCCTAGTGTATTTGTTTCTTGAGATTGTCCGTGTTGTTGTGAGCACCAGTAGGTTTTTCCTTTTTATTGCTATGCAATATCTTATTGCATGAATGTATTACAAATTCTTTATCCATTTACCACTTGTTAGACATCTGGTTGTTTCCAAATTTGGGCTATTATAAATCAGTCTGCTATGAACATTTATGTACAAGTCTTTATGTGGATATATGTCTTTATTTCTGCTGCAGTAGAATTGTTGAGTCAAATGTTAAGTTTATGTTTAACTTCATAAGAACATGCGAATAGCACATTGTATTCCATCTAAAAAGTATGCAAGTTTCAGTTGCCCACATTCTTTCCAACACTCTGCATTGTCAGTCTTTTATTTTAGCTATCCTAGTAGGTGTGAAATGAAAGTATTTCATTGTGATTTAATTTGCATTTCCTTGATGACTAATGATGTTAACATTGTTTCATGCTTTAAGGACCTTTTGTGTATTTTTTCCCTATGGATTTTGTTAAAATATTTTGCCCACTTTGTTTTCTTATTACAGAGTTGAGTAAGTTTGGTATGTATTTTGGATGTAATGTCTTTCTTAGATATGTGAATTTTCTCCCAATTTGTGGCTTGCTTTATATTTTCTTTAGTTCATTTTTCAAGGAGAAGTTTTAAATATTTATGAAGATTAATTTATTACTTTTTCTTTTATCATGCTCTTTGTGTCCTATCTAAGAAATCCTTGCCTACTCCAATATTACAAAGATTCTCATATATTTTTCCTAAGAAGTAGTATACTTTTAGTTTTTGCATTTAGGCCTATAGTCCATTTCAAATTAATTTTTTCACGTGATGTGTGGTGCAAGTCTCATTTTTATCCATAGAGATACCCAGTTCTAGTACCATCTGTCGAAAAGTCTTTCTTTCTCTCCACTGAATTACTTTAGCACCTTGGTCAAAAATCATCTGACCATATATATGTGTGTTCTATCTCTATTCCATTATCCAATAGCAAACTCTTACACCAATAGCAAACTCTCTTGATTATTGTGGCTTTATAGTAAGTCTTAAAGTCAGGTGTATGTCAGCCTTCAAACTTTTTGGTTTTTTTCCCCCAATATAGTCTTCTGGCTACTTTAGGTCCATTGCATTTCCATATGAATTTTACAATCTGCTTGCCAATTTCTAAAAACAAAAAATGCCTGCTGTGATTTTCATTGGGATTACATTGAATCTATTTGGGGAAAATTGGCATCTTAAAAATATTGAATCTTTCTACCTAAGCATGCTATATCTCTTCATTTATCTGGATCTTATTAATTTCTTTTAGAGATATAATTGAGTTTTTAGTATAGATATCATGCATAACTCCTGAAAAATTTTCTCCTAAATGTTTTAGATGATATTTTTTTAAGGGATTTTACATCCTAATTGTTTATTGCTGGAATATAGAAATATAATTGACTTTTGTGCATTAATAATGTTTCCTGAGATGTTGCTAAATTTATTTATTACATGCGGGAGATTTTTATTACCATTCTTTTAATATATACATAGATAATACTATCGTGTGCAAATAAAGACAGTTTTACTTTTTCTTTTCTAATACATATGCTTTTATTTATTTTTCTTGCCTTACTGCACTGGCTAGGACCTCTAGTGTAATAATTGAGCAGAATTGGTAAGAATGATATTAACATTAAGTTAGCTGTAGATTGTTTGCAAATGCCTTTTATTTAGCTCAAAAACTCTTTTCTATTTTAGATTGCTGATTTTTTACTGTGAATGGTTATTAAGATTTATCAAATGTTTGTTTTCATATCTAGTGACAAGATTGTATGTTTGTTTACTTTATTCTATTAATACAGTTACTTGTGTCAAATGTTCTGCATTTTTGAAGTAAATTTGTGTAATAATACCACTCAGTCATGGTGCATTATCCTGTTTACATATTGCTTGGTTCAATTTAATAATATTTTCTGTTTAGAGAGGTTTTAAATTTGAATTCAATTTTTTAACTGATACAAGGCTAGTTTTTAAAAATTTCTTCTTGAGTTGGTTTTGGTAATTTGTGCCTTTCAAGAAAGTTTTAAAAAATTTTTAAAACATTTTATTATTTATTTATTAGAACGGGAGAGGGAAGGGAAAAATGGAGAAGGAGAGAAAGAATCTTTTTTTTTTTTAATTTATTTATTTTCAGTGTAACAGTATTCATTGTTTTTGCACCACACTCAGTGCTCCATGCAACACATGCCCTCCCTATTACCCAACACCTGGTTCCCCAACCTCCCACCCCCCACCCCTTCAAAACCCTCAGGTTGTTTTTCAGAGTCCCATAGTCTCTCATGGTTCATCTCCCCTTCCACTTTCCCTCAACTCCCTTCTCCTCTCCATCTCCCCATGTCCTCCATGTTCTTTGTTATGCTCCATAAATAAGTGAAACCATATGATATTTGACTCTGAGAGAGAAAGAATCTTCAGCAGGTTCCATGCCCAGCACAGAGTTGCACACAGGCTCAATCTTAGGACCCTGAGATCACAATCTGAGCCAAAGTCAAGAGTCAGATTCTTAACTGACTGAACCACAGGTGCCCCTCAAGGATTTTTCTTAATTTCCACAAGTTGGGGTGCCTGGGTGGCTCAGTGGGTTAAAGCCTCTGCCTTCGGCTCAGGTCATGATCCCAGGGTCCTGGGATCGAGCCCCACATTGGGCTCTCTGCTCGGCAGGGAGACTGCTTCCTCCTCTCTCTCTCTGCCTGCCTCTCTGCCTACTTGGATCTCTATCTGTCAGATTCATAAATAAAATCTAAAAAAAAAAAAAACCTCTTAATTTCCACAAGTTTATCAAATCTATTGGCATATGTTTTTCATAATATTCCCTTATTATTCTTTTAATGTCTGCATGATCTATAATAAAGTCCCCTTTCATTTCTGATGTTGGTAAGTTGTATCTGCTCTCTTTTTACTTGTTTGGTTTATCTAGGAGTTTATCAATTTACTAGATCATTTTAAATGACCAGCTTTTGGTTTCATTGACTTTTCCTTGTTTCCTAGTTCATTGATTTCTGCTTTAACTTTTATTATTTCCTTTCTTCAACTTAGTTTGGGATTAATTTGCTGGGGTTTTTCCTAGTTTCTTAAAGAATACTTTCAGATAATTGATTTTGGACATTTTGTTCTCCAAAATAATTATTTAATGATTGATCATTTCCTTTAAGACAGTGCTGGGCAATAGATCTTTTTGTGATGACAGAAATGTTCTATGTACTGTTCAATAAGGTGGCCATTAGCCTCAAAAGGTTATTGAGTTTTAAAAATATGGCTATTGTAATTCAGGAAATGAATTTTTGATTAATTCTAAATAGTTAAAATTAAAATGTAAATAGTTACATGTGGCTGGTGGCCACTGTATTGGACAGCACATCTCTATACATCACCATATCTCACAGATGTTGATAAATATTTTCATTTTCATTTAGTTCAAAGTATTTTCTAATTTCTCTGTGATTTCTTCTTAAATTCATAGGCTACTTATAAATGTATTGTGTAATTTCCAAATTTGGGTGTTTTTATTATTGAGTTCTAATTTAATAGCATTTAACCTAGTAGTGTCTTTATATGAAGGGGAAATTTGCTGAAGATAGCTTATCATTGAATCTTGCCTTTTTATCCAGTCCAACAATCTCTGACTTTTAACTGTAGAGTTTAAAATATCTATACTTAGTGTATTTAATGATAAATTTGAAGTTAAATCTAACAATTTGCAACTTAACTTGTTTTTTTCTATCCTGTTGTTTCTTTTCCTGTCTTCTTTTAGAATTCGTTATTCTTGTTCTTCCATTTTATTTTCACTAGTGACTTATTAGCTGTATTTCTGCTTCATCTTTTAAAGTGTTTTCTAAGCTTTACAGTATACATTTTAAACTTAATACAGTCTGTCTTCAAATTACACAACAAAACTTCACAGATAATGTGGGATACCTGGGTGGCTCAGTCAGTTGAGTGGCGGGTTCAGATCCTGATCTCAGAGTCCTGGGATCAAGCCCTGAGTTGGACTCTGTGCTCAGCAGGGATTCTGCTTGAGGATTCTCTTTCTCTCCCTCTTTCTCTGCCCCTTCCCCAGCTCATGTGTGCATGCTTTATCTTTCTTTCTCTCTAAAATAAATAAATAACTCTTAAAAAAAAAGCCGTCACATATAATTAATGACTTCACAATGGTATAACTCATTTCCTCTCTTCTCATTTGTGGCATCATTGTCATACATTTTTACTTCTACATATATCATAAGACTCCAAATACATTGTTTTCATTATTATTTTAAATAGCTGTTGAAAAAATTTTAATGAGAAAACAATATGTTTTCTATTTATCTACTCATTTACCATTTCTAGTTCTATTTATTTAAGTTGTCTTCTGTGTAATTTTTTTGTTCTGTTGGCAATGCATTCACACAGCTTTCACTTATATGTAAGTGCTTTCATTTTTGAAAGATAAATTTTTCTGGTTATAAAAGTTTAGATTGAAAATTTCCCCCAGAACTTAAATATATATTTTTTTAAGATTTTATTTATTTATTGACACAGAGAGAGAGAGATCATAAGTAGGCAGAGAGGCAGGCAGAGAGAGAAACAGGCGGAGTGAAAGAGACAGGCTCCCCGCTCCCCGCTGAGCAGAGAGCTTGATTCGGGGCTTGATCCCAGGACCCTGAGACCATGACCTGAGCCAAAGGCAGAGGCTTAACCCACTGAGCCACCCAGGTGCCCCCTTAAATATAGTATTATATTAACTTCTGGATTTCATGGTTTTTGATGAGAAACTTGCTGTAATTTTTCTTTGTTCCATTTTTTTATAATTGTCTTTCCTTTTCCTCTGGCTGCCTATAATATTTTCAACTTTATCACTATTTTTTAAACACTTTTATTATGATGTGTTGTGGTTTTCCTTATGCTTGTCTGCTTGAGGATTATTAAGCTTCTTGAGTCTTGGTTTAGAGATAGAGAAAGAAAGTGATTGGAAAGTGGGAGGGCCAGAGGGAGAGGGAGACAGAGAGAATCTTGAGCAGGCTCCACACCCACTACAGAGTCTGATGACATGGGGCTCAATCTCATGACACTGAGATTATGACCTGAGCCAAAATCAAGGGTCAGACACTTAACTGACTGAGCCACCCAGGAATATGATTTATAGTCTTTTTAATTCTGGAAAAATTGTTGGCCACTGTATTTTCATAAGTCTTCCCTCCCTCTCTTTTGTTTCTTTTTTCTTCCTGGAATTCCAGTCACATATATGTCATGTTAGATTCCTTGATGTTATTCTATATGTCACTGAGGATCTTCTTCCTCCTCCTCCTTTAATTTTCATTCTCTTCATACTTCATTTTGGCAAATTCATATTGCATTGTCTTTAAGTCCACTATCTTTTTCTTTTCATTTTCTATTGTGAACTCAAAATATTCCCAGTTATGTGTAAACTCTGGAACTGTTTGCAGCTCTCTGGCTATTATTCTCCTCTTAGAAGCGGTTCTTTGCACAGACTTGTAGAATTTCACCCTATGCTTGTCCAGACTGATATTTAGCAAAATACTAAAGGGGACCCTCTGAATATTTCTGATGCTCTTTCTTTCTCTTTGTTACTCTTTCCTGCACATGCTAACTCCCTCAGCCTCCTTGAACTCAGAACTCTGTTTCCGTTACCCGATGAGAATGAGGGGTTCCTTCTTTTGCACTGAGTTTTGGAAATTACCTCTAGGCATAACTCCTAGGCACTCACAGGATACACCTTATTAGTTCCCTATCACTCAGCCCTCACAGGCCTGTGCTACCTTTTGTTCAGTGTCTGAGATTGTTGTTTTATATATTTTTCACAGTTTTCTAGTTGATTATGAACTGACAGTAAGTCTAAACTTTGTTTATTCCTTATGTATGGGAGCAGAAATCTGCATTTTAATTTTTACCCACAGTTATACATGCACAGTTGAAAAAGCCAAAAAATGTTCCCGTGCTTTTATAAAGCAAAACAAAGCAATGCCAGTTCCCTGTTCTTGACCCAGTTGTTTGCTTCCAAAGGAAATTACTTTCGATCTTGCTGTTAATTGTTCATATTTACTTCTATTTTGCTTATTTTGCTATTTCCCAAGTCTTTATATTTTAAACATTGACTTTGCATGAGAGAGTACAGCAATTTGGCTTTCTATTTATTCTCAACCCTTACTCTATGCATAAAATTTTCCCATATTCCATCTTTCCAATATCATCATACCGTAATTTTCATTGAGTAAATATTCAATAATATCCGAGTATGTTAATATTTTTTGCTGCACCATATAATATGCTATTATTATTTATTGCATGCATTTTTTTAGTTTTCTTGGAGTTCACAACTACCTTGCCTTTTTTTTTTCATCTCCAAAATAACCTCTAGTTAAGTATTTCTCTTTTTGTTATGTTTGAGCACTTGAGGTGTTCTATCTCTACCATCTTATTGAAGAAGTTTCTAGAGCCTAGAGGATCTAATCTGGTTTTGTTACCATCTGAGGTCTGCGTGCAACCTTCTTCCTCTTTAATCATCATCTTAGGGTTACCTTTACCTGTCTCTTAGATTAGGTTCCCTGTTTCCTGCATCCCATGTTTTCTTTTTTCTTCGTTTACCATTTCATTTTTTGGTGGAGCAAATTCTCTTGTAATTACCTGAGAAAGGATACACGAGAGGTAGTCTTGTTTTATTATTTACTTGCTTTTTGTAAAGTTGTTTGTCTTTGATTGATAGTTTTGAAAATTATATTTTATATCATATGTATTTATATATTATAATTATATTATATTTTTATAAATATATTTTTAATATATCTTATTTGTTTGAGAGAAAGTGAATGAGAGAGAGAGAGAGAGAGCACAAGCAGGGGCAGAGAGAGAGAGGCAGATGTGGGGCTGAATTTCAGGACCCTGGGATCATGACCTAAGCTGAAGGCAGATGCTTAACTGATTGAGCCACCCAAGTGCCCCTATTTTTATAAATATTTTTATTTGGTTAATAATATTTCCTCTTTTCCTTGTTTGCTAAGTTTTTTTTCATAAATGGATGTTGAATTTAATCAAATGAATTTTGGGCTCTGTTTATAGATTTAAATATTGGAAAATTATTTTCTCAGAACTTGGAAAGCTTTGCCTCTCTTCTAGCTTTCTTCTGTTTTTTGTTGTTATATTGATCCTTTGCATATGACCTATTTTTTTTTCTTTCCAGAAGTCTTTAGGACTTTTTTTATTTCTAGGGTTTTAAAATTTCATGATGATATATCTTAGTATGTTTTATATTGGTTTCCCAGAATGTGAACTTGAAGCAAATGCTTATTTGCAGTTATTTTACTGGTATTACAAGTCTAGAAATCATGGTGAGAGACAAGAGGAGTGAAGGAGAAAAGAAATATGGCCAATATGAAAATGAACTACTAATGGTTTAATATCATGGAACTATCCTCTTGGATTGAATGCATCTCAGGATCATCCATTTCAGGTAAGGGAAAGGAAAGAAATTTTCCATGAGGTCCCATTTTTTACTGGTGAAAATCTTGCTCTGAGCTTCAAAATAAGTATATGCGTGCATGTCAGATAGAGTTTGGGGCATCTCACTCTTTAATGCCAGTGGAAAGCCTCAGGGCAGGAGTCAAGAAGCATACAGTGCTGGCTTGAGGTGAAACATATGTGAAGCTTGTGGGGGCCTGGCAGAATCTGGTTGTTATAGCAGTGACTGAAATAAGAGACAAGGGAGACCAGGAAGATTTGATGTATTACCTAAGAGATGTCTGATAGAGTGTAGGTCTTTTTGCTTCCATCATGCTGAGTTTTTCATGAGCCCATTTAGTCTGGAAAATTATGTTGTTCAGTTTTGGAAATGTTCCTCAAATTATTTTTTCATAGCTATCTCTTCTCTTTTTTTATGGCTTGTTTGTTTTGTATTCCCTTTCTGGAACACCTGTTAATCAGATTTTGGACCATCTGGCTTCTCCCTGAAATCTTGTTTTCTCCCTATTTCCATATTATGTCATATTGCTTGACTTTTGGAGAAAATTTCTCAACTCTACCTTTTGACTCTTTGAACTTTTTAATTTCTTCTGTCATTTAAATTTCCAAAGAACTTGAATCGTTGTTTCTGAATATATGTATGTATATGTATATGCACATACACATATACACACATGTGCACACACATGCTCCCAGTCATATTCAATGGTCGCAGCATTTGTCTTTGAATTCTCTGGATATTAACTATAGCTCATGTATTGTTTTCTTTTCATGAAAATGAATCCCTTGTTTCCTCTATGTTTTACTTTTTCTTGTTAGTTTTGACCTCTATATTCATATTAGAATAGTTTTCCAGGTGTTTGCTGATTATATGTAAGAGTGGAATTCTGAGAAACCAATTGAAACTTCTCTGTGTAGGGGGTGAACCATTTAATTAAACAGCTCCCAATGTCATTATCTTGATGACTTTTCTTTCTGGCTGGTCAGATTCCTTAGAGAAAACTCTTATAATCTTTGACCTGGAGGGGGTATGACAGGCTGCCAATACTCGGGAATCCAAATGGTACAAAAGGCTAAGAGTCACAACATTTAATATGCAATCTTTTACACATCTGTTTTTTTCCTTTTTCAGGTTAAGACACCCATTTTCAACTGTGTCCAGAGTCCCCTATCTAGACTTCCTCTTTAACCTTCTCCAGAGAATAAACTCTTATCTTCTGACAAGAGGGAGAGGGGATCTTGGAAGTAAATTATTTCTTGAACAGAACAGGAACCAACCATTCTGATTTTAACCCCACCTGCACACTATCTCTAGAGGTACCCAGTGGGAAGTCCCCGAGTCTTTGGGGATGCTGCAGTTTGAAACAAGTTACTTCTCTGCTCTCCTCACTACCAGTTTAAGACTTAGCATCTTGGGCCCACTAGGTCATCCACCTGTTTTCCACCTTCTACAAATTTGTGGGTGGACTCTCCTCTCCTGTTATCTTTGTGGTATTCTTTTCCAAATCTCTTTCTCAAGGAAAGTAAATGTACCCCTGAAAGTCTACTCTTCCTCCCACCATGACAAATAGAAACTTTGTCCAAATTAAGTCTAGAGGTAATTTTACTGTTCATTATATCTTGGAAAATTTATGTCTTCACAACGTATTTGTAGCACAATAGAATTTGTGTTTCATGTATCAACTCTGGCTTACTGAGTCATTATAAGAGGTTGTACACTTAGTACAGTATATGAAATGAGACCTCATTCATGAATTTGTACTCCATCCAGAGTATATTAGATCTCCAAATCCTTCCATCGATTTGATTGTTTTGCTCTACACTTAACTTCTAGGTGAGAGAAACAAAGTCAAATATAACAACCCTATCAGAAATTTAGTTAAAATAAAAATAAACATTCTTATAGAGAATGGGCCCACACTCTACACTTTTTTTTTTCTAAATGACAAAGAGAATTGATGTTCCAAGTGATAACCTTAAGACATCATAGTATTTTCTTTCAGATAAAAATTATGTTCTATCTTTATAAGGTGGAACCTTTAGACAGTTCAGAAAAGCTTTTAATGATGAGAGTGGAGCATGAAGAGATTTCAGGCTGACTGTAAGTCATTCATCGGAATGTTTGATTCTGCAAAGTTATTCTAGCTTTATGGCACAGAAGAAAATAAATGGACAATTGTCCAGAATATTTAACTAAGGAGTGTTCTTAGTTGGAAGAAGCTGAGTCTACAGAATTGTAAGCTTGAGCCCACATCAATAGCACCAAACTATTTTTCACTCAGATTCTGTTTTAGTAATCACTTTGCAATTGCTGCTTCTAATGAAACTTCCAGAATCACAATAAATAACTAAAGCAATTTTCTATGGAAAATTAATACTTTATATGACAATTTTAAAAATCCCAAGAAAACAATTTTGAGACAGACCTTCATCCCTGAGGTTCTCTGGGGGACTCAAAGTAGTGTGAAACAGAGTCCTTGTCCTTAAGAATCTTACAATTTAGTCAAAGAGAAAGACATTATATACAAATGTGAAGTAGGAGACTACATGCCATGTAATGATAGCGATGTTAGTGGCTTCAGGGGTAATATAACAGAGATAGGAAAACTTCATTCAAGAGGTAGGTGAAGACACCAGACCAGAGGAGGAATTAATTAAGATGGTTCTTGCTTTTTTGTTTCTTAGCTTATATTAGGTCTTAGGTAGTAGGAACCCAGGCGAGTAGTTTAGATACAGCAAGTTGGAAGATAGTGGCGGCTCCAATGAGCATATTTTAATATATTTATATAAAATAATTTTATATAAATATTTCTTATATTTATATAATATATATTTTATATATTTATATGATATATGATATATTTATATTTACAGAAACATTTTTATATAAATAATTTTTGTGAAATATATTTCAATAAAATATAATATATATTTTAATGTATAAAATTTGAGCTTCTCAAATTTTAAGGAGATCATAGGCCATATAAATAATATATATTAAATATATGTTGTATATAATAGGTTCTTTCTGGTCACAAAGATCCATCTGAAACTATTTTAAGCAAAAAAACCCAACAATATTCTATTGACTAATGTGACTGACAATGTCAGGGATAGAATGGATCAGGTATGCATGGATTTAGAAAGCTCAGATAATGTCATCAGGCGTTTGTTTCTTTCTGTAGGAGTTATAGTCATTAACTTGGGTCTCATGTGGCTGGCACAGCTTTCTATTTCAGATTAGAGAAATTTCATTATTAGTACCTAGACATAAGATGTGTCTGGGAAGGACTCCATGTTCTTAATTTGTGGACCAGTCATGATGAACAGACGGTGACTGGCTGAGTCTTAATCACACGGGGAAGCAGGGCTTGAGTCTGGTGCCTTAGACCACTTGACCATTTAGAGAATCTCACTTTTAATTACATGGGCTAAAGGAAGAACAGTTTTTTAGTGAAAAGGTGCCCTGGGAAGGAAGAGTCAAGAAGTGTTGTTACAGACCTGAAATGACTCATTTGGTATTAATTTATGCCAATAAACAAATATGGCTGTTTCTTGAATTTCAGGTTGTGTATAATAAGTTTTAGATTTGCACTACTAGACATGAGTGAAAGAATGGACGTTGCAGTTGGGGATAGTATGCATCTTAGATATGAATTATCACATCTTTTAGGTATTTACCATCATCAAAGAACCCACTCTTGAGATATGTTATTCCTTTGGGACTCAGCCCCTACCGTGACCATTAGAAAATTTGGCACTCACAAGGATAAAATGGTAATGAAAAGGGTGAACAGTAAATTCAGTAATTCAGTAGAAACTCAGAATTCTTTCTGGGATTTTTTTTGTTCATGCTTCACGGCACGAGCATTTAGACTCTTTTTTTTTTTTTTTTTTTTTTTTGCCTGAAGATACTGAAGTGCAGTGGTAAGACCTTGGTAGCTTGAGGTGAAGAATCAAATATTCTGAATACCATGTCATGAGAAGAAAAAATACTCATGAAGAGAGGAATTCAAGAGGCTCAGAGTTCAGACTAGAGAAAAGACTTTGAGACATACAAGAACTCAAAGCACAGGGGAAACTTCAAGGCCTGGGGCCAAGGAAGACCTTCACAACTATTGTAGCTTTTCAGATTCAGATTCATTAGGTGGTTCAGGTTTGTATGAGTGAGTGGGGCAATGACTGGGAAAACAGCTTGGAAGGCAGACCAATGGTACGGCCAATTAAATCTTGATCATTAGAAATGCTGCTTAGGGGGTGCCTGGGTGGCTCAGTTGGTGAAGTGACTGCCTGGGGAGTCGGCTTCTCCCTCTGACCTACCATCTCATGCTCTCTCTCACTCTGTCTCTCTCTCAAATAAATAAATAAAATCTTAAAAAAAAATAAATGCTGCTTAGGCTCATCTGGTTATTTAGTAACAACTGTCTTGAGAATGTGTTGAAGTCTCAGAAGGTGCAAGGAAGAGAGCTATAATTAGTTCAAAAAGATCTGCCAGGGGCTGAGTATAGTAGGAGACGTATAGCCCTAAGAATTTCCTCAAAGACATTTGGTAGAATGGTCTAAGGAAACATCTAGAACTCAAATTACAATGTTATTTACAATAGACAAGATATGGAAGTGACCGTGTCCATCCATAGATGAACGGATAAAGAAGATGTGGTATATATACAATGGCACATTAGTCATAAAAGAATGAAACCTTGCCATTTGCAACAACATGGATGGACCTACAGGGTATAACGTTAAGTGAAATAAGTCAGTCAGAGAAAGACAAATACCATATGATTTCCCTCATGTGTGGAATTTAAGAAACAAATGGACAAAGAAAAATAGGGACAAACAACAACAACAACAAAACAGACTCTTAAATATGGAGAAGAAAATGGTGATTACTAGAGGGGAGGTGGATGGAGTGATGGGTGAAATCTATGGAAGGGATTAAGAGCACACTTATTGTGATGAGCACTGAGTAATGGATAGAATTGTTGAATCACCACATTGTACACCTGAAACAAATATGACACTGTAGGGTGATTATGTTAGAATTTAAAAAACAAACTTTTAAAAAGCGCTAAACACAAATATTTGGATTGCTGCATGGAATAGGAAATCAGAATTATAAAATATTTTAATCTGTCAAGTACTGTAGAAATTAAAATGAGAGACATACTAATAGTTTCCACAAGATTATTGATGGGACTGGGGTTTGCAAGAACCTATGGAGGATTATATTGAAAAAATTATGTCAATGACTTAAAAAATCACTTGTTTTTCTAAAAGAATTTGTGCCTGGTAACCAGACAAATGCAAGGGCTGTTATAGCAGACTGCTTCTTAGCAACCAGCCATTGCCTAATCTTGATGTACTTGTCAATTTCAGTTTCTACACAATCAACTTAAGGATGCTACTTTATATACAAAATAACACAAAATTTCCAAGCACCTCTAAAAGTGTTTTTATTCCTTCAGCAATCAAATATGAATTTAGCACCCACTGTATGCCAGGTATGCTAAGCTACAGGATACAAGGCTAGTTATGACGCATTTCCCCTTATGTAGGCTTAGAAATATAATATTTCAGTGTAATAAATGCTGACATAACTCATAACCACAGAACTGTAAGAACAGAGGAAGCAGAGATCCATCCAGCTTTGGGATTTAGGGAATACTTTGTAAAGGAAGTGACATTTGAGACAGGCTTTTTTTTTTTTTTTTTTTTTTTTTTTTTTTTGAGACAGGCTTTTAAGGATTGACTAAATGCTGTTGGTTCCATAATTTCTCCCAATTCACCTGTGGGCTTTAACATTATTTTTTCATAATTGCTTTAATTCTGAGCTTCTTTATAGATAAAGTATGATGAGGAGTTAAACAAAGGAATAATGAGATAAAAAAGAATTTGCTTATTGTAGTTTAGCAGATTACTGAACATCAAAGGATGAGACAAAGCTTTGAGTAAATGGAATTATCTAATTATATGTTGTGTGATGACAGCTTCTTTCTCTTTTTTTACTATTGTGGTAAGAACACTGAACATGAAATCTATTCTCTTAACACATTTTAAGTGCACAATACACACTTTGTAAACTATAAACACAAAGTTGTACAGCAGATCTCTAGAAATTACTCATTTTGAGTAACTCAACCTTTATCCGTATGGCAACTCTTCCTTTCCCATTCCCTGCAGATCCTGACAACATTATTCTACTCTCTGGTTCAAAGGGTTTTACTATTTTAGATACCTCATATAAATGGAATCATGCAATAGCTGTCTTTTGGTGACTGACTTATTTCACTTAGCATAATATCCTCTAGGTTCATCCATGCTATTGCATATGGCAGGATTGCCTTCTTTTTATAGGCTGGATAGTATTCTATTGTATGGATATACCACATTTTCTTTATCTATTCATTCATCAATAAACATTTAAGTTGTTTCTGTAGCCTGGATATTGTGAATAATTGTACAATGAACATGGAAGTGCAGAATTCAATTCTTTTAAATATATATCCAGAAATGGACCTGCTGGGTTGTATAATAGTTCTATTTTTAACTTGAGAAACCTTCATACTGTTTTCCTTAGCAGCTGAGCTATTTTCCTTTCCCACCAATGTGTGCAAGGCTTTCAATTTCTCCACATCATCACCAATACTTATTAATTTTTTTTAATAATAACAATCCTAGTAAGTGTGTGGTGATATCTTCTTGTGGTTCTTATTTGCATTTCCCCATTGATTAGTAATGCTGAGTATCTTTTCATATTCCTGTTAGTCATATGTATGTCTTCTTTGGAGAAATGTCTATTCAAGTCCTTTGCCCATTTTTTTATTGGGATATTTTTGTTGTTGTTGCAGTTGTTCTTTTGCTATTGAGTTTTAGGACCGCCTTATATATTTTGGACATTAATTCCTTATCCAAAATACGATTTGCAAATATTTTCTCCCATTCTGTATGTTATCTTTCACTCTGCTGACTATTTCCTTTGCTGTACAGAAGTTTTTCAGTTTGATGTAGTCCCACTTGTCTATTTTTGCTTTTGTTGCTTGTGCTTTTGGTGTCATGTCCTGTGTGTGCTTTAGTTAAATTGCCAAATACTGACTGCATATTTAGGAACTACAATCTGGAAACCAAATGAAGACCTGAGTGTGGAAGAAGTAAATCCAATGTTTTTCAATAAAAAGATAATATTATATTTCTTAAGTAAATTTGGATTTCTTTGGAAATGGACGTTTTTGTTGAGAGACTATGTAGTAAAGTGGTAAAAAGCACAGTGCTCGAGCCAATCTACCTAGATAGACTATACCTTAGACAAGGTCCTGTGTCTCAACTTTTTTCATCTGTAATATGGAATAATAATAGTACCTATATTCCAGGGTTATTGTAAAGATTAAATGACTTAATGCATGCTAAGTCCTGTATTCCTCACCACATGGTAAGCACTCAGTAAATGTTAACTAGCACTATTATTTTTTTGAGGACCAAGAACTAAACTGTATTAATATCATTATTCAGACTTTATTTTTTTCAGATGTGATAAATTTCCAGATTCTTGTAACTTTAGGCTTCTGGTTAATCAGGTATGAGACATGAGTGTGTGTGGGGTGGGGGGTAGGGGCACATGAGGTATCACGGGTGATGAGATTTGCTTATCTTGTCAATAAAATGTAATTTAAACTTTTTATTTCTCCCACCAAATGCTTTCTCTGACAACCAAGAACAATTCTTTTTCTAAAAAAATTGAGGTCTAATTAACATATAGCAAAATGCACAGCTCTTAAATGTTCAGCTTGAAGATATTTTTAATTTTTTATTTCAGTTTTTTTAACTTAAATTCTTGTTAGTTAACATGTATGGTAAAATTGGTTTCAGGTGTAGAATTTGTGATTCATCATTTACATATAATACCCAGTGCTCCTCACAACAAGTGCTCTCCTTAATCCCCATCACCCATTTAGCCCATCCCGTCTACCTCCCTCTATCAATCCTTGACTTTGTTCTCTATAGTTGAGAATGTGTTATGGTTATGCTTCCCTCTCTCTCTTTTTTCCCCATCCCTCATTTTATAATTAAGGAAATTGAAACACTGATATGATATTCAGCTTGTCAAGGTCACAAGCTAGAAATGAGCCTGCAAGTCCCTGCTTATGAGATTCACAGGGACAATTTTGTTGTTTGAGGTGTATTTTTCTCAGCAGCATGTAATATTTAGTGTCCACTGGGTTTCTCTTCTACATAGTTGGTTTTTTTTTCTATCCAATCATAGGATGTCCATCCTGATACCATATGCTATGATGTATGCCAGGAATTGGCACAACGCTCTGAAACCAAAGGCTTCTTTAACTTTTGTTCTTTCCTACAAGTACAAGGACAAGGTTAGCAAAAACATAGCAGGAAGAACAATAAAGAAGAAGGTAACATAAACATCCTTCTGTTCACCCATTCTCCCTTTGTGCAACAAATATTGAAGAAATCTTATTACCTATCTGGCACTATACTTGGCCTTGGGCCACAGCAGTGAATGAGTTGCAGTTCCTGCCATTGAAGATTTTCAGTTCATGGGGAAGATGGCAAGGAAATAGATGATACGGTACAGAGTGGCAAGTGCTGGTATGGAATTACATTTGTGTTCTGGAAACGGATAAGAGGGGGATCTCCAATACAGACTGTTAAGAGGGAGAAAAATTCCTGATTTTGTCCTGACAATCTCAGAGGTCACACTCTTTGTCTCATTTCTGTAAAAATGACCATTTTATCACTATCTCTGTTAGTAGAAGTTCTAGGTTAAGTGTGGTTGGGTCCATTGCGAAGAATCATACTTGATCTGGTGTCTGCTGGTATGAGATATAGTAAGAAGACTGCTAAGTGTGGGGGTAGGCCAGTGCGTTTTATAGAACATGCACTTAATAAATGGCAACTATTTATAAAGGAATTTACTCAACCAAGGTCGCTTATCTCAGTGGGAATAAAATGTAATACAATGTTTCCCAAAATAAAGGAAGTTAATATTTTTTCATGCTTTAATCTGGGGCCTATAAAATTCGTATCTGCTCAGTCTTAGGCCTTTCTTTTCTCATACTGCAAATTCTACATGGAAATTTATTATTTCAGTTACTACTTAAAGGTGATGACCATCCAATCATATCTCCAGCCTGATCTTTTCTCATGTGTTTCATACCCAAATATGTAGCCAATTGTCTACTGGACATTTCCATTAGGATAGTCCACAACCTCTCAAGCTTAGTATATACAAAAACTTCATTCATAATTATCCCACCAGGGGCGCCTGTGTGGCTCAGTCAGTTAAACAGACGCCTTTGGCTCAGGTCATGATCCCAGAGTCCTGAGACCAAGACCTGTGTCCGGCTCCCTGCTCAGTGGGGAGTCTGCTTCTCCCTCTCCTTTTGCCTGCTGTTCTGCCTACTTCTGCTCTCTCTATCTCTCTGTCAAATAAATAAATAGAATCTTTAAAAAAAAATAATTACCCCACAGGTCTATAATGACTTCTATGCTTCCTAATGTTGAATGTTACTACTATGAATATATTTGCATACAGTGGAGACCAAGAGTTCATCCTTTACTCTCCCTTTCCTCTTTCTTCTTGCTACCTCCCCCCAGTGGCCAAACTAATCAATTCTGAGTCCTGCAGATTCTCAGTCCCCAGTAGCTCTTCCCTCCATTCACTTCTTTCTGATGTCATGACTCTAGTTGAGGATATCATTATCCCTCACATGGATATTGTAGTAGTTGCCTCATGATTGTCCTGCTTCCAATTTTGGTATAATGTGGCTGGAATAATTCTTTTGAGACACCAATATGGCCATATCCCCATTTGTTCTAAATATTTAACAATTTCCTATTGCACTTGGATACAAACCTATCTCCTTCATATGGTTTATTAATATTTATTTTATTTTTTCCTTCATATGGTTGATAAGTAAGCTGACCAGATATCCACTTTCCTGGAATAGTCTCAGTTTATGCTTGTTATTTCAACATAATTCACAGTCCTTCCTTTCACTCACAAATGTGTTCTGCTTTGATTGATAGATTATAAGGTCACCCTACTTATAAGACTTTTTATTATTTGGGTTTTGCATACTTTTTCATCTTGTCTCTCACTAACTCCTATTTATACTCTGTTTGTCTTACTAAATGCCTTTCATTTCTTCTGACATACATGGCTTCTTTTGCTTCCATACATTACTCTCCTCCTGAGCCTCCTTGCATCTTCTTTCAACTCTTGCTAACAGCTGCTCATTCTTCAGGTCACAGTTTAACTATATGTCTGTCCTATTATTGCTCACAGCACCAGAATTCCTGCCCTCTTAGTTCTTATCACAGTGAAGCTTAATTACATATATATTTGTCTGAAGCTACCACTACACCATTAACACTGAGGGTAAGGGTTAGGTCTTCCTTGTCCATGTTTTCTTCAGGATTACTGATTATCCGAGTTACAAAATTGATGCTCTGTTAATGTTTGAAGAGTGAATGAATTTGGGCATATGACCATGCCTACTAGAGTGTCAACACATCTAGGTCTTCAGGTGTGGAGTGGGTAAGTACAAGAGTCAACAAGACAGAGAGGAAGGCCATCTGTGTTGCTTGTACAGTGAACTTACAGCATATTGGCAATATCTTTTCTCCTCCTGGCTGCCAAAAAAGATTTTTTTAAATGTGATTTTACCTGTATCAACAAAAGGCTGGTGGTAGGAGTATGAGCTCACAGGGTATAAGATTACTTTGTCTCTTTCCTACTCTTAGGTCCTCTTATTCTGCTAGGGAAAACCCAAAATGAGCATGAAGCAAGTTACACATTAACTTGTGAAGTGGTAAGTGGTTTGGTACACTTGTATCTCCATTTCTCATGTCCTGTCTGTTTAGAGCACTAGGCTAGGCTTCTGAAGGTGATTCCAAGTTTTCTATGAGGATATTAAAACACACGGTTTTGCTTCCTGGTTGCTCTCTTGTTCTCATTCTAAATTATTTTTCTTTGCCTTAATTAGGCATGAGTAGAGTAGGGGTCCACAAACCATGGCCTGTGGGCCAAATCTGTCCTGCTGTCTGTTTTTGTAAATAAGGTGTTTTTCAAATACTTTATTAATAGCCGTGCCTACTTACTTACATACAGGTTATGGATACTTTCTTGTTGTAATGGCCAAGTTGAATGGTTGCTGTGAAGAGCCTGTAGTTCACAGAACCTAAAATATTTACTATCAGTCCCTTTACAATAAAGTATTGCTGACCCCTGCTCTTATGTCCCAATCTAGGAGACCTTGAGAAAAGTCTAGGAACTTGCTACTCCAAGTGGGGTCTACAGGTCAGCAGTAACTGTGTCCAGGGATGTATTATAAATACAGAAAATCCTGGGCCCAACCCTAGACCTACAGAATCAGAAACTTATTATAAGATCTCAAGGTAATTTGTGTATTCATTAAAGTTGGAGTTCAGTGATCTAGTTGCCTTGGGAGAGTGAGGAGAACCCCAAAGGAAGTCATTCTTGAGAAGGCATTGCCTCTGAAGTGTACAGAAAGTTTGGTTGGTGAGCTACTTTTTATGGGTTTCAAGAGTATTACTATGCTAACAAACAAAAGGTCTTAACCCCAAGGAATAAAACCTTAACAATGGAATCTAAGGACTAAAGAAATTAACAAGGTAAGTATTTAGGGGCCAGAGAGACTCCAAGTACTCCTCAAATGATACCATTAGGCAGCTACATAGTTTGACTGTCAAGGAGGAGGCCAACCCTGAGTAGGTTTTGAATCTGAGAGTAGCTATGAGGGATTAGTGATTCTGGTCAAAAGCAGTTGCTGCTTTATTACATGCCTCAGTGGTTCATTGGTTGCAATGACAAAAATACCCAGTCTCTCTTTGTCCTCCTCACCCTTTCTGATTTATTTCCCGCCATGACTGCAGTTGGTTCTAATAGCTTTGATGGAGAGACGTTTGGTAAATTAAAAAAAAAAAAAAAGTACTTATTTGTTTCAGTGGCCATAAAATGGAAAAAAAGAGTCATGTAAAACAAGACTATTTTTCTATTGCTCTTGAGACATCACACTGGGCACAATTCCTGGAACCCTGCAAGAATTATACTGAACAGTGCGACAGCATGATAGAGACTGTTCCAACACACAAAACAGTTGATTACTATCAAAGAGTGCTTCTATGTGGATACCAGTAAGACCTGTAGAGTATTTTCGAAATTATTTAGGTAGGGAAACAATGAATGTCTCCAACAGCACATGGTGTTCCTCTTTAGGGCAGAAGAGGTGTTTACCCTCCCCAACAGTCCAAAATAAAGTCTGGAGGACACAGAGTGCTCTCTTGTTGTGGTAAATGAGTGGCTCCAGTGTGTCATCCTGGGAAATTCAATCTATCACTGTAACCTTTTGTCACAGTGAGAAACATATAAAAAGTTAGTTTCTCTGTTTTTGTTGCTGCTCCTACGCTAAGATGTTTATTTCACTCACCTTGGGCTAGAGTCCTTTATAAAGGAGGAACACTTTATACACTCTAAATTTATTGGTTTATTAATTGGATAAAAACATACTTTGACTTTTGTGAAACCTGAATAAAGTAGTCCTAGCCACTTTCAATTCACCACCATAATAGGGGACAGACTTGCTTTAGAAACCACTGTTTTGATGTCTCCTTTCCCTGCCCACACTAAACCCATTACTATAGCTATTAAATAATAAGTGTGATGGATTTTGATATAATTTTCTTTATCTAACCTTACTATTTTCTTGATGCAGTTGCAAATGAGTCAGTTAAAATCAAAATTGTGCCTAATAGAAAAAAAGAGAAACAAGAGAGACATGAATACTCTGAAATGGATATTTAAGCCCTTAAAAATGAAACTGGTTGTACAGATTCATCAAAGTCATCTCTTAGCTGAGCTGGGTTGGGGTTGCTTGCCCAAGGGGGCTTACAGATCGAAATTTCAATTGTGCCCTTAGTACTTCTGATGACGCTATGCCCCGTAGCTCAGGGAACAATTATACAGACTTAGGATTCTGGTCTGTTGCAAGTTGTTCTTACCAAATCCTTTGCTGTCACTAAATACAGTGTCCATAAATAGGGAATGGAGACTACCTACAAATGTTCCCCACATTGAGGGAAAGTCCACCTCCCCTTTTTGTAACAAGTTGTTCTGATCTAAACGAACTCTCTTAATGGGTGAATGATCCTCTCTCTTTGCCTATTAACTTATTTTAAAGTATCTAAGATTCCAGTTCAGCAAATAGTACCTGCTCTAGGCCAGGTCCTGTGTCAGCATGGGTCCTGCAATTACCCTCTTGATTATATTATAAGACTCAATTTACAGATGAGAAAAGAGACTCACGATGGGTAGATATTCTAAACATTACACCGTGTTGCATTGTGTTATGTGTCGGTTAAAAAGACCTCCTTTATCCATTCATTACGAACAAGTAATGATTAAGGCAACTACTATATAACATGCCAGACACTGTACTCAGTGTCGGGGGTAAAAAGGTAAACGAGTCACTATTTTTGCCCTATAAGGCTCCATGCCAAGCTGGAAGATAAGGATTTTATTTTTCATTACCAGTTTGAGTTGCTGTTGTTTTTTAAATCTCTTTTTGTTGCTTTTACTTGGCATTAGGACTGTACTTGCTATATGGCCCATGCCTAGTAAGACCTGTGTGGAGTGGCTTCGGCAGAGCCTTTGCTCTTTCAGTGTTTCTACTTCATGACAGAAATAATCGACACGGAGATGACTAAGTGACTCTAAGGCAATGATACATGTGCTCATTAGGGACACCAGCTCACTAATCTAAGAATCTCAAATTTAGAAAAATAACATCCATCAGTAAGTAAAAATGAACTTCTAAGTACCCAAAATAGAAGTCACTGAGTCTATTTACTAAGCTCATGTACTTTATTTGCGGGAAAACAATTCAGGCCCTCACTTTGAGCCAATTTCCTCTAATCTTGTACAAAATTTTAACATGATTGGATATGTTTGCAGTTTACAGTAAATTTAAAAAGGAACTTGTGTATCCTTGGGCATTGGAAGGACAAAAGAAGAGATTAGATTACCCCCAAAAAACTTATTATAATTTTGCTGAGGGCTGACTTTGTCCCCCTGCACTGGGAGATACTATAGAAAATGTATTTAAACAACACAAACACACTTGGTTGGACTTTCCCACTGAGTGTGATTGACTTTAACAGTTTGTTTTTAAAACCACTGTAGTTTTTCTTGAAAATAACTGCATCCTTAACCGTGTTGCTCCATCTATCATCTCTCACTGGTTGGGGGCCACTGACATGGCTCTAGAACATTGCTAATAGCTCCAGTCAGGTGCTAACTACAGTGTTTCTGTAAACCAAAAGAGAATAGTTTTCAACCTTACAAGCCCTGCCTCACCCCCAGTTTCACAGGGACATGGACTGGAGGTAGAAAACATCAAGCTAGTTTCACCATCTTTTGGCAAAGCGGAACTTCCTGGAGGCCTGCCTAAGGGGCCGCATGTTGTCAGTCACTAGACGAGGCTTCTCCAGGCTATGGCTGCACTGATGAGAAATGAGCCCATGAATCAGAAGAGAACAATGGACCAGCTAAATTCAGGAGTGAAACTGCTAGCCATCCGGGCAGAAGGATTATGGATTTAGGTATTAAGAATTTCCAATTCCAGGTGGTACAAGGATTAATTTATTCACGTGTCAAGAGTCTTTTTCTATAGCAGCATGGGACTAAATGTTTCTGAGAGTGCTTTATAAACGGCTGGTGGCTTGGAATGGTGACTCTGTTCTTAAGAGAGAAAAAAAAGGAAATGGAAAAGGGTACCAGGAACACTTCATTTTCACATTTCAAAGAACTCTAGTATGTTAGTTACCTAAGAAAAAGTGGATCTTAGAATCGCAAGATGAAATACCAGGTATAAATTCTTGTTTTTCTTTGAATGATGTAGAAAAAGGATGTTTTGTGTTCTTATAACTTTTAAGAATGTCATCTGTGGACACTGAACAATTTAGAATCTTGACAGAGCAAGACAAAATGGAAAGAACAAGAAAGACACTGTTGATCTCTTGTTTTGCATGCATATGTTCTGCATGCTAGTCTCATGTTTTTCTAACTCATTTGGATGAGTTGGCCCTTCTGCACAGATTAACATCTCATGACCAGATGACTGAGAAACAAACATCTGTTGGCAAGGATGGTGAGACAAGCATGGTCTGATGGATACCACTGGATGAAAACAAGACAAGGAATAATAGACTTGGCTCACTCTCAGTGAGTCTCTATGTCTAATAGGAAACTTACATTTGACTGTTTTTGAGTCTCTATACTTGAAATCAAATATTTAGGTTTAATGTAGTTTGGTATTTGAAGAAATTAGTAGAATCGGGGATTTATCTACCCAATGATTAAGTATCTAAGGCACAAGTTGCCTTAAAAAATGATGAATATATGTGATATTCATATAACAAAGTTTCTCAACTGAATTTCTCCTTTGACTAATGTATATCATCATATATTGTATTTTCTGGGATTTTATAAAACTTGTAGCTGACCCAAATATTTGTACCTTACCTTCTCTCTTAATGCTCAGTCCATAAATCATCATCATCACCAGCAGCAACACCATCATTCTCATCTTAATCTTTGCCATCATGATTATTGGGAGCGGGTTTGGTTCTTGACACATATTAACTCATGGATAACTACCAATAATCCAATGCGGTGTACATTATTATCCTTGTTTTCCGGATAAGGAACTGAAACACAAAAAGTTAATAATTTGCTCAGACTTACACAACCCATACATATCACTGAGGGCAGTCTTTTAAACATTATTCTATATTGCCTTAGACCTGGTGAGACCTTAAGGAAAGTTTAATGTTAACCCTTTATTTTGCGAAATGAGGAAACTAAGGACCATAGAGAAGAACTGACTTTCCTTTGGTGCTCAGCCTGTTCTTGAGAGAGATTTGACTAGAACTCACATTCCCTGATTTCTAGTACTGTGCTCTTTCTAATATTATAATTTTCTCCTGTTTTCTAGGTGGTATAATCTTCACCAGAATGTCCATTTCATAGGATAAAGAGAAAGAAACTGAAACTCTCCATTCTTCTATCAACAAAATATTTGCTAGAGATGGAGACTCAGGCTGTTGATCAAAACAGAGTTCTGGGAGTATTTTTACATTCATTGCTTACAATGAAGTCCTGGATATTTCATGTATGGCATAGAATATCATTGATCTTTTTGTCTCTTAGGAAAGCCTTTTTGTCACCAATGTACTTAATAATGCAGGGTAGTAGCTCAGTATTCTTAAACCCATTCTCTCTCTCTCTCTTTTAAAGATTTATTTGTTTATTTGAGAGAGAGAAAAAAAATGAGAGACAGAGAGAGAGAGAGACAATGGAGGGAGGAGGGGCAGAGGGAAAGGGAGGGAGAGAACCTCAAGCAGACTCTGTGTTGAGCATGGAGACTGACATGGGGCTCATCTCACAAACCTGAGATCATGACCTGAGCTGAAACCAAAAGTTGTTTGCTTAACTGGCTGAGCCACCAAGGCGCCCCTACACCCATTTTCTTTGCTGTCATTTGTAAATGAGTCATGTTGAGTTATGTTGCAAAAACATATATAGTATGCATTCTTCCTATCTAAAACAATAAAGTTAAATATCCACATCCCTGGAACAAAGTGGAACAGTACTTGAGAAACTCTGGACAGAACTTGATTTGCCTCGTTGAGTCCTTGGAGGGTTTAATTCCCAGCCAGGACTAGTTCTTTAGGCGTATGGAAGATAAGTGACTTTTTTTGAAAATGGAAAACTCATTGTTGGTTAATATCTGTTAAATACAGTTAAAGATTCAAGTACACTAAAGAACACGTGGAAAACGTGCTTTCTGTGCATTAATAGCTGGCATTCTAAAAAAATCTGAAAGGGAGCGTATTCCAGCGTTTTAGAGTGCCAGTGGTTTTAATTGTGAAATCTGTTGAACATGGGCCTTCTTATAAACTTTGTTAATTACAGAACAGAACTTCTGTATGAAATTGAACTCATTTTAATCCTTCTTTGTGATGGGAAATTTAGATTATAAAGTACCCAAAGGACTTCATTAGGAGGTAGCTTCACTTATAAGCAGGGCATCAATCTACCCATTTTACTTTGAGCAAGATTCAAACTTATGGGTAAAACGTTCCCTTGAGGTAAGGCAGATGCCTTGAGAAGTTGAATTAATAACTATTTAGAGTAACTGCTTATGATTCATGAGCTAAGTGAGGTTATTTTCCTGTGGCTTACCAGACCATCTGTAAATTGGCCTGACACAGGGCTTCAAAAGAATAAATACATAATAAGAAATTCAGAGTTAAATTGAGGTTGTTTTCTTTACTTAATTTGAAACCTCACTTTCTGGTTTTTTTTTTTTAACCCAATCAAGTACCTTTCTAGCTTTTTATCAAATACTTCTTTTTTTAAATTAACACATAATATATTATTTGTATTGGGGCACAGGTCTGTGATTCTTCAGTCTTACACAATACCAAACACATCTTTTTTTTGAGCTCTCAGATGTTGACTATAGGTTAATTTCAGCATATAAATCTTAACATATTGTAAACAAGTACATATTTCTCATTTATATATATTTCTCAATATTTGAGTATATCGAGTAGATAAAGTAGAAACTATATGTGTCTGGGAAACTCAGAGGAAAATAATAAAATAACTTAGTATCATATAACCATCAGGTCCTTGACTTCTCTATCCTCCTTTTACAAATAAGCTCTCAATGAATTGATTTGTAAGACTCTCTATATTTAACAATAAATGGAACACATAGCTTTGTACAATTCAAACAACACAGAAGTGAATAAAAAATTAGAGCAATTACCCACTGCCACCCCTTATTTTCCCAGTATTTAAAAAATGTAAAAGCCTAGACCCTCTTTCACAAACACACCTAGATGTGTGCATACACATACATATGTCTGGTTTTTGTCTTATAAATATTGGGATCAGATTACACTGATTGTATGTGTTTTTCTAATATTAAAAGTGAACATTTATAAAGAATAAATTAATGTTTTCACAGCTGCACACTATTCCATTACCACTTATAAAATTATTTTCTTGTTGTTAGATATCAAGGTCATCTTTGATACCTTTTTTTCTGTAAGAAATGCTTCCTGATGAAGACGTCCTTGTGAATTTCCCAATAACATTCATCATTTCAATCTTAATAGGTTTCATTTATACTTGATTCAAAATTCAAAAGATGCACACGAGCATATGGTGAAAAAGAATTTTCACTCTAGCTCCTCTATTTCCCAAGCATTCAGTTTTCTTCCCGTTCCTCTGAATCCTTTCAGAGATTTTCTGTGTGTGTGTGTGTGTGTGTGTTTGTGTGTGTGTGTGTGTGTTTATGTGTGTGTGTGTCAGGGAAGGGGGAAATGTATACAAAATTTCCCCCCACAAATATTACCATAATCTATATACTCCTGTGTATTTTGGTTTTTAATTTAATAATAGAGTTGTCTGTTTAATCTGGTTATTTCTTTTTACTGATTCTGAAGAATTTCCTTATATGGAGATAGCACAATTTATTCATCCTATTAAATATTAAATAGTCTGTTATTAAGTTGTTTTCCATCTTTGCTATTACAATATAGTGAATATCTTTATATGCATACCATTTTCATAGGTGTTCATGTATCTGTAGCACCATACGTAAGTGTGGAATTGTTGGATCAAAGAGTATGTGCAATTTTATTTTTGAAAAATTAAAAGTTTTAAGCTTCTTCTGTAGAGTGATATGCTAATATGGTTTTCAACCAACAATGTGTAAGAAATACCCATTTTCATAATTTATTTTACCTAATGCATTTTCCCTTCAATTCTGCCAAACATAATCCCCCCACCCATTTTTTTCTCTCTCTCTCTCTTATCATGGCCAAACTGGTAAATGGAAATGAAACCTCATCATAATTCTGTTTACTATTTTTTAAAAATTATCAGTGAAGCCAAACAATAGTTCGTGTGTCTAAGAACCAATTTTTAAAAAATATTTTCTATTAATGTTTGACTTCTGTTTTTTTCAATTTGGTTCTTGGACTTTTCTTACTGAGTTACATAAGTTCAAGGCTTTTGTTCTTTTATTAGTGACATTGGTTGCAAATTCCTACCCCCTCTTTCCCCAAAGTTATCATTTGTCATTTGAGTTTTGGTCATTTTTGCAACGCAGAAAGTCTTATTTTTACGTAGGAGAATCTAACATGTATTTTTAGTGGTTTCTGAGTTTTGTTTGATATTTAGAACGTTTATTTCCTCTTCCAAATTATTTGAAAAATCACTTGATCTTTTTTAGTATTCTATGAATTATTTAATTCTATGAATTAATTTTTTATCACATTTAGGTCTTTCCATCTGGAAATTATTCTATTTCTTTTTCTCTATCAACTCTTCATTCCACTTTTATAGATTAAACACTCAACTTAGATGACACAAATCCCTACTTACTAGGTTTGAGGACCTCAGCAACTTCATTAGTCTCCCTCAGTTGTCTTTTGGATATACTTAAGGGCTCATTTCATGAATCATCTTAAGTATGAGGCGAGATAATTCCTTGGCTATTATCAGAGCTTCTGGAGTCAGGCAGATTCATTTAAATTCTGGCTCTTATAGTTACTAGTTGTGGCACTTTCAGAAAATGTGAGTAATGCTAATGGTCATAGTAGCAGTAATGCCTACATCATAAGGTCTCTGAGAGTGTTAAATGAGATGACAAATGTCATGCCTGCTACACCGTAAGTGCTTGGCAATGTTAACCATGAAAATCATCATCATCACTATTGACATAGCTATTAATAATTAATGATTTTGTTGTTATTAATATTATGACCATTAAAATCAGTTTGGTAGGCACAGTTCCATTGAGATAGCTGCCCTTGCTGGTCTGGAAAGGAGCCTGAGTGATGACAAAGGTGTATAGAGTGGGAATGGCATTATCGCAGAGGCTGTCTGTGGACACGCCATGCTCCCAAAGTTACAATATTTTGGTGCTGGATTATGTTAAAAGGGAGGGAAAGGGCCTGTTTCTATTGCACATTGCCACCTGCGCCCTGAAGAGTCTTGCTTATGCTCAGTGTCTTGCCACATTTCCCTAATTATGAGATTCAAACCCAGGTCAGTAGGCCTGGTGAGTAACACATACAGGAAAATAAAGGAGAGTATATTTATGACCCTCCAGAGGGTAAAACCTTCCTGGGGATTCACAAAATTCATAAATTAGGAAGGAATTCATCAACTGATTTATATATTTAAAAGTGGAGAATTTGTGTTCAATAGACATCAAAAACAGAGTTAAAAAACAATTGTCAACCTGACAAAAATTTTTGCTACATGTATACACAAAAAGATAACAGCCTTGGTATCTAAGGTTTCATGCAAATTAAGAAGGAAAAAAACAACCTAATACAAATCTTATAAAGTATAAGTGGTTAATAAACATGTTAAAAATGTTCAAATGCAAATTCAAACGGAGCCATATTTTTGCCTTTCAGAAGACAAACCCTTAGAATATTTATAAGTCAAGAGGATGGGTACATTCCACGTAGAAATGTAATTTGGGAGTACCAAAAAAATTATACTGTACATACACTTTGAACAGACAAATGCCACTTCCGGATATCTTTTTCACATACATAGGTGTGCACTAAGACTAATTAATAATTAATAAGACCACATCAGAAAGAAAAAGTAGAAAAAATCTAAATATCTATTGATAGAAGAATGGTTGATATGGAGCATTATAGAATGGTTAAAAATCATGTGGTTAAGTCCCGATGAAAGGTTTCTCAAACATGTTATTATACAATAATAATATATATTTAACAATATTATAAGCAAGTTGCAGAATTCCAAGTGTGATTCCATAAATGATAAGAAATCCTTCAGACAAAAGTATATATCATATATCTAACTATATAGAAAAATGTCTGGAAAAAAAGCACACCTAAAATGGAAATGGAGTGCTTCTGATAATGAGAGTAGGGTCCATGGTGGGGGGAGCAGCAGAAAGTAAGAGAGAGTTACACTTTTATTCTCTACACCTCTCTCTCTTGTTTATTATTTTTTTTTTAAGATTTATTTATTTATTTCAGAGAGAGAACTGCACGAGTTGGGGGAGGGGCAGAGGGAAAGAATCCTCCAGTGGACTCCCCACTGAGCACAGAGCCCCATATGGTAGGCTGGATTCTACCACCTCAGGAGATTACAACCCCAGCAGAAACCAAGAATCAGGTGCTCAGCGGACTCAGCCACCCAGGAGCCCCCTTCTCTATTTAAATGGGTTATGACTAGAATATATTCACGTGTACTTGTATAACTAAAACAAAAACAAAAACAAAACAAAACAAAACACCCCACATCAATGTTATCCTTAGACAGTCCTGCTTGCTATGAAGTTTACTGGAATGAGTACTTCCAAAATTTCACCCAAGGTAATTTATATTTTCACAATACAATTGGAAATTCAAATACAAGATCACAAATAATCGGGACGTGTAGCAGGGTGATTCATAAAGCACTAAATTCAGGACTGGCTGCGGCATAGTACATATTTTAAGTTAATGCCAAGGGCCTCATTAGAGCAGGAGCCGGTTGGGTCGAGGTGGTTTTGCGGACACACCACGTCCAGCCCTGTCACACTGAATGTCATACTGCAGCAAGGAGTGTGATACTCTGAGATGGACCTTTCTTCTCTGCTGCGCTCTACTGAACTTTTGCTCCTTAACATATGAGAAAAACAGTGCAGAATGAAACTTCCCTGGTATTATTAAAATTGTGAAACGGACTTCAACCCGTTGTTTGGCAAAGTCGTTGCACAAGGACGTCGTTAATCTTTCTTGAAATTTCATGAGAAAGAGATTGATGCCCTAATATCCCTCAGTGTTCTGCCTCTAAGACTGACCTCTTTGGTCTGTCCTTTGTTTTCCTGCTTTTCACTAAGACTGGAGTCCAAAAAATATTTCACTTTCCTCTTCTCTGTTCACACTAGGCGTAGAAGCAAAATAAAAATGAAAACACGGCGGTAAACAGTGGTGTTTCTCTGCAGCGGCAGGAAGTGTCAAGGCAAGAGGAGGGCTGGGACGGAATAGTAAGTGTATGTGTGCCCCATCCCAGGGGGGAAGCTCCATTCGGCTCCCACTGGTAGTTACCGTGTTGGAATAGAAATTCAGAGCTTCAGATGTTCTTATTGTCAAAGAGAAGCAAAAAAAAAAAAAAAAAAAATCCTAATGATATGTGATTTTTACCAATTTTTAAATATTGAGAAGTAAAAAATAGAAATATAAGACATAACATATAAAAATCATTTAGCCATAAGACATATGAAAGCCAAATTTAGCTTATGGGCTGCCGCTCTGCCATTTTGGATATATGTTGTTCCGTGTTCTGAATGTGTTTCATCACCGGTTTCCAAACAAGGCAGTGTGTAAGGATTACCTGTGGAAGTTACAAAAAAATACAGATAGCAGGCCTCACTCAGTGTACCAGATTTGAAACTAGTTTTTAACAATCTCCCTTGTCTACTGTAGACAGCTAGCCCAGTAAGACCTTCTGACTAGTGGCTCATCAGCTATAACTGGAATGACAGATGGGATCCATATTGAATGCAAATCCAATCCCTTAATGGTCCACGGTTTAGGGCAGGGATTGGAGGAGGACTACCACATTATGTCCAGGTGCCATGGGAAAGGATGGGTGATCTTTTAGTGATGCCTCCTTTGGGCACAGGGGAGGGAAATGAGAACATGTGCAATTTCTTTGCTAACCATGACCCATGGGGTAGGAGTTATGGTTTCTAAAATATTTAAATTCCTCCATGATGTGACCCCACCTTCTTCTCTAGTTTCATCATGCACTATATCCTGCCTCTTACGTGAGGTTCCAGCAACATACTTTTACTTCCCTGTGGCTTTGGTTTTGTGGATTCCCTCACCCACCTTTCCCTTTCTGGCTGACTCCTGTTCTCTGTTTAGGGCTCAGCTTGGACATCTACCTTCCAGAGGTGGATTTTTTCAATCTCTTCTTTCATTTCAGAATGGATTAAGTGACTTGTGCTTCTTCTTAAAAGCATCCTAAGACTATCTCCATCATAGTATGTGCCTCATATTATTAAAATGATCAGTTTTGGGGCACCTGGGTTGCTCAGTGGGTTAAAGCCTCTGCCTTCGGCTCAGGTCATGATCTCAGGGTCCTGGGGTCGAGCACCGCATTGGGCTCTCTGCTCAGTGGGGAGCCTGCTTCCCTTCCTCTCTCTCTGCCTGCCTCTCTGCCTACTTGTGATCTCTGTCAAATAAATAAATAAAATCTTTAAAAAAAAAGAAAGAAAAGAAGAAAAGATCCATTTACATTTGCCATTTCCTCCCTAAACTGGAAGCTTTCTCATCTTGAATATCCTCATACATGTGTGATTTCACAGAGTATTATCAATTGTATATCTAAACTACATATGGCACATTTGCAGTGCTCAATTAATATTTATTAAATTGAACTTTGCCATTTGTATTATATGTATAGCCCTGTAGTATATATATTTGCATTGAAGACACTTCTTGCTGAATTTTGTTTAAGGACAAGGTATCTGGAAATACGGATGTTAAAAAAATGTTAAAGCATAAAAGTCCCTTAGAAATTATCTTATCAATATGTTTTTCATGTAATTACGTCTAAGAGGTTTCAAGAATCAGACTGTCTGGGTTCAAATTCTCACTCTGCCACTTCCTAGCCATGTGCACTTAGATATAAATTCTAAGCTTCAGATTCTGATGTGAATATGATGAGGCCAATAATATTAGCTACCTTATAGGGATAATACGTTGGTTCAATGAGAAAACCTACTTTCAGGGCTTGATAAAATTCTTATCATGTTGCAAAGATTAAATAATGTTAGTTGTCATAATAAATTAAGTAATTTACCCTCAAAATAACAGTCTTAGTGGAAGTGCCAGAAGGAGAACCCAGTTTGTTATTTTAAACAGTTTGATTGGACCCTGTTCCCAGGGGGCCCCCACAGGTTTGTCCCACTGAGCGGGGCTCCAGCCAGATAACATACTGGATCCCCTCACAGGGCAGAGTTTGACATTCTCCTGGATGCACAGGGGACCGTTGCTAAGTCGGGGCAGAGGACACCTTCGGCCCAGGGAATCCTAGCCTGCACACTGTCCACACCATGCTAGCTCATCACTCACTGCCAGGCTGCAGGGGGTGGGAGCTTGGCCTGAAGCCCCTCCGCTGGCTGCGAGGGCTTGAACAATGTGTGTGCCTTTGGGAAGCTTCTGAGCATGTCCTCTGCACCCAGGCACTGTCCAGGTCTGTGCTGGGAGACACCTGAGAGTTGCATTCCTAGGTAGTGGGAGCCCACCTTATCAGGTCTGGTGAGGAGGAGTGGTTCCCCAGCAGAAGAGGAGTACAGAAGAGGAAACCATCATCTTGTCTTGGAGTGGATCTCAATAGAGAATATCTCCAACAGTTGGTCTCGAGGTATGAAGTAGGGAGCTGTGATACTGAGGGCAGATATTGGAAGATTAACAGAAGGGGGAGGAAGTCTCCAGGATTCTGCCCCATGTCAGTGCAAAAACTACCCAGGCTAGAGACCAGCCACAGAATTGCAGACCAGTAGCGGTGGGGAAAGGACTTTAGGGCAGCCTCCCCAGACTAAACACTGGAGCTAGTGGGGTGCAGGTGTGAACTGGGGGCAGCTTGCGGTTTTAGAAGCACAAAGGGCAGAGACCTGCCTGGCCCTGGGAGTGTTGCTGTGAGGCACACACCCCAGGATGCTGTGGTTTTTAGCAGCACAGACAGAAATGGAGGCAGTGTGGCCGGGAGAGCTCAGTGAAGAGCAGACTGTGATCTCTCTGTTTTGAGACAGAAATTTGGATATGGCCACTTCTGCTTTGACCCTTGGAAGAGATGTGGAAAGCTGCCAGAGAAAGCTGCCAGAGAAAAGAGCCCCCATAAAACCGGTTTTCACTGAGCCCATCCCCCTCCCTCAGGGGGCAGGGCAAATCTGCCCAAACAGGGTTACCTAAGTAACAGCATGGCAGTATCCTCCCCCAGAAGACAGGCTGGAAGAACAAGAGGCTGACAACCCTAAGGTCCCTATAAAACAGGTGCATCTTGCTTGGGTTGTGGTCAATAATTTGGGCTCTGCACATTTCCTCAACCACCCCTCAACAGAATGACTAAGAGGAAGAACCCCCAACAAGAAAGAACCAGAGAATGTGGCCTCTGTCACAGAACAAATGGATATGAAAATAGCCAAGATGTCAGAAATAGGCTTTGGAGTAATAATTATCAAAGCAAAATCTAGGTTTGTGAAAAATATTAATGACAATATAGAATCTCTAAGGTCAGAAATGAGACCTAATCAGGCCAAACTTAAAAAATGCTATGAATGAAATGCAGTCTAAACTGGATACTCTGACTGCCAGAATAAGCAAGACAAAAGAATGAATAGTGAGCTAGAGGATAAGATGATAGAAAAGAAGGAAACTGAAGCAACATGGAAAAAACAAATTAAAACCCAAGGAATCAAACTGAGAGAGATTAGTGACCCAATGAAACATTCTAATATCAGGGGCGCCTGGGTGGCTCAGTGGATTAAGCCGCTGCCTTCGGCTCAGGTCATGATCTCAGGGTCCTGAGATTGAGCCCCGCATTGGGCTATCTGCTCGGCAGGGAGCCTGCTTCCTCCTCTCTCTCTGCCTGCCTCTCTGCCTACTTGTGATCTCTCTCTCTGTCAAATAAATAAATAAAATCTTTAAAAAAAAAAAAGAAACATTCTAATATCAGAATTATTGGGATCTCTGAGGGGGTGAGAGGTCTAGAAGATATATTTGAGCAAATCATAGCTGACAACTTCCCTAATCTGGGGAAGGAAACAAGCATTCATATCCAAGAAGCAGAGTGGACCCTCTCAAGATCAAGATCGATGAGGACAGACTGATATCATGACATAATAATAGAACTTGCAAATCTTATATCCAAGGAAACAATCTTGAAAGTGGCGAGGGAGAAGAGTTTTCTTTTTTTTTCTTTAGGATTTTATTTACTTATTTATTTGATGACAGAGATCACAAGTAGGCAGAGAGGCAGGCAGAGAGAGAGAGGTGCCAAGCAGAGAGCCTGATGCAGGGCTAGATCCCAGGACCCTGATCATGATCTGAGCTGAAGGCATAGGCTTAACCCACTGAGCCACCCAGGCACCCCGGGGAAGAGATTTCTTATGTACAGAAGGAGGAATATCAGAATAACATCAGACCTGTCCACAGAGAACTGGCAAACCAGAAAGGGCTCGCGAAACATATTCAGGGTACTAAACGAGAGGAACATGCAGCCAAAGATACTTTATCCAGCAAGGCTGTCAATCAGAATGGATGGAAAGACATTTTCCAAGACCAGCAGAAACTGAAAGAATATGTGACCACCAAGCCAGCCCTGCAAGAAATAGAAGGGGGCTTCTATAAAAGGAGAAAGATCCCAAGAGTGATATAGAACAGAAATTTACAGAGAAATTTACAGAGAAAATCTGTAGAAACAAGGACTTCACAGGCAACATGATGACAATAAAATCATAACTTCAATATGCTCCCATAAAATAACACTGAGTTGCAGATTGGATAAAAAGACATCACCCATCCATATGCTGTCTATGAGAGATCATTCTGAACCTAAAGATACATCTGGACTGATAAGTAAAGGGATGGAGAACAATTTTCATACCAGTGGACCTCAAAAGAAAGCTGGGGTAGCAATTCTCATATCAGACAAATTAGATTTTATGCTAAAGACTCTAGTTAGAGATACAGAAGGACACTGTATCATTCTTAAGGGTCCTATCAGACAAATCAGATTTTATGCTAAAGACTCTAGTTACAGATATAGAAGGACACTATATCATTCTTAAAGGGTCTATCCAACAAGAGGGTCTAACAATTGTAAATATCTGTGCCCCAACACGGGAGCAGCCAACTACATAAGCCAACTGTTAACCAAAATAAAGAGACATATTGATAATAAGACCTTAATAGTAAGAGACCTCAACACTCCACTCTCAGCAAGAGACAAGTCATCTAAGCAGGAAATAAACAAAGACACAAGAGCTTTGAATGACACACTGGACCAGATGGACCTCATAGATATATACAGAACATTCCACCCTAAAACAACAGAACACTCAGTCTTCTTGAACGCACATGGAACTCTCTCCAGAATAGATTACATACTGAATCACAAATCAGGTCTCAGCTGATACCAAAATATTGAGATTACTCCTTGCATGTTTTCAGACCACAACGCTTTGAAACTGGAACTCAATCACAAGAAAAATTTTGGAAGAAATTCAAACACTTGGAAGCTGAAGACCATCCTGCTTAAGAATGTCAAAGAACTTAGACAATTCATGGAAACCAATGAGAATGAAAACACATGGTCCAAAACCTATGGGATATAGCAAAGATGGCCCTAAGGGGGAAATACATAGTCAGCCTAGCCTCAAAAAAAATTAACTTTATATCATATATATGTGTATATATAAAATATATTACATAATATATAATATATAACAAATTAATTTTGTATCTTAAAGAACTGAAGAAAGAACAACCAATAAAGCCTAAACCATGCATGAGAAGAGAAATAACTAAGATTAGAGCAGAAATCAATGAATTAGAAACCAGAAATAAAGTAGAGCAAATCAATGAAACGGGAAGCTGTTTCTTTGAAAGAATAAGATTGATAAACCACTGGCCAGACTTATCTAAAAGAAAAAAGAAAGGACCCAAATTAATAGAATTATGAATAAAAGGGGAGAAATCATGACTAATGCTAAGGAAATAGAAATAATTATTAAAGATTATTATCAACAACTGTATGCCAATAGATTAAGCAACCTGGAAGAAATGGATGCTTTCCTGGAAACCTATAAACTACCAAGACTGAAACAGGAAGAAACTAATAACCTGAATAGACCAATCACCTGTAATGAGATTAAAGCAGTGATCACCCCCCCTTCCCGAAATAAAAAGAGTCCAGAGCCTGATGGATCCCCTGGGGGAATTCTACAAAACATTCAAAGAAGAAATAATAGCTATTCTCCTGAAGCTCTTTAAAAAAATAGAAACAGAAGGAAAACTTCCAAACTCATTTATGAGGCCAGCATTACCTTGATCCCCAAACCAGGCAAAAACCCTATCAAAAAGGAGAATTACAGCCCAATGTCCCTGGTGAATATGGATGACAAAATTCTCAAACAAAACCTAGCTAAGAGGATCCAACAGTACATTAAAAGGATTATCTATCACGAACAAGTGGGATGTATCCCTGGGATGCAAGGGTGCTTCAGCATTCGCAAATCAATCAGTGTGATAGAATATATTATTAAGAGAAGTGACAAGAACCATATGGTCCTCTCAACTGGTGCAGAAAAAGCATTTGACAAAAATACATCATCTTTTCCTGATTAAAACTCTTCAGAGTGTAGGGGATAGAGGGAATATTCCTCAATTTCATTTAAAAAAACTAGGAAAAGCCCACAGTGAATATCATTCTCAATGGGAAAAAGCTGAGAGCATTCCCCTTAAGATCAGGAACATGACAAGGACACTCACTTTCGCCACTATTATTCAACATAAGAAGTCCTAGCAACAGCAATCAGACAACAAAAAGAAATAAAATGTATTCAAATTGCCAAAGAAGAAGTCAAACTCTCTCTCTTCACAGATGACATGAATTTTTATGTGGAAAACCCAAAAGACTCCACCCCCAAATTACTAGAATTCATACCAGCAATTTAGTAATGTGGCAGGATATAACATCAATGAACAGAAATCGGTTGCTTTCCTATACACTAACAATGTTACTGTAGAAAGAAAAATTGGGGAATTGATTCTATTTACAATAGCACCAAAAACCATAACACGTCTTGGAATAAACCTAACCAAAGTGGTAAAGGATCTATACTCTAGAAACTACATAACACTTATGAAAGAAATTGAAGAAGACACAAAAAGATGGAAAAACATTCCATGCTCATGGATCAGAATAATAAACAATGTTAAAATGTTTATGCTCCCCAGAGAAATCTATACTTTCAATGCCATCCCTATCAAAATACCAATGACATTTTTCTTTTTCTTTTTTTTTTTTTTTTTTTAAGATTTTATTTATTTATTTGACAGAGAGAGATCACAAATAGGCAGAGAGGCAGGCAGAGAGCGGGGGGAGGCAGGCTCCTTGCTGAGCAGAGAGCCTGATGTGGGGCTCGATCCCAGGACCCTGAGACATGACCTGAGCCGAAGGCAGAGGCTTAGCCCACTAAGCCACCCAGGAGCCCCCCAATGACATTTTTCAAAGTGCTGGAACAAACAATCCTAAAATTTGTATGGAACTAGAAAAGACCCCAAATTGCCAAAGAAATGTTGAAAAAAAAAAAACAAACAAAGCAGGGGGCATCACATTGTTTGATTTCGAGCTTTATTACAAAGCCATGATCACCAACACAGCATGGCAGTGGTACAAAAACAGACACATAGATCAATGGAACAGAATAGAGAGCCCAGATATTGACCTTCAACTCTATCATCAACTAATCATCGACAAAGCAGAAAGAAATAACCAGTGGAAAAATGACAGTCTCTTCAATAAATGGTGCTGGGAAAATTGGACAGCTACACACAGAAGAATGAAACTTGACCATTCTCTTACACCATACACAAAGATAAACTCAAAATGGATGAATGACCTCAACGTGAGACAACAATCCATCAAAATCCTAGAGGAGAACATGGACAGTAATCTCTTTGACATCAGCCACAGCAACTTCTTAAGACACATCTCCAAAGGAAAGAGAAACAAAAGAGAAAATGAACTTTTGGACTTCATCAAGATAAAAAGCTTCTACACATCAAAGGAAACAGTCAACAAAACAAAGAGGCCATATGGAATGGGAGAAGATATTTGCAAATAACACTACAGATAAGGGGCTGGTATGAAAGATCTATAAAGAACTTCTCAAACTCAATATCCTAAAATCAAATAAGTCAAAAAATGGGCAGAAGATATGAGCAGACACTTCTCAAAGAAGACATAGAAATGGCTGATGGACACATGAAAAATTTTCAACATCATTAGTCATCAAGGAAATTAAAATCAAAACCAAATTGAGATATCACCTTACACTGGTTAGAAAGGCAAAAATTGACAAGGCAAGAAACAACAAATGTTAGAGAGGTTGTGGAGGAACCGTTACACTGTTGATGGGAATGCAAGGTGATTTAGCCACTTTGGAAAACAGTGTGGATGTTCCTCAAAAAGTTAAAAATAGAGCTACCCTATGACCCAGAAATTGCATTGCTGGGTATTTACCCCAAAGATACAGATGTAGTGAAAAGAAGGTGCACATGCACCCCAATGTTCATAGCAGCAATGACCACGACAGCCAAACTATGGAATAGACAAGATGCCCTTCAACAGATGGATAAAGAAGATGTGGTCCATATATGCAATGGAATCTTACTCCGCTTTCAGAAAGGAATATTACTCAGCCATCCAACATTTGCATCAACATGGATGGAACTGGAGGAGATTATGCTAAGTGAACTAAGTCAAGCAGAGAAAGATAATTATCATATGGTTTCACTTATTTGTGGAACATAAGGAATAGCATGGAGGACATTAAGAGAAAGAAGGGAAAAATGAAGGGGGAGGGAATCAGAGGGGGAGACAAACCATGAGAGACTATGGACTCCGGGAAACAATCTGAGGGTTTGGAGGGGAGGGGGGTGGGAGTATAGGTGAGCCCAGCCATGGGTATTAAGGAGGGCATGTATTGTATGGAGCACTGGGTGTTTTAAGCAAACAATGAATCATGGAACATTACATCAAAAACTAATGATGTACTGTATGGTGACTAACATAACATAATAAAAAAATGAAAAAAAAAAAAGAAAATGCCCAGAAACAAACAAAGAAATAAACAAACTGTTTGATTCTCTTCTATGGCAGACTAGATGTTCCCTAGTTCTGGCATTGGCTTGCCCCCAAGTGCCTAATACCTAGCTTGTTTTCTCAGATGAGAGCTTTTTGCTAGGGCTTTTTACTTTGACAAGTAACTTCTAGGTACTGGGAAAGTGTTCTCTACCAAAACGAAAATGAGACCAATAAAATGACTGCGACTGAGTGAATCAACAAATTCTTTTCCTCACATATAATGTATTATGTAAAACATGTACATAAACTACTAAATACATTTGAATCAAGTTTTCTTATGATCTTTTTTTAAAGTCATCCATTGTGAAATGTTGAGAAACATGTCTGTGTCCTCTCAATAATGTTGTGCTTAAAAAATGTCTAGCATATACAAGTCCTTGCTAAAATCATGACAAGTACTTAAGTCCTAATCATTGTAAATAGTGAGAATAAATTATTCCTCTAAACATTGTCTGTAGCACTTCAAATTTTTGAAGTTCTTGTTTTTAAATGAACTGTTCAAGATTCTCATCAATCTGAAGAAACCAAAGAATTTTGTACCATTGCAGTGGGGCAACCAATTGTTTATCTCTTCAGCTTCATACAGGATGTTGTGTTTGATGAAGTTTCTGGCATCGATTTCCTTGTCTTGCTTATGAAATTCTCCATCTAGGCTCCTAGACACAATTTCATATTAGCTATACTCATCAGCAACTGATTAATTTGATCATATGTGTATAAACTAATATATGATGCATATCATATATGATCAAATTAGTTTTTAATACATATTATTATTAAATTAATAAGTTTTAATAGCTATCAAATATCTTGGGATAATTCCAGCTTTGAAGCTGACAGAAGTCATTCTGCTTTTACTTCAAAAAATAATACTTAATTATAGATTTAGATCAATGTATGGCAGGAACCTAAATCTTTTTTTTTTTTTTTTAAGGGCATATGTTATTTGTGCAGAGTTCAAACTGACATGGAACTTTGGTTCTTGATGACAATGTGATCTGCCAAATGAACACCAAGACTGCCTGTCTCCAATTTCCTTATTAATGAATAAGAAGTGGGTTATATGCCTATCACTAGACTAATCATTGGCAGAGAGAGACTTGGGCCAATGATAATCCACCCTTGGGGCTGGACACATTGAAACAAACAAATCAGAAAGAAGGGATAGTGAGTGTTGAGAAAGTAACCATCACTGGATGCTATATTACACATAGAAATTAATTCAAAGAACAGATCCTAGTGCTACAATGAAGAACGTTATCTCACACCAAGGCTGGCATTCCTAACAATCAGGCATTCATGTTCATAAACAGCTTGGAGGAAAAAAGGTATGCAAAAGCAATAATTATTACAAGTTTTGTTGTGGTAATAAAATGTACGCTAATCTATTTAAAGACTGCTCTAATATCTATGCATATTGCGGTATATTTAGTAAAACTTTTGTCATTTTAGGCCCACTAACTGGTGCTACTTAATAAAGAGGTTTTAGTTAATAAATAAGATTAATGTTATACCAAAAGGTTTAGGAAACACTAGTTGTACCCCAAACTGGCTATGAATCTGAATTACCTGGGCTTTAGAAATTCCAAGGGTCTATGGGATAAATGAAGAGCATTAGTGTGAAAAGTGGAACGGTCCAAGGTATTTGTGATTTGAGCAACAAAGATATTTATAGACATTTTGTGACCTAGAGAGTTAAAAGTGACAATATATAAAATACACATGCCTGTTCTGAGCATATTAGTATTCTTAAAGGGTGAAAAAAATGTAGTTAAGTGTGAGAAGAAACCTTTGTTAAAAAAAAAAAAATGAAACAAGCCAACTTGGGTTTGCCTCTATCCAGTGGTTTTTTAACTTTCTTGGTTTGAGGGCCTCATTGAGAATCTGAACAAGATTATGGAACATTTCCCAGAGATTCACATTTGCATATTCATGTAATGTTTTGAATATTAATAACCCCTTCTCTAATGTTCTTCTTGATCCTATTAAAAAAACTGAAGCAGCATAACTAACAACTAACAATAGATACCATTAATCCAGTCCTTACCAGTTTTCCACGTTCCAGCTAGATCTCCTGAATTAGAAGATTTAGGAGCTCAAAAATTCACAATTTTATAAGGTTCCTTCATAGGTTCTGATGAATTCAATTGGATCCCTCTTTATTAGCCAGAAAAACAAGGGCTTTAGAGTCAGACATACCTGAGTTAAAAATCAAAACCTTAGACTCGGGGCGCCTCGGTGCCTCAGTGATTTAAGCCTCTGCCTTCAGCTCAGGTCATGGTCTCATGGTCTCATGGTCTCAGGGTCCTGGGATCGAGCCCCACATGGGGCTCTCTGCTCAGCTCAGGGGGAAGCAGGCTCCCCCCTCTCTCTCTGCCTGCCTCTCTGCCTACTTATGATCTCTGTCAAATAAATAAAATCTTTTTAAAACAAACAAACAAACAAAAAAAAAAACCTTAGACTCATTGAGTTAGGGCAAGTCACTTAAAACCTTCTGTGCCTTAATTTATCCACCAATAAAATGGGAATGGTAGCTGTCCTCTCACCAGTGTGGCAAAGAATGTATGACAGCATCAGCGCACCCCTAGCGTATAGTAAATACCATAAATATCTGTTATTTATTGTGGGTATTCATAAAGGACCTGCTTCATTTGAGGTGAGGATATGTTCTATTAAGCAATTATTTGAGCTAAGAGATTCATGGCTGCAATATTTGCAGTAACTATTAAGAACAGAAATTGGGATACTAAAATAAAGATAACCGTAGAAATGGCATGAGCTGGAGAAGGCTTTTATTTGAGCCACATAATCTATAAACACATCAGCAAGTCAAAGGTCTCAGAAAACAAAGCTCACTGACCCTAGAACCACATGCTTCACCTTTTACCCTAATTTTGCAAGGCTGTTGAAAGTGTTCCAAATCTTAAAGCTTTAAAATGTTCATTCCAATACAGTACATCCTTGGGTGTATGGAAGGAGACTCTTTCAAGCATTCAAAATAGTTCTGAATTGGGAAGAAAATAAAACGAGCCGTGTTGTATGCCTAGCAACAACAACAACAAAAGAATCTTTGAGCATGATGCAATGAACTGCAGAGAAGAGTTGAGATTTCTAGATTTACCCTGATTTGTTGTTTGGTCAACAGAAAGGGTATTCTTATTACAAACGCTAGCTTTTAAAAGGACAAAACAGGAAGTCTGGTTAGGAAAGAAATAAAAGGGCAGTAGAGGCACAAGGTGAAATTACTCAGGGAATGGGAGAAAGTTGTTCTGAGCAGGAGAAGCAGTGACGATTGCTGGCAATTTTGGAGAGATTTTAAAGTAATTTTGTACCGCTCAGTAACTTACCTGGGAGGTTTTCTGTCATTTCTTACGTTAATGCATCCTTGACATATCCAAGGGGCTGTGGGGTGGGCTAGGCATACTCAGGTCAATGACAGAATGTCCAGAAATAGAATCAGATCAATAAAGGAGCTTAGTGACAGTTAGTGAGCCATGAGGACACTATTATTTTTTAGAGAAACAGCTTATAAGATAAATATATGCTCAGAGCTCATGAGAGTCCTGTTGAAATGGAGACTGGGGAAGAGTGATTGTGAGTCAGTACCTTCATAAAGAACTGAGCCAACTCATGTTTGCCTTTTTGTAGTCTCCACATTTTTCATTCATGGACCTTATTGAAAATCTGAAAAATGATTCTATATACCCTTCCTGAGAAATAGTTTTCATTTACATATAAGCACAGTGTTTTGTAGATTGATTACCACTTCTCTAATGTTCTGGGTCTATTTTTTTTTTTAAGATTTATTAATTAGTTTGTTTGAGAGAGAGAAAGAGAGTATGAGCAGGGGAAGAGGCAGAGGGAGAGGAAAAGGAGGAGACACCCACTTAGTCCAATTGGGGACTCCATCTCATGACCCTGAGATCATGACCTGAGTCAAAATCAAGAGTCGGATGCTCAACTGACTAAGCCATTCAGGTACCCATCTGATGTTCTTGGTCTTATGGGGAAATGGGAACAGTGTAACTAAAAATGATAGCTTCAATTGATTGATTAAATTGATTGATTAAACTAATGATAGCTAATAGCTACTATTAAGTCCTTACTATGTTAGAGACATTATGCTAAGCCCTCTATATGCATTATCTCATTTAATCCTTACCTTGACCCTATGAAATAAAATATATTATCAGCCTCATTTTATAGATGGGAAAAAGGAGGCATAGGGAAATTACACAGCTTGCTCAAAGCTCTCCAGCCAGAATGGGCAGAACCTTGAATTAAACTGAGCTCTGTTTGATCCCAGAGCATATACTCTTAAGCAGTTTCTCATATTACCTCTAATGTAATAATAATGTAATTTATGTGATTTTTTTCAGGTACTTAAGATCCTGTATTACAACCTAGGTTTGGAAAGATTAGTGAATTTTTTGAATTTATGTGCTACCGTGTTTGTGTGTGTACACACACATGTGTGTGCAATATTTGTTTTGTTGGAGATCCATGGTTTTAATCAGATTCCCTTAGGATAGCTCATCTAAACAGTTAAGAGTCAGTCATCCAGTTATGCTAGAGTTTAGCTATGGATTAAGTTAGGCCATCACAGAGCCACGTAGGGTCACATGGGGCACATGGTCATCTCCCCTCTACTTTCTCATTTCACAGAACTGCTGTTATGGGTTTGGTTTTGGAATTAGGTCCTAATCTTGAATTGAAGCATACTACTGGAAATAGTGGTACAAAATCTACTACTGCATTTTATTCTAGAGATATGTTTGAACATATTTTTAAACATATCTTTTGGAGCCCTTTAAAGAAAACCTCAAGCAATAAATTACTTTTGGAAGAAAGAAAATATCTTTCTTATGTATAATAAAGAAGGTAAGGACATATCCCTTTATTCAAAAGCCAAAATTTCAGACTCATATCTGCAATCCAACCTTAGTACTTGTGCAGGGGTCTTTGGCCTATACATTTGCATTTTACCTTTTTCCTCAGTAATAACCATCGGCTCCAATTTGTATTTTTCCATGTTTTGAATATATATATTTCATATGTTATTGTAATGCATCTCAAATTCTTCATGGAACACAGAGAAATGTAAATTAAAAATTTAACTTCTGTTACTTTTGCCTTTTCTATTACTCTATGCCTAAGAAGAGGCAGAGCTTTGAAATCTTGCAGAAATTTATTCTTTAATACCTTAACCTTCATAGACATATGAGAATGATCCTCACTTAGGAAAACATAGCAGATTAAAATAATACCAAGACCTTCAATGGCAAACACTTTCTTACTGACAAACCTAGTAGAGGATTAGATCTTTTTTCCCTCCTCCTCTACAAATACTTTTCTCAAACAAAAAAGACTTTCATCCATGATTGAATTTTACAAGAAGTAGCTCTATTGTGTGTATTTTGCACTGTGAATCAAGTGAAGGCCATATGCTTTAAACCCTAGATTCAAAGGGGGCAAAGTTCTCTTTCAGTTGTGTACACTTGAGTACACAAATGTGAAGTCTATCCCAGTCAAAAGATCAACACACCTACACAGGAATTGGCCAATATAGTGGTATCTATGCACAGAGTCAACATTTTTCTCAAGGAAAAATTTTTGGATTTTCTTAAGTAGTTACAGCAATTGGTTGAGAGTCCATACCTTGGTGCCATAGAGCATAGCTCTTGAAAACACTTTAAGTCAGGATGAACCAACTGAAATTTGCTGGGAGTCTATAAAAGATCAGGAAATAAACTCAAGACACTTTCACTGGATATCTCATTTAAAAACATGTATCCAGAAAATCTTATCCACAGACTTGGTCTTAATTACCTCTTGAATACCAGGAGAACTCTCAAAGTTTTGCTTCTAACCAAGACCAATACTCTGAATCCTAAAGCTATTTTTTCTAATTACTGCCTCTTCAGCTTCACTTGGGTGTCTCACATTCATTTCAAACTCAAAGTCCTTAGTGGAATTCATACATATCCAACCTGAATCTTCACAGTGTTCCCTTTTTTAGTGAATGGAATCTTTGTTCACCCAGTGCAGAGATCAGAACCTTGGGGCATGCCTAGAACATTTCTCTCTTTTCCTGCCTACTCCTTCCTCAACAAATAACCCTTCTTTCCATCTCCCCTGCCCAAGTGGTTCTTGACAAAAATCCTTTACCTTGGGGCATGCCTAGAACATTTCTCTCTTTTCCTACCTACACCTTCCTCAACAAATAACCCTTCTTTCCATCTCCCCTGCCCAAGTGGTTCTTGACAAAAATCCTTTATCACCCACATGATTGAATAATCCTCCCAACTAGTTACTGAGATTTAACTTGTGCCTAGGCACAACCCATTCTCTATACTAGTATCTGTAAGTGATATTTTAATATTTCAGACTATGGCATTCTCTTTCTTGGAGTTTTTCAGTGACTTCCCATTACCTTAAAAATTGGGACCCAAATTCCTAATGTGGCCTAAAAGACACCCACCTGATCTAAATATTTCTTCTGACTCATCTCTAGTACTTTCCCATCTTGTCACCTTGGCCTTATTCAGGTCCCTTTGAAACCACATGCCTTCTTGCCCGAGTCCTTAAGATCACATTCATACACAAACAACATCTAGCTAATTTCTGTTCTACTTTCAAGTCCTGGTCGACATACTTTGTACTACAAACTTTCCTTGCTACCTCCGACAGATCAACTTTATCTTCTTGTGTTTTATAGATACACAAGGATTAGCATTTCCCACATTGTAGGTGTTCAGTAGTATTTTTAGACAACTATGTTGATTTACTTAGACTTTTATTAACAAAAGGAGTGGCTGGACTCTAAGTCTGTTTGACTTCTGTGTCAAGAAACCATTTCCATAATGGAGTGACATAATGGTCACTCCATTTCTGAAAGAATGAGGAAAAGACAGCTATTAGCAGTAGTGCTTTGATATATACACTAAAGATGTATTAATGGTTCAGAAAACTTAAAACTTGGGGGCTTTGTGGAAGTAATCTTAATCAAACCAAACCAGCAAGTTTTCTATCTGCTTCTACGCCATGTGTTATCAGGAACTTCGACTTCTGAAGTTTATGAAAGCATCTACAAACATTCTTGTTCTCCATTTCAATTATCCTAAGTCCATCAGAGCATGCTAGATGTGTCTGTGTTATAGCATAACATGATTCAGGACCTTGAAGAGGCAGATGACAACTGGTTGTCCACTTCCCTGTCCCTATCTTATTTTCTTGGCTTGTTTTCTTAAGCGACAGCTGCAACAGGGTAACAGAACTGGCCACTCTCTTCAGGGAAACTCATTTTTGGTGTTTTTGATTTCAAACTTGACTGCCAGTCGTCCCCATAGAGTTAAATCTGGTGCTGCAGAGAATTGAGACCCTTACTACTGTGTGTGTGTGTGTGTGTGTGTGTGTGTGTGTGTTGCACTAATGCATGTGTCTCTTTGGTGCTTTTTTGCTTTGGGTTCTGATATGGTTATTCTGTGAAGTAATAAAGTCATGCCTATGTAGGTGGGAGGACACTGTATTTCCACTTTAAAGAGTTGGATTTTTCTGGGGCCAATGATGTGGGTATTTGTCTCATCTCAGTGAACGTTGAGATGATGGGCTTAAAAGTGCAAGAGGAAATACCTGTTGCTCTCTGGGGTCAGCTTCCATCTTGATAAAGATGGCCCCTGCCAAATAGGCCACAGGAAAAGGAGCCTGGAACTGTAGGATGAGGGAGAAAAGCCTCTCTAGAGACTACAGGATAAAATATGAGCAAATGATATTTTGTGAATTATGTTGCCTAGTTATACGGTTTTGTTTTTATCTGGTTTGTTTCCCTTTTTATTATATCTGAGCTTTAAGTGGAATTTATTTACATGTTCCATTCCTGTCAACTCTAGTACTAGAAATTTAAAGAACAGTTGGGTTCCACATTTGAGCCAGAGTATTATAGGTGAACATTTTCTTCTGCTTGACTACCTCATGTCCTCACTCGCTGGGACCATGTAGTGGTGTCAGAATTATTAGCTATCTATCCATCCACCTGTTCCCCACCTGACAATATTCTCTCCATTGAAATCACGGAAAATATTAGACTTAATTTATTGAGTACGATTCTGGTCTCCTTAGAGGAATATCTTTAGATTCTTCTTTACAGTAACATTTCAAGTTTCTCCATAGCCCTCAGATTTCTCCTGAATCAGTTGCCGTTCTTTGAAAGTCGTTGAAGAAAAATACAAGTACTCAGCTATAGTAGTAGCCTGACAGAATTTTGTTCATTCTGAATTATAATGGATTGACCAATAAACATACGATTTCATAACATTTCTTGATTGAATGAGAGGAATGGGTCAAAAATAGGATCCTTCCCTTTACAGGGAAGAAGGAAATAAGGGAAGCTAGAAATATCAACAGCAAGCTGGGGTTACTTTGCCTTTTTTCTTGGAGTGAGGCATATTTACCTTCAACTAGATCTAGACAACAGGCTGTGCTCTGAGTCCTTTTGCTCTATGGGGAATGTGATAAGCTACGAGCCAACCTGGTTTTGAGTGATGGGTCAAGTACTGGGTGAGTTTTTCCCCAACCACAGCAGTGTTTCTTAGGAAGAATCCAACTCCCAGAGAATACATAATAAATAGAAGTTTGAGTACATTTTACATTTCTACATGACAGGAGGAGGGAACTACTGAGAAAATAAATGTACCCCACCATCCCAAATGTCATAGTTTGCTGTATAGTTAAAGGTCTTGATGTAAGAGTCATCTTAAAAGAAATAGGTGTGTCGATAATGGCTTACGAATTTCTAAGAGCAGAGACACATTTAGGCAAGACAAATACCCTACTTTGGCAACAGAATGGTAAAAGCTATTGGGTCACATAGAAAATCTAACAGGAAACAATTTGGATCCAAACACTATAAAACCTGTTGGGTTTTATTGAGATGGCCCACCATCCTTCTCCTCAGTCTCATACCTGCGCCTCTGCTGCTTCAGACAGCAGTGCTTTCCATCCTTGTTCTCTTCAGTTTGTTATTTTTATTTTTATTTTCTATTAGGTTCTAGAAGAAGGCCTGATTTCTGAATTTAGGGATAAGTGGCTTAGTCCAAGGAAATAGACAGTGATTCTTTTGGGGATGTGTGTGTGTATGTGTATGTGTGTGTGTGTGTGTGTGTGTGTGTGTGTGTGTGTGTATGGCTTTTGTCATTTACAATCCTTTTTTTATTTTTTTACATTTTATATTTTGTATTTTGTTTTGAAAAGCATGGAGAACCAAGCCCCTGCCAGACAAAGAAACAGGCAAATAGGAACAAGAATAAAGACACAGTCCCTTTAATTTGGAAACAGGTCACTCATGCCAACCAATATTTGTACATAAACTTCATTTACCATCAAAACAGGAATGGTAGAAAAAGATTCAGTATTTTTCAAAGAATTTTAGCAACAATGTAACTTACAATTTTTAGAACTACATTTAAGTATTCTACTCTTTTCTTTCTAACACAAGTGATTAAAAATCTGTTCCTTGTTTGTCCAACTTTTTTTGAAATTCAAAAAGACTGCAGATGATCTTATCTCATTATCAACAGTTCTATGCAGGGGAAAATATTATCCCTATTTTGTGATAATGACATTATTACCACTTTATATTTGCCTAGTAGTCTAAATAAACCTTGGAGGTACTTTTCCCATTTTATAGAAGAGTATAAAATGTGGTAAAGCTGTCGCTATATAAAGCTTACAGGAAAAAACCTTAATTTCTGACTGGAACTTTGGAAAGCTTAGGTAACTAGCCTAAATTCTAGAAAACTGAGACTAGAACCCTGGATTTCAGGATTCCAGCTTGTCATTCCTTCTGGACCACCAGCACCTTCTAGTATTGATGCAGTTTTGGGGGAATTCCAGACTTTATGAATCCTTACTCCTCTATAAAAGCCTGATGCTTGGGTCCCAAACCTTGTTTGAAACTCCAGTGAGGGTGAAGAAAACTGTGGCTAGTGTCCAGACGTAGCAGTTGGAAACGCATTAGCTGAATCATGCACTGTCCTGCCTCAGGGTGTTAGTGGTGCAAGATGTATTGTCTGTGCTTCATGAAGGAAGCGGGGGGCAGAGCATCTCTGTGGCCAGGTCTGTGGTGGGATGGGCATGTTGTCCCTGGCCCTGTAATTTCCAAGCCTCTTCCTTTCTTTTCATTTTCTTTTCTTTTCTCTTTTCTTTCCTTGCCTTTCCTTTCCTGTCCTTTTCTTTTCCTTTCTTTCCTTTCCTTTCTTCTTCTGTCTTTTTCCTTCCTTCCTTCCTTTCTCTCCTTCCCTTCTTCCCTTCCTTCCTTTCTCTCTTTCTTTCTTTCCTTTTCTTAAGATTTTGTGTATTTATTTGAGAGAGAGAGAAAAAAAAAAAAAAAACACGGGCAGGGGGTAGAGGCAGAGAGAGAAGCCAGAAGACTCCCTGCTTATCAGGTAACCGATCACAGGGCTCAATCCCAGGACCTGGAGATCATGACCTGAGCCAAATGCAGACCCTTAACCGACTGAGCCACCCAGGTTCTCCTACATGGACTTCTCTAGAGAAGGTATGAGCTATTTAATATTCTTTAATAAGCTTAATTCCGGCTTAAACTTATTAAGATAGGTTTCTTTGTTTCCAACTAAAAGCTTTGACCGATATGTAGCTCAAGTTTCTTTTGTTGGGATGACTTAGACCACAAGCCAGATAGTCTTTAGTCTCTTTTGTCCTTTTTTTTTTTTTCTTCTTTTGTCCTTTTTAATGTTTACTCACTTTCAGCTTTGGCATTCGTTCTCATTATCTGTACTTTACCCAAATCACTGTCTCTGGTTTGGCAGTGTGAATATAAAGGGAACAAATCTTTCATTATAAAAATGGTGCTGTTGTTCAGCTAACTTATTTATTCAACAAACATAGTGTCAATGTGAGGGGAGCAGAGGGGAAGATGGGCATACTCTTGGAAAAGCAGGTTTGGGACAATACAGTTGAAGATCTTAAATGTCATTTATTCATTCAACAAGTATTTATTGAGTACTTATTATGAGCTAAGCCGATTTTGAATGCCAGTGTTGGAATTTCTGGTGTTAGAGAAATGGCAACGTGTTTTAGATAGCTTTCAGTGCTATGATCACATCTGTGCTATAAAAAGATTCCTCTGGCTGAAGGGTCGTGGGAATAGATTGGAGAAGAGTGAACCTCAAGGAAGGGAGATCAGTTAGAAGGCTTTTTTGACATTTCAAGTAAAAGAAGATGGTTGATCTGAGGTAGGGTGGTGGCAGTGAAGTGGGAAGAAGTAAAAAAAAAAAATTGAGAGAATTTAGAAGAGTTAGAATCCATAGAAACTACTGATTAATTTGATGTGAAGGAGGAGAGAGAGAGGAGAGATAAGGGAAAAAAACCAAGGTATCTGACTTGAGAGGTGACAATTACCAAGATAAGTAAGACAGGAAGAGTAGGTTTGGGAGCAGGTTCTGTTTTACACGAGTCAGTTTTGACCACCTTTGCACTATATAGGTAGAGATGACAGTAGCATATACAAATCCGAGTTCATGGGCAAGGTCAAGGCTAGAGACAAGGACTTGGGAGTCCTGAGCACAAAAAAACCAGAAAAAAACACTGAAGTCATGGGAAAAGACTAGATCACCAAGGGAGAGTGTAGAGAAATGAGCTAGTCCGGGAGGTCTCAAGGTACGGTTCAGGGAGACCTGTGGGTGTTCAAGACCATTCTGGAGGGTCTATAAGGTGAAAATTTTATCTATAAGTCATGCTAAGATGTAATTTGTCTTTTCTAGTATCATTATGACACAAAGATACAATGGAATTTTCCAGAAGCCACAAGATATGTATGATGTTATTGCTTTGGAGGCTAATAGAATGTGTGCTTGTGTATGCCTGTGTTTTAAAATTTTCTCAATTTAAATTTATAATATGCAAAATGTTGATAGTTAAAGCCAACTTAAACATAAGCTCTCTGGGGTCCTCAGAATGTTTTAAGTGTAAAGGGATCATGATAATCAAAATGTCTGAGAACCAGTAGGCTAGAGAATTTAGCCTTGATTCTGTATGCAAGGGTGATCACTAAAGATTTGAGGGCAGGGGAAAACATAATCAGAGTCATGTTAATAAAAAGTTATTCTGATGGCCATCTTGAGGAAACATTTTGATGGGGAAAACATGAAGTCATGGAGGTGATTTAGTTGGTAATTACAACTCAGGTAATGAAGATGTTAGGGGCTTGAACTTCGGAAATAACAGTGTGAATGACAAGGACAACACAAAAGGAAAATAAATGTGATTTTATTATTGACTGAATGTGGGTCATGACTGAAGAGATGAAATGAGTAAAAGATAGCTGGTGTAACTACGTGTCTGGAAGAAAAGCCTTGTTTCTCCTACCATTTTAAGTGCAGAAAAATTGACAGTTCCTTGACATCTGATGCAGAATCTTGAGGTAAACACTGTCTAATAAAACTAGGATGGAAGCCATACACATAATTCTAGATTTCCTACTAGCACTTATAGGCAAACGGGGTGAAATTAATTTTAATAATATATTTCATTTAACCCAATATACAAAATACTATCATGTCAACATGTAATTAACTTTAAAAATTATTGAGACTTTTGGGGGTATTAAGTCTTTGAAGTCTTGTGTATATCTTACACTCACAGTGTCTATGAGATCAGACTAGTCATATTTCACGTACTCAAGAGCCCAAGTGGTTAGTGGCTGCTGCCCTCAACAGAGCAGCTTTAGACTACTCTTTTGCTTGAGTCAAGGTCATCTGAATGCCAGTGCTGATTTAGCTGGGATTGAAATAATTGTGTTTTATTTGTTTGTTTGTTTCTGTTTTTAGTTATTTACTCAGGAAGGGATGGGTTGTACTGAGTCCTATAACTCTCTCACCTCTTTGTCACCTCACTCTGGTAGAGTATAATTAGAGGCCCTTTGTAAGGAAACGCTCCAGGTAGTAGTGGTCTGCTTACTTGGAACTGAATCTTTGACCTGCATTTTACAGAGCCTGTACTGAATGCAGGTAATAAGCCCAGCACACTGACATTAATCAGTAGAAGGGAAAACTGAGACAAAGTTTGAGTTATTTGGAAAGACCATATTAATAGTGTTAGGGATATTAATAATAATAGGGATATGAAAAATCGGGGAAGGGATGCAGCCATTTTGGAAGGTGGTGAAAAGAGATAATGTAAGTACTTAAAGACTTTAAGCTTTTAGCAGTGGCAGTGAAAGAAAGAAACTGTTTGATGCCCCACTATCATGTCCACGGAGATGCCATTATTTTTCTTCTTTATGAGACTTGAACTGTCCTTGAGGTAGATGGATTAAAGGTACATACTATAGAACCTTAATAAAGGTCCTAAAACACATGACTATTTTCATGGAATGGAATGACCAATCAAAAGGAGAAGGAGGAGAATAGAAGTGAACCCGGGTTCCTTAATAGAAAGATTTCTGGGATTACCAGATGAGAGGAGTAGAAATGAATTTATCATAGGCTCCTTTAGGGAGAATATGAGTTTAGGGAAGGAAAAACGCAGTAAAATGAGAACAGACTAGACCTTGATAGTATATAGCAAATTATTGTAGTATGCCTCCTCACCATATGCTCGTTCCATGATAAGTTTATGTTCCAAGATGAAATGAAAAAATTAAGATGCATGGCATGGGAGATTCTAGAAAGGATAACAAAAAAAGAAAAATGTATGATAAAAAAAAAAATCCCAAACAATCATACCCAACAAGTAGTCATTTTCAAAGTTCAATTATTATACACATTTGTTTGCCTTATTAATTCAGAAAGTTAGTTTGCAAATGTGTCGAGTCATTCCAATTTAAACTTCCTATACTTGTTTTTCTTGGTTATGTAAGATTCATTCAACCAAAGTCTATTTCACTGGTGGGTTATGAACTCCTTGATTATTGCTGTTGTTTTCTTTTGATTATGAGGATCCAGGAGTCATGATGTAATGTTGCTATGGTAACGAATATGTACAAATAGATGATTAAGGGTGGGGGGGAGAGGTTAAGTCCTGAGAAACACATTTGCATATAAATTCTTTCCAGTGAATTAAAAAAAAAAGTCACACATGAATTTTTTCTGTTACGTACAAAAAATGTAAAAGATGTGTTATATCATATCATATTTGCATCAACAATGCATCAACAATGCATTGTGTTGCTTATATTAAATGACAGGAGTCACTCAATATTCTCCAAAGAGTATTTTCTTAATAACAGTTCACACAAAAAGGTATTGGATTAAGATTGGATTAATTTCTATAGGGATGTGTGTGTGTGTGTGTGTGTGTGCGAATAAAATATACTCTTTTAAATAAAAATTGGGACACATTATGAGGATTAAATTCTTTTCTTGGTTACCACGAAGGTGGTGTTAAGAACACAAGCATATCAGAAATATTTATAATTATCTAAGAAAATACTTTGCCAGCTATTGGGCTTCAATACATTTAGAATGACTAACTCCTTATTTCAAAGCCTCTATAGTATTGGTGTTGGAGGAGAACATGCACAAGAGCACAGAGGGAAATGGTGTTTGAAGATGAAGTTAAAAATACTTCTACAAATTACATACTTACCTTTTGACATACTAACCTTTTTGTGTGTGTGTATGTCACAAAACTTTGTGCCCAAATTCAAAAGATCCTGATTCCTTTATTGGCTGGCCATATGTTGACTGGCAAGGCACCCAACAACTCTATTTTTTTTTTTTTTTTAGTACTCTGCCGAAGACCTTACCATTTGAGGAGGATTCATTAGACCAGCACTGCGCAATAAACACATAATATAAGCCATACATATTTTAAAATTTTTAGTAGGCATGTTAAAAAGTAAAAAGAAATTGGTAAAACTAACTTTAGTAATATATTTAGCCCAATACTTTCAAAATATTATCATTTCAACATAAACAACATAGAAGCTACTAATGATACATTTTACCTTCTATTTTTATATTAAGTCTTTGAGATCCAGCATGTATTTGATACTTAGAGCATGTGTCAGTTTGGATTAGACACATTTCAAGTGCTCACTACCTACACGTGGCTAGTGGTACCATAGCATGTAGCCAGTGGAAACTGTAGTGGACAGGGCACCATTAGACTCAGAAGACAGTGTTGGGTTTATTTAGAATATTAAATTTATTCAATATTAGACTTCTTGGGTAATAACCTTGCTTTTTTTTTTTTTTTTTTTTAAGAAGATAAGAGGTTTCTGACATGCAGGGATGTTGCTTACTGTATTCAAGAGACAAAATAAATATTGAAAGAAAATACCTGACATTAGTATAATGCCTGATGGCTTAACAGTGCTTTCACAGTCACTCCTCTTTTAAATCCCAGTCATGGTTTCGAGAAATAGGGAGGGATGAAGTTCCATTTACTTTTGAGGAAGCAGGCACAGACACTAAATCCTGCTCTTTCAGCTCCAAATCTCATGATCCAATGGTAGATCACAATCTAGGGTTCAGTTACCAAATAATGAGCCAGCCGAGTCAGCCAAAATATAATATGTCCTAGCATTTTCTTGTCTTTTTTTTTTTTTTTAAGCATCTGTTTTGTGGGTGTCTGGAAGGGCTCAGTCTTGTCCCACATCTCCACTTTTTTTTTTTTTTTTTTTTTGCTTGGATCCAGAATAAAATTAGAACAAAGTCTTTTTACCCTTAGGAATGTTTTGATTCATCCAAGGTGGTGATGGTGGGGGTGAGATCCTGAGGACTGTCACCAAATCCAACAAACATCCCACCCCCACTACTGTGATCTTTTCGTGGTGAAATCAATTATATACATTATTTCACCAGAGGACTTTCATAAACCTCAGAAAGAACACTCTATTTAGAACTGAGGGGGTGAGGAAGCAAGTAATACCTCTTACTCTCAAGCAATTAATATATACGACAATCGATTTTCAAGGAGCCCCCTACAGTGGCAATAATACCAATATCGGCTTTTGGGCTTTGTGTGTTGTTCACGTTAAAATAATCCCATTCACTTTAACGTATAGGCTACATATATGAATTAAATTTGGGCTAATTTGTTAATTGGTAACTATGCCCTTAAATTTTCAATCACAACCCACATGGCAAGCTCGCCCATTTGATGAGGGGGCTCCAGGAATTAAATTCAAACAAGTTTCCAACACATTATTTTAAATGACTCTTCACCTTGCCTTAATCCTTGTGTACGATTCCCCTCTTCCGGCCCATATTTTCATTGCTGAAATTGTTGCAAGATATCTTCCATAGGGCATAGGACGACGGGTCTTTCGCCTCCAAATCTGTCAGATAACCAAATGGCCTGGCGCACGTGGTCGCCATTCTTGGGGGTTGGGGGGGGGGGGGTTGGTCACCGGAATGCATCAAGTAAGAAAGTTTATTAAACCCAAACTATGGGTAGCCAAGGCAGTCGGGAAATTGGTTATTTCCAGGGCTGAACAGAGAGGGCGCCCTTCTACAGACGCGCGCACAGCCAGGACATGGTGGTGGGACGAGCCCCGCGCGAACACCTGAGGGTGTCTTAAGGCTCAGTCTACTTAGAAAACCTTTAGCTCACGGGACTACAGACCAATGTCAAGAGATCTGGACGAGTGGCTCTTCTGTAGGAGGCTGTAGAGCGACCACCAGGAAGCAATTGCGGCAGGGTTTAAGTTTTCCTAAAGCCTCGGTGGGGCTCTCCCTCGCGTCCTTACCCTTTTCCCAGCTTTCGGGTCCTGTGGGTTCCGCGCTACCCAATCCCCTCTCTTGCCCCCAGCTCTGGGCGGTCTCACTGCCCGGCCTTTGGGCTCCCTTTGCCCGCCTGGCCGGCAACGCCAGGCCCCGGGCGGCTGGGAAAGGGCGCAGGGGGCGGAGGCGCGGCGGGGGCGGGCTCTGTCCCCCCCACCCACCCCTTTCAGCGGGCTGCGGAGGCCGGTGGCAGGAGCGCCGCGCACCGCCAGCCGCGGGGGGCGAGGGATGGGGGAGGCACAAGAGGGGGGCGCCCGCATGGATTAGAGCCAGCCGCGCTCTTCAAAAAGGTGACGGGGCTGTGCTTCCATCCCGCCCGCGCCCCGGGAACTTCAAAGCGGCCCGGGCGGCTCGGACCGCCTAGCTCCGCTCTGGGACCTCGCAGCCCCGGAGCGGCCGCCTGGTGGCCATGACCCGAGCGCATTGCGCGACGCTCCGCCAGGCTTTCCTGTTGCTCGCCACCGCCGCCGCGCTCTCGACAGGTACGACGGGCGCTCCTTCTCCCGCGCAAGCGAGAGTGGGAGTCGGGGGAGGTCTGCGGGTGGGCACGCGGGTGGGGTAGAAGGTGCTGCGAGTACACTGACTTTCCACTGGGCGGAGTGGGAAGCGCCAGTTGGATAGAGAGGGCGCGGGGTAGGGCGCAGCGTGGGCACCTGACGTCTGGTAGCCATAGGATTAGGCAGGTGTGTTGGGGACGAAGCCACCAGGAGGAGCGAAAAATCGACAGGGACGTGGGGGTAGTAGGGGTGAGGTGGGTGACAGTTTGCAGCGGAGGGAGTGTGTTTGTGGGTGTGCGCTGGGCTGGGGAGTTGAGTGGCACCAGGAGTTCACTCTGCAGGGGCTTCGGGCACTCTCCGTACTGGGCTCGGAAGAGCTGAGCAAAGATTGTGGCGTGGTGGTGGTGGAAAGGTGGGGAATGGTGGTGGCGATTCGGTCTGAGTTTTAGGAGGCAAGGGATCTCTCAGAAGCCGCTGGTGCCAAGCTCTGTAGGCGGGAAAGGGAGCTTAGATCTGCGTGGTTTGCAACGCACATTGCTTTCGAGGTACGATCTTTACCAAGAGTTGCAGGAGAAAAAATTCTGGCAAGCGCCCCAGCGTTTTTAACAGGTCTGTGCCTTGATAGGCTAAATAGAGCCCTCGGCCCAAGCTGGAAACCAAACATTTCTTATAACGTTTACTAGAAACTGGGGCAAATGCATCTTCGGTAAAATCATAGTGTGCTATGATGAAAAACCCTTTAGCTCTAAAACTGTTTTCGTTATAACATTATCTTAGGCTGTGGAGAACAGCGGCAGATTCCTTGCTAACTCGTTCTTTAAACATTTCAATCAGACATTTAAGACATTTGCACACAAAAACCTGGTGTTTTTCCATAGAGCTGTACTTTGTCCGAAGCTGATTTTTATGCATTTTTGTTTTCCCAGATGACAATCTGTTTGACATTAATAGCTATACTCCAGGGTGGGTAGTTTTCCTTTTAGTAACATGTGCAGGGGAATGTTTTGAATAGTATGATTTCTGTCAAATGCAGATTTCATGTTTCAGATGGCCTGAGAGAATCACTTAATACAATATTCAAATGAAAATTGATTATTGGAAGTGATTAATACAATATGAGGATTAAAGCATTTTAGTTATCTTTGGAAAAGCACAGGCTTTTAGGAAAGCCATTACTCAGAAACTGTCCAGAGAATGATGGGATAAAGTGAAATATTTGCATTCAGAGTTAGTAAATTCATCAGTGGGAAGAAAACTGACAATGGGAAAGTCTTTATGAGAAATGAGTTTCTGCTTCAGATAAGGAGATGCTTCCACTGCCCGTTTTAAGGTGTGCTGGAAGTGAAAGTGAAAGCCTTGGGCTGGTTGAGGGTACAAATGCAGAAGACGTTGCCACCTTTGCTCTTCTTTAAGCAGGGTCATTTATTGGTTGGTTGACACACATGTGACAAGACACAGATGGTTCTAAGGAAGAGACTTCTCTGGCCCAGGAGAAACTCTGTGCAGAAGTCCTTGGCGGCATATTTCTTCATTAACTGTAGTACCTCAGCTTGTTATCTAGCCTCAAGTTTACAGAAGTATCAGTATTTGAGTTCCTCAAATAGATGTAAGAGAGGAATGGGGATGATTCCAAATTTTTGATTCGAGCAGTGGAGGAATAGTACCGCGATGCGGGGTCAGGCCGACAACTGCAGGAGGAGCAGATCTGGTCCCAGGTGGGGGTGGGGATGGTGGCCCAGAGCTGGAACTAAGTTTCAGCGTGGAGAGCTTAAAATGCCTACGACACACCAAAGTGGAGATACCAAGTAGGCAGTTGGTTGGTTGGGGCCTGGAGTTCCGGGCACAAGTCTAGACTAACGCTAAAAAATCGAGAGTCAAAATAATTGGTGTTTGATTCTGATTTAACTGGGTGTTCTGTACTTTTACCGGGCAGTCCTACATGAAAGAGATAATTGCGGTGAGCTAAACTGCTCTTGTTTCCGGTATGCCGGGATCTTAGGTTAGAAAGAGAAGCACAAACCTCTTTTTCTATTCCTTTCTCTTACTACTTGTATTCTAGCTCTGCCGCCATCCCTGTATGTGTCTCTGAACAGTCACCTCCAGCACTTCTGGTCATGCGTTGCGTGGCTCTACTGTTTCCGGGGAACGGAGAGACAGCCTCTCCTAACCTTACATGGGTTCTTGACCTGAAAAGGTGGTGAGAAAGTTAGCGCTCTCTAGACTCCCTGGTCGGTGAAAGCAGGTGGTTTTGCCCAACTATTTTCTGAATGTGATTGTGATTTTCAAATGCATTTTTAGAGTATTTGCCTTTTGAATAATCATTCCTAGGTGTCTCTTTTAGGAGAATTGCTTCCAGGCAGTAACCAAGATGCAGTTCATTGTATTTTTCTTGGCAGTACTTGTATCTTTTTTGTACTACTTTATTGTAAATAAGAGACGGATAAGGGGAGTGGAGAATGGGCAGAGTCAGAGCTGGGGAGGGGGTACCCTCACAGGACCTGTTCATTGGAGGCAGATTGAGGTTTAAGAGCAGGTGCCTACGAGAGTGACTGCTCATCCTTTGGGGGAACGGGCAGGGATACATTAATTTCAACTATGGACTTTTTAATTCTTGCTCTTAGCTAAGTCTTGGCCAGCTACCAAATGATTAGTATGGGTTTCATTTTGAGATTTGTAGAGGATGGTGGCCTTAAAATGGACAACTCTATGCATGGATCATTAACAAGCTTAAACGGATATGTTCACATGTATATAAAGGGTTTATTTAAATAAACTGAGAGAGTTAATTTCTAAATATAAATGGGAAATAGAACTAAACGGGGGAAAAAAGGGATAATTCTAAGCACCAAGAGTGTCCTCTATATTGTTCCTTATCACATATCTGTGAGGCCACCTCTGGGTTTTTCATTGTTTTGGCTGTCTCTATTTTAAATTTTCGTAGCCAATTCTCAGATCTCAAGTTTTATCCTTACATTGTTTACGAAACTGGGATAATAAAGGGATATATTTGTAAGTGATACAGATTTTCTCCTTTTCCTGGGAGAAACAGGAATACCCAAATACCTTCCTGTCACAGCTGTGCCTCTCCAGTCTGAGAGGGGTCATTCAGGGTGATATCCAGAAAAGAGAGGCAAAATAAAGCAAAGTAACTGTTCTTTTGGTTACCTGGTACTTTGTCCCCTAATCGCATGGCAGAACTCTAACCTACTACTCCTCTTTTCAAACTTTGTAACAGTTAAACAGCCTAAGGATAAAGGGGAGGAGGCTGTGGTACCTCAGAATCCTGGATCCTGACACTGATTGAAAGGCTGGGTGATGTCTGCCAAATGAAGCAGGATGGCGGAGTGGGGACCTCTTTCTCCATTACTTCACATTAGTCCCCAGCCTTCACGGTAGCTGACAAGTTTCCTGCGATAATGTCAGGGGCTACTGCTTAGGCAGGAAAAGGTGGAGAGTCTGTGGAGAGAGATGACTGGTTCTCTTCTACCAGGAAGCAGGTCCTGCCCTTCCCACATTTGTTACCTCTGTAGAAAACGGAACTGTGTTCATGAACCTGGTGCCTTTCACATTCTTTGGAAGCCGCATCCCTAAAGCACACGGGCCTCTTGGTTCCCTGGAATGGGGACAGTAAAACCACTACTCCTCACATTTAGGAATCCACTAAAAAGTAAAAGGGAGGGAGGAGGTGAGTAGGAGTGTGAAGCAGGCATGAGGACTTCATTTCCATAGAAGCCAGCCCTCCTAATTGGCAGGGGTTGCTCTTTGCTTTACCACATGGCTCTTGCATTCACTTGCTCTGATTGGCCAATGAGAATCATAAAGTTCTACTCTGTCCTCATTTTTTTTGCTTTTTGTCCTCCAGAGTAATTTCCCTTTTCTGTTGTTCTCTGCTGTGTTTTAGAGTATGTGAATATACTTATGTTTCTTTGGAACTGTTTTAAATTAATCCCCTCAAGAATTCATGGGTGAATCATTCAGTATGACTCAAGAGCTTGGCTTATTATTTTTTTAAACAATTTAAATTTGCCAGTGACTTAAGGATCCCAAATTAGATCTATCTACTTTTTCATTAAACTTTTCACACCAAGAAAATGATTAGGATACTTTGGTTTTAGAAGCAAGACACATATATTTTCTTCTAATTTGTTTTATCATCCTTATCTCATGATAAGGTACAGTGATTGAGAAAAGCACCATATCTCTGTATTTGGATTGAGTTCTTTTTAAATATTTTGATTAACGCCATGATTGACTTGGTCGAAAACAAGATGAGAAATAAATCTAACCCATTATGATCCAGACAATGAACACTTTAATGCAAAATGTTTAGTTTCATAAATGCATACTTATCCAAGAGATGTTAACTCAGAGGGTGGTAATCCAGATTAACACAGCTTTAAGGAACCAGATTGTTTTAAAACAGAGCCAAAATATATTGAAGAGTATTAATGCATCACATCTCATAATTTTATCTGATGACATTTTTCTGGACCGCTCCCCTAAAAGTGTGTTTATTTCTTTTCTCCATCCCCATTATTGCTCTTCATGAGTATAAAAATCTGCTATGTGAATATTTGCCTGCTCTAATAATCAAAGTGAGACTTTGTTCTCACTCAAATTCCACCTATTACCTGTAGTGTATATTTCTAGGAAATAGATAATACATTGTAAATTTGAAACACTAAATAAAGAATAAATATATGATTAGCAGAAGGTTTCTTTTTAAAAAAAAAAAAAAAGATTATTTATTTATTTATTTATTGAGTGAGAGAGACACAGGGAGAGAGGGAATACAAGCAGTGGGAGTGGGAGAAGCAGGCTTCCGCTGAGCAGGAAACCAGATGCGGGGCTGGATCCCAAGACCCTGGGTCATGACCTAAGCTGAAGGCAGACACTTTTAACAGACTGAGCCACCCAGGCGCCCCTAGTAGAACATATCTTACAGGATAATAAATGTGTAATTAAATGAACCTCTCTTTATTTTTTAATTTTTTCCCTACAGCTGTTCTCTAGCTGTATATTAACTATATTAAAAGGTATTACTTTTTGCACAGAGGAGAAGATTGATTTCCTTAAGACAAATGGACTTTAAAGAATGAGATTTTTGTGTCAAATCAAGATGAAGATGCTCTTTTAGAATTGCTTTTACTGAACTCTGCTTTAGATATTGTCATTATCATAAAGTTTTTCCTAAATTCCTTTATTATGTTTTTAATATCTATAGGGTGTATAGTACTGTCTGCTCTTATATTTTTGACATTGGGAATTTGAATTTTCTTTCTTTTTCCCTTGATCGGTGGGAGTTTATCAATTTTATTGAATTCTTTCAAATAAATAACTTTGGCTTTATTCATTTTCAGTTTTTTTTCTTTAGTTGTTTTCTACTCTTAACTTAATATTTCCTTCCTCTACTTACTTTGAGTTTAATTTATTCTTTTTTATTCTAGCTTCTTAAGTTGGTACTTTAGATCAACAGCAGGCAAACTTCTTCTTAAAGGATCAGATAATACATAATTTAGGCTTGTGGGCCAAACAGTCTGTGTTACAATTACTTGATTCAACCATTTTCATGTAAAATCAACCATAGACAATGCATAAACAAATGGGTGTTGCTTTATTTACAAATGGGACAGCCAATGGGCTATAGTTTGATGACCTCTTCTTAAATCATTCATTTAAGACCTTTCTTCTTTTCTTTTTTTTTTTTTTTATTTTATTTATTTATTTGACAGAGAGAGATCACAAGTAGACAGAGAGGCAGGCAGAGAGAGAGAGAGAGAGAGAGAGAGAGAGAGAGAAGCAGGCTCCCTGCTGAGCAGAGAGCCCAATGCGGGACTCGATCCCAGGACCCCGAGATCATGACCTGAGCTGAAGGCAGTAGCTTAACCCACTGAGCCACCCAGGCGCCCCCCTTTCTTCTTTTCTAATACAAGCATTTAAAGTTTCACGTTTCCTCCTTGGCAACTGTTTCAGCTCATCCATAAATTGTGTTATGTCGTATTCTAACTTTCAGTGAGTTCAGAATATTTTCTAGTTTTCTTTATGATTCTCTGGGACTTGTGGGTTTTTTAGATGTCTTTTGTTTAATTTTCAAGTATTTTGGGAATTTTCAAGTTGTTTTTTGTTGTTGACTTCTGATTTAAATACACTGGGAGTGAAAGAACATAATCTGTATCATTTTAATTTTTCTGAATTTATTGATTTGTTTTAGAGCCTAACATGTGTCTGACCTGGTAAATGTATTACATGTTCTTGAAAGTAACGTATATTCTGCTGTTGTTGGGTGGAGTGTTCTATAGATGCTATTTGGTCAAGTTGTTTCTCAGTGTTATTCAAGGCTTCTATATCTTTATCGATTTTCTACCGGCTTGTTTTCAATTACCAAGAGAGGATTGTTGATTTCTCCCACATACATGTGAATTTGTCTGCTCCTCTTTTTAGTGTTTCTGATTTTTGTCATGTGTTTGAAAATTTTGTTAATAGGTACATATACCTTAAAATTGTTATGTTCTCTTAATGAATGCTTATCATTAGGAAATCTCCCGCTTTACCCCTAGTGTTATTTATTCTTATGCCATGTCTCTCTTTATCACTTGTAATCTTTGCTTTAAAGTTTACTCTGTTAATATTAATATAGCCATCCCAGCTTTTTCATGGTTAATATTTTTGTATCTCTTTTTATATAGCTACTCCTGCTTCTTTTGCTGATTGCCTGCATATCATAGATTTCTAAACTTTTATTGTATCTATCTATCTATCTATCTATCTATCTATATACTTACGTGTGTGTATACACACACACACACACACACACACACATATATATTTAAATTGGGCTTCTAGTAGAGGGCATATGGAAAAGTCCTACTTTTTAATTCAGGCTTACATACCTGTTTTTTAACTGGAGAATTTAGACCATACACATTTAATGTATTTATCAATATGGTTGTGTTTAAATCTGTCACCTTATTGTTTTTATGTCTCTCCCTTTATTTCTTTCTATTTTTTGCCTTTGTTTGGTTTAATTGATAAAATGCTACTATTCTGTATTATTTCCACTATTGGTTTATAAGCTACATCTCTTTGTCTTATTTTTAGTGATTGTTCCAAGTTTTATAATATCCATAGTTAAATTATCATAGTTTAATCTAAGAACCTTATTATCATATTCTTTCATTTTCTTCTTCTTGTCCCTTGTGTAATTAATCTCACATGTTTTACTTCTAAATATTTTTTGACCTTGAAAAAAGTAGTTCTTATTTTGGCTTAAATACTTAGTTACCTTTATATGAATTAAAAAATGAATGTAGGATTTTGCATTTACCCACCTATTTATCATTTCTGCTCTCCATTCTTCTGTGTAGATGTGATCTCCATATCTTTGCAGAAGTAAATTTGGAACCATGCTATCAGTTCTTATTTATAGTGATCAGTGCTTTAATAGACAAAACCAACAAGGATTAAGTTCATTTTGTCATTAAACCTAAAACCATTTTATCATTGCCTTTTTTTTCCCCCAGTAGGTAATGGTAATTGCCATTAATAATCTCTGTTCAGTTCTACTAAGCTGGAAAGCCAGGATGTGAAGTTAATGACAATTTTTTTTTTCATTATCTGTTTTATTTCTGTACTATGAGATCACTTTTGGTGAAAATACTAGGTGCAAAAATTATTTAATGACAATTTTTTTTTCAGTATCTGTTTTATTTCTGTACCATGAGATCATTTTTGGTGAAAATACTAGGTGCAAAAATTATTTGATTTTGTATGGTACCACTGAGTGATTTTTTACTTATTAAAAATAAATCAAGAAATTTGACATTTCTTTCCATTCTTCTGTGTAGATGTGAATTTACATCTGGTGTCTTTTTCCTTTAACCCGAAGAACATTTCTTCTGACAATGAATTCTAATGCATTTTTATTTTCTGGAAAAGATTTATTTCATTTTCCTTTTCCTCATCATTTAGTTAAAATTCTCATCAATTGACTCTCTCACACCAGTCAGAATGGCTAAAATTAACTCAGGAAACAGTAGATGTTGGCAAGGATGTGGAGAAAGGGGAACCATCCTTACACTGCTGGTGAAAATGAAAACTGGTACAGCCACTCTGGAAAACAGTATGGAGTTTCCTCAAAGGGTAAAAATAGAACTATCCTATGAGCCAGCAATTGCACTACTAGGTATTTATCCAAAGGATACAAACATAGTGATTTGAAAGGGCAACCACACACCAGTGTTAATAGAAGCAATGTCCACAATAGCCAAACAATGGAAAGAGCCCAGATGTCTATCAACAGATGAATGTATAAAGAAGGTGAGGTGGGCGCCTGGGTGGCTCAGTGGTTTAAGCCGCTGCCTTCGGCTCAAGTCATGATCTCAGGGTCCTAGGATTGAGTCCCACATTGGGCTTTCTGCTCAGCAGGAGACCTGCTTCCCTCTCACTCTCTCTGCCTGCCTCTCTGCCTACTTGTGATCTCTCTCTGTCAAATAAATACATAAAATCTTTAAAAAAAAAATAAAGAAGGTGAAGTATATATTAACAATGGAATATTACTCAGCCATCAAAAATAATGAAATCTTGCCATTTGTAATAATGAGGATGTAACTATAGGGTATTATGCTAAGCAAACCACATCAGTCAGAGAAAGACAAATACCATATGATTTCACTCATATGTGGAATTTAAGAAACAAAACAGATGAACATAGGGAAAGAGAAGAAAAAATGAAATAAGATGAAAATAGAGAGGGAGGCAAACCATAAGAGACTCTTAACTATAGGAAACAAACAGGGTTGCTGGAGGGGAAGTGGTTGGGGGATGGGTGTAACTGAGTAATGGGCTAAGTAACGTACTTGATGTAGTGAGTCCTGGGTATTATATGCAACTGATGAATCACTAAATCCTATCTCTGAAACTAATAATAATAATGAAAAAGAAACTTTTTATTAACTGGAATTGAAAGAAATTTAGTTCATCGATCCATATATCCATCAACTAGATCATACCATTATGCTTGCTTTATCACGTATATATCCGTTTATCTATTCCTCTGTTCATCAAATACGTATTATTTTTATGTATTTCTAAATAAGTTACAAATATCATTACACTACCCTCTAAATACTTCATTATGCGCTTATACAAGTACAATATTTGCTAGCATTTTTCTCTTTTCATGAAACATTTACATAGTTTACATATAATAACATTCACAAAGCTTATGTGTGCATTCATGGTGTTTTGAGAATTTTATTCCCTTAATCTTTTCTTTTTTAAAAATATTTAATTTATTTATTTATTTGTCAGGGAGAGAGAGAGCGCGCACAAGCGGACAGAGTGGCAGACAGAGGCCGAGAGAGGAGCAGACTCCCTGCTGAGCAAGGAGTCCAATGTGGGACTTGATCCCAGGACCTTGGGATCATGACCTGAGCCGAAGGCAGCGGCTAAACTGACTGAGTTACCCAGGCATTCCTCCCTTAATCTTTTCAAGGTGTTAATAATAAACACCATCACAATAAGTTTCCTCCTGTTTCCACCCAGTTTTTCCTGAGTTTGTATTTTATCCAGCATAGATTAGTTTTAACTGTTGAGTGTATTGCTTTGTAAATGCCAATTAGGTAAAGTTTGTTGATAATATTGTTCACATCATCTATATTTTTACTGAGAGGGGTATTGAAAATCTCCAACTATACTTGTGGATTTAGCTTTCTCTCCCTTTAGTTCTGTCAGTTTTTATTTCATATATTTTAAAACTCTCTTATTAGGTAGACACACATTTACAGTTATCGTGTCTTCCTGATGCAATGACCAATTCATCTCACTAATACTTTTGTGTTCATATCTACTCTGTGCAAAATTATATATAACTAGGCCAACATTTTTATGTTTCATATTTGCATGTTTGTTTTTCCCATACTTTTACTTACACCCTGACTGTGTCTTTATCTTGGATGTGCAACTTTTGTACATGGCATATAGTTGGTTCTTGATTTTTATCCTTTAGATTACAATATCTGCCTTTAATTCAATTGGTTAGAGCATTAACATTTAGTATAATTATTGGTATGGATTCATGCCTACCCTGTTGCTATTTGTCTCTCTTTTTATTATTTCTGTGTCTCCTTTTTTGCCTTTTTTGGGGGGCTAGTCACTTTTTTTGAGTATTCCATTTCATTTCCTTTATTGATTTCTTAACACTCTCTATTTATTTATTTATTTTTGAAAGATTTTGTTTATTTATTTGACAGATAGAGATCACAAGTAGACAGAGAGGCAGGAGGAAGCAGGCTCCCTGCTGAGCAGAGAGCCCAATGCGGAGCTCAGTCCCAGGACCCTGGGATCATGACCCGAGCCGAAGGCAGAGGCTTTAACCCACTGAGCCACCCAGGCTCTTTTAATTAATTTTTTTAGTAGTTTTTCTAAGCTAACTTGTATTTTTTTCTTAATTTAATGTTCCTTTCGAGACAATATTGTACTATATCATACATCACTCTTTACACTTAATGCTTCATTTTGCCAACTTCACTTCCCTTTTTATCCCATGATACCTCCTTTACACCTTCAGTGTAAAGACCTTTATAATTCTATGATTACATTTAACAGTTTTGTAATTATATTGACATCAACCAAACATAATGAGACATTCAAATAATCCAGGAAATACCTTGCTCACAAGAGACAGGGCACTCATGATTTAGGTATGATGCAGATGTTAGAACTATCATATAGGAATTTAAAATAATTGTGATTAAAAACTGTAGTAGAAAAGGTGGAAAATACACATGAACATATGTGGCATTTTAGCAGAAAGGGAATATTAGAAAATGTCAAATGGAAATGCTAGATATGAAAGCATGAGATGAAGAACACTTTTTTTTTTTTAAAGATTTTATTTATTTGACAGACAGAGATCACAAGTAGGCAGAGTAGCAGACAGAGAGAGAGGAGGAAGAAGGCTCCCCACTGAGCAGAGAGCCCGATGCGGGGCTCAATCCCAGGATCCTGGGATCATGACCCGAGCTGAAGGCAGAGGCTTTAACTCACTGAGCCACCCAGGCGCTCCATGAGATGAAGAATACTCTTGATACGCTCATCAGTAGACTCAGCACAGCCAAAGAAAGAAATCATGTACTTGAAGATAGACAAACAGAAATTACCTTGTAATTATGTAATTATGGTATTACAAGATGATTACACTAAAATGGGGGGTGTCAGGAGATAAAAAGAAAAAGAGTGAAAAGGCCCAAAACAGAGCATCCAAGAGGTGTGAGAAAATTTAAAGTGGTATAACATATGTGTAAATGGAATTCTGTATAGAAAAGGGACAGAATGGAATAGAAGAGATGCTTTTTTAAAGATTTTTATTTATTTATTTGACAGAGACAGAGACACAGCAAGAGGGGGAACACATGCAGGTGGCGTGGGAGAGGGAGAAGCGGGCTTCCTGTAGAGCAGAGAGCCGGATGCAAGGCTCAATTCCAGGACCCTGGGATCATGACCTGAGCTGAAGGCAGATGCTTAATGACTGAGCCACCCAGGCGCCCCCAGAAGAAATATTTTAAGAGAGATATTGGTTAATCATTTTCCAAATACAATGAAAGAAATCAAATTACCAGTCATAGAGGCTCAGAGAAGCCCAAGCAGGATAAATATCTCTTTTCCCAAACCCCACACTCTTAGACACATCATATATGAACTGATAAAATTCAGAAGTAAATGAGTAAATCTTGAAGGCAGTCCAAATAAAATAGACCTATTACAGAGGAATAAAGTTAAGAATTACAGCAGACTTCTTATCAGAAACTGTGCAAACAAGAAAACAGTAAGGTGACAACTTTATTTTATTTTATTATTATTATTATTTAAAGATTTTATTTATTTATTTGACAGATCACAAGTAGGCAGAGAGGCAGGCAGAGAGAGAGAGGAGGAAGCAGGATCCCTGCTGAGCAGAGAGCCCAATGCGGGGCTCAGTCCCAGGACCCTGGGATCATGACCCAAGCCGAAGGCAGAGGCTTTAACCCACTGAGCCACCCAGGCGCCCAGGCGCCCCATAAGGTGACAACTTTAAAGAGCTGAAGTGGAAAGCAACCAAGTGTTCCATACCACATGAAATTATCTTTTATTTTTTATAAAGATTTTATTTATTTATTGAGAGAGAGTGCACAAGTGGGGGACAGGCAGAGGGAGAGGGAGAAGCAGACTCCCTGCTTAGCATGGAGTCAGATGTGGGGCTCAATCTCAGGACCCTGAGATCATAACCTAAGGTAAAGGCAGACATTTAACTGATTGAGCCACCCAAGCACCCCTGAAGTTATCTTTTAAAATAAAGGATGAAATGACATTTTCAATACATAAAAACTGAGAATTCATTACTTCTTGACCTGTACAGCAAAAAATATTAAAGGAATGTTTTCAGACAGGAAGTGTACAGTATCATAGACTTGAATACACACAGAGAAATAAATACCTCTGGAAATGGCTAAAATGAAGATAAATATAAAATATATTTTCCATAATCTTAATCACCCTGAAATATCATCGACTTTCTTTCTTTTTTTTTTTTTAAGATTTTATTTATTTATTTGACAGACAGAGATCACAAGTAGACAGAGAGGCAGGCAGAGAGAGAGAGGGAAGCAGGCTCCCTGCTGCGCAGAGAGCCCGATGTGGGGCTTGATCCCAGGACCCTGGGATCATGACCTGAGCCGAAGGCAGAGGCCTTAACCCACCGAGCCACCCAGGTGCCCTATCATTGACTTTCTTAAGCAAAAATACTAACAGTGCTCTTTGAATGTATAGCATGGATATAGATAAAATATATGACAGCCTTAGCACAAAGGATAGGAAGGAGGAATTGAGAATATACAATTGTTTAGTTTTTTATATTTTATGTGAAGGATTACAGTATTACTTGAAGTTATATTATGATTAAAAATGTATAATGTACAACCAAGAACAACCCTTGAACTATTAAGTTATAAATGCATAAATAAGAATATAATAAAGTACATTTTGAATCCAAATTTTGAATCCAAAATTTTGGATTTTGAATCCAAATAAAATTTTGAATCCAAAAACACGATAAAATAACAAAGGTGTAGGGCACCTGGGTGGCTCAGACGTTAAATGTCTGCATTTGGCTAGGGTCATGATCCCAGGATCCTGGGATAGAACCCCACATAGGGCTCCCTGCTCATCAGGAAGGCTGCTTCTCCCTCTCCCACTTCCCCTGCTTGTATTCCCTCTCTCACTGTATCTCTCTCTGTCAAATAAATAAATAAAATCTTTAAAAACAAATAGCAAAGAAATACCAAACAGAGGTGAAAAAAATAGAAAGGAACCAGTAAAATGGCAGATTTTAATTCAGCCATATCAATAATTACATTAAATGTGAGTCGTTTAAATATACTAATTTAAAAACTGAGATTATTGCTCTAACTATAAGCTGGCTCTAAGAAACACACTTGCAGTTTAAGAGATGCACTTTAAATATAAAGGTACAAATAGACTAAACCTAAAGTTAAGAGAAAAAGTTACTGATCATAAGAAACCTGGAGTGACTAGATTAATAACAGACAAAGTAGACTTCAGAAAATAGAATGTTGCAGAGAATATTCCTTAATGATAAAGGGCTCACTTCACCAAGAAGATATGATAATCTTAAATGTTCAGGTACTTAATCATAGAGCTTCAAATGCATGAAACAGCGATTGATAGAACTGGAAGGACAAACAGACAAGTATATGAGTTTCAACACTACTCTTTCATAACTGATAGAATAAGTGGGCCAAAAATTAATAAGGATATATAAGATATGAGAAACACTTTAAATCAACTTGACTTAATTGACATTTATGTAACATTCCAGCTACAACAGGATATACATTATTTTAAAGCGCATGTAGTATGTTAAGATAAACCATAATGTGGGTCATAGAACAAACCTAATACATATAAAAAAATTTAAAGTACACAGTATATTTTCTCTGAACATAGTGGAAATAAACTAGAAATCAACAGGAGATTAAGTGGAAAATTTCCAGATATTTCAAAATTAAGCAACAAATGTCTAAATACTCATGGATTAAAGTAGAAGTATATATTACTTTTAATGAAAGGAAAATGAAACTACAACATAACAAAAATTGTGGAATACATCGAAAGCAGTAATTAGAATGAAATTTATAGGAATACCAAATGAACTCAAAGCAAATAGATGGAATTAAATAATAAAGTTAAGAAGAGAAATCAGTTAAGCTGGAAATAGGAAAACGTTAAAGAATACCAAAATATTTTTTTAAGATCAATAAAATTGACTCACCTTTAGCTGGATTTACCAAGGAAAAGAGGAACAATTGGAAATACCAATGTCAACAGTCAAAGAGGGGATGCCATTGCACATACTACATATACAAAAATTAAAAATTAGGAAACCTTTCAAAACATCTTTATGCCCACAGTGAGAAAACTTAGGAAATGAACAAATTCCTTGAAAAGTATAAACCACCAAAGGCCCCTCAAGAAGTAATAAATAACATGGAAAATTTCTGTTAAAGAAGAATCCAGGGGCACCTGGGTAGCTCAGTGGGTTAAGCCTCTGCCTTTGGCTCAGGTCATGATTTCAGGGTCCTGCAATCGAGCCCCGCATCGGGCTCTCTGCTTAGCAAGGACCCTGCTTCCCCCTCTCTCTCTCCCTGTTTCTCTGCCTACTTGTGATCTCTCTCTCTCTGTCAAATAAATAAATAAAATCTTAAAAAAAAAAAAAAAAAGAATCCAATCCCAGATGGCTTTACTGGTGAATTCTATCAAAAAACTTAGAAAGAGGGGCACCTGGCTTGTACAACTAGTAGAGCAGGTGTCTCCTAATCTCAGGGTCATAAATTCAAGTCCCACATTGGCATATAGCTTACTTTAAAAAAATTAGGAAGAAATAATATTTAGTCTACACAAACTCTTTCAGAATATGGAACTGGAGGGGATACTTATCATCTCATTTTATAAGATCAGCATTACCCTGAGACCAAAACTAGAAAAAGACATCTTAGTGAAAGAAAACTACAGACTAATATTTTTCATGAAGATGCAAAAATCTTTAATAAAATACTATCAAATCAAATCTAAGAGTATAAACAGGATATTACAGGATTATACATCGTGATCAAGTAGAGTTTATTTTGGGGAATGCAAGACTGGCTCAACATTCAAAAATCTAATGTTCCAATTTACCATTTCAGCAGACTAAAGAAAAAAAAACATATGATAGTATCAATAGATGCATAAAAACCAGATGTCAGTACTCAATTTCTTTGATAAAAATTCACTAAACTAAGAATGGAAGTGAACTTCCTTAACATGATGAAGAGCTTCTTCAGAAAACTTACAGCTAACACTACACTTACCTGTGAAAGAGTGGGTGTTCCTCGCTACAGGTGAAAACAAGGCAAAGATGTCTGTTCTTACCAATTCTTATCAGTGCTGCATTGAAAGTCCTAGCCAATGCATTAAGATAAGAGAAATGTATAAAAGGCATATGGATTGGATAAGAATAACTAAAATTTTCTCTATTCACAGATTATTTGGTTTTATATAGAGAAAATGCCAAAGAATCTCCAAAAAAGGAATTAGAACTGAAATTCTAGTTCAAATTCAAGGTTGCAAGATACAAATTAATACACAAAATCAATTGTATTTTTATATATACTAGCAACAAAAAATGAGAAATTAGGAAAAAAGGGAGCCATTTACAATAACATCTAAAAACTCATGAAATATGAAGGTGAAAAATCTAACAGGATGTATGAAAGGTCTATATTGAAAGGAAGGATGTATTGAAAGCTCTAAAACACATTTGAAAGAGTTTAGACAAGACCTGAATAAATGGAACAGTATACTCTATTCACAGTATCAAAGTCACAATGTTGTTAATATGGCAGTTATCCCCCAATTTAGTTTATAGAGTTAGTGTGATACCAGTCAGTGTTCCAGTTAAAATTCCAGCAGGGATTTTTGCAGAATTCACCAAGCTGTTTTTCAGATTTATGTGGAAAGGTAAAGGAACTAGAATAACCAAATCAATTTTGAAAAAAAAGAGCAAAGTTGTCATATTTACAGTAACTTAAATTCAAAGTCTTATAAATCTACAGTAATTAAGATTCTGTTATCGGTAAAAGGAGATGCACGTTGATTAATGGAATAGAATAGAGAGAGCAGAAATAGACCTGTACATATATTGCCATTTTTTTTTAACTAAGGTACAAAGACAATGCTATGGTGAAAGGATAGTCTTTTCAGCAAACGATGATGCAGTGATACATTGATACTCAAAAAAAAAGAAAGAAAGAAAAGTACCTCAAAACATGCTTTGCCTGTGTGCAAGTATTAAAATAAATCATAGACCTAGGTCATAGACCAGAAAATAAAATCGAAAACTGTAAAAAACTTCTAAAAGAAAACATAGAAGAAAATCTTTTGGTCTTGGGTTAAGCAATATTTCTTAAATGTGACCACCAAAAACACAATCCATAAAGGAAAATATTGATAAACTGGATTTCATCAAAATTGAAAACTTACATTTTTTTGAAAGATGCTGTTAAGAGAATTGAAAAGACAAGCCACAGCCTGGAAGATAGTGTTTGCATGACACATATTTAATAAAACACTTGAATCAGAGTATGTAAAGAATTCTCAAAACTCAGTAATAAGAAAACAACCCAATAAGAAGTGGGCAAAAGAGTTGAATAGATATAAAGAACATATATGAATGGAAATAAACACACCAAAACTGCCCAGTGTCATTAGTCATTGAAGAAATCCTTATTAAACCATGGCAACTTTCCACTGCATATTTATTTGCATTAATAAAACAAACAACAACCAAAAAAAGCTCAAGGAAACAAAGATGACAATACCAGTGTTGGTAGGAATCCTAAGGAACCAGAATTCTCATCCATTACCGGTGAATATTCAGTGGGATAGCCACTTTAGACAAAACACTTTGGCAATTTTATATAAAGTTAAACATACATTTAATATGAAATATAGTAATTTCACTCTCGACAGTTAGCAAAGAGAAATAAAACTGATCTCCAGCAAAGATCTGTATATTAATGTTTATTGCAAGCTTATTCCTAATCGGCAAAAGCTGGGGGAAAAAAACCCACATGGCTTTTAACTTGTGAATGGATAAACAAACTGTTTTATGTCCATTTAATGAACACTGATGTATGCAACAACATGAATAAAGGCCTTAAGAAGTGAATGCAAGAAACCAGAATCAAAAGGCTGCATTCATTTGACATTCTGGAGAAGGCAATCAGGAATACAAAGTATCATTGCTTGCCAGGAGCTGGAGTGGCAGGAGGAGTTGTCTAAAAGAGAGCCTGAGAAAATCTGGGAAGAGAGGTAATTGAACTCAGTTGTCAAAACCCATAAAACTGTATACTAATAAGAATGAATGTTACTATATGTAAATTCAATCTTAATAAACATGATCCTCCTCCTCAGATTGGAGAGTATGTATGAGAACTAACAAATCTTGTGTAAATCAAGAAGTTAGCCAATAATGTTTCAAATTGGTTAATTAAGAAATGCAGTGTATTTTTTAGAGTTAATGTCCTATGATAATGTCCTAGAGAAAAACAAAAAAAAAATCGTTAAAAGTGCCTTTGTGAAGTGAGACTGGGGGGGAGTGAAGAGAAGTGGGATAGATGCTTTCTATTTTAATTCTTCCTATACTAATTTTTTTTTAACCTTATGCACTGATAGGGTTGGTTACATAAACAAAAACTATTTTAAACTATTTTAAAATTTACAAATAATTGACTTGTTTTCCCTATACAAATAAGGGATTTCTGTTAAAATGTTTTTTTGTGTGTGTGTATCATCTTCAGTCTGTAACATGGCATAAAGTAGAAAGAAATGAAATGAAATTAGGATAAATTAGACTGTGTTTAATTCATTAATCTGGAGTAGTAGTGATTTCTTCTCTGGGCAAAGGAAACTGCAACTAAGGTACATCATCCATATGTAGATAAAGCCCATTGTAAATGCAGCATTCCTCACCTGCTCTTTTAGGTGAAAGCATTTGGTTCGACTTGAAAGGTCATTTATCACCTACAAGGGAGCACTTACTGGCTGCTTGAGCTCTTTTTGTTAGTTTCCTAGAGCGTTAAACTTGCTTATGGAGAATTTTGCTTGCACCAGCAGTCTATACATGGGCTTATTAATGCATTAACAAACCTCATTTTGCTGAGTTAAATTAGAGGTAACCCTCGTTCAGTACAGTGTCGTGCACACAGTGGGCAGTCAGCATTTTCTTGATTGTTCTCTACACAGTTAGGGAAAGTCACTATGGGTATTTTGACCCTCTTCCAAGACGGATTTAAGATGAGAGGTTAAGATTATGGAAGGATCATCAGGCTAATGAGTCCGTTGGTTTCCATTTCAGGATCAGGTAAATTTCCAGTGTTGAGTGGGAGTCATTGTGTAATACTCATGCACCTGAATTTTCAGGGACAACACTGCTTTCAAATATGCTAACCTATTTTCAGATCACAAATTCCAATTTTTGGTCTGGAAAATAGAGTTGCTGTAAGCTGTGGGGTAATGGCAGCGGGCATGTGGGTGTTCACCAGACTCTGGCTTCAGTGTTCTTTTAAAGGCCTATGCAGAACTGCTGACTGAAGATATCACTGTGATTCCCAAAACAAATCCCTGTGAATGAAATGCTTCTACAGAGTAAGACATGATTTTAACAAAATATGATGACTTGAGGCACCTGGGTGGCTCAGTGGGTTAAAGCCTCTGCCTTCGGCTCAGGTCATGATCCCAGGGTCCTGGGATCGAGCCCCACATCGGGCTCTCTGCTCCGCGGGGAGCCTGCTTCCTCCTCTCTCTCTCTATCTCTCTGCCTGCCTCTCTGCCTACTGTGATCTCTATCAAATAAATAAATAAAATCTTTAAATTAAAAAAATATGATTTTAGCATCATAGTATTAATATGTGTTCTTTGTAGATTAGAGAAAAGTGTTGAAAATCGTAAAAATCATCTTTAGTTTTTAGCTCAGAAGGAACCACTTTTAATATTTTGTTGTATTTCCTTCTAGTCTTACTTACTGTGCATATATATATGTAAATTGAAATCATATCCTATATAATTCTACTTTTCATTTAATAGCTAGAGTGAGCCATTTCCATTCCCTTTAAATAGTATTAAAAACAGGACATTATGTCATTATATGTTTTGTCAAAATTTACTCACCCGTTTTGATTTCGGGAGATTTTGATTATTTCCAATTTTTATTTTTGTGAATAATAGCTGCAATGGAAATTTAAAATAAATTTTGTTTTCTTTTTATTTTATAAAGAAGAAGTAGAAATACAACCACTAAGAATATAGACATTTTTAGGACTCCTAAGACAAACATTTCAGATTGTATTCCCAAAAGTTTGTACCAAAAAATATTCTACCAACTATGAATAAAGATGAAATTTCATTGATAACCCCTTGCCAATTCTGGGTGTTGTAATTTATGAAATCATTTCTTATTTGGCAAATGGAAATAATGTATTGCCATTTACTCTGTTCATTTTTCCATGGACAACATAGTAACCAATATGAGAATTAACATTCTAGATACTTCACTCTTTGATCATGCCCAGATGCTAAAGGCTTGGTTTTTTTTTTTTTTTTAATTTTCTATTTTGTTTTGGAGCTGCCAATTTTATCACCTTGAAGTGGCAATGTTACTACTACCAAAGGGAAGGTTAAAGCCAGAAATGGTTGTCAAAACACTGAGAGTTGGTTTTAGGGAGTGTGGTTTGGGCCTTGAATGTTGAGCTGTCCATATAACTTATAATTTGTAATAGCAGGAGCTTAATTTTTCATTTGTGTTTTTAAACATCTACTATGCATGAAATGTTTTATCTAAAATATCTCTTAATCACATAAAACCCTGTGAGATAGGGATTGTTATCCATGTTTTAGCAGTGTGCAGTCATGTTTGGAGAGGTGCTACAACTCTGCAGACCCTGAGGCTGGACCAGTGGGGACTCTGGATTTCAGCTACAGGCGGAGAGTCCTTGGATACACAGGATTCTTGCCCAACACCTTGCTGAAGTCTGATAACAGTAAACTCAAATGAACAGAACTACAAAGATACAGTTTTTCTTTGTTTCTTTCCTGTAGTTTTATGTTGTTGTATTGTTTTATATTTGCTTAACATAAGGGAAGCAGCAAAGTTGAGACAAAACAATGTGCCTTAGACTTCCCTTTCGTTCTGGCTAGTATGAGTTCTTTGAGACTTCTCTGAGGTCCTCTAATTTCTTTTTACATTGCTTCACCTTTATGTCTTGGAATATATTAGTATAGCTGCAATAAAAACAGTTATTTTGTTGAATAATGCTTTGATAAACAAAAGAAAGTGTAATTCCAGAGAAAGCCGTATGACCAGCCTTCTAAACCAGCTATGATAATCCCAAGAAGTCTGAGGTTTAGGTATATATTTTTAAATTACAGATTTAAAAATTTCATTTCCCATTGCTCAGCTCTTCCTCCCAGGTACCTTCTATGAATAGAGGGGCAGGCAATGCTGCCTGTCTTATGCTTGCATAATACAAGTTTTCTTACTATCTAAGCCAATCCTTTGAGTTTTAGGGTCAGTGTCAGAAAGAGGAGCAATTAGGGTCAGCCTTTAAAAAAAAAAAAAGCTTTCCTTCTAAATTACTTGCCCTCCTCTTCCCCTTTCAACTCTTCACTTACCAATCTATTTTTAGTTAGATCATCTTACTTTGGATAGTTTCCTTTTATTTCTAGATTGAGAATTATCTATTCCTTACCATATCTGATCATATAAATGAATAACTGTGGATCATGATAAAAATTTCTGACAAGTGAACCCCTGAGAACTCAAGGACTTTAACTTTTTAATTTTCTTTTCTACTTTTGTTCTAAACTTCAGATAGTTTTGTCTCTTCTTCTCTCTGCGTGTTCTTTTAGCCCAGTAGTTCGACTATTAACTATTGATTACTTGTTTCTTTACTGATTACTTAATTGCCTCCCTTAATCAAGTCCGAGCTTCCTTAGCTTTAAAAACTTGTTTTTTTTTTTTGATGGCATATTTATTTATTATACATTAAATGTGTATATACTTATGTTTATATATGATTAATTTACATTTTAACATATGTATTTCCTACTTTTAATATTTTTTTGTTTTGTTCTTTTTTTTAATTATTTTATTTATTTTCAGCGTAACAGTACTCATTGTTTTTGCACCACACCCAGTGCTCCATGCAATACATGCCCTCTCTATTACCCTCCACCTGGTTCCCCAACCTCCCACCCCTCCGCCCCTTCAAAACCCTCAGGTTGTTTTTCAGAGTCCATAGTCTCTCATGGTTCATCTCCCCTTCCAATTTCCCACAACTCCCTTCTCCTCTCCATCTCCCCATGTCCTCCATGTTCTTTGTTATGCTCCACAAATAAGTGAGTCCATATGATACTTGACTCTCTCTGCTTGACTTATTTCGCTCAGCATAATCTCTTCCAGTCCCGTCCATGTTGCTACAAAAGTTGGGTATTCATCCTTTCTGATGGAGGCATAATACTCCATCGTGTATATGTACCACATCTTCCTTATCCATTCGTCTGTTGAAGGGCATCTTGGTTCTTTCCACAGTTTGGCAGCCATGGCCATTGCTGCTATAAACATTGGGGTACAGATGGCTCTTCTTTTCACTACATCTGTATCTTTGGGGTAAATACCCAGCAGTGCAATTGCAGGGTCATAGGGAAGCTCTATTTTTAATTTCTTCAGGAATCTCCACACTGTTCTCCAAAGTGGCTGCACCAACTTGCATTCCCACCAACAGTGTAAGAGGGTTCCCCTTTCTCCACATCCTCTCCAACACACGTTGCTTCCTGTCTTGCTAATTTTGGCCATTCTAACTGGTGTAAGGTGGTATCTCAATGTGGTTTTAATTTGAATCTCCCTGATGGCTAGTGATGATGAGCATTTTTTCATGTGTCTGATAGCCATTTGTATGTCTTCATTGGAGAAGTGTCTGTTCATATCTTCTGCCCATTTTTTGATATGATTATCTGTTTTGTGTGTGTTGAGTTTGAGGAGTTCTTTATAGATCCTGGATATCAACCTTTTGTCTGTACTGTCATTTGCAAATATCTTCTCCCATTCCGTGGGTTGCCTTTTTGTTTTGTTGACTATTTCCTTTGCTGTGCAGAAGCTTTTGATCTTGATGAAGTCCCAAAAGTTCATTTTCACTTTTGTTTCCTTTGCCTTTGGAGACATATCTTGAAAGAAGTTGCTGTGACTGATATCGAAGAGGTCACTGCCTATGTTCTCCTCTAGGATTCTGATATTCCTGTCTCACGTTGAGGTCTTTTATCCATTTCGAGTTTATCTTTGTGTACGGTGTAAGAGAATGGTCGAGTTTCATTCTTCTACATATTGCTGTCCAGTTTTCCCAGCAACATTTATTCAAGAGACTGTCTTTTTTCCATTGTATATTTTTTCCTGTTTTGTCAAAGATTATTTGACCATAGAGTTGAGGGTCCATATCTGGGCTCTCTACTCTGTTCCATTGGTCTATGTGTCTGTTTTTATGCCAGTACCACACTGTCTTGGTGATCACAGCTTTGTAGTAAAGCTTGAAATCAGGTAACGTGATGCTGCCAGTTTTGTTTTTGTTTTTCCAACATTTCCTTAGCAATTCGGGGTCTCTTCTGATTCCATACAAATTTTAGGATTATTTGCTCCAGCTCTTTGAAAAATACCAGTGGAATTTTGATCGGAATGGCATTAAAAGTATAGATTGCTCTAGGCAGTATAGACATTTTAGCAATGTTTATTCTTCCGATCCAAGAGCATGGAACGGTCTTCCATCTTTTTGTGTCTTCAGTTTCTTTCATGAGTGTTCTGTAGTTCCTCGAGTACAGATCCTTTACCTCTTTGGTTAGGTTTATTCCCAGGTATCTTATGGTTCTTGGTGCTATAGTAAAGGGAATCGATTCTCTAATTTCCCTTTCTGTATTTTCATTGTTAGTGTATAAGAAGGCTACTGACTTCTATACATTGACTTTATATCCTGCCACGTTACTGAATTGCTGTATGAGTTCTAGTAGTTTGGGGGTAGAGTCTTTGGGGTTTTCCATATAAAGAATCATGTCATCTGCGAAGAGAGAGAGTTTGACTTCTTCCTTGCCAATTTGGATACCTTTTATTTCTCTTTGTTGTCTGATTGCCGTTGCTAGGACTTCTAATAGTATGTTGAATAAGAGTGGTGAGAGTGGGCATCCTTGTCGTGTTCCTGATCTCAACGGGAAGGCTGCAAGCTTTTTCCCATTGAGGATGATATTTGCTGTGGGTCTTTCATAGATAGATTTTATGAAGTTCAGGAATGTTCCCTCTATCCCTATACTTTGAAGCGTTTTCATCAGGAACGGATGCTGGATTTTGTCAAATGCTTTTTCTGCATCCATTGAGAGGACCATGTGGTTCTTCTCTCTTCTCTTATTGATTTGTTCTATCATATTGATTGATTTGCAAATGTTGAACCATCCTTGCAACCTAGGGATGAATCCCAAATGGTTATGGTGGATAATCTTTTAAATGTGCTGCTGGATCCTATTTGCTAGGATCTTGTTGAGAATCTTAGCATCCATATTCATCAGTGATATTGGTCTGAAATTCTCCTTTTTGGTAGGGTCTTTGCCTGGCTTGGGGATCAGGGTAATGCCGGCTTCATAAAAAGAGTCTGGAAGTTTTCCTTCTGCTTCAATTTTTTGAAACAGCTTCAGGAGAATTGGTGTTATTTCTTCTTTGAAAGTTTGGTAGAATTCCCCAGGGAATCCGTCAGGTCCTGGGCTCTTGTTTTTTGGGAGGTTTTTGATCACTGCTTCAATCTTGTTACTAGATATCAGTCTACTCAGGTTGTCAATTTCTTCCTGGTTCAATTTTGGGAGTTTATAGTTTTCCAGGAATGCATCCATTTCATCTAGGTTGCTTAGCTTATTGGCATATAACTATTGGTAATAATTTCTGATGATTGTTTCTATTTCCTGGTGTTAGTTGTGATCTCTCCCTTTTCATTCATAATTTTATTAATTTGGGCTTTCTCTCTTTTCTTTTGGATTAGTGTGGCCAATGGTTTATCGATCTTATTGATTCTTTCAAAAAACCAGCTTCTAGTTTCATTGATACGTTCTACTGTATCTCTGGTGTCTACCTCATTGATCTCTGCTCTAATCTTGATTATTTCCCTTCTTGCATGTGGAGTTGGTTTGATTTGTTGTTGATTCTCCAGTTCTTTAAGGTGTAGAGACAGCTGGTCTATTCCGGATTTTTCCATTTTTTTGAGGGAGGCTTGGATGGCTATGTATTTCCCCCTTAGAACCACCTTTGCTGTATCCCATAGGTTTTGGACTGAAGTGTCTTTATTCTCATTGGTTTCCATGAATTGTTTAAGTTCATCTTTGATCTCCTGGTTGATCCAAGCATTCTTAAGCAAGGTGTCTTTAGCTTCCAGGTGTTTGAATTCCTTCCGAACTTTTCCTTGTGATTGAGCTCCAGTTCCAAAGCATTGTGATCTGAGAATATGCAGGGAATAATTAAAAACTTCTGTTTTTATCATTAACTTTTTGTGTTTTATTTCATCTCTCCGAAATAGATTGAGCATGTCATGTGCTCCTGTTTTCCTTACATCACCAAGTTCTTTGTGATCCTCTCCCATTTGTTTTCCGTCTTTTCTACCTCATGGAGATTGGAAACACAAAACTAGATTTCTATGAATTAATGGACGCCCAACGTAGGAACTCAAGATTATTGACTTCAGTCCTTATCAGAACGAAACAGTATTTTCCTGAACTATTTTCTTTGTGATTTCTGATTCCAGGACAACAACTTCTTTGTTCCCTGGGTATCAAACGCTCATCGCTCTTTCTGATACTACATGGGAGTCCTTGATGCATTTTTTCTTTGGGTCATACAACTTTAGAACAATTGGTGATCATCAAATTGAACTCCTTCTTGGACAGACCAGTTGAGGACATAGAAGCCCCAAAGGCCACATTAATAGAATCAGGATTAGAACTTCAAGTCTTCTTCTTCTTTTTTTTTTTTTTTAAAGATTTTATTTATTTCACAGACAGAGATCACAAGTAGGCAGAGAGGCAGGCAGAGAGAGAGGGAAGCAGGCTCCCCTGGGCAGGGAGCAGAGAGCCCGATGCGGGGCTTGATCCCAGGACCCTGGGATCATGACCCGAGCTGAAGGCAGAGGCTTTAACCCACTGAACCACCCAGAACTTCAAGTCTTCTAACTTGGACCCTAAATGCACTAGACTGGATTAGAACTACTGCACTGTTCTTCTCGTTACCCAGGTTCATTTCTCCATGCAAAACAATAGCAATTTCTGCATATCAGTACAAGATGTTGCCGAAAATGGTATTTTATGAGATTTGGTTGTAATGAGTCACAATTTCTCATGAGAACAATTCTAAAAATGGTATACTCCTGATCAAGAGTTATGATGAAGTAAATCATAGATTTGACAAGCAATATATTGAACACAGGTCTCTAATGATTCAAAAATTATATGTCATCCTTCAAGTCTTATAAAATAGACCCTAATATGCAGACTGATTAAATATAGTGCTAAGCTCTGTGCCCCAGTACTGACGGAGGTATTGCCTAGAGTGAGCCCTTGAATTGAGGCCAAAAGACCCAGTAGCCCATTCACTAAACAAGTCCCTTGTTAGCTAGACCACAGATCTGGGACTATTAGGTTTCTTGGTAGCTTGGGATGGGTGGCTGTTATTCAGCTTTTTCAGTTTTCCAGAATATCCATACTGAATATAAATAGCACTGTGGAATATTGCCTTTTCCATTCTAGAGAACATTCCTATATGGGTTGTGGCTGTTGACTGTGAACAAAACAAAGTACAGGAATAGGTTGGGCACTCCAGATTAACAATTTGTTTTGGAGAAAGACAAAAGAAATGTAACATTATATGAAGTAATTATATTTTTCAACATTTGAAAATTTGAAAAGGTATCTATGATCTTGGCAAAGTCAGCCTCTAGTTCCTTTATGTTCTCCCTTACTTGGTTGGTATTATTATAACCTTTCTTTTTTGAAATGATGATAATAAAGGGTGCTTCCCCTCGTCCCCAGTGTTCTCCCTTGGGGAAGGCAAAAATTTAATGCAACCCTGGTTGCGTCCTAAAATTATTTTTGAAATTTAACTTGTTGGTGAAATCCCCAAATCTGGTAATCACTATTAAATATGATTTTGTGTGAATATCAACAACTATATGGCCAGGAGCTAGGTCTAGAATGCATTCATGCCAGTGCTTGGCCGAAAGCCTGAGGATCCCTGATAACCCCAGCAAGGATTGGCAAATAGGTCAGATGAAGAGGAAGCAGAAGCCCTGTGGCCCTATCTTGGGGAGGACTCTAAGCCTTATCTTGCAACTTCAGGGAAGTCTGGGCTTTTCCAACCAGCAGCTGAGTCCGGGGGTCCTATGAGGCTGTTCCTGGAATACTGATGCCTTTTGGGACTGTGGATGGAATTTCACGTAGGGGTGTGTGTAACAAGAACACATTGGCAAAGTGGGAACAGGTTAAATCCTCTACGTTTCAGCCCCACAACAGGAGACATTTCCCACCATATGTTGGTTGAGGACTGCCTCAGTTTACCCAGGCTGGTGGGGGCTGGCTGGAGGATCTTTGATGACTGCTGAGAGGGTAGGATGGGACTATGGAGGAGGGGAATGGGTTGGGGATAGTGAAGAACAACTGTGTTCCTCAGGACTCACCTCAAAGAAAATTACCTGCCTGCTCCTGCCCCCTCTCCCCCAGGTTGGATTAAGCAGTTCTCAACCTTTTTTCCCTAACACATTGTGCCTGCAACGCCTACTGTCTTATCATGCTATCATAATGTGCTTTAACTCTATAATTCCTTTAAGGAATGGTCTTTTTTTCTTTTCTTTCCTTAGCTCTTACCATGATATTTGGCATACAGTAAAAATATTTGTGAAGGTGAATTTTATATGTCAACTTGGTTAGGCCATAGTACCTACATATTTGGTCAAACACCAATCTGGATGTTGTTGTGAAGGTATTTTTTTTTTTAAAGATTTTATTTATTTATTTGACAGAGAGAGATCACAAGTAGGCAGAGAGGCAGGCAGAGAGAGAGGGGGAAAGCAGGCTCCAAGCTGAGCAGAGAGCCCGATGCGGGGGTTGATCGCAGGACCCTGAGATCGTGACTTGAGCTGAAGGCAGAGGCTCAACCCACCGAGCCACCCAGGTGCCCCGTGAAGGTATTTTTTAGATGAGTTTAATATTTAAAGCAGTAGACTTTCAGTGAAGCAGATTACCCTTCATAGTTGCGTGGGCCTCATCAAATCAGTTGAAAGCTTTAAGAGAAAACAAACTGAGGTCCCCAGAAGAAGAGAGAATTCTGCCTCCAGTCTTCAGACTTGAACTGCAACATCAACTCTTCCCTGGAGCCTACCCTGGAAATTTTTGAATTGTCAGGCTCCACAGTCCAGTAAGCCAGTTCCTTAAAATAAATTCTCGGTGTCTCTCTCTCTCTCTTCCCGTGTGAGTGTGTGTGTGTGTGTGTGTGTGTGTGCATGAATATATAGATATACATCCTACTGGTTCTGTTTTCTCTGGAGAACCATGGCTAATACAATATTCTTTAAATAATAATTTAAAGAAATTTTTAACATCCAGAATCTTACCATAGAGTAATTCACTTATCACCTGCCAAAGAGATTTATTTATTAGATTTATTTATTATGTAACAACACCACCAAATCCACATAAATTTAGGGATTAGGTGTGTTAAAAAAGTCATAAACGGGATGGGAGATTTCCTAAGCTTGAAACCAAAGGAAGAAGGTGCCAAGGAAAAGATTGATTGATTGATACTATTTCCATCTGTCACATTAGTTTTTTTGATAGCTATAGTAAAGCTCCATAGAAAGATATTTGGAGAGGATGTTAACATTAGTTATTTTGGTGATATGGGATTAGGAGTAATTAATTTTATTTTACTTCTTTATATTACATGTATTACTTGACTTCTTTTTGACAAGGGCCAAGTATTTTTTTTTTTTTTTTCAAAAACAATGAAGATGGTACATTAGGAAGAAGGAAATAAATGTGAAAGTGGGAAAATTTTTATGTAACTGAATGGCAAAGGATTTCTATCTTTATAATGAGCTCTTAATACTTATCAAAGAGCTAAATGGCATGGACAAAAAATTCACCCAAGAGGAAATCCAGAGGAAATATTTGGAAAAAAAAAAAAAAATTCAACCCCAACCATAGGGAAGTGCAAATTAAAATAGATGCAACGCCCGTCCATCATTTTATTAAGATTTTAGTGAGACTATCTAATGCTGATAAGTGTATGTGAAATGGGTTCTTTCATATAGGGCCAATGGAAATCTTAATTGGTACAACTTTTCTGGAAAACTATTTGACAGTGTCTATCGAGAAAGTCTGGTGTTGTGATTCCACTTCTGGGACTCTAGCCTAGGAAACTAAATTTGGTTAAAGATTAATCCACAGAAATATTCAACACAGTGTTATTTAATTGCAAAAATTGGAAACTTTTTAAAAAGCCTGCCATACCTAAATGTTCTATAGGAAATATACTTAAAAAAAAAGAGAGAGATTTCTACTGAGTGAATCAGAAACCATAAACTCTATAAAGGATTCTCATTGTACTTGTGACTGATAATTTACCCATTTATTTAGTCATTTATCCAATAAACATTTTTCAAATTCTACTTAAAAAAATGGAGACAAGAGAAATGCTTAAAAACTAGAAAATGCTGGATGTCATTCATTTACACTAATGGAGGGTCTATAAATGCCATTAAGTGACTATAAACAGGTGATTATAAAAGCTCATGATATAATACTGACAGAATAAAAAGGAAGCACATAAAGTTGTGTTTATAGGTAGAATTCTACTATGGAAACCTATATAGAAAAAAAAAAAGACTGGAAGATAATATACCACAGTGAGAATAGTAACAGGGTTGTGAGTCTTTTTGTGTGTTTGATCATTTTCCATTCTTCCATATAGTTTTTTAAAAGATTTTATTTATTTATTTGACAGAGAGTGTGAGTGAGAGAGGGAACACAAGCAGGGGGAGTGGGAGAGGGAGAAGCTGACCCCCCGCTGGGCAGGGAGCCTGATGTGTGGCTCATTCCCAGGACCCTGGGATCAGGACCTGAGCCAAAGGAAGACACTTAATGACTGAGCCACCCAGGTGCCCCATATATATATATATTTTTATATACTTTTTAATTTAATACATGTTTCTTGGTTTTTTAATTATCTGCCATACCCTATTGTAGGTATTGGGGATGTGATGATAGATGAGGCAGAAAGAAAGGGTCTCTGCCTTCATATACTTTTCATTCTAGTGGGGTTGATACAATAAATTAGCTAACTGCAGATAGCAGTATATAGCGGAAAGGATGGGGAGAAGATCACTTATGGCGAGGAGTCTGAAGATTTCCCTGCAGTGGTGACATTTGAGCTAAGGCCCAAAAATTAGAAGGAGAGGAAGCACACTCCAGACAAAGGGAGCAGCCAGGGGGGTGGGGGAGAGAAAAAAAAAAAAAAGTTAGGTGGGAAAAAACTTGTTATCTAAAGCTCTGAAAAGGAGACCAGTATGTCTGAAGGGCTGTGTGATAAGAAATGAGGTTCAAGAAGTGGGAAGGACCCAAGTTGGAGCGACTAGCTTATGAGGTCACAAATAATGGCCATGAATTTGTTTTATTCTAGATGTACTTAGATTCCGTTGAACATAGCTCTCTTCTTAACTAGAAGACAAATAAAAAAAAAATCCCAAGACTGAGAAAACAGTTTGATGAGAAGCCATTTAGGCTGGCAGCCCAAGAATAGAACTTCTTAAATTAAAGGAGAATGACATGGGAGGGTGGTAGAGGAAATCGGTGTTGTGATTAGGAACACCGTTCTTCTTTGACATGATGTTTTGATATGGGAGATCCCAAATGGGGTCCTTTTCTTCTGTCCATGGCTACCAAGTCTAAAGCTGGCCAGAGAGCTGCAGGAAGTGTGCCCTCCCTAAGGAAACAAGCATATACTTTAAGAGATGTCACGCTAGTCCCAAAAGCAGTCATCATGAAACTGCCACCCCTACTAGCCTGTTGCCAACTACTGCCTTGACTTCCAGAGGCAGAAAGGACAAGGCTGTCCTCTCCCCAGCTCAGAATTCTTCTGCATTGTCATGCTGTCACAGGGATATTTTAAGAGAATCCGCACAAATAATACCATCATCCCCCCTTTTTAGATTAGTTTAGATTAGGTTTTTTAATCAGATTAATTTAGATTAGATAAGCTTTATGTGTTATCTTATTTTTGTATCATACTGCATGAGCTTAGGGGCTAATGTTAGTAGTAATTTTGGAAAAGCCCTTCTTTGACAAATGAACTTTTCAGTAACTATGCGGAGAAGCAAAAATGCTAAACTGATTATTTTTCTCTGTAAGAAGTTTTGAATTGCGCAAATAGCTTTTCGAGATTATGCCATAGGACATGTTCTTTCTGTGTCTAGTCCCCATTTTGAGGCTATAAGTAAAGAAATAACTTAATCCTGGCCACTTTTAAACTCTACTCTTTTTGTCAGCCGTTTAAATATTATTGGGAAATGTTTTCACTTCAATTTAGTAGAATCAGATTTTGCTGTGGTGTGGTACTCTTGAATAGCTTTTGGTCTCACGTGCCATTTCTGTGTTGGTGTATATATCTGTGATTGAAGGATTAGGCAAGACTTTGAGTGTCTGGCCCAATTCAGAGAGGTGATGAACTTCCCCCCTCTCCCTAAAAATATTGTGCCGATACTGGAAAAAGCTTTAGATCCTCATATGATACAGGACACGGTTAATAATCTTCAATGTTAACTGGAGAAATTTTGTTGGATTATAAACTACTAGGAGCCGTTCATCCACTAAAATATCATTTTGGAATCTGGGGGTATAATCCTATCCTTTGGGTGCTCTCTCTTTTTATTTATCATACCTAAGATAGCCCCTGTAGTTAGTTGTACTGAGAATTGGGACATGGGCTCAGAGCAGGAAAAGACTATAAAACTGGGGTCTTTAAAAATCTTTTTATCTGCTTCCTGACCTTATATTTCAGGTGAGGCATCTAAGATTCGGAGACATTGTAGTGTTGGGTGGTTTGCGGTGCAGATGGACTGACACATCCGGTTTCATCTAGTGTTGCCTGTGAAATGAGGGCATTCAAAATGGCTAGTCCTATTATTCAAAATGTGCTGGACTCTTCCTAATTTGAGCCCTGCAGCTGGAAGTGAAAACAGTTCTCTTGGATGGAATCCCTCCCGTGAGAGTGGTTCCTTTCTGAATGTCCTTGGATCAGCCTGGCAAATAGAATTTCTAAAAGTTGTATCTCTACTGAAAACTCCTTTGGCCAAAAAGTTTACCTTCATACTGTCCATATTTTAGTAATTCTGCTTTCTTTTTCTATCATATTTTTCCTTAACATGAAGAAAGAGAAATGATTTGAAATGACCCCATGACAAGAAAATCAAATGTTGAAAAGGAATAGAAGGGAAGCTAGGTCTTTGCCTGATTCTTTTGACCCCTGTCTGGCTTTCCTTTACACACACTAGTGCTAGTTGTCCTGGTGTTCTTTTTATATTCAGCACATGGATGAGCTTGAATTGTTCCTTTGTTAACTCAGAAGTCTGCAAATGATGAAAAGATTATATATTCAGCAGGTCAAATTTGAGACAGTTTTCTGAATTTAAAAAAAAAAAAATGTGTTCAATAGCCTGCTCTAAAATTAGGGAAATTGAATCAACTGATGTCTGGAGAAGAGGAAAGGTAATGTGTCAGAAATTTGTGTAAGGCACTGGTCAATAGATATTTTAGCATATAAAATGTAGACAACCGATTTATTGCAAGTAGTATCTAATTCAAAACAACTAATATTTCCCAAGCAAATATTTGGCTTTTTAATACAAATTGATAAATTTGGTTATTTTTCTGCTGTCTGATGGATTTTACATTTCTGGACACCAGGGTTTGCTTGCCATCACATGAAAATATGGATGAAAATTTATTTTCTGTTGATTAGGAATGTGCACATCCTTTGGTTTCATGTGGGTAACAGATGTCTTATGAGTAACAGATGTCTTGGCTTTTACACACTAATTGGCAAAAAGGGGGAAAAGGGGCTAATTAAAAGGGTGGGAGGAGATACAAGAAAAGTGCAATCTTTCTTGTGGGGAAACTCTAATAGACCTCCTTATTCTGGGTAATTACCTCCTTCTTCAACTTCATTTGCTATCCCTTTCCATATGACTCAAGTACATTATAATGGGAAAGTACAAAATAAAGAAACATAAGGCTGGACTACTGTCTGCTAACAGCCAGATTTATCCTGTCATGGAATATTCTAGTATAATTGACTCAATTAACATCAGTCTTTTAAAAAACAAAATATGAAAGCATAAGTCTAATCACTAAGGGCAACTTATGTTTTAATTGGCAGCACAAGGGTTCTATGTTGAGGGTGGTTGATATAAATATAATTTAATTATATACCAAATGTGACCATATAGTGGTTTGATGGGAAGTGAAAAATGCAAGACTGAATATGTTGCATGTTAGCTATACATCTTAAGTTCCTTTTAGTTTGCTGTTTGCTCTCCAGCAGGGCTATAGTACTGACAGTGGACCTGGAATAAATGAGAACATTTAGCAGATGTTTGAAGCTATTATCAACACATTCTCAGTGTTGTCCCTGTTTTCCATTTTACCATTTAAAGCAAGGTGGCATTTACTGTGCCTTAACTATGTCACCTCGGTCTGAATTAATCTTCTGATTGGTACCTTTTACCTAAAACTGAAGGAAATCTTTATAGCTCATTAAACATTCAGTGAGTATCCACATTATTCCTTGATAAGAGCTATTATGTAGTCATTTTTTTCCCCATTTTATTTATTTTTTCAGCGTAACAGTATTCATTGTTTTGGCACAACACCCAGTGCTCCATGCAAAATGTGCCCTCCCCATTACCCACCACCTGTTCCCCCAACCTCCCACCCCTGACCCTTCAAAACCCTCAGGTTGTTTTCCAGAGTTCATAGTCTCTTATGGTTCGCCTCCCCTTCCAAATTTTTCTTTTTTTAATAAACATATAATGTATTTTTATCCCCAGGGGTACAGGTCTGTGAATCGCCAGGTTTACACACTTCACAGCACTATGTAGTCATTTTTATAAGGAGCTAGTAATATTTCCAAGAAAAAGTATCAGGTTAGATACTTAGCGGTTCACACTTAATACACAACTTAGACAACCTGAAAGGTAAGGTTATTTATGTAGATGCACACACATGATAATTTACTTTTATTTAACTACCTGTCTTCTCAGAAAATAAGTAGGTTTTTAAAAATATCAACTGTGTTTTGAAAGAAAATTAGGATAATACAGATCAAAATCTTAATTGTCAATTGTCAATTATTAACTTCTTTCTGCTGTATTAGAATTATATTTTATTCAATTGCTAGAAATTGGTGAGGTGGGAAAATGTTTTATGAACTTGTCTTTAAAAAATAAAAAATATATATATCAGTTTTGGTAGGGTAGAAACAACATTGCTTGAGTAGTCTAATAACTTCTACATTAATTCAGTCACTTGATTTTTTTTTTTTGACCATTATTTCATTATCTATAAAATGGAGATAGGGACACCTAACTCCCACACTCGCACTGGGAATTATACATAAGTAATGATGAATACACATGGAACTAACATACGTTTAACTGTTGAGTGCGTTATACTCGTCTTCCTTCAGTGGACCCATATTTCATAGTTAGTTGCCTTGATTTCAAGGTTAGGCTTCTCTTTGAAATAGAAAATTCATGGAGACTTTGATCAGGAGTCTAGTAACAACTGGTTTGAGACTGTGTGTCAAAAGACTTATTCTTCCCAACTTCAGCCCCTTAAAATATGAGGGTGAAGAATAACCATAGTGGATTAAGTTTCTTCAATGTCAAAGGTTTTCTGTATTGTGTAATTGTAAATTTCCATGAGTTATAAAATCATAGACTATTAAATAGTGGCATTCTATGAGGTTTCAAGATTTGGGGATTTACTGCCCTGATCCTGGTTTATTTCCCATTTTTAGAAGAAGCCACGGAGCCCCTGTAAGGTTAAATGTCTTCTCTAAAGTCAATGAGCAAATTAGTGACAGAGGTAGGACTGAGACCTTCTTTTCCTGAGGTCCTTACTTGGACCATGGCCAGACGCCACCCTGCTGTGTGACTATCTAGGTTCTAAACTGGTCTGTTAAAAGAAGGAGGGCATTCAACTCACTCCACAGGTAGAAAGGGATGCATTTCTTTGTTATGCTTAGGTTGGACAGTGCCCCTTGGTCACTGTGTTACTGTATCCCAGCATTTCATGGGAGCTGTTGATTCAGGAATAGGCCAGTTGAGTTTAAAAAGGAGGGACTTAGACCATGGCTAAGAAAATTGTTTTAAAATACAGTAGAAACTGAATAAATTCACAAAAATACAAGCAATAGTAAATGAAGATTGGGCTACCGATTTAATAAAACCGGTGACTGAGAGGTGACAAAGAGCAGGAGCATATGTTTATCCAGTGTTGTTCATTTAAGCCGTTCCTCAATTTTCATTAAGATTGAATGAATTTGCATGATAGTTTCTATATCTTAAAGCTTCCGCCTTACACATTCCAGGATTGAAGTGTGTATGTCTTCTGTGTGACTCTTCAAACTTCACCTGCCAAACTGAAGGAGCATGCTGGGCTTCAGTTATGTTGGCCAATGGAAAAGAGCAGGTGATCAAGTCCTGTGTCTCTCTCCCAGAACTGAATGCTCAAGTCTTCTGCCATAGTTCCAACAATGTTACCAAAACCGAATGCTGCTTCACAGACTTTTGCAACAACATAACACTGCACCTTCCAATGGGTAAGGCTTTCCTCTTTGTTCATTCCACATCTAATTTTGCTAGGGGGAAATTATATAAGCATGCTAGAAATCAAGGTGTTGGTTGTTACTGTACATAAGAAAATCCGTTTTACAGTTCTCTCCGTTTTTTGACTGGTGGCATTCTCTAGAGCCTAGGTGAGGTTGATTTTTTGTTTTAATCGCACAGGACTGTCAAAACATTGACAACAGCGTAATTGTGAAGACATTTGTCCATGTGAATTGTATTTTTTGAAGTGATTAAGGGACCCAAAATAAAATGTCAATTTGTATGGATTCTTGGAAAGGAAAGAAATTGAAATGTATGGGGGGGTGGAGACAGAGACTAAAGAGCAGAACTAAAAATAATAGATTGCCACTTTTATGGAGACAAAATCTTTTTTTTCATGGGCACCTTCTGGATAAGTTCTTTGCCTCCCTGTGCAAGCCCTCAGGAGCAGAAAGATGGAAAATGGGGTGTAACTCTTCATTATTGTGCAGATAAATTCCTGCCTTGCCCCCAGTTTCATGGTGTTTTATCCTAATTTACAAGACACTGAAAACCTTAATCTCATTTTTTTTTTTTTATCAGTAATTTGGAATCTGAAACTTTGGGGGATGTTAAGGGGCAAGTAATTGAAATCACAAGCTGATTTATGACAGGAAATATTCTGTAGCGAATTTTCTTTAATGTGTATTAATTTAGTAATAATTCAGTGCTTATTGCTATGTTACTATCTGCACACCAATACATAGTCTTCCTTACAAAGTAACATTTTAAGTTAGCGTTATCATCTCAGGTGATCCCCTATCACCATATCAATATTCTACTGTAGTACTTTTAACCTATTATCTTTTGTAAATTCACTGTCCCCCTTTTTTCTGAAGAACACTTATTTTATGCAGAAACTGGGCATCACTACCACAAAGGAAAAACCAGTTTACTTACCATAAGTAGAAGATGACTGTGTGCTTAAACAAACATAGCTACTGCATTCCAGTTAAGTATTTTATATTTTCTTTTTGTTTAAAAGACAGAAGAATGTGATGTTTAAGACATACTAGCACAAAATAAGGCTTTTTGGTTATCAGAAAAACTAAGAGAACTAGAAAACTAATTATTATGTAACTCAGTGTTATTTAAATCATGTTTCTTGACTATTCCAAATCATCTCAGGAACACTTAAAATCATTTTATGTCACCACTGAGACTTGTCCCAATCTTTGGGATGTTACACTACACATTGCAAACTCAGAAGTCCTATCTGGCATATTTCATCCCCCAAGGTTACTTGCAGTTGTGGATGTTGGACCACACTTATGATTTGGGTCTCAGATTCCATAGGCTTCCTTGGTTTGGTGCTGATCTGGCATTTATTCTAGATACTGTATTTTCTCCCATGGTTATCTGAGATACCCTGAAGTGAAGCCTCCCTATATCTGATATTGGTCTTCCCATGACCCATAAGGAGGGGGAGATAGGTCTGCATTAGCCTGTGGCCATGACGTCACTGAGGTGGCTTCCCACATGCTGCCAGTCAGTATGGACACAAGACAGTACTTTGACAGCAACAAAATGTCTTGGAGGACAAAATGGTTCATACACAGTTGGGCAAATTAAAGATACTTAGTGCAGCTAGACTGTGGGTCCTTTCCAGCCTAACTATACACTCTGAGAAGCTTATATTCTACCCTGAAGTCCACGTAGGAACCAGTCTTTTTTTAAAATCAATTTTATTGAGGTGTAATTTAGCTATAATAAAATGCACACATTTTGAGTATATGGTTTGATAATTTTTGACACACACATACCTGGTGTAACCACCACCACTTTTCCATTGCCTCAGAATGTTCTCCTCAATCTATCCCCAGTTTGACTAGGGTTCAACCAATGTATTTTTCTGTCACTGTGGACTAGATTTACTTTCACAACATGGAGTTCTTATGGAAGATGTTATTTTGCATTTGACTTCTTCCAGTCAGGGTTTTTTGAGATTTATGCATGTTGTGGGTGTGGTAGTAGCTTGTTCCTTTCTTGCTGCAGGGTAATACCCCATTATATGGATATACTACAGCTGTTGCTGTTACCCATTCACCCACTGATGAGTCCTCACGTTGTTTCCATGTGGGGGCTCTTTTTTTTTTTTTTTTTTTTTTTTTAAAGATTTTATTTATTTATTTGACAGATAGAGATCACAAGTAGGGAGAGAGGTAGGCAGAGAGAGAGAGAGGAGGAAGCAGGCTCCCTGCCAAGCAGAGAGTCCGATGCGGGGCTCGATCCCAGGACCCTGGGGTCATGACCTGAGCAAAGGCAGAGGCTTTAACCCACCGAGCCACCCAGGCGCCCCCCATGTGGGGGCTCTTAACAAAAGTGCTATGAATGTCTATGTACAAGTTTTTGGATATATGTTTTTGTGTGTGTGTGTAAGAAAAGTACCCAAGAGTGGAATTATAGGATCGTATGAGAAGTATCTATTTATTTTACAAATATAATCTCCTAAGTAGTTTTCAAACTGTACTGTTTTATATCCCCAACAGAAATGTATAATAGTTCCAGTTGGTCCATATTTTTATAGTCAACTGGTATAATCAGTTTTTTTTTAAAAAATTGGAGCCATTCAAGTGATCGTGTAATGCTATTTCATTATGGTTTTAGTTTGCGTTTCCTTGATGATTAATGATGTCCAATTATTTTTATGTGCATATTGGACAATGATGTGTCTTGCTTTGTAAAGTGTCAAATCTTCTCACATTAGAAAAATTGAATTTAAAACTTCTTTATGTATTCTGAAGACAAGTCCTTTCTCAGGTATGTGTATTATATTTTCTCCCATTCTGTGGATTGCCATTTTGTTTTCTTGAATGTGTCTTTTACAGAGTAGATTAAAATTTGTGAATTATGTATTTTTATTATTATTTTTGTGTGTCATGTCTTAACTGAGGAAGTCTTTATCTCCAAAGGCCATAAATACTCTTATATTTTCTCCCAGAAATTTTAACATTTCAGCATTTCCATTTAGACCTATATTCAGTTTAAACTTAATTTTTGTTATTTAGGTGAAATTTTATTTTGTATATGGATCTGAAGTTGTTCCAACATCATTTGTTGAAAAATCTATCCTTTCAATTACCTTGCCACTTTGAATGCAAAGTGACCAAAAATATATGTAGGTATATTTCTGACCTGTGTTCTGTATGTCTATATTAATGTCACTATGCAACTTTCTTTATTATTGTAGCTTTATAGTAAGTATTAAAATCAGGTCGTGTGACCTCTCTAATTTTGTTCTTTTTAAAATTGTTTTGGTTATTGTGAGGCCTTTGCATTTCTATTTAAATTTTAGAATTAGTTCAGCAGTTTTTGCAAAAACATCTGAGAATTTTTTTTGAGATTTTTATTAGATTGAGTTGAATATATAAACTATTTGAAGAAAATGGTCATTTTAACATTTTAGTATAGGAGATAGCATGTTTTCCCATTTATTTTTCTTCAGTTACTCTTAGCAATGTTTATAGTTGTCAGAGAACAGGTTTCATATGTATTTCCTGGAATGTTTCTCTAAGTATTACCTGTTTTGGGATGATACTGTGAATGGTATTTTTAATTGGTCAACATTAATTGTTAGTATATGAAAATAAAATTAATTTTGTATAGTGGCCTTATTTCCTACAAGCTTGCCAAAATGAATTTATTAGCTCTGGTAGCTCTTTTAAAAATTTTTTGTCGTTTTCTTTATATACAGTCATCTTATCTGTGAATACAGGCTATTTTACATCTTCTATTCTGGTTTGTATGTATTTTATTTCTTCTTCCTTTTTGCACTGGCTGGGACTGCTAATACGATGATGAGTAGGAGTGATAAGAGTGACGATCCTTGCCTTTTTCCTGGTCCAAGGAGTGAGTGAATGCACTCCCTCTTTTACCATTAAGTAACTGTAGTTTTTTGTAGATTCCTGGCATCAATTGATGAGATTTGCTTTTATTCCTAGTTGGGGGAAGGGTTTTTTTTTTTAATCCTATATGAATATTAAATTTTTTCAAGTATTTTCATGAATGTGTTGAGATTATAGAATGCTTTTTCTTCTTCAGTCTATTGATATGATAGATTATAGTAATTGGTTTCCAAATATTACTTATAACAGGGAAGATATGTATTTTCTCATCAGTAATTAGTATGTCTGCAAAAAATGCTATGGGACATTGAATTCAAATGTCTTTACTTGAACTAAGAATTTTTGTCCTTCAGTGACATTGTGTGGTCAGCTGACATGAAATTGAACAGGATTGCATGTGTAGTCATTTTGTGTCGGGTTGCTCTGTCTGTGAGGCAGTGCTTAATGGTTATTAGCTGTATTTGGAAGAGCAGCTGTTTGGGAAGGAACTTCCAGGCTGAGCACTGACACAGTCGGTGCCAAGAACTCCACCGTTTTTGTGTCATCAGTGAGTGTGATCGCTCTGCATTCCCTGCTCAGCCTAGTGGAGATTTATTCATTTCAAGGGGGTTACATATATATGAAATCTATAAAAGCACTCTGCAGTGTAAGCAGTGTGACAGATCTACAGTGTTAATGCTCTGCAATCACACTGATGGACAAAATAGAGAAGAAAAGGGAGAGAGGTCACCAGAAGAGACTGGAGAAAATCTGGACGTCCCTTTTTGGTTCCTCTGAAAGCCAAGTAGACCCTTGGCTCTTTGCCTCTTTCCCCCACCACCCCAGACTGTGGGGCCATGTCTGGGTAGTGACTTGATGGAAGTGGAGTAACCAAGGCTTGGGATGTGTTAGCTGACCCTCTTTGGTTTGTAAGTCCTACGTGTAATGATTGGGCTCTTGCCTTGTTTCTTTGTGACAAAATTCCTACCTTGAATACAGCTTGGGACTTTCTCTCTCCCTTCCTCTCTCTGCTAGTGCAATTGTAACTCAGCAATTGGAAATTGTAGGCCCTCCCTCTTTCCCTCCTATAAATTCTTTTAAGTGTTTGGCTGTAATTCCTAAAGACTTAGACTAGTGGCTTTTATGCAGATTTCCACCGAGACACACAGAAGAAGTACATTTTATACAATATCCCTCAACCGGCATGCATGCACAACTGAAATAATTGAATTTTTACAATATATTCATACCCTTAAAATGTGCGAGGCACCATATGAATTTTCCTTAATTAGGAATGCTGATTAGACCCCATTAATAGGTTGTTCACAGTTTGAGAAACCCTACTTTAGTAGAGATTTAAAATGTGGTAATTTAAAATGGAGTGAGGACGCTTATTATTTTAATTTACTGCACAAAACTCTGGTAAGAACCTAGTTACCATTTTAATCTGAAATGTTTTCTTTCTAAATGACCTTTAAAACCTTTTATCCATTCAGTTTTAATACTAAGTTGCATTAGATTTAAGTTGAATTAATTCAGATATTTGTAAGCAAGATTTGATTTAGATCACATTAAATTCAGTAATTTGCCCTTAAAAAACATACTTTCTATTTTGACATTGCACATGAGTTTAATTTTTAGGAGTTAATAATTTTTAGAATAGAAGCAATTTTAAAGCTTGATAGAGATATAATATTAGAAAACTTGCTTTCTCCCCTGAAGCTTATTAAAGTTGGTATCTTTGTTGTCACTGGAATGACCTTCCAAGTTCAAGTATTATCACAAATATTTAGAAGTTTATTTTTCCTATGTAAAACTTGAAAGGCAATATCCATTTCCAAAAACAGCCATTTATTTGACTAGTACTTTGAGTTCACATTTCTACTAACAGCAAATATGTTATTATTTTCACACAACAAGTGTAGTACTGAATATTTAAAAATTGAATATAGACAGTGCAAATCAGTTAAACAAGATAAACACATACTGTATGTAGTGTACCCTGTCTAATATATTCTTCCTGTTTATTTTTAGATCCTCAATTCCAGACATATCTGCCTACCTTTCTGGGTGCTACTTTTCTTGCTCTGACTCCAGTCAGATTCCAGTTCTGACTTTAGTACTCCCAGGCTTAAGGAAACTTCCTGTGCAATAACTCCTGCAGATTGCCCACTCTCAGCTTTCTTTGAATTTATGAGAGAAACCACTGAGTGGGGAAAATTTACCTTTAGAAGTAAATGATTAATTCTTAGCTCTTGAAGAATATTTCCATTTCAAAAAGAAAAGACTTACTTGCACAAATTGGTGTGCACTTGGTGGGGGCTCGGGGATCAGGTAGGGTTAACCAATAATAATAGGTCTTCACACTGGAAAGTATTTAGATGTGTCTCTATGACGGGTTCTGTCTGTGAGCTTTCTTTCTTTTTTTTTTTTAAATTTAATTTTATTTTTTTGGTGTTCCAAGATTCATTGTTTATTTACCATACCCAGTGCACCATGCAATACGTGCCCTCCTTAATACCCGCCACCAGGCTTACCCATCCCCCCAACTCCCTCTTTCCAGAACCCTCAGTTTCTCAGAGTCCACAGTCTCTTGCAGTTTGTCTCCCCCTCTGATTTTCCCCAGTTCACTTTTCCTTTCCTTCTCCTAATGTCCTCCTTGTTATTCCTTATGCTCCACAAGTAAGTGAAACCATATGATAATTGACTTTCTCTGCTTGACTTATTTCACTCAGCATAATCTCCTCTGGTCCCATCCATGTTGATACAAAAGTTGGGTATTCATCCTTTCTGATGGAGCCGTAATATTCCATTGTATATATGAACCATGTCTTCTTTATCCATTCATCTGTTGAAGGGCATCTTGGCTCTTTCCACAATTTGGTGGCCATTGCTGCTATGAACATTGGGGTCCATATGGCCCTTCTTTCACTGCATCTGTATCTTTGGGGTAAATACCCAGTAGTGCAATTGCAGGGTCATAGGGTAGCTCTATTTTTAATTTCTTAAGGAATATCCACACTGTTTTCCAAAGTGGCTGCACCAACTTGCATCCCCACCAACAGTGTAAGCGCATTCCCATTTCTCCACATCCTCTCCAACACTACTTGTTTCTTATCTTGTTAATTTTGGCCATTCTAAGTGGTATCTCAGTGTGGTTTTGATTTGAATCTCCCTGATGGCTAATGATGAACATTTTTTCATGTGTCTGTTAGCCATTTGTATGTCTTCTTTGGAGAAGTGTCTCTTCATGTCTTCTGCCCCATTTTTGATGTGATTATCTGTTTTTTGGGTGTTGAGTTTGAGGAGTTCTTTATAGATCTTAGATATCAGCTGTTTGTCTGTAGTGTCATTTGTGAATGTCTTCTCCCATTCCGTGGGTTGCCTCTTTGTTTTGTTGACTGTTTACTTTGCTGTGCAGAAGCTTTTTATCTTGATGAAGTTCAAAAAGTTCATTTTCACTTTTGTTCCCTTGGCCTTTGGAGACACATCTTGAAAGAAATTGCTGTGGCCAGTGTTGAAGAGGTTACTGTCTATGTTCTTCTCTAGGATTTTGGTAGATTCCTGCCTCACATTGAGGTCTTTTATCCATTTCAAGTTGTCTGTGAGCCTTCTAATAGGTTCTTCTTTGTTCTCACAATGCCTTCATGGAGTTTGTACAAGCTGGGCCTTTGATGTCTATTCTCTATATCTCTTAAAATCTTTCCTCCATATTTTCTAATGTTTGAATCTCTGAAAATATTAATATCCACAGTTCACTTAAGTTTGAATGTGCTGTTTTTTTATTTTTCTGACTCATATTTTGGTGGCTACTTACTTTGTGTTTTGTAATTTTTGAATGTGAGCTCATGTTTTTGGGAACCGTATCTGGAGGACACTTTTGAGACGAGTATTTAAAATGTGTTCCTTCAGAGAAGATTTACTTTAGCTTCTGCTAAGTATCTGCTAAGTATCTGAAACCCATTCAGTGTTTTGATTAGCTTTACTTTGGCCAACATATAATAGGAATTCAGGCTCTAAGCCTGCCTATCGTATACACTGGGGTGAGCAAGTCTTGAGGATTTTTTTTTTTTTTTTTTTTTTTTTTTTTTTTTTTTGCTATATCAAAGTCAAGGTTGAGACAGACAAATAGACAAGTATACACCCTGTCTCTCTCTACAGAACATTTTCTGTTTTATTTTCAGTGTAATTCCTCTCATAGTTGCCTGATTTAGATGAGGGTCTCTGATCTGGCCTTGCATTGTCTTAGGAACCATATTTTATCTCCTGATTTTGTGCTGAGGTCTGGTAAGCTAAGTGTGTAACCACCAGGAGCTGGCAGATGCCTCCAGGGTAAATAGCAGCCCCAGTGCTCAAGCACCTCTCTGGATTTTCACTTTATTTGTGGCTCCAAGCAATTCATTTCTTTTCCCACTAGCTTAATCATGTAATAGAAAAAAAAGTTTTTCATTTATATTTTATTCAGCATTTTTGCGTGTGCTGTACCAAGAAGGGCTTCTGTGGACATCTAAATTGTAACTTGGCAGAAATGGAAATTCCAGGATAGTTTATTTTTGAAATGATGCTGGCATAATTATCTATCCATCTGGAAGAAAACAGGGCTGTACCACAGTGTCATACCATATACAAAAATAAATTACAGCTTGATTAAATATCTAATTGTGAAATATAAAACAATTTAAATGTCAGAGGAAAATTTAGAAAAAAAGATTTTTATGACTTTATAGTATGGAAGCTGTTTTTAAATAAGACAGGAAATCCAACTGTTATAAAAGGAAAAGAGATATAATTGCATGCAAACTAAAATAAAAATGAGTAATGAAAGATAACATAAATAAAACCAAAGATAAGTTAAATATGGGATAGAAATATTTGCAGCATGTGTGACTAGAGAAAAGTTAACTATGAGAAGGTAAGGAGCATCTTGCGTGTGTATGCTGCATGTGTGTACGTGTGCACGGCAAGAGAATGGAAAGAGAAGGAGAGGGGATGCTTAGTGAAAAAGTGGGCAAGAGACACAAACAGGAATTTTACAGAAGAGAATATTCTTTTTTTAATTTATTCATTTTTGAAAGAGAGAGAGAGCACAAGCAGCGGGAAGGGACAGAGAGAGAGAGGGAGAAGCAGACTCCCTGCTGAGCAGGAAGCCTGATGTGTGACTCAGTCCCAGGATACTGAGATCATGACCTGAGCTGAAGACAGATGCTTAACTGACTGAGCTACCCAGGCACCTGGAAGAGAATATTCTATGTGGCCAGAGTATTGAAAAGATGTTAAATATCACTAATAGCTGGAGGTATGCGAATTAAAATAACCATTTTTCTTTTCCACCTATTAGCTTTGCATAAGTTAGAAGAGTGATGTATAGGTCAAGATATTTTCTTTCTTTCTTTTTTTAATTTTTATTATTAATTCTTTTATTTTACTGAAGTACAGTTCACAAACAATATTATATTAGTTTCAGGTATACAATAGAGTGATTTCACAATTTTATACGCTAAACTATGGTCACCAGGATAATTATTGATAGTTATGATCTGCCACCATACAACATACTTATAACATTATTTACTGCATTTCCCATGCTGTACTTTTTATCTTCATGACTTTTTTATTTTATAACTGGAACTCTTTTTTTTTTAATTTATTTCTTTTCAGTATAACAGAATCCATTGTTTATGCACCACACCCAGTGCTCCATGCAATACGTGCCCTCCATAATACCCACCACCTGGCTCCCCCGACCTCCCACCCCCCGCCCCTTCAAAACCCTCAGATAGTTTTTCATAGTCCATAGTCTCTCATGGTTCATCTCCCCTTCCAATTTCCCTCAACTCCTTTCTCCTCTCCATCTCCCCATGTCCTCCATGTTATTTGTTATGCTGCACAAATAAGTGAAACCATATGATAATTGACTCTTTCTGCTTGACTTATTTCGTTCAGCATAATCTCTTCCAGTCCCATCCATGTCGATACAAAAGTTGGGTATTCATCCTTTCTGATGGAGGTCAAGATATTTTCAATTAAAAGTATCAGAAACTTAGATAATAATGTCTTAATAAGGGAGTTCACTAACTCAACATGATTAGGAATCTGGAAGTAGATTCGTTCCATGATTTATTAACAGACAGACTCAACAATATCACCAGGCTATTTCCAGAATTCTCATCACATGAATCAGTAAACACCTTTAATATTAAGATATTATTATGTAACTTTCTGATACTTTTAGCTAAGACTCTTTTCCTCACATGTGTCTGCTTTTTCTAATATGGAAAATGTTGGGTCTTATTATCAGGGATCTCAAGGTTGAAGGATGACGAAGGTCAAGAAACATGATTTGCTCAAATTGGATTGTCTAATAGAAGGCACCGTGTTGAGAAGAGATATCAAAGGTCTCTTTGCATATTGCAAGCTTAAACAAGATATAAACCCATCTCCTTTTAACCCCAGGGAGGAGGTTTGGCCTTCTCACTAGGCAGAGAGGGAAAATGAAAGACAAACAAAAAACCCGTCCCTGAGAAGCTACAAATATAGCCTGGACAGGCCTATGTTCCCATTGCCTGGGTGGTACAAGGACTCTCCAGGGAACAAACGTTCTTTAAGGTAGTCCCAGACTGTTAGTGCCCCCAAGTCTGCCAGAAGAAAGTACCAGCTCTCTAGAGGAAGGGACTTTAATGTTAGGTCTCAAGCAGATAAATCAGATGCTTATTCAAGGACGTGAGCAGTGCATAGTGAAGAATATTTCCCAAGCACAGGGGGGTGCAGGGCAGCATGCATGAGCCAGCAGAATAGAGCACAAAGGTTTCGTATATTAGAATTATCAGAAAATAATTGTAAACCAACAATTCTAAGTTTTAAAAAAATAAGGCAAATTTGGAAAAACTTTGTTTTTATTAATGTATAATGTATTATTTCAGGAGTACAGTCTGTGATTCATCAGTCTTACACAATTTACAGCACTCACCATAGCACATACCCTCCCCCATGTCCATCACCCAACCACCCCATACCTTTCACTCCCTTCCTCTCCAGCAGCCCTCGGTTTGTTTCCTGAGATTAAGAGTCTCTTATGGTTTGTCTCCCTCTCTGGTTTCATCTTGTTTCATTTTCCCCTCCCTTCCCCTATAATCCTCTGTCTTGTTTCTCAAATTCCTCATATCAATGAGATCATATGATAATTATCTTTCTCTGATTGACTTAGTTCGCTTAACATAGTACCCTCTAGTTCCACAGATGTTGTTGCAAATGGCAAAATTTGGGGGTTTTGATGGCTTCATAGTATTCCATTGTATATATATACTACGTCTTCTTTATCCATTCATCTGTTGATGGACATCTAGGTTTTTTCCATAAGTTTGGCTATTGTGGACATTGCTGCTATAAACATTCGGGTGCACGTGCCCCTTCAGATCACTGCATTTGTATCTTTAGTATAAATACCCAGTAGTGCGATTGCTGGGTCGTAGGGTAGCTCTGTTTTCAACTTACTGAGGAACCTCCATGCTGTTTTCCAGAGTGGCTGCACCAGCTTGCATTCCCACCAACAGGGTAAGAGGGTTCCCCTTTCTCTGCATCCTTACCAACACCTCATTTCCTGACTTGTTAATTTTAGCCATTCTGACTGGTGTGAGATGGTATCTCACTGAGGTTTTGATTCATATTTCCCTGATGCCAAGTGATGTTGAGCACTTTTTCATGGGTCTGTTGGCCATTTGGATGTCTTCTTTGCAGAAATGTCTGGAAATACTTTTAAAGAAGATATTACAAAAAAGTGACCTACCAGATTTGAACAATAACAGAATAAAACTTTTTAAAAGTTAAAAATATAATAACAAAAATTGAAAACTTAACAGATAGGTTTAACAGCAATTAGTATAAGGAGAGAATTAGGGATCTGAAATACAGGTCAGAAGTTATTTTGTGTGGAGTAAGACAGAGAATACATAATGGAAAATATAGAAGAGAGGATGACAAATAGAGGAACACATAAAAAGGTTTAACATGTGCTTTTACACAGTGGTCCATAGGAGAGGAGAGAAAGATTTGGGCCAAAGCAGTCTCTGCAGAAGTAATAGTTCAGAATTTTCCAGAATTGATGAACACCAATCTATAAATCTAAGAAATTCAATCAATATCAAGAGGAGAAATAAAAAGATAGCTAAACCTTTACATAGCACTGTAAAATTGCAGAACACTAAAAACAAAGTGAAACACTAAAAGCTGACAGACAAAAGGGTAAATGAAATTTAAAGGAATTGCACAACAACTGACATTGTCTTTTCAATAGCAAAAAGTAAAAAAAGAAAAGGTGGAAGTACATTCTCACTATTCTAAAAGGAATTAACTGGTAATCCAGAATTCTACCCAGCAAAAATACCTTTAAAGAATGAGGTTAAGTAAAAGACATTGTCAAAGTAACACAAATAAGGGAGTTTCATATTATCAAAATCTTTGATAAAGGTAGTTCTAAAGATGTACTTCAGGCAAAACAAACAAACAAAAAACAACAACAAAAAACTATACCAAAGTTCTGGCATGCAAGGAGGAATGAAAAGAAAAAGAGAGAGAGAGAGAAATACGTGACTAATTCTAAAGAATATTAATCTACAACAACAGCAATGTCTTATGGGGTTAAAAAAAGATAAAATGGTATTCAGCATAAAAATAGCATACTGTACATGTCAAGAGAGGCATAAATGGAATTAAACTTTTCTAGGGGCCATGTTTTGTCTAGGAGGAGGATAAAAATATTGTTAATCCTTATGCTTTCAAGTGTCCCTCTTGTCATATCTGAATTACTTCTAAAAGAGTGGTGACTATGTTCCTTCTCATCTACAGTTGGAAAAATAGAACAGTAAAAACTATCCAAAAAAAGTTAAAAAAAAAGAAAGAGAGAGAGAGAGGAGAAAGAAGCAAACAACAGACGTGACAAAAAGAAAATATCCAAATGTCAGTAATAATTAAACAAAAATAATTTAATGTAAATAGACTAAACAAAGATCACCAGATTGGAGAAAACAAATCCAATTAAATGTTGTTTTAAAAATGTCTTAAAAATGAAAGTTTACAGAAATGTTGAAGTGGTTTTTGTTGGAAAAGATATACCATACATATTTTATTTTATTTTATTTTTTTGAAGATTTTATTTATTTATTTGACAAAGAGAGATTGCAAGTAGGCAGAGAGGCAGGCAGAGGGAGAGGGGGAAGCAGGCTCCCCGCTGAGCAGAAAGCCCGATGCGGGACTCCATCCCAAGACACTGAGATCATGACCTGAGCCAAAGGCAGAGACTTAACCCACTGAGCCACCCAGGCGCCCCCACCATACATATTTTAAAACAAACAAACAAAAATATTAGTTTATATTAAGAGCAGACAAAATTAACTTTAAGACAAAAAATTCCTAGAGTTAAGAAGGGTCATTTTACAATGATTAAAGTTTCAATTTACCAGGAATTTTTTTTAAGGAATTCTTAATACATTTAAATTCCTCTGTACTTAAGAATGGGACTCAAAAATAAAATATTCGAGATCTGTAAGGAAAAATACAGAAGTCCACAATCTCAGGGGGGAGATTTTAGTATGCCACAGTCTTGGTAATTGATAGAACAAGTGGATAAATAATTAGTGAGACTGTGCCAGGTTGAACCCAAATGGCTTACAAACAGTCTAATTTTTTAGAAGATTGTAATTTACTAAATCTGAGTAGTATTATGATAACAAAGAATCTGAATCAGTAGTTTGAAAAAGGTAGGAAAAGTATATGCAGAAAGAAAATTTCAAAGCCCATGAGGGCTGTCAGAAAATTTTGATAAACTTCTAGGAACAGATAAATCTCACACAATCTCACACAAATCTCTGCCAAAATACAGACAAAGAGGAAACACTCCTTCACTCATTTTATACATACTCTTGATACCAAACCCCAACAAAGATAGTATGAGAAAAGGAAATTATAAGCCACTCATATTTATGAACATGTATGCAAATATGCCAACTTGAACCTGGAACCATTTAAGAAAAGGGGATTCTGAGAACCACAGTACAAGGGTAAGGAAATCATTATTCCTCAAATCAGGATAAGTGTTACCCTTGGTTAAGAAATTAGGTTGTGACCATGTGGGGGTATATCAGAGTAGGGGGGAAGGGGGAAGAGGGACGGGGAGAGGTGATGCATGGGAGTTTATCATTCTTTTTGTACTCAACCTATATAATCTGTGTACTTTTCTGTATATTCACTATATTTCACAACAAAAGAAGAACAAAACATCAAGTTTCAGAGTAATTTTTGAGTCGAGGTTACACATTCTATGAACATCTGAGTTGGTATTGGAGTGCTGAACAGCTGAGGACATTAGGTAACTCCTTCCTTATCAATTCTTGTACAGTACTGTCTGATTTGTTTCTTCACACATATGTTCTTTTTCTAACAAGAAAATCTAATAGATCAAAGTTTATTATGCCTATAAATGGTAAATAAGTGTTTCAAAGACATATTGTTTCCTCCAAAACCGACTTTGTAGCAGGACCGAGACTTTTGCTGATAATATATCTGTCCCCCTAACAGACAATGTTTTCGGCTACCCTTACAGGTAAGTGTAGCCATGTGACTAGGTTCGGCAAATGAGATGAATGTGAGTGTTTTGGAGTCCATTAGAACTGGCACATCCATCCTGATGCCTGGTTGTGAAGGTGGTTTTAGTGGCTGCCTTTGGACCGTGAGGAGGCACCATGGGGGTGGCGATACGGGAACAGGAGCCTGACTGAAAGCTTCATGGAGCCACCTGCTCACATTGAACTACTCATCTTCAAGTGTCTTTTCCATGATTTAGAAAACTTCTGTCTGGTTTCCTCTGTTATTTGCAGCTAAACCCAATTCTAATTACATAGAAACAACAAAACTTGTCATCCGGAGTTCTACCTGCTTATGGGTTCTATCTGGTTCACAGGTTTTGTTTGACCTATGGTTTCTGGAAAAGGAAAGAAACAGGAATTTCTTTACATTGTTAAAAACTCAGAGTCTTCATATAAAACTTCTCCATATGTGGCTTGTTTTGAAAAATCAGGGGTGGCACCCTTGATGTCTTCCTCATTTATCTTTTGGTGGAAGCTGAGAAGTAATTCATTCTTCCTTAGTGGACACAGGCTTTCCCTGTTTATTCATTCAGGCAGCATCTAGCAAGCTTTTTTTTTTTCTTTAAATATTTTATTTATTTATTTATCTATTTGAGAGAGAGAGAGAAAACGACTGGGTGGAGGAGCAGAGGGAGAGGGATGAGCAGACTCCCCACTGAGTACAGAGCCCATTGGGGCTGGTTGTGGGACTGGGTGCAGGGCTTGATCTCAGGACCCCAAGACCATGACCTGAGCCAAAGGCAGAAGCTTTGGAGCCACCCAGGCATCCCTACTGGGTTAATTTTGATAGGAATTGCTATTTAGTTCAGGCTTGCACTAATTACCACCTTTCATATGGAAATCAGCTATTCAACAAAAACATCCAAGTTCCAGGTATCTTTGTTCCCATTTTGCTACCCAAACATACAGAGCTTGAAAAGGTAAATGTACTAATAATTTCCTTTCAGATTTCATACGCTATTTTAATAATGCTATTATATTTTTTACTTTCCAAATAATTGGTTTCAGTAAAGAAAAGACATACACAACATGAAAATATTGGGTGCTTTATTAACCTCAGTACAATTTCCACCTTCCTGTTCTGTTCTCAGTTGTGTAAAGAGAAAAAGGGAAAGTGATTATTTATATCAGTCAGGGTAGGTAAACAATGCATATTGATTAGGTACATGTCTAAATTAGATTTTCATTTAAACCAAACTGAAGGATTACATCTGAAGGAAGATAAACTGCCAAAACATTACAATTAGATTTATCAAAAATTAATAATTTCAAAGGATGCTATAATTATAAAAATTGCAGACTTTGATCGTATTATTCTTTGGGGACTTTAAACGTCTTGTGATCTACAATCCTTTAAAAAATTTGTTGTTTTCAAACTTTCTTATGGTTTTCTATTTTAAACCAACTCATTGCTCCAGTCAGTGTAAGGTGACATCTACCTGCTGAGAAATACTCACGGGACCCCTTGTGGAATTGTTCTGCCATCACAGGAGCAAATCCATTTATAGCTTATCCTCTGAGGATTCAGTGCACACCTGACAGGTGTGCCAGACAGGGCTCTTTTTTTTTTCCCTCCGTAAACTGCAAGGTGCTATGATTTTTATATTTGAGAAAATGCTATGAAATATAAGCATACAAAGAAGTCGAAGATGTGCATTAAAGTCTAATATAGGAAGCATTTCCTATCTCGGGAAACAAGTACACTGATTTCAATTACGAAATTTTGTTCAGAGGGATGTAATGGGAAATTGGAAGTAAAATTTATAACCAATTCTAAATTGAGGATTTCACACAATGTGAGCCTCTACTCTCTCAGTTATGTAAATACTATTACCTGTTTGCTGAAATACTTTTTGGGTGATTATCCTGTACAGGACATTGGGCTGGGTCAAAATAAGATCATCTCGCATCAGTCTTTTCTCCAAGTGAAAAACCTGCTTTGTGGGTTTGCTGTGTTTGCTGTGGGAGAATTTATAGTAGCATGAACTTCAGGACAGAGAATTGTAACTTCTAGCTCGTGATCAATGTTCTGTTGTTTTGTCTGTTTATTTGTTTTTAAATTTATTTGTCAGAGAGAGAGCACAAGCAGGCAGAGTGGCAGGCAGAGGCAGAGGGAGAAGTAGGGTCCCTGCTGAGCAAGGAGTCCGATGTGGGACTCAATCCTGGGACCCTGGGATCATGACCCGAGCCAAAGGCAGCGGCTTAACAGACTGAGCCACCCAGGCGCCCCGTGGTCAACGTTTTTAAATCGTTTCCCTGAACAAGGCTTTGTTATGAGCGAGGAAACAGTGATAGGAGAGAAAGGTGCTACTTCCAAGGGTCTTTCATTTTTTCCATGTAAAAGGCTGGCTTAAGGAAAAAAAAAACACTGAAATATTCCTTGAGTAATTACTACCTAATTTCTATACAAATATGTATTGTATCATATCATATGTGTTTTGATGACAGATAATAAACTAATCTCTGGGTGCATGCACTGAAGTAAAGAACAACTGTGGAGCTGATTTAAATCCTCCTTCTTACATTTTATTAGAAGTGGGGCTTGATCTCAGGACCCTGAGATCATGACCTGAGCCGAAGGCAGAGGCTTAACCCACTGAGCTACCCAGGTGCCCCTCCTTCTTACATTTTATTAATCTTATCTCCCCTGAAGTCGAAGTTCCACAGACCCCATGCCAAAGTTGATATTCTTCAATCTCACATTCCTAATTCCTTAACATATTAAAACAATTTTATTCTAAATTCAGACAAAAGTGGACAAGAGAAGATTTGAAGATACCCAGTGTTCCTCACATATTTCTGGAAGCCCAGCAACACAAGGAGAACTGCCAGGAAATACGTTTATGTGTGGTGTGATCAGCATGCCATAAAATCATGAAATAATTCCAGGGGAAGATGGTGGATGGAAACAGCCATACTTAGACTGAGCACTGAACAATGGAATGGCCCCATCAATAGCTCATTGGATTCAGTTAAAAGGCAGAAATACTTCTCATGTTATTTTTGTCACCTTCATTGCTCTGTTGAATCTCTAGATTAGATGATGTTCTCCCCTTGTTTTGAGGTTCATGTTGATCAGAAATAACCTGTTTAACATGATTGTTCTTACTCCATGGAGAAGGATGGCCGTTTGCTGTTCCTTGTATTGGAGTATGTTGGAGGGATCTAACTGAATTCACTTCTCATTGGATTATTCCTGATGACATTTATAAGGGTCACTGTGAAGAAGTAGGAAGCTATGAAAAGCTCCAGAGAGTAGGGGGATGCCTGCAATTTGTGAATGTGGAATAATGTAAGAATGTTAGACAAATAAAACCAATATCTTTGACTTAGCAACAGAGACCCATTCACTTCCCACATGTAAGTGCAATTCCGTGTGGTTTTATATTGGACTGATCATGAATGGAATTCTTCATCATGATCTTTCTCTTATCTCCCACTTGCCTTGCTCTTATGTAAAGTTGTCTTCATATTTTTACTGTAGAAATTGTTTTGGAATTTTTCCCTAGGCGGATCATATATTCCTTAGTAGAATTTAAATTCCATAAAGATGTGGACTGTGCCTCATTTTCGGGCATCTGCCCTAGAGAGTTGTTCTCAGTGCAGCGTTACACAAAGCAGTCCATTTGGATCCAGTCTTTTAGTAGAGCAGCAAGAAACCAATTCAAAATGTCTTTTCATTACCATCAAGCAGATGTTCGAAATGATGGTATCCACATTTAAGGATGATTTGAAATGGCAGGTTCAAAGTGGTTCATCATGAAGACTTGGGAGACTTCTCAGTGCTTAACAAGTCTTTCTCTTTTTGGCAAATATACTATTCCTGTTGAGCTAATTAACAAGGTAGCTTTGAATGTCTTAGAGGCAATGTATCCTCTTGTTTCAGCTGCAGATATTATTTCCACGATTTCCCCCCAGAACCCTGTGAACTAAGCTAAACAAAGACCCTTTCTTTCATTAATGTCATAGTCTGTGCCTCTGTGCCATAGAGAGTTTATAGGGTAGGTGGATGGATCACAGCTTTCATTTGGCCCTGGTGGCATTTCCTCCACATGGCCAGGACAGAAGCACACCCTTCAGAAGGCATCTCAAGCAGCATTGTCTGTTTTCGTTGGCTTACTACCTGAGAACATGCTCCAAGCTAGAAAAAGAAATGCTTCCTCTTGTGAGGAGAAGGGGAGGGGAGGCAGTGAAGACTTGATATTTATACATTCATAGTTACAATCTTGCAAGGTGGTATCTTTTCACTTGGGGCAAAACTTTTAATAAAAGGAATACAAGTGGTTTTAATATTAAATTAGTCTGTGGTTTCTTTAGGGGTATTTTGGATCCTCTTCAGTTTCTATAGGTTATTTCCTATAACAGCTTTGGGAAGGAAGCACTAACCCTGCAAAGTTTTGTAAAAAATCATTTTGGACGGAGACCTCTGTTTTCTTTGGATTTGTTTTTCACCAGCTGTCCCGCCAGTGCATATGTCTTTAGTCATTCTCTGCTCAAAGAATTTCTTTTCTTTTCTTTTTCTTTTTCCTTTTTTTTTAAGAGAGAGAGGGGGAGGAGGGGCAGAGGGAGAGGGAGAGAAAGAATCTTAAGCAGGCTCCATACCCAGCACAGAGTCCGACATGGGAGTCCATCTCACAACTCTGAGACCATAACCTGAGCTGAAACCAAGAATTGGATGCTTAACCGACTGAACCACCCAGATGTCCCTTCTCAAAGAGTTTCTATTCCTCACTCCATTGTAATGTCTTAGTTCATAATCAGTTGAAAGGTGTCTTTACATGGAACATAGACATTTTAAGATTTCTATACCAATAATAGGCTATTTGAAGCTATTGATCTAGTCCAGAGCTCCACTTAATTCTGTCATCCTACTAATAGCATAAACTAAGGAGATATAAATTAATTAATTTAAAAGTCTTATAAATCTTACAAACATCAGTAATTATAGAATTTATTTCCTTATTAATTTTAATAAGGAAAGAGGGGAGGTCAGCAGGGGAGGAAACATGGGGGTCATGGCCGTATTATCTTTTTCTTTTCATCTTGAGGATTGCTTCCCTAAAGCTGAAAGTAGGGAGTGGCAAGGAGGCACTGTCCTAGAAGAAGCTGAGGCATTGAAAATAGTTCTGATATTTGAGCAGTGGCAGTGATCATTGACTTTCACCATCAACAGTTCTACTCAGGTCTCTAGTGGAAGTAGCAAGGTTCACACACACACAAAAAATGTTTTTTAAAAATATATACTCCTTTGTCCCTCCCTCCCTTCCTTCCTTTTTCCTTCCTCCCTTTTTTGCTTTTTGGTTATTATTGTTTTGTCTTATCTTACTTTCTTATATTCATCTGCCTTTCACAGGACTCTCTTCAGCTGTCCAGAATCTTCCACCCCATTTGGGTCAATGTGTCCTTCTCCCTGCCTCGTTAATATTCCTTTCCATGCCTCGTAAATACTTCCTTGGTTCAGTGTATTATAGAGCTTACAGAGGGGAGATCTTTGTGACCTAGGCTCTCACCTAGAGCTTTTCTCTGCCCGCTATCCTCATCTATTCTATTTAATTGCTGGAGAGTGAAATTATATGAACGAACAATGCAGCATTCCTCAGACCTCACTTTTGGGATTAACACATTCTCCCATGGAGCTGCTTATGATATGGAGCGTGCATTTCATTTGGCACAGGCAGTCTCAGATTGGAAATTATTGAATTATGAGAGTTCTATGATCGAGAATGTAAAACCTGCTAGAAAAAATAATACGCTCATCAAAGGTAACTTATTAAAATGTATTCTTAGCTGCACTGCTATCTCCTTTGCTATGACTCATTGAGTGGAGACCACAGTTTTTCTTCATTTATCTCCTATAGAGATTACAATCAACATTTGGTTTAGAAGATAGTTTTACAAATGTTTGCTTTAAAAATTGCTCGGTGTTTAAGGAGCTCTTTCTGGATATTGTTGCTTGCCTTTTTCTAGCTGAGTAATCTTTTTTTATTACTAACTCCCATCAGTAAATTTGTTCACAAAAGTAGAAAAATTGCTCATCTGTAATAAACATCTCTGAGAGCAGTAACCTTCACTAGAGCAGTACAATTTTATAGAGAATATTCTATTTTCAGGGTCACTGACCTTTCGCCTCTTTATTGGTTGCCATAGTGATGATCCGAGCTCTGCTTAATAGAGCTACTGAAATGAAGAGTCAATAAGCTTGTTAACTGTAATGTTTATATTGGTAGGTCCTGATAACATATATTGAAATAAGATATAGCCATTTAAATGGATCTAATAGTGGAATTTTATTTTTTAAATTTTATTTTTGTTTTAAAAACATTTAAGTGAGATGTTTATGTAGGTTGCAAAAGATTAAGTGCTTTCATAGGATTCCTAGAATACCATCGTGAGGACCTAGAGATATAGATACAATTTGAAATGTGTGTTTGAAAGATCATTGTGAAATGAATAATAAAACCCTTTTGTAATAGGAAATGGTACAAGTTGCAAGTACTATGGTTAATGATTTTTAAAGCAAAGTCAAGTCAAAGAACTCTTTTAGCACCTTCTCATGAGAACATTCAAGGCCAAGTTCTTCTCATATGCACCTGGACAACTCCTGATGTCTTCAGAGGAATCCTGAAACACTCTGGAGAGGGAAAGTTGGTGATCTGCCAGAATTCCCAGGGCAAAGTAGAAGAGCACGGATAATGTTTGTTTCCAGAGTTCTCTTAACAGTTTTAATTCTTTTATCGGTTTAAAAAGAAAACAACAACTATTTTTAGGATTATGGTGATACTCGTATGAACATGTTTTTGAAGAATTCGATTCCTTTTCCTTGAGAATTAAATATTTGTTTTGCCTTTATACTTATATATTCTGGTTGATATATTGTAAGTAAAATGTAAATGCATTTAATATAAGGAACTCTTCAGGATTGTCATTGCAAAGAAGGAAGTCTGAGGAATGGCTTAATTCACAAGGTCCATTATCACCTTCATTTGTTTAGATTCTAAGGGGCAGTTGTTGTGCTGTTGCTTTCCATGCATGTCTGCAACCCTCTCTCTGAGTATGCCTGTCAGCTCAGGAAGGGTGTAGTTTGCTCAAGGCATTATAGCCACAAATGGAGAAAATGTCTGCTTACTTTTGCTTCTCTTTCTCCAAAGCCTGCATTCTTCTATTTCTCCTTGATGTCTGAGAAGCTAAGACGCCAGAGTTCTGTTCCTATATTCTATCAAATACTTCCTAGGGTTTATTAAAACAAAAAATCATGATTCCTAATGATAGGATAGGGGGATAAAATTAAATCGATCCCGAGGATGTCTAGTGAACGAAGAAAAAATGAACTATGTGCTCATTTCAAGTGTCAAAATAATTTCTTTGAAAAATACAGAAATTATCTGCCATCGTAGATTTTTCATGGATCACTATTGTCCCTAAATTAAAAAGACTTCTTAGGTGCAAGGAGAGCTTTGGAAAAAGTGGCTATCTGTGTTTTAATATTAGAGTCAAAAATTATATCCTTATGTTACTTGGTTTCAATTATTAGGTTTATTTTTCCAAAACTAAAAATCTTATCCCTTACCTATTAAGAAAAAAACTAGTAGAAGTTTTAGTGGTTCTGCGATTCAAGAACTATTAATCATCTCCAGTTGTAAACACTGGGGATATGGTTGTGAAAAACAGGCAAAGTTCTTTCTCTCACCAAGCACACCTTCTTTGGAGGGAATCCAATAATAAATAAATACATGAATATATGATGTGTCAGACAGTGATACAACCCAGGAATGAAAACGAAACAGTAAAGGGGTGTAGAGAATGAATGGGGACTGAGAAGGAAGTGCTCCTGTTTCAGGTTGAGTTCAGCCAAGGCCACCCTGTCCCCTCCTGCCTGGATGATCTCATGGGTCTCTTCACTTTTACTCCTGGGCCCCTCTGCAGCCCTGCAGAATGGAAGTGAGATCACATAGTTAGTCTGCCTGCTCCAAGTCCTGAGACAGCATCTGCTTGGACTAGAAGACACAGTCCTTCACTTAGCCTACCATACCCCACATGCTCTTTCCCTTGGTTGCCTCCTACTGTCTTCTGCCTTTCTCCTCGCTTACTGCACTCTGGGCAGGGATTGTTCCTGAGCAGCCCGAGTGGGCCTCATCTTGGGGTGTACACTTGCTTTCATGTTGCCCAGAGCACACCTCCTTGGGCTCTTCCTGCTGTTCTCCCTGCCCCCTCCCAGAGTAGCCTTTGGGAGCACTCTGTCTTAAGGGGCACCCCGGCGTCATGTGCTTTCCCCTCTGCTTCATTATAACACTGAGGGCCTCCTGTTTGGGTATCGCATATCCATCTGTTTAGTGGGTGTATGAGAACATAAGCGCCACGAGAACAAGGATTTGGCTGTCATCACCACTGTATCTCCAGCACCTGGAATAGTGGCAACATATTGTCGGAGCTCAGTAATTATTTGTGGCGTGAATGAATGAATGTGCTCTCAGGATGGACTGCTGAAAAATGGGAAGAAGATAGTAGAAAAATGTCAAATGCCTTGGAGGATTTAAAAAGGATCCCATGCACCGGTGCTTTCCATGATCCTCATTCTGGCTCCCATCTTCACCTGGCATAATTATTCTGGGTGCATCCTGACCTCAACTCCCTTTCCCCATCTTTGCTTATCCCCCAGAGAATCTTTACCAACTCACCTAAGTGAATAGCGTGTAGCTCCACATCAAAGATGTGAGATTTTGGTGATCACATTTCCAATTTCCAGAGTACCTTAAATGGGTTGATGTATGGTCATGTTCTTTTTTTTTTTTTTTTAACTGAAGCATCTCCAAATGCCCCCAAACTTGGACCCATGGAGTTGACCATTGTCATTACTGTGCCAGTCTGCCTCCTGTCCTTGGCCACAGTTCTGACCATCTGGGCATGCCAAGGTCGACCGTGCACAAATAGGAAGAAAAAGAGACAGAATGTGGAGGAACCCCTCTCCGAGTGCAATCTGGTAAATGCTGGAAAAACTCTCAAAGATCTGATTTATGACGTGACTGCCTCTGGATCTGGCTCTGGTATGTGCCTGTTGTCCATTTTGTAGTAAAAAAACTCTTATTTAAAAAAGAAATAAAAACAATTTCTAACAAAAGGGGCCCCAATATTTTGAACTGGGTCATTTAGAGTGCCTTGATGTGGTACGGGTAAGTTCTGATATTAAACTTGTTTTTGGATTTGATGAAGAGAGCCAACAGCTGTGGCCAAAAGAATTAAGTCCTCTCAGTTGCCTTTTCTGTCCTTGGGTATTCAGATTCTCATTTTTATATTCTTTCAGAATGTACTTCTGAATCAATAAAGAGTTTCTCTTCTCTCCCGCCCCCCGCCATTATGGTTAGTAATAATCATTGTTGCTCTCTTTGTAATGGTTCATGGGCACAAAAGTTACTGTATTTGAGGAGCTGAGTTCTGAGGAATAATGTTAGTTGAGCATAGTATTCTTAGAGTGTCTTTGCTTGTGGTATTGGAAGTCTTTAGAATCCAAAGCACCCCCTATGATGTTCGTGTGTGTGAAGTCAACGGGGAGCTGACCTGAAATTAAAATCAAGAATGTATTCTTAAAGCACAGGAACAGAGATGATAGGGAGTAGTGCAGCCCTCCTGTGCTGATTTTGCTAAGGTAGTATGGTAAGTCTATTCCTCTTTAATGGAACTCCCCAACCCCTGGTGAAGCAATTCAAAAGACCAGGCTGTTTTATGGCCTAAATGATCCTTTTTCATCGCACAAACCATATGAGGCCATTTTGGGTTTCTGGCGACCAAGCAGATTTCTCTGTAATAACAAACTTTCTAAAATGACCTTTCCTCATATATATATCCATAAATCCTGCCGGCATGCAGTACTACAGAAATGTGAACTAGAGTGAGCCTACGTGGGTCACTTTAGGGGCCGCCAGGACCCTTCTTTCTTTGGAAGGATCATTTAGAATGACTACCCCAAACAGACTTTGAGAAACTCCCCAGCCCACAGCCTTCAGGCAGGCACAATGAACAAGGGCAGATGCTGGAGGGACAGTAGCATCTGTATGAGAGTCTGTATGTAACAGGAAGTAGCTTTACAGTCCCCTAAGAGTCCAGGAAAGAGAGGCCTAATCAGGCCATCCCCAGAGTCCAGAGAGTTTGTTGTTTGGGGGGCAAGGTCCCCTGCTATGTCATGGACCAAGGTCTCAATGTGTGTGCCATCACTGCACAAATTAGGTGGCATGTTTTCAAAGGAGGCATCCCAGAATAAATTGTCTCCAGACTGCAAAGTTTATAGAACAAAAATCCAAATTAAATTATTGCATAGAAAACTGATGTTCTTCCTTTAAAAGTAAAGCTGTTCAGATTCAGTACTCATCCTTCCTTGACTGTTACATCCTGGGACCCACTGGGTGCTAATTTCCTGGACACTGGTGACATTCTAGGCACAAAATATGAGCAGAGGGTGCTCTGATTTGTGCCCAATTCCTTGAAACCTCATATAATTTCTCGATAAATTTCAAGTGATTAAATAACTATCTAATATTCCCACCAAGCATTTCAGTTCATCTGAAGACATTAAGTAGCTCCTCCTTGAATGTATTTAAGATGACGAAGATTTCCCCTCTCAAATAAAAATAATAGAGACTTTATAACTGGAGAATGGATATTTAGTTTAAGAAAGTAGTCATGAGCCAGGACATGAAATTTTAAAAAATAAACTTTACGATATTTTGGTGTTTTTGTGCATCTTTAAACCTAAATCTGGGTTTATTGACTGTTGAACTCTCATCTCTATTCTAAGATCTTTCTTAAAAAGAAAGCTGTACATGTACCCAAGCACAGATGATTTTAATGACCAGTTTGAAAGAGTTTTAGAAGGGCGCCTGGGTGGCTTAGTGGGTTAAAGCCTCTGCCTTCAGCTCAGGTCATGATCTCAGGGTCCTGGGATCGAGCCCCACATCGGGCTCTCTGCTCGGCGGGGAGCCTGTTTCCCCCTCTCTCTCTGCCTGCTTCTCTGCCTACTTGTGATCTCTGTCAAATAAACAAATAAAATATTTTTTTAAAAAATGTAAGCGTTTTAGACACTTTTTCTTAGAGTCAGCTACATCCATTTAGCAGTGAGCACTGGCTAAAAGTACCTGATGACAGCAGTGCCTTTGGTAATCAGAGAGAATGGGTCTAGCTGCAACAAGTTTCCATCATGAAAGCTCGTTCACTGGGAGGAAATCAGGTGCTTCCGCTTTGCCTTTAGGCAAAGGCAATTTTGTTAGATGTTGAAAAACAAAAATTGTGAGGCTTATCCCTGACCAGGTCATTTCAAAGAAATAAAATACCTGCAGGAAAGGCAAGTGAACAGATCTGCTGCGGGACTATTTCTGAGAATGGCTTGCGTCTCAGGTGGCTTCTGAGAAACTGGGTGAATGGCTGCTTTCCTGTCCCAATATAACACTCCTGATGGGTGGTGATGTTACTGAAAGATGCCTTCCCATCAGAAGGCATCAGCTTTTACAACTGCTGGTAAAAAATAAAAAATAAAACAATTTTTAAAAAGTGAAATGAACCTACAGGGAGAAGCAAAGTCTATGTATCTTCAAATGAAATCTCTAAGTGTATAAACAAGACCTAGGTTATTTGGAGTGGTTGTCTTGAAAGATACCGAAGAAACTTTCCCTGAGTTTTAGTGTCTCAGCTTAATTGCTGTGATCAGTACCTTTATTGATCTTGTCTTCTTCTGTCCCTGGTCTGTGGCATTGGTCCTGTGTTTGATCAATTTGCAGTTTGAAAACAGAGGCTAATCGAGTTCTCTAGTCAGTTGCTGGTGGTAGTGGTTGTTGAGGGTGGCATTCTGGTGAGTGTGTGCGTGCAAGATCGGGGAGGGAGGAGGGAGACTGAGATTGCAATTTGGCCTGATAATTGTTAGTACAACTTTTACTGCATGGTCAAGTAGTAAAATTGGCCATAGCCTGAAGAAATAGCCCTTAAGAGTTTGCTGCTGGAAGTCTTCCCAACAGGGGAAGACTGCGGGCATATCCACTGAATGGTGAGAGAAAGAGTTTTTTTGTTTTGTTTTGTTTTAAATTATTTTTATTAACATATAATGTATTTTTATCCCCAGGGATACAGGTCTGTGAATCATCAGGCTTACACATTTCACAGCACTCACCACAGCACATACCCTCCCCGATGTCTGTAACCCAGCCACCCTCTCCATACCCCACGTCCCCCAGCAACCCTCAGTTTGTTTTGTGAGATTGAGTCCCTTATGTTTTGTCTCCCTCGAGGGAGAGCAAGAGTTTGGACTGAACACCAGCATTTCAGCTGTAGGTTGGCCTCCCACTAGAGCCTATTTCTGGGCCAGTCTTCGATTACTGCAGGGCCCCGATTTTCTCATCCCTAAAATGATAAAGTTGAACTAGACAATTTCAGAACTTCCTGGCTATGGGGCTCTATGACTAATTGTTGAGATCCATAATAGCAACCTTATAGTCTGTGCTTATTTAGCCACAGTGGGTGGTTCTTAGGAAGAGGAGAACATCTGAATAAACCGTGGCTCATTTCAGGAGCAGAGGCCGAACCCTGCAGAGCTTAGGGGGCCGTGGCAATGAGAGTTTCCAAGCCATCTGTGCACATGACTTCCCAGAGTAAACTTAGACTATAACCTCTTTACCTATTTTCCTCTAATTATAAGAGTGGTAAGTACCTATTGTGGAAATTAAGAAAATGCATAGTAGAAAGAAGAATATCACAGTTCACCCCGATTCCACTAAATAGGAAGAACCATCATCATAACATTTGACAAATTTCCTTTACAGGCTTTTTCCTGTGCATATTTTGAATAGCTAGGTATACTTATTTAGATGAGTCGAATTTACTGTGTTATTTTCATTTCACATTATAGCAAAAGTATTTTCCAATGTCATTAAGAAATACCTTCTCATAAGCAGCTTTATTATCATTTGCTCTAAGTAATCTGTTCTAGGATAGAATATTAAGGGCTAACCTTTACTGAGCATGTAATATACCAGATACTGTCCCAGGTGCTTAACATGCTAATTCATTCTTATGTTACCCCTATGAAATAGGTACTGTTAATATCCCCTATTTTGTAGATGAGGAAGCTGAAGCTCAGAGAAGTTCCGATACTTGCCCGTGGTTAACATGTGGCACGGCTGAAATTGGAACTGAGGCCTTTAAATTTATCTATTCTCTTAATCACAGCATTATGTTTACCAATTTTTCTATTTTCTGATACTTTTCCTTCTATTTCCTGTAAATAATAAGGTATTAAATATTTTGACATAATGTTTCTGCATTTTGCATTAAATATTTAGGATAGAATTCTAGAGGTGGGGTTATTGGTTCAAAGAATCTAAACTTTTAACATACACTTGGAATATATTTTCTTTGAATTTTTTTTTATTTCACAAAGAATGTCCATTTGGTATTTTTTATGACGATGCCTTGCTTTTTTTAGCGTAACATGATTATCTCACTTGATTATTGAATCTGATTCTTAACTTTGCAATTTTAATTTTTTTTTTTAAAGATTTTATTTATTTATTTGACAGACAGAGATCGCAAGCAGGCAGAGAGGCAGGCAGAGAGAGAGGAAGGGAAGCAGGCTCCCTGCCGAGCAGAGAGCCCAATGCGGGGCTCGATTCCAGGACCCTGGGATCATGACCTGAGCCAAAGGCAGAGGCTTTAACCCACTGAGCCACCCAGGCGCCCCTAATTTTTGGTTTTTTTTTTTTAAGATTTTATTTATTAATTTGACAAACAGAGATCACAAGTAGGCAGAGAGGCAGGTAGAGAGAGCGAGAGGAGGTAGCAGGCTCCCCGTGGAGCAGAGAGCCCAACGCGGAGCTCCACCCCAGGACTCCAGGATCACGACCCAAGGGCAGAGGCCTCAACCCACTGAGCCACCCAGGCGCCCCTTTAATTTGGTTTTTAAAAAAATTCACAAGGAATTCTTCTGCTTCCCCAGTTGTACTAGGAACTATGCATTTTGTTTTAGAGGCTGATGGCTTTTTTTTTTTTTTTTACTTTTGTTTGTTTAGTAACCTGACTGGCTTTCGTGGACAAATCAGGGAGATTTCCAGCAATTCTGGAAAATCAGATATCTGTAGCAGCAGGCTATGTTCAAGAAATCTTTATTTGGGAATGTGAGAAGAGAAATTCATATGGAGAATTTGGAGTGTTTTTTTTTTTTTGAGAAAGGTCTGACCTAAAAGTTCGATACAATGGTCCTTATTTCTTCAAAATCAGTAAAATTATGAAAGCACTTCAATGTTTGCCTTTTTTGTGAGAATAATAATCATTATGTTAGTTCTTTCCTGACACTTCCTTGTTTGTACTCATCAATTCCATCTTTTCTTTGGTTAGGTCTACCTCTGTTGGTTCAAAGAACAATTGCAAGGACGATCGTACTTCAGGAGATAGTGGGAAAAGGTAGATTTGGTGAGGTCTGGCATGGAAGATGGTGTGGGGAAGATGTGGCTGTAAAAATCTTCTCCTCCAGAGATGAAAGATCTTGGTTTCGGGAGGCAGAAATTTATCAGACGGTTATGCTGAGACATGAAAACATACTTGGTTTCATTGCTGCTGACAACAAAGGTATTTTCTATCTAATTGGGTTCAGCAAGTAAACATGTCATTCCATCGTCAGATCACCATAAATAATTTCTTTGTTTTAATAAAATACATAAAAGTCCAATTTCTTTATTGAGGATAGAAGATGCTTTTCCTCTTCTCCACAGATAAATGTACAGAACCATACAATAAAGGCAGGGCAAACGAGTGACATGAAATCATGATGATGCCATAGCCAGGCTGACATTTAAAATGCTTGGTGACTGGTATGGCACAGGAATCAACCAATCAGAACAGAAGCTTCAGCTGGACCAGAGTCCTGGGAGAACGGTGCCATGCTAGTTTTTATCGTTACTTGCTGGTTCATGAAGAGATGGAGAGGCATCTTGTCAGGGGGTGGAGTGGGAGGCGGGCGAGGTTGCTTTGGGTGTCTAGGGCAAAGGGATGACATTGGAATTTTGAATAGCAGCTATTACCCAATGAGGACAGAAATATTTCAATGTTTTAACTGGTACAGGCATACCAGTGAATGCTAGTTGGATATTCACCTTTGCTAGGACTGTACTTCTCATCTGTATAAATAGGCTTCAAATCCAGGACTTAAATTCTCTATGAACATTACCAGAATGGCAGCAAGCAAATCAATTTTAGTGAAATTTTCTATTATTGTACTTTGAGTATAAATTATATTGAGGCTTAACATCAACAACCTCAAATAGTATGACTTTTTGAGATTTGTGGAGCAAGACAGAGCATCAATGTTTTGGTATTGAAATCAATTTTCATAAAATATTGTATAAATACCTGAGCAATCAGGGACTGGGTGTAATTTGCGGATTACTTACGCTTTCTTTCTTCTTTTTGCATGGCTTTTACTTACTTAATTGTGCATTAGTTCCCATAACAAAGGGAAACAGGGCACAATGATGAGCAAACCATGACCCAGTCAATTTTTTAAAATTCAGATCAGTAATAATCATGAAGAACTTTGGCGAGGTAGAGATTGTAACCTCTATCTAAAAAACTAATTACCTGTGGATATCAGGGACCCACCATTGCCCATAGAAATTAAAATCTGTGGTTATTTTTATCTATTATAAGCTTGATTATTACTAACTAGATGACAAAAGAGAGGCTTAGAATTATTGTACATTTTGGCCATAATTATGTTTGCAGATGGTATGTGTTTTCTGATTTCCCAGGTATAAACTGGATAAAGATGAGCTATAAACAAAAAAGGTTCTTTCCAAATTCTTAATTCTATGTACTTTGAAAAAATATCCAGACTACTGAAAATGAGACCTTTCTTAGTAAGCTAAGAATATTTCCTTTTCCTTCCTGAGATTGAGCTGAGGTGTACCTAATGATCAGATGAATTAGCATTGTTGTCAAAGCAGTAATGACTTTAGTTATATGGATCATCTTGAGGAGGCTAATTAAATCATGATGTTTATTTGATTATAAAACAATAAGACCCAATGGAAATCATCCTTGATTGTCTCTTCTTCTGTTTAACTGGTCTACCTCTGTCACTGGCTTATCAGTGGCTTTGTGCATGGTTTCAAATGACCTCCAGCATTGCTTTCAACCTCATTTCTAAATCTTTTGTGGTATTTATAGTTCCATTGGTTAGTCAACAGTCTGACAGAGACGTTGCTATGAGAGGGCAAGATAGCCACTGTTGTTGAGCAGGGAAAGAGTTAGAATAAGGATTAGTTTAATACATGGTTAGTTTATCACTGAACTTTATCATGTTATATTGATTTTTATATTCCTGGGAAATTTTATCACTACCCGGATTTGAAAAGTAAATATTTGGATTTGGAGTAGCTCTTGTGCATAAAGCATTTAATAGAAAAAGTCCTTAGCAAATGTTCATTATGGCTTCCTTTCTCTGAGTGTTAGAACAGGTCAGGACTGTTCAGAGCTGTTGTAGACACTATTCCAAAAGCTAAAGTTAACTCCAGGGACTCTAATACCTGAAGAAGTTGTAGCCTAATTTCTGTTCTGCTAAAAATATTTTATATGCTGGATTAGCTTTTGGTTGGATGAAGTAAATTACTTGAAAATGTCTAGTAACTCTATTTGGCTCTTAACCTTAACTTTTGGGGGAAATCATCAACTTCGTATTTTGAAAGGTGAAGAACATGAACGTTCTTAGAATTTTAGAGTCTTTATTACATTAATAACACTTTGTGTAAATTTGTTGCATTTCTGGTTTGTACTGGAACAATCTTTCTTGAAAGCTCAGAGTAATTTTAGCACCACACTGAGCCTAAGTATATCTGTCAGTAGCTTCTCCTATAATGTGGTGCTATCAGTATAAAGAGAGAGTAAGAAAAGAGTTGTTCACTTAATCAGAATCACTCTCACAGCTTACTGTAGCTCTGGTGGATACATGCAACAGGTTCTAGGAAATCAGTATCTTCAGAGATACAGTGAGAAATTTTACTTTGCTCCTTTGGACCGTCAGCATCCTCACTAAAGGAATTAGCTTGCTTTGTGAACCGTACAGCTTTACTATAAATACTGACATTTGGTAAAAGCTTTTGGTTTCTTTCTCAGCATATATTTATAGCAATAAAATAACTTTTTCACATTTAGATAATGGAACTTGGACTCAACTTTGGCTTGTCTCCGAATATCATGAACTGGGTTCCTTATATGACTATTTGAATAGAAACATAGTGACCGTGGCTGGCATGATCAAACTAGCTCTTTCAATTGCTAGTGGCCTGGCCCACCTACATATGGAGATCGTTGGTACACAAGGTACGTTGTTTTCTTTCTAAGTTTTTCCTGCTTGTTTATGAGGATAGAAACACCACATTGTGTTTTAGTGTTTAATTGCATTTTAGTTTATTACAAACAGTTATCAAATGTAAAGAAACACTAAGATACTTTATAAAGCTGAGGATATTATAATATAGCCAACTCTCATCTACATACTTTTTGCATATTAGCCATAATAATATTTTTACACCTAGTGGCTCCAACTTTGCCATTTAGCACATACACCTGGGAGATTGTGCTTTGGTGGCAAATGCTCTATGTTCAGAGAATATAACTAATTTAAAATATTTACTTTTAATAGCTAAAATAATTGGAGATGGTAATATGATCTTGAAAAAAATATTTACATGTAAAGTACTTAAAGGTCAAATGATTCCCACTGTCTTTTCTATTTATTGAGCTAATAGTGAATTTGCTCTAGAAAGTCATTAGTTCACTCAGGGCAGTGGTTCCCAAATTTGGATTTATGATCCCTTAAACTCTTAAAAATTGTTGAGGACCCCAGAGGTTTTTGTGTATTTTCATTCTGTCTATTAATATTTACTCTTTTAAAAACTAAAATTGAAAAAAAGTTAAAGTATTTATTAATTAATAATAATTATTAAACAAGTTTCAAAACTTTTTATTTTTTTAATAATACAAAAACCAATCTAGTGAAAATATGGTTTTGTTTTTACATTTTTGCAAATCTCTTTAATGTCTGACTTAATGCATAGATTTTCATGCATGCTCTTCATTCAGTTGTTCCTTTATGTTTTGGTTGAAATATGTGCAGAAAAGTTAATATCCCACAGCTATGTATTTGGAAAATAGTATCAAAGACTCCCAGGGATTTGGGGGTCAATTTTGAGAACTGCTAATCTAAGGTAGTAGAAATTTGAGACTTGTTTTGTAAGAGAATATTTGCTATGTTCTTATGTGGATGTAGCAATGCTAATTCTTTCCCTGTTCAGGCAACAAAAATGTATTAGTGGCTACTAAGTGCCACCTAGTGTACTAAGCATCAATGACATGCTGAAGGCTGATGAATAACACACAGGCACTGCCCTTAGGGAGCTTACAGTCTAGCTGGGAGAGACGGATAATCAAACACACATGTGAATGAACAGTATAGTTTAGGGAGGAATATGGGTTATGAAGAAGGCAAAATGGCGTCCTCTGTGGAGACTGACAAGGGATGTGGAATGTGTGGTCAGGGAAGACCTGTTTTTGGAGGTGACTTTTGAGCCAGGTGTTCAGTGTGATTCCTTTTAGGGAGAGTCAGCCTTTGGTAACAACAACAACAAGAACAAGAATGAAAAAGAAAAAAAATGTGTATTCTTTTCTTATGCTTCATAGGTAAACCTGCTATTGCTCATCGAGATATAAAATCAAAGAATATCTTAGTGAAAAAATGTGAAACATGTGCCATAGCAGACTTAGGGCTGGCTGTGAAGCATGATTCAGTACTGAACACAATTGACATACCTCAGAATCCTAAAGCGGGAACCAAAAGGTAAGGTCACGAACTTTGGTGGCACACTCAGACCTATGACCGCCCCATAAACATGAAATCCTGGGGTGAGTGTGTGGGTGTTTTGAGGGTGAAGGTGGGAGTCCAAATGGAAAATCATTAGGCCGAGGAAAGCAAGGAGTCTTCTCTGGGTCATTGCGAAATCAGTGACAGAATGGTTATAAAGCGAGGACAGTTGGCATTTTAGTCATACCGATAGTAGCTATCTGGGTGGGGAATCCAGTAGAGATGGGTGGTGGAAGAGACGGTGATGCATTATTTTGAATGGGCCAGTTTCCCGGAATACATTTTCCCATGGCTAGGAGGGGAAAAACATGTCATCAGTATATAGCTTCCCCAAAGCCTTTATACTCATAAATGAACTGAAACTCAGGGCTAGTTCTATTTGTTCAGTGTTCTAAACAGTAGATACAGTCAATGTATTGAGCAAGATAAGCGAGGGACTCTACATAAATTCATACATGTGCTACTGTACTCCCTTCATATTTAAGAATATGTTACATTTTTTGTATTTACTATAATTGTACTTATTCTTAAGTCTCCCAAATTGATGTATATTGAGGTAGCAGGAGTTTGGACACAAGTCCCACATTCAAGGAACAGAATTTTTGAGGATTCAGAACAAATATGAGAGAAACAGAACATATGACATATGTATTACCACAGGCCCATTAGTAATGGGATTTCTGGTGGTTTCTTGTTCTGGCCAGCCTGTGGTCATATGGCCAGTGTACTTCCATTTCCTTTTATTTGAATATCAAGCTCATGCTACTTTGACATAATTCCTGGGTTCTTGACCTTGAAGTCAGAAAACATGAAAACATTTTCCTGGAGTTGTCAAATACTCTTTGGAATAGGGGATTTCTGGTATAGTTGACCTCCAAGCCATGTTTGCGATTCCAAGCCCAAAGCTCTGAGTCCTAACCCTTGGTTCCCTAGGAGAATTTAATGACACCCCAGGAACACTTCAGGGCAGTTTATTCAAGCCGGGCAACTCTATGGGACTTGTCTTCTTTCCCCTATAAAAAGTAAACTTCAGCTTGCCCATTGGAATGTCTCCCCATTACAGACACCCCTCACCTCCCACCCCCTGGGAAGCCTTGGATGCTGGACTCCTTCAGAGGTTTTAAAACTTTTAAGTGTTTGGGAGGGTTTTGCATCCTCATCTTAATACTCTGGGAAATCGTAGAATTCCCCTAGGACAGCTAGACTCCATCAGGTCTCATGGGCTATAGATTTCTTTGGTTTAGTCTTACTTGAACAAGGCTGTCATTTTCTTGTAGCCACCATATAAGGTGTATATATTTCTGGAAGCTAGTTTATAGTAGAAATGTTCATTCAGAGAAGGTGTTTATGGAATGCTGCTAAACACTGTGTGAGAGTCTTGGGCCCACCATGATGATTAAGAGATGGTCTTTGCCTTAAGGAATTTTCCATGGCAATGTTTGTTGGTGGAGGTTGAGTTCCATCTCTCCTGTTGAATGCTTTGCTTACTGCATTTCCCTCTAGCTTGTCCTTTGCAAGTATTTGGCTCCTGGCACCTGTGCTTTGATACACTGAGTAGGATGACCTCTAGTTTTATTTAAAATGTTTTTTAAATTACAGTTCAGTCAATAGCTATATTACATAAATTTAATTTATTACAGTGGCTTGGATCTACTTTTAAAATTGATGTAAGCTATTAATTTATATTTTATGTGAGGATTTATTAAGGTTGTATTTTACTGGATTGCTATAAAGTCATACAGAGGATCTGGCATTGTGCATGTTTTTTTAAGGTATATGGCTCCTGAAATGCTGGATGATACAATGAATGTGAATATCTTTGAGTCTTTCAAACGAGCTGACATCTATTCTCTTGGTCTGGTTTATTGGGAAATAGCCCGAAGGTGTTCAGTTGGAGGTAAGATGTTGGAGACACTCTTCGTATCTGTCTTTTCTCAATGCTCTGAATACAAGATATTTTTTTCTATGTATTTTTTCTAAGCATTATATTGAATCATTTTTTTAATATTTAAGAGAATGCCCTTTGGTGTTATCTTTCCAGTGGCAAGAGTGGAGCACCCTACATATAACAATGATTTGGTGTGATTACTGCGCAGGTGGCGGTGACAGTTCTCCTGATAATTCTGATTTTCTTAATGATGCTTTGCGAAGCACCGGAAAATTTTCTTGAGTTTGTATGCAGTTAGCTGTATCCCTACTTCCCACCAGAAATTGAACCCAAAGATGTTAAATGATTCACCAAAAGCCACAGGCCTTGACGTCTTCTAGTTTTCAGGTTTTTCCCGTTTTTGTTTGTGTGCTTTTTGTTACTGTTGTTGCTTTTTCCTTATGATAATGGCTGTGGAAGGTGTTAGGGTCCGTGATCAAAGGAACGAGACTGACACAAAGCGAAAATCAAGCAAAGTTTTATTTCGCGCCATGCATCAGAAACCAAACTACATTAGAAACCAAACTGCATTAGAAACCAAACTACATTAAAAACCAAACTGCATCAGAAACCAAACTGCATTAGAAGCCAAACTGCATTAGAAACCAAACTGCATTAGAAACCAAACTGACTGGTAGGTGCCCGAGTCTTGCTGGGGACCACCACCTCCCAGTCGCTGGGGTCCCCCCTGGAGGCTCCCTGCCTCACCCTCACTGTACCACAGACCCACTCCCGGCATGGCTGCACTGTTGGCTCTTGAGAGGCTGCTCCTGATGGCGGCGCTGCCCGAGGCGGCGTGGCTGCTTGCGGCAGCGCTGCTGCTGATACTCTGGCTCAGGGTGGCGTCAATCGTGGCATCGCAGAGGCGCCGCTGCCGCTGCTGCTCTGGGCAGTGCTGCTCGCGGTGGCGCTGCTGCCGCTGCTGCTCTGGGCGGTGCACGGGGCAATGCCGCTGGAGTTGGCGCCGCTGCCGCTGCTGCTCTGGGCGGTGCGGTGCAGGGGGCGATGCCGCTTGAGGTGGCGCCGCCGCCGCTGCTGCTCTGGGCGGTGCACGGGGTGATGCCGCTGGCTGTGGCGCCGCTGCCGCTGCTGCTCTGGGCGGTGCACGGGGCGATGCCGCTGGCTGTGGCGCCGCTGCCGCTGCTGCTCTGGGCGGTGCACGGGGCGATGCCGCTTGCTGTGGCGCCGCTGCCGCTGCTGCTCTGGGCGGTGCACGGGGAGATGCCGCTCGCTGTGGCGCCGCTGCCGCTGCTGCTCTGGGCGGTGCACGGGGCGATGCCGCTGGCTGTGGCGCTGCTGCCGCTGCTGCTCTGGGTGGTGCACGGGGCGGCACCGCTCGTGTTACAGCTCAAGGCGGCCCCGCCGCCGCTGCTGCTCTGGTGCACGAGGCGGTGCCGCTTGCTGTGGCGTCGCTGCCGATGCTGCTCTGGGCGGTGCACGGGGCGATGCCCCTCGCTGTGGCGCCGCTGCCGCTCTGGCGGTGCACAGGGCGATGCCGCTTGCTGTGGCGCCGCTGCCGCTGCTGCTCTGGGCGGTGCACGGGGCGATGCCCCTCGCTGTGGCGCCGCTGCCGCTCTGGCGGTGCACAGGGCGATGCCGCTCGCTGTGACGCCGCTGCTGCTGCTGCTCTGGGCGGTGCACGGGGCGGTGCCGTTGGCTGTGGCGCCGCTGCTGCTGCTCGCGGTGGTGCATGGGGCGGCGCCGCTCATGTTACAGCTCAAGGCGGCTCCGCTGCTGCTGCTCTCTGGTGCACAAGGAGGTGCCGCTTGCTGTGGCACCGCTGCCGCTGCTGCTCTGGGCGGTGTACCGGGCGGCGCCACTCATGTTACAGCTCGCGGTGGTGCACGGCTCTTGCTAAAAAAAAAAAAACCTCCTCTATCCAGCCTCACAGACCATCTTTTATAGAGGTGGCTGAGCCCCGCCCACACACAGGTGGCCAATCGGATTTCAACCTACCACAGTTAATATATGCACACCCCTCTGACTGAATACGGCTATCTGGCCTGGCCCGCCCCTATATCCGGGGTTTACAGTTCCTCTGCCTAATCAGGCCCCTACGTTCCCCCTTTTTCTTTGGAAATCAGTCAAATCCTTGACTTTTCAGCCAGTTCTATGTTCTTCTATTGTAAGGGGGTTATTTTGAGCATGTAATATTGGGGCCAAAAAGTAACAGTAGTGCACAGTCGGCTGATGAGTTAGCCATTCAACGCTTTGTATAACCTTTTCCATTTTTTTTTCCTATTTCTGTTCATCTAATTTCCCACCTATACATTTCATAAACAGGGAACAATAGGAGCAACAATAAATTAAGTTTTTTTAGCCTTAGCTTTAGTCCATGGTCAGCGGGGTCTGTCGCCTGCAGCTTCCATCTCTGGGGAGTGTCCTCGTTCTCGGCTCGTTTGACATGACCCGCATGAATCCAGGCCCTAATGCCTTCTACTTTTACTGCCATGGGGGTGGTCAAGATAACAGTAAACGGTCCCTTCCAGCGAGGCTCCAAGTTTCCCACTTGATAACGACGTATCCAAACCAAGTCCCCGGGTTAGTAGGGATGTGGTTCCACCTCCGTCTCCATCCCAGTGTGGGCAGTCTGGATCCCTGAGTGGGCTTTTTTTAAGACAGACTGTAATGCCTGCAGTGACTGGAGTACAGATTGGTCAGTCATTTCCGCTAAGGCAACCTCTTGCAGTCGAGGACGGGAGGGGGGGTCTCTCAAACATTATTTCAAATGGGGTCACCTTGCTTAAATAGGGTGTACATCGTGCCCTGAGGAGGGCAAAAGGGAGGAGATCCACCCATCCACCGCCAGTCTCCAGAATTAGTTTTGTCAAGGTCTCTTTAAGAGTCCGGTTCATTCTCTCTACTTGCCCAGAACTCTGAGGCCGGTAGGCACAATGTAATTTCCAATTAGTGCCCATGGCCTTGGCCAATGCCTGTGAGACTAAACTCACAAATGCAGGGCCATTGTCTGACCCGATTGCAAGAGGCAGCCCAAACCTAGGAATTATTTCTTCTAATAGCTTTTTGGCTACCACTCCTGCCGTCTCATGTTTGGCAGGAAAAGCCTAGATATGTGGCATGGCTCTGACAGAGCTGTGCTTTCTTTGCTGACACCTGATACCCTTTTCCTTACAGTAAGCACACTGGTCTCGATCTAAGTCTTCCTGCCTGCCTTTTCTGTGCTTAGGCTTTTCCTTCCATTTACTAACCCCAACCTGTTTCTTCCCTGCCTCCTGTAATGCCAAAACCTTAACTAGTCTTTTTGTCTGTTTTTCATCCTCTTGTGCATCCCTGTTGTTAAACACCTTTCTCCTATTCCCAATAACTCAATCAGATTCTTCCCTTCAAATCCTTCAATTTCCTGAAGTTTCCTCCTTGTATCCAGGACTGACTGACTGGCAAAATCAAGATTCACTGCCCCCTGATTTTCGGGTTCCTCTGGAGTAGTTACAGCATTTACCCAAATGTAACCCAAGGTTTATCATTGATTTAGCAGTACTTCCTGAGTAACTTAGCACATCAGGGAAAAGGCTTATGAGTCAAAGAGATCTCAATTACAATTCTAGGTGAGCAAAGTGAAAACCATTCACATTCTAGCCACTTGTGAACTGTTACGACAGCCATTAAGCACAAAACTTGTTTACTAACAGATTTCAAAAGCACAAACCCAGTTTCAGCAACCAGCACCCTAGCACTTCATCCCATTTGTCATCCAAGCTAAACTTCAAAGCTTCAGGTTGCCAAAGACTCTGAAAGCTACTTTAACAATTACCCATTAAAACCCTGAGACAGATAATTAACCATCAGTTCAGTCATCTCTTTGCTAACAGATTTCATGTTCCATCTGGGCTCATTCCACTTCAGACGCAATGCTTTCCCGCCAGCAAGGGGGAGGGGTTAGGCAGTCCTCGTCGGGCCAGAGAAGGCAAGGAATTCCCTGAAACAAAGGGAGTTTCGGCAGCTGCTTGGGAATATTCCTTAAAGTCTCTGTCCTGAGTTAGACTAACCCCAGTTGGCTCTAGTGATAGCCCTTAACACACGAAATGAGTGAGGGAGAAGCCCCACATCTATTATGAGGAACGGAGGGATGAAAGTCAGAGTCCCCTTACTCTTTGCTTGCCCCATTCCTTCAAACATAACAAACAACACAGCAGACAACAAAAAGACAAGATGAAGAAAACCACAGGCCCAGCGGTCCTGCCACCAGTGGGGATTTCCTAGGGGGACTCAAACCCCCTGACCGCCTAGGGGGACTCGAACCCCTGATGAACACCTCAGGGGACTCGACCCCCGATGACCGAATGGGGGACTCGAACCCCCTGACCATCCAGGGGGACTCGAACACCCTGGTGACCATCCAGGGGGACTCGAACCCCCTGACCATCTAGGGGGACTCGAACCCCTGATGACCACCTCGGGGGACTTGACCCCCGACGACCGCATAGGGGGACTCGAACCCCCTGGTGACCATCCAGGGGGACTCGAACCCCCTGGTGACCATCCAGGGGGACTCGAACCCCCTGACCATCTAGGGGGACTCGAACCCCCGATGACTGCCTAGGGGGACTCGAACCCCCTGACCATCCAGGGGACTCGAACCCCCTGACCATCTAGGGGGACTCGAACCCCCGATGACTGCCTAGGGGGACTCGAACCCCCTGACCATCCAGGGGGACTCAAACCCCCTGGTGACCATTCAGGGGGACTCGAACCCCCGATGACTGCCTAGGGGGACTCGAACCCCCTGACTGCCCAGGGGGACTCAAACCCCCTGTCGATCTACCAGCAGAGGGATGGGGCGTCCCCGCATCCACTCCAGCCCTGGGGAGCATGGCTCCGTCCAGCTTCTCCCCGGTGGGCCATACCCTGGAGCTCCAACCAGACAGACAGATAAAATCCTAACACCTCCGGAGGCTTTTCCCATAAGTTCCGATGCTGGCTCAGTTCTCGTTGTTTGATCCCGGACGAGCCCCCAATGTTAGGGTCCGTGATCAAAGGAACGAGACTGACACAAAGCGAAAATCAAGCAAAGTTTTATTTCGCGCCATGCATCAGAAACCAAACTACATTAGAAACCAAACTGCATTAGAAACCAAACTACATTAAAAACCAAACTGCATCAGAAACCAAACTGCATTAGAAACCAAACTGACTGGTAGGTGCCCGAGTCTTGCTGGGGACCACCACCTCCCAGTCGCTGGGGTCCCCCCTGGAGGCTCCCTGCCTCACCCTCACTGTACCACAGACCCACTCCCGGCATGGCTGCACCGTTGGCTCTTGAGAGGCTGCTCCTGATGGCGGCGCTGCCCGAGGCGGCGTGGCTGCTTGCGGCGGCGCTGCTGCTGATACTCTGGCTCAGGGTGGCATCGCTCGTGGCATCACAGAGGCGCCGCTGCCGCTGCTGCTCTGGGCGGTGCTGCTCGCGGTGACGCTGCTGCCGCTGCTGCTCTGGGCGGTGCACGGGGCGATGCCGCTGGAGTTGGCGCCGCTGCCGCTGCTGCTCTGGGCGGTGCGGTGCAGGGGGCGATGCCGCTTGAGGTGGCGCCGCCGCCGCTGCTGCTCTGGGCGGTGCACGGGGCGATGCCGCTGGCTGTGGCGCCGCTGCCGCTGCTGCTCTGGGCGGTGCACGGGGCAATGCCGCTCGCTGTGGCGCCGCTGCCGCTGCTGCTCGCGGTGGTGCACGGGGCGGCACCACTCGTGTTACAGCTCAAGGCGGCCCCGCCGCCGCTGCTGCTCTGGTGCACGAGGCAGTGCCGCTTGCTGTGGCGTCACTGCCGCTGCTGCTCTGGGCGGTGCACGGGGAAATGCCGCTCGCTGTGGCGCCGCTGCCGATGCTGCTCTGGGCGGTGCACGAGGAAATGCCGCTTGCTGTGGCGCCGCTGCCGCTGCTGCTCTGGGTGGTGCACGGGGCGATGCCGCTGGCTGTGGCGCCGCTGCCGCTGCTGCTCTGGCGGTGCACTGGGCGGCGCCACTCATGTTACAGCTCGCGGTGGTGCACGGCTCTAGCTAAAAAAAAAAAACCTCCTCTATCCAGCCTCACAGACCATCTTTTATAGAGGTGGCTGAGCCCCGCCCACACACAGGTGGCCATCGGATTTCAACCTACCACAGTTAATATATGCACACCCCTCTGACTGAATACGGCTATCTGGCCTGGCCCGCCCCTATATCCGGGGTTTACAGTTCCTCTGCCTAATCAGGCCCCTACAGAAGGAAGAAAGTGGAGGGAAAAGTGGAGAGGAAGACTAACTTCCTGACTCTACTGTTCCTAGCTGTTTAGAGATTAATAATGAGAAGAGGAAGAGTTTGAAAGGATGAAACCCTACAAATGCAGGCTATGAAGTTGTGGCATCCGTGGAGAAAAGTTAACTCCTGGTAGAAAACTGATTACGGTTTTCACTTTCCAGTGAGACCGACATAACACTAAGCCGTGGTTTAGCAAATTCCTGAATGTCTGACTTTAGGCAAGTTACCTGGTCTCATTTCCCTCATCTGTAAAATGAGTAATAAAACTGATCCCTTGGGTTTTGAGGATTTAACGGATTCATTTGATTAATTAATTAGTACAGAGCGCAGGACAGAGTAAATATTCACTAAAAGAGCTGGCATTATCAGACAACTGTCAGTTTTGTATTTTGCATTGATATAATTTTCCCTTACACCAATTTCATTTTTTTTTAAATGGGTAAAAAAAGTTTTTAAACTTACAAGGGTAAAATTCCTTTGAATGAGAAAACATACTTTTCCCCTTTTTGTTCACAAATAAGTTAGTAAACCATGCAGGAAGATGAAGCTGTTTATAGCAGCAATAAAGTTGTAGTGGAATCCTTGAGCCTGGGATCGAGTTCCAGATCTGCCACTTATTAGCTCTTGGACCTTGAGCAAATTGATGTCTCTTTGTGCCTCAGTTTCCTTATTCTGTAAAGTAGGGATAATATGCTACCGCTTTTAGTCAGTGGTTTTGAGGAATTAAAACATGTAAAGGGTTTAAGACAGTGCGTGGTGAATAGCAAGATTAAAACATGTTTGTAATAAATTTTTTAAATTTCATATTAATCTTCTTCTAGATCTGCTTTTTGGTCATTGTTCTTAAATTTTCTTTAACTGTTGAAATAGTTAATATAATATTAGGATATATCTTAAATATTTTAAATTGAAAGGACTGTTAATTAAAACAATCTTATGAAGATTCTCAAGTCCGGGTAATATTCTGATAATTAAGTTCAGATCTTTCTTTTTGAGACTCTTTAATATAACCTTCATGTTGAACTGTCCATCTTCAGTACCTTTGCTGCTTCTTTGGCACCTTCTCTGGTACAGTACTTCCAAAATCCAAATGTAAGAAACTCAACTTTTGAAAGATTGCCTATCAATTTTCAAAAAGCAAAAACTATCCTGTTTTGAAAAGGTTATTTAATGGAGAAACATACTTCATTCCCAAATGGGACCATGCTATAAATTTTGCAATTAGGCATTACTTTTGAATTGTACAATGGTATTTTATATAAACCGGTATTCACATAATTTTTATAATATACAATTATATTTTATGTAATTATTAAAATTATACACATGCAATTTGTTTATACAAAATTATATAATTTTATGTAATTGCATAAATTATATTTTTGTAAAATGGATATAATTTTATGTTTATATAAAACTTATATAATTCTCAAAATTATGTAAACTTTAATAATATATATTTTAGAATGTATGCAATAATTATTCATCTGAGTGCTTTATTTATATCCTTAGTTTTATAGTGATATAGAATTTTCATAAATACGACTTTCCAGTTTCTGAGTGCCACTTGTGCCTAGAGGACTTCATTGGTATTCTTTTTGAAATAAGCATCTTTGTTTATTATTCACACTGGGAAATTTATTATGCAAATTTCTTAAAGGAATTGTTGAGGAGTACCAGTTGCCTTATTATGACATGGTGCCTTCAGATCCTTCAATAGAGGAAATGAGGAAGGTTGTTTGTGACCAGAAGTTTCGGCCAAGTATCCCAAACCAGTGGCAAAGCTGTGAAGTAAGTCTGTGTTCCTTTTTGGCTGGGAATGGAGTGGGGCAGGGTTTCGGGAAAGGGGCAGAGGGAGAGGGACAGGGAGAATCTCAAGCAGGTTCCATGCCCAGTGTGGAGCCCAGTGCGAGGTTTGATGTCTTGACCCTGAGATCACGACCTGAGTCAAAATCAAGGACACTTAACTGAGCCACCTAGCAATCCAGGTACCCAGGCTATGTTCTTACATATGTTTTATCTGTTATAATTTTGAGGTAAGTATTGGGGAAGATTTTCAGAGACCGTATAGTTCTTCTGTCTTCATCTAGGCATCCAGTTCATTCCACATATGTACGTATATGTCCTTGTATCAGTCTTCAAAATGATTTTATTCCCTTCAGCCATATGTACACAGAACGCCAAGATAAATGGCAGCAACAAGTATCCCAGTGACTTTACACAAGACTATTTCTTGCTATGGACATTCCCCTATGGGTCAGGCAGCTGTGCTCTCTGTGGTGATTCAGTGATCCAGGTAACTTTAATCTTGGGATGCTGCTATCGCAACACACAGTTTCCAAGTGTCTAGGTCAGGAAAAGAGAGGAGCTGGAGGATCACCCATGGCTTTTAATGCTTTGGCTTCAGGTGACTCACCTCACTCCCGCTCATGATTCACAGACCAGAGTCAGTCACACGGCCCGGTCTGCCTGCAAGGAGGCTGGTAACTGTAGGAGCACGGACAGGTTTGGTGGTCAGTGTCCATGCAAGGCGGAGTATTGCAATTTCGATCATCTTTACAGTCAGTACATTTGCCAAAGTTTGAGCTTCTGTTTTTAAATCAGAAAAGCTTCCTCATGGCAGAGACCACTGTTCTCTCATCTCCAACAATGCATCCGGTAAGCAACATGTCATAGGCATAGATTGTGTTTATCCCAGTGCTTGCTCTGCCTTATGTGAAGCGAGAGACTTTTCTAGTAACCACAGGGAGAAGGAGGGGAAGAAGAGGGAAAGACTGCAGACCATCTAACTAATTCCACAACTGTTTTATGGCTTTACTCTCCCTCAACCCCATTATTACTGTTATATTCTACCAAATGTAATTGTAGTATTTCAGGTCTTTTTATAGTGACATTTTTTAGTTGGACTTCGTCATAAGGGTTATTTCATACAGTAGTTTTTCTCCTCATTTCCCCTCTCCTTCATGTTTCATTCAATTCTTTTTCTATTTAAGGGAGGAATTATGTCTTGATGTTTCTATTTTGTGTAGATATCTTACCTACATACTTATTTTAGAAGCAGAATTCAAAATATTTATAATCAAATTGAAATTAAATTATTTCTATTGTTAATAATTTTATGTATATGAAAGAATATGTAATATATATATAAAATTTAAGCATAATAATAAAGTGGCAGTCAGTGAATTCACTACTAATTTTAAAAAATAGAACAAAGTTCCCTTACTGCTCTGAGAGATTACTAAAAAATATATATTTATGTATAAATATGTATATATATAAATATATATATACTCACACTAAAAATATATTGTTTACTTTTTTGTAATTGTGAAACATTATTTTTTTTAGATTTTTAAAAAATTCATTTCTTTGAAAGAGAGAGAGAGAATGAGAGAGAGAGAGCATGAGAAGGAGGAAGGTGAGAGGGAGAAGCAGACTCCCTGCTGAGCAAGGAGCCCGATGCAGGACTTGATCCCAGGACTCCAGGATCATGACTTGAGCCGAAGGCAGTCACTTAACCAACTGAGCACCCAAGCGCCCCGTGAAACGTATTATTGAAACTTACTGTAGATATTCTTAATTTCTATTCCCTTTCATTTATGTATGTAGCTATAATCTCTTCATGCTCATATCAGTGCAGTAGTCCATTATATGGGTAGAATACAATTTTTCTTCTTAATGTTGATTGTCTTATGTGTGATTTTAGTATTTTTTAAACAATGCTGATATATATATATATGTGTGTATATATATATATATACATATATATGTATGCATTTGTGAGGGGAAAATGTCTTAGAGTATGAAACTGTAGATTCTTTTGGGGTGTCCACATAGATGATCATATCTCCAAATAATGAGAGTTCTGGGACGAATTCTTAAGCCTTTTCTCTACTTCTTCTTGAGTTTCTAGGACTTCCAGTATAGTGTTGCTTAAAAGTTAGTAATGGATATCCATGTTTTACTCTTTAAAATTTCATACATTTCTCCTTTGAGTATACTGTTTGTTGTAGGTTTTATTTGTCAAAACTTTCATCAGGTTAAATAAAAACTGACTTTGTTTGATAAAAGCTTTTTTCCTACCTATGAGGTCATGATATTGCCTTTCTACTTTTGTCTCTTAATGTGATAAATTGGATTTATAAATTTTCCACTGTTAAACCAATCATACATTCCAAGAATAGAACTAACATATTTTATATATCTATATATATATATACGTATATATATGTATATATATAACATAACATATTTTATATGATCGATTTTGTACATTGCTGATAAAAACAATTTTTGTCCATTTTAATCCAATATTTTAGTTCTGTTTTATTCTGTATTAATCCTACATATTAGATACTAGTGCCGTTTTCTACCACTATTACCTATTTAAACTTAAGAAGGTATTTATTATTTTCTTTGTTCAACATTCCTTTTTGCCTCTCAGAGCTTCCTTCTAAAATCATTTTCTGATTTCCTAATGTGCATTCTTTAAATGTATTTCATTTCAATTGATTTTTTAGAAGGACCTAGAAGTGGTGAGTAGTGATGTTGAGCATCTCTTCATGTGTCATTCTAGGGCATTAATTCTTCTAGGGCATTAATTCTAGATCTAATGTTTTGATGGGTTTGATCTTACTGTTTGTTGTTTCAATTGATTCTTGCTTATGATACTTTATTTTCTACTGTCTTCTGACTTTTTTTTTGAGCTTAGGCTTACTGTAAAATTTTAAGGCCTGGGCTTGATTTTTTTTCTTACCAAGAGTCAAGATTTAGATAATATTCTTTACAAAATTCCTTATAAGAATGATTCATCTGTATATTCAGGACTTTGGAAACATCTTGACCTGATACTTCCTGTGTGTTTTGGCTGTGTTTCCTGTCTTTCCCTTGTTGTTCATCAATTCTGAAATTCTAGACTGTGAGATCAGCAGATGTTACCAGACTGGACGCCTGGTTCAGTGATTTCTTCTATCTCTGATTCCTGTGTTCTCTGATTCTTTTCCACTCTGAGTATTTATTTATTTATTTAGCGCTCACTTATACTATTTTTTGATTCAAATTTTTTGATATTTACAACCAGGTCATTATTTTATTATGGCATAAATTAAATGTTAAAATGCACAAATCTTAATATACAACTCAATGAATAACAAAAAGAGTATGCACATATGTACTTACCATCCAGATCAAGGAATTTGCAATTCATTCTATATGCCTTTTTGTCTTTCATGTCCCTTCTCAGAAGATTTTAAAAGATAGCTACTCTACCATATTCCCAGAAATCACTGGATTGAATTAAAAGTTAGTCTCCATAAGGTTAATGTGTGTGTGTTGACCAGATTTTTAAAGAGGTTTGGTCCTGATCTTCTGATACCATTTTAAATTTACTTTTTCTTCATCAGAGCTTAGCATCAGTTTCTGGGTTTGTGGTTATGCTTCTCTTGAATTGTGTTTGTGTGACTAGCTAAAGTGTTTAATATTTTTCTCTCTTAAAGGCCCTCCGAGTCATGGGGAGAATAATGCGGGAATGTTGGTATGCCAATGGGGCAGCCCGCCTAACGGCCCTTCGTATTAAGAAGACTATCTCTCAGCTTTGTGGCAAAGAAGACTGCAAAGCCTAATGATGATAATTCTGTTAAAAAGAAATCTCTTACAGCTTTTTTTTCCTCATTTTCCCTCTTTATGTGAATGTTTTTGACTTTTTTTTGGTTGTCGTTCTACCTCAGAGATAATGCAGTACAGTATTTAAGAGCCCAAAGGCAGCATGGAAAACATAACTCTGAAGTCAAGCACGGGCAGGAATTGATTTCATCCCATCTCTGTGTTGTCTTTAATTTTCTTTTGAAAAGCACCACATCAGTTCATCTTTTTATTTAATAAGAGAGATATTGCAAAAATATAAAATAAGCTATATAAAACTAATGTAAGTCATTAAGATTTTATTTTACTTGAATCAAGAACACATGAATGAAGAAAAGGAAATGTAAAAGCACTTTTTTTCTGAGATGAAATCACCTTCATTAAAAGTGTGAACTAGAGCACGTTATATTTTAGCAGAAGTTTAGATTATATAATCTGCAGTATTCTTTTCTTTTTTAATTTAAGAAAGATCTTTGAAAAAAATTACATATTGCCCTGAACTTCAGTGTCTAAAATACTTAAAAGGGGAGCCACTCAGTTGGAAGATAGAACTGAGGTCCGAGTAGCCACTGGCTTGGCCTCCTTTCTACCTGCTATCCTTTTCTTCATAACCCGCCACCACAGCAGCCCCCAAAGCAGTATGAAAGCCACTACGATTGCTACTTCCTCCTATTTACAAATGAGACGTCGGACAGCTGGGACATTGAGACTTCCTGAAAGTCACATATCCAGTGGTGGAGCTGGCACTAGGTCCAAATCTTGTGATAACCCACACTGTAGACTTAGCTAACTTACTGCTTTCCCATGAATTCCCATACAGTACTTTTCTCCTTATGCAGAAACAACAGCTTTCATGATGGTATTCATGGTTTAGTCAAACAGAAGACCAACTGGGTCATTCTGCACAATCATAATGGACCTGCATGAACTCTGAGGACAATATCCCTTGACTTTTTCCTCATAGAAATTTCATAGTCTGCCTATTTGTGAGATAAATATTAACACTTTCTGAATACTTCCAGAGATTAATCAAGTATAAAGATCCATTGTTAGGAGGGGTCTTTAAGATTTATTTCAGAGGTTCCCCCTACTTTTGTACATACACACTTAGAAAGAACAGAGGGAGGAGGAAGTAGAAAATATTTTGAGAAAAAATAAGAGAACTCTTCAGTAACTGTAAATAGCTATTTCCCTACCTTTTCAAAATGAGCAAGTAGATGCAAAAGAAGGCTCATGGTACTTTTGCCTTTATTCTACTTCCCATGGAGACATGTGATGAATTCTGAATAATACTTGGAACACTAAATCTTTCTTTCAAATCTGTAATTCTGCTTGGATAAAGGAGATTTAACATGGTATCTTTTGTTGTTCTACAACACTGTTTCCTAAGCTCTGATCCTTAGAACATTCTTCTGTTGAGACGTTCCAAGACCAAAAGCATTCTTTGTTAGATTCTTAAAAAGTGATAGTATACATTAGCATATCATGTACTTTGAGGAATCTAGCAATAAAGAAATGTTGCGGGAGCTTCTTTTAATTAGATTTCCCAAATTATTTGATCATGGAATCCTTTTATTAAGAGGAGGGAAAACCTTTTTACTATCTCACATTTTAGTGTTCTACAAAACATAGCTTAGGTAACAGTGTTCAAAAGGATATAGCTATGTATTTTCGTACAGAGCACAATCTAGTGATTATAGTTCATTTCTCTATGGAAATATGTTACTGAACCCCCCTTCATTTGATTGGAATGAGGTCATCAAGGGCAAATATCTAACAGCTGTGGTACTCTCTTTCAGGCAGTCATCCATTCATTAAATAAGATAGGGGACCCCGTATCTTCATTGCCATAATATTGTATCATAGGTTCTGCCCTCAGGGATTTTAGAGACTCATTTGGAAATGGGAACGACGATGTAGGTATTGGTTTATGGGAAGGAAATAAATTGACAATGTAGGAAGTCTTGAGTTCCATATGACAGTGGGTTCTGGAAGTTATTTTCAATTTGCAAAACATTTAGAAGGTATATTTATTGGCCCAGTGCAGACAATCTAATTATATAATCATTTTTTTAAAATGCATATGGGAAGGGATTTTAAAAAGAGCTTATGTGAAGGGGTGATCTGATTTCTTATAGGTTGTATTTGAATATTTGAAAATGAAATTATTTATTTACTATGGTTGTATTTTAGTTAAATGGTTGTTCAAATAAATAAGAATAATATTTCCTGTTCTATTCACTTATGTTGGGTGAATATACTTATTTCAGTTTTAAGAGAATGTTTTAACATTTCCATTTCCTCTACATTATGTTTTATAATTTATTTGGGTGTGTCCAAATAGAACTCCATATTTTTATTGGTTCAACTTATACTCTAGAGAAATTTGTACATTTTGAGATGTTTTTCTTGTTTTCATGTTAGTTTACTGTACCTTCTAACTGACTGGTCTGACATCTTAATTACCAAACACACTTCTTAAGAAAAGAGTTAGGTTAACAAAAATGATAAAAAGATAAAAGTTCTAATTTTTCTTAACTCTCAACATGATTATAAATAGAAAATACAAGAACAGGATAAAGTTTAGAGCATAAATTTATTGTATATACCTATACTGTTAAACTTCATATTATTTGTTTTTGATGGAGTGTCATTGTGTAATATTTATTTCTTTTGGATTGTGTGATAAGCAAAAAATATTCTTAGGCTCAATGTGTCAGTGTTCTTTGCTCCTTTCAAATATTTTGACTTTGAGTATAATATAAAGCTTGGGAAATTGCTATTTATGAAATGTCAGTACTGTATAAAGGGTGATGGGGTTTCTATGCAGCATCACTTTTTAAAATAAGGGAAACATTATTTGTTGTCAATATTACAGCATGAACTTGTTGCCTTCAAGCTACACGTTTAAGTGTGTAATTGGTACGAATTCTGTTGTGTGCTTTCTTCTCTGTCTAAAATATTTGGCATGTCACATCTAGAATTCTTAATTTATGTTCTGACTTGAAAGTTAAGTGAAACATGACTGTGTCGTGCACTATTTTAGGCATAGCACTTGCTTTTCATCTTTATACTTTCAATTAACTTTGCATTTTAAATTTCCATGATTGTATGAAAATAGTAACCTGGTTGCAGTGTCTGAAGACTTCAAAATCATCTTTTATTTTAAAATGAATATCTACAATAGATTCATTGGGTTGCAAGTTTCATAAGAATTTATTATTCTTAATACTTCTACTTTAGTAGAATTATTAAACAAAACTACTACTGTGCTGGAATTTTGCCACCACGTGACTTACTGGGGCAGAGAAAACTCAGGGCTGTCTTAGAGTTTACGCAAAAATACCAGGGAACCTACTGAGAAATCATCTGAAAACAGGAAGCCCACATTTGCCATTGTATCAAGTTCAACTTAAAATTTCTTAGGTAATATTTTTTGATTAATTATTTAAAATATATAGAGAGGGTTTTTTTTTAAGATTTTATTTATTCATTTGAGAGAGAGAGAAAGCACTAGCTGAGAGGAGAGGCAGAGGGAGAATCAGACTCCTTGCTGAGCAGGGAGCTCAATGTGGGGATCAATCCCAGGACCTTGAGATCATGACCTGGGCCAAAGGCAGATGCTTAACCATCTGAGCCACCCAGGGACCCTGGAGATGTTTTTTATTTCAATAAATTTATTTAAAGTATGGACATTTTATTTCCCATCAGGAAATTGAGAAAGTAACAGTAACAAGTGAGTCAAATTGATGGCGGGTGATTATTTCAATAAGCATCACTTTAAGTAAATTTACAAATACAGCATTTTAGGTCACTTGAAAATATTTAAGAATTCATATCTTAAAATGGTGTCATTATGGTTTTTGAAGATATTCTAAACACCTTCTTTCATGAAACGTGCTCCTGCTGTGTTTGACACTGCTCTGTATTAGCTCCCTCCATAAGGTAATACCTACAGGGACTTTATGTACTATTTAGTGATGACAGTCATCCCTTTGCTTCTGACAGCTTCTTCTAAACAGAAGAAAAAATGTTGGTTGGAATACAAAAGTTTCATTAAAAATGTTAATATTAAATAGAATTTCCATAATAGGCAGTTTTTCAAAGCATGTCAATGCAAATTTTCCAATATTTGACACTCTTTTTTTCTCCTAGCTTTGCTTTTATGTTTTGTTATTTTTCTCACCTCCTTTTAAAATATTCTACTGTCTTCCAAAATTATATTTAGTCCCTAATTTAAAAAGCAACTAGACATCATTTAGCTTAATCGCTCTGATATTTAGCCTTCTAATGAAAGGGAATCCTGTGGTGGTCTAAGTTATTTCAGGTGTGTCACAGACAAAAACAAAAACCAGAACTTGGAAATTGTAAAGAATGTAAGAGGTTTTATAATTTAATTTCCATATTTTATAGATAGAGACACCAAGGATCAAAGGTTATGTGACTGCTTGTTATTAGCAGAACTGATAGGGAAACGCAGTGGTGACTCCCACCACAGGACCCTACCACAGTCAACATTTGCTAATTAAAAAATGATTAGCATGCCTCTAAACCTACCTTGAATGTACACTGATAGAATGCATCATTTAATGGTGTTGATCAAATCTCACTTTTCTCTCTCTCTCTCTCTCTCTCTCTTTTTCCTGCTAAAATATTTTGCTCACTCATAGTGGGGTCAATGAGAAGAGCTAAAACAGGCCAGGGAAAAGTTGTAAAGTTTAATTGTCAAGCTAGGTAGGCAACCACTGAAGTACTGAATAAAATTTAGGAATTGGGAGAACGTAGTATTTCTTTGCGCAAGTAGCAAGTAACGATGAGACACTTCATGCCTCTGTTTCTCCCTTTTCGGTAACGATTGTTCTGGGAATAGGAGCGAGAGATGATTAGCCTTTGAATCTCGGACCATGGCTAGTAGCATATTGTCTTCTCTATTCTCAGTTTCTCATTACTTTTTCTTCTGTATTCATTTTCTTTCGGTGCATTAAAAAAAATCTTTGCCGGCTACCTTCAGTTCCAGTCACTCTGTAATTTCTGATCTTTTAGCCCATGTTCACATTTGCTCCACACTGAACTTCCTGGCAAGATTGTAATTTGCCATAACCACGTATGAGAGGTTCCGTCTTGTGCTTTTTCCAGTGATTTTTCATATGGCACAATGAAGAGAGGATTTGTTAATGGCAGAGAAAATTTTCTTTCACATTTTAAAAAGACTACCAGTCAAGTTACATTCTAGCTTTTAGCTAACATACAAGGAATGTCTACTTTTGCCTGAATGCCAAATTCCGCTTCAAAGATGATGACTTTGGACAGAGAATGTGAAATGTTAGTCTCCTAATGCAATTGCTAAATTTATTTCTGCTGCTTCATACAATCGCTTTGTTTTGCTTTGGCCATCTTTTAAATTAAGCTGTTACGGCATATGGTTTGTAACATAAGATTGTATGGAAATTAATCATCCCCATTTTAAACTCCCTCGATTAAGATCTTCCCATACTTCTTAATTCAGATGTAGATTAACACAACATTTGGGAGGTTAGGCACACTGTCTCATCTTAGATTTTAATATATTCTGATATGACTGTATTTTCTTACCGCTGGTCCACGTTACCATGCAAGAAAGTTTTCTCTGCGGATCTAACAGTTTTAACTGCAAGGTTTGTACATGGGCTACATGAACCTTAATGCTAACAGTGCCACTGAGAATCTGAATGTATTAGGAAATTGGCCTTCTACTGAGTGTCACCAGACTGAGCAGGCTATGTTGTGTCCTGCATGAGACCTCTCCTTTGAGGGGCAGACTGGAGCTGAAATCTAACCCGCAGTTGGCTCCTCAACTCAAACATTTTTATACTTTTCAGAAAATATCTTACATGCTGTGTATCTCCAGAGAAAGGGTCCCGCTTTTACAACCTCAGAAAATGAGCACTGAATATTCCAAAATGCTTCTTGACATCTGCAAATTGACTAGAGAACCTACGGGAAAAATTCTGTAGGTTTTCATCCTAGCATTTCTAAAAGAGTGAAGGAGACTGTGTGTTCAATCTGTCGATTTAATTTTTCAACCCAGATAATCTGCAGCAAGACATGTGGGCCCTCATGTAATATCTCTGTTGAGTTTTCTTTCCATGTGCAACCTTGTTCATTGACTTTGCTTGTAAAGAGGTAACTACATGCCTAAATTCTGTCTAAGGCAAGTATAAAATGAGATCTACCAGTATCTCCATTTCCTTCAGTAGGCTAAAGACAAGTAATTAAATATTTTCCAGAATCCAACTCTTTTTTTCTTCTTTATATAAGGTGTGTTTGACCCAAAATATTAAATTCTAGTTTGTTTCCACAATCACTAGTGTCAAGCTCTTGTACTCTTCTGAACCTAGGCTGGCGAATATTATTCAAACTTGATCTGTATTTGAGGCTTTAAATGTCCTAAATACAGAAAATTAGATTCATATCTCCAAGAAAAAAAAAGAAAAGGAATTTTGGATTGACTTTCAAAGTACTAATACTAATTATACTTTTCTTTTGGTAGTGTGACTTTTCTTATACCTAAGAACATATTACAAATGTCAAAACCATTGCATTTTGACATTGCAAAACATGCCTTGAACTCTTGAACTACTGTGAAAAGAATCACTGTTGTAAAGACTTATTGTAAGTTCGCTGATATTCATAGGTATGTAAAAAGATATTACCCTTCAACAGACAGGCCCAAATGAATGTATATAAGGACTATGAAGAAATAAATTAGGTTTTAAAATGAGAATTGGGCAATAAATTGTATAAAAAATGTAGATGGTGATTTTAGTAGTTATAATTTTAATTGTTGAAGCTGAAGAGAATTCTAAATTCCAAAGAGAAATGAATGATATTCAGATGTTTCATTAACTTCTAGTTTATGGAAATATGCATTTTGTAGTAATATGTATACTTATTTTCTTTAGAAATGATAGTATTTTAGAATTTAGTAAGAACTCAGTGATAGCCTTCATACCAAAATGTTTAACTTTACTAACAGCAAGTCATAAAGTATTTATTTTAAAGCATTTTAAATATTATTGCATAACTTTCAGCTGCCTCCAATGTAAATACTTATCTGCCTAAATGTTATATTTTTATGTATGCATTTCTGGAAATGTATTGTTTTGTAAAGTGGCAAAGTTAATAAATCAATCACTCCTTGCACTTGTTTCTGTGAAGCATATAGAGCTCTATTTTAAATAAAAAGAAAATGTGTCCTATTTTGGTTTCTATGTTCTATTATTTTGAAGTTGTCTTTATATTTGCCTGCAGTAAATGCAGGGGTTTTGGAAATTCAGTTGTTATTTGCAAATGGACTTTTCCTTCTTCCCTTCTTTCCTTCCTTCTTTCCTTCCTTCCTTCCTGGAAGAGGCCACTTGCTTCTTCAATAACCCTTTCTCTATGTGAAACTTAGCACAATAGTTTTTGTCTTAATTTTCCTGTAGAGTAACAATTCCTGGTACTTATTTAGGCATTTATTGAGACTTTTGGGTAGGCCTGCTCTCAAACAGAACATAGCTTCCCTCACATTTAGATAAAACCCTGAACACTCATGTGGTCTATAAGCACCTTCAGGTTATGGAACCGGACAACTTCTCTGCCTTCATTTCTGGTATCCCCCCACCTCCAGACTGCTCTGCAGTCTTCTGCTCCTTGATATTCCTTGAACTTGCAATAAACCTGCCTGTCCCAGGGGATTCATTCTATTCCCTCTGCCTGGACTATCCTTCCTGCAGATAGTTGTAAGTATAGGGCTCTGTTAGTATACCATCACACCAAATGGGCCTTTTATGCCATGCTTTCTAGAGTAGCACCCTTTATCACTCACTGTGCACTTAGCCTCTTTTCTTTTTCTTTATAGTACTTTACAGTAACTGGCATTATATTATATCATATACCTTGATCTCTGATATTAGGGATCCTTGCACTTAAGTTTGAAGGAGATTTTATGGATTTATTTGGCAGAGAGAGAGAGATCGCAAGTAGGCAGGCAGGCAGAGAGAGAGGAAGCAGGCTCCCCGCTGAGCAGAGAGCCTGATGTGGGGCTTGATCCCAGGACCCTAAGATCATGACCTAAGCCAAAGTCAGAGGCTTAACCCACTGAACCACCCAAGTGCCCCTTGAGGATGTAGTTTTAAAACATGAAAAATTATATATTGTGCACAGTGAGAAGTACTCTGTGGCACTCATTATTTACCCATTTCCTCCCCCATGTCTAATAAACCTTAAAGGATAGTTATAAATTCAATCAAGAATAGTTTATCCAAATTCATAGTGGCTGTTGCAGAATGACATGAAAAAATTAGGTTGTGTGGTTTATACATTCAATCCTACAAAGTTGGATTTTTTCCAGGCATTAGTGTAGAGAGGCAAAACATTGCATTGGTTTTACTTTTGGTATCAGTTCTTCTGTTCCTCCACTTCGTTTTCTTTTTTTACGTTGAGGGCAATTTTATTCATGTGTCCTCACTGCATTAAATAGGTACTAACCAGATTCACACTCAAATATTCTTCCCCAACAATCATTAAATCAGGTTCTCATTTGGCTTCATGATTAGATTTTTCTTGGAGTTGAAGAGAAAAGGCAAAAATATTATCTTTGTCAATCTGGATTGTGAAACCCATGCCTGAAATAAGACGAATACTTTTGTTTCAGCAGGCCTGGTAGTAGTTGTTTTTTTTGGTTGTAACTTTGTAATAACCTCTCAGCAATTTTATTTTTTAACACTAATGTGAGCAAAAGTTAGTTAATATTCACAATGATGAAATAATTTACCTAATGAGTGAACTTAAAAGTGGATAGTGAACTTTTATTCGCTTAGGATAGATTCTTTGAGTTTGGGGGATAACTAAATCCAGGCTGTTTTACGGGGTGTTCTGCAGTTGAATTTTAAGGAAATGTTCAATGACTTTGAGCACATGCTGTGGTTAAATAGAGTATTTGAACTTTCAATAGTTTCTTTAAAATCTGTTTAATGAGAAAAACTCTTCTATAGAGAAGTTTTTTTTTTTCTTTGTAACAAAATTGTAATTACCATCACCTGGGTGGCTCAGTGGGTTAAGCTTCTGCCTTCAGCTCAGGTCATGATCTCGGGGTCCTGTGATCGAGCCCCATATCAGGCTCTCTGCTCAGCAGGGACCTTGTCCCCGCCCCCCCCCCCCCACCTGCCTCTCTGCCTACTTGGGATTTCTGTCTGTCAAATAAATAAATAAAAATCTTAAAAACAAAAAACAAAAAAACAATCATTCCTATAGTTAAAATAGGTTCAAATTATTTCCCTCTCAAATGTTAGTCAACACATCTTTACCCAACGTTGCTGCCACGCGCATAGTATCATTGCAGTTAATGTAGATGCTACTAAGAAAACAATATGAAATGCTCCTGCATTTCAGAAGATAATTGGTTTAAGGAACACAAGGCAGGCACACAAATAGCCTATCTAACCTCAGAAGCTAGTAACAGAAAAGATGTCATAGGAAAAAAGTTATTAAGGCTGAGTGCGGATACAGACATTAAGTGATCACAAAGACATAGAAACGAGATATGAGTTACACTGGAATATTCAAGAAAATTAAGGAGTTGATACTGTAGGATGGGAAAGATTTTTGTAAGTGGAACAGAGAAGTCCCTGGTAGGAAAAATGTCTGAAAAAACGGCAGGGATGATCAAGGCGGTGAGTAACTTAGAGGAGTAGAACAGAGGGTTGTTTATAAGGTTTAGATTACAGCATTTAAACTTGATCTTGCCTTTGAGGGAGACTGAGATTTTAAAGCTGCAATGGTAATGGAAAGTTAGGACAGGCATGCTTCAAGAGACTGCGGGTTTGATTTCAGACCACTGTAATAAAGGAAATACCATAATAAAATGAGTCAAAGAAAGTTTTTGATTTCCTAGTACAAATGAAAGTTATGTTTACACTATCCTGGAGGCTTTTGAGCATGCAATAATATTATGTCTTAAAAAACAATGTAAATACCTTAATTGAAAAATAGTTTATTGCTAAAAAGTGCTAACCATCATCTGAGCTTTCTGCAAGTCCTAGTTTATGACCGCAGATCACCATAACACATTTAATAATGATGAAGAACTCCCAGATATTGAAAGAATTATCAAAATATCGCACAGAAGCACAAAGTGAGCAAATGCTGTCAGGAAACTGGCATCGATAGACTCAGTTAACACAGGGTTGTCACAAACCTTCAATCTGTAAAAAGCACAATATCTGAGAAGTGCAATAAAGTGAAGCACAATAAAACAAAGGTGTACTTATATTTAATAAAGGAATTTTAAAAGTTACCTTCTTAGAAGATATAGCAAAGAGACTTGAAGATTCCTCCATTGCCTTTCCTCCCTAATTGGTGGATATTTAGAGATAGCAGATGGGTGAAGAATTTTTTTTTTTTTAAGGATTTTACTTATTTATTTGAGACAGAGAGTGAAAGAGAGCATGAGAGGAGAGAAGGTCAGAGGGAAAAGCAGACTCCCCATGGAGCTGGGAGCCCAATGTGGGACTTGATCCCAGGACTCTGGCATCATGACCTGAGCCAAAGGTAGTTGCTTAACTCACTGAGCCACCCAGGTGCCCGGGTGAAGAATCTTAAGATGAGCTGTACAGTTGGTGTGATGTAGGTGTCTTTATATGGTACTTTTTTCTACTCTTTCATGTGTCTTAAAAGCAGACTATATTCACAAGAAAGATAAAAAAGAAATGAAAGCTTTCATTGTTACAAACTTAGTTTTATTGCAACTATGAATTTTATCACACACACACACACATACACACACACGCTAAATCATTTAAAAAGTTCTTCCTCCTAATTCCATCTCTGCATGAAAAATTTCCAGGTGCCACTGAACTGTGTGCAGTACATTTCAAATATAATCAAATTGGGTTTAGAAATACTAATGGTGATTTCATAGAAGAACACTTGCTTCAGCAACTTAGGAAATTACACTTGATTTTCTTTTGAGTGTTACTCAATTGTGCTTGAAATTGTTCGTTTGAACTCTTCTAAACAAGAAGCAGGTGGTTAAATGTGGGCACTGTTTAACATTTACACAAAACATTCCAAACACAATGCACTTTTGCCCTTTGAATGTCAACCGGCTTTCTTCTCTCTCATAGCCTGTCCTCCCTTGGTTGTTTGATTTGACCTCACTACATCCCTGAAAGGAGAACTGGTTCAAAAGTAGTTACCTGCTAGGAAACATTAGGCTATTTTTATAATCTTCCAGCTACAGCTTTTAATGTGGCAACTGCTGGTTACTGAAGCAGTTGAAGAAAAAGGAACTGCTGAGTTGGACTTTTCTTTTTTTTTTTTTAAACAGTAAAACACAAGGTGACACAGAGATATAAGTGAACCAGAACCAGGAAATAGAGCCGAGTTATGCACAGAGCAAAAACACGACTGCAAAACACATTTCAATTCTATACTGCAATCAAGATCTTTGCTTTTATATAATACATGAACTAGTTCATGAAATGTACTTTTCTCTAAGTCAGCTTTTCCTTTCCCAGAAATACATGGGTGACATCATGAACTTCTTACTGAGAATCTATTTGCTACAAAGTACTTAGTAAATACCCCCAATTTAAAGTCAGGTAGGAAAATGACATGCAGAAACATAGACGTGACTATTTCTTTGTTTCTTCTTTCTTTCCTGAAACAAGCTTTTGTAGAAGTAGGGAACCATTTTCTCATCCCATCTCCTTTCTGCCCTTTCACTTCCTTCATCCGTAGTGAAACTTTTGCTCTCATTACTCTTCTATCTGCCTTCTCTATGCTCACAAATGACGTTATATAGCTTAGGGCATCATTAATTTATCATAATCTGCCTTTAATACTATCATGTCATGATACATATCAAGTAAGAATTTTACAAACCATTTTCATTTTCTCCCTCTTGTCCTTTGTGCTTTTGTTGTTGTACAACTTGTTTTTTTATATGTTGTAATTTCACAATATATTGAATTATTTTTTCTTTAAACTGTGAATTATATTATAAATAAACTACATTTTAAATTTTATTTTTTGTTTTTTAAGATTTTATTTATTTATTTTGAGGGGGTGGAGGGGCCCAGAGGGAGGGAAAGGGAGAAGTAGACTCCCCACTGAACATGGAGCTGGACATGGGTCTTGATCTCACAACTCTGAGGGCATGACCTGAGCGGAAACCTACAGTCAGCTGCTTAACTGACTGAGCCACCCAGGTGCTCCTAGATTTGAGTTTTAATCTGATATTTTGTTTTTCAGTCAGAAGATTTTGCTTTAACATTTCTTATACTTGGAGGAACCAGATTTCCTCAGCTTTTGTTAAACCGCAAATACATTTTATTGTTGAAGAGTATTTTCACTGGACATAGAATTCTAAATTAACAGAATTTCTTTTATTGTTTGAGTCTTTTTTGTCAGTGCTTTAAAGTCATTGTCTTGTTATCTCCCTGTTTGCATGGTTTCTGATAAGAAAGTCCGCACTAATTCTTGTTCTCCCTGTGTTGTGGTCTTTTTCTGCTGTCCTAAGATTGTCTCTTTTCACAGGTCTCTGCCAATCAGATTATGATGGGTCTTGGTGTAGTTCTTTATTTTTATTCTACTTTTGTTTCAGTGAATTTCTTGGATCTATATGTGTACGATTTTCATTGTATCTGGAAAATTTCTGATTCCCATAGTTTCTTTAGAATTTTCCTACCCCACAAACTGACTTTTTTACAGAGAGCTTCAAATACGTGCATATTAGATATCTTGGCATTGTTCTGTTGGTAACTGAGTTTCTATTTTTTTTTCTGCTGCTTTTTATCTCTCTGTTTTTCAACTTGATTTGTTTTGATTGCTTGTGACTTCAAGGTCATTACTCCTTTCCTTTGCATTTTCCAATCTCCTGATACACCATCCTTGTGAAATTTTCATTTCAAATATTATATTTTTCGCCTCTATAGGCATCATTTAGTTCTTTTTTATATCATATCTCTTCTCATTATTTTCGTGCAACTTTTAGTCCTTAAGTACTATAATACTGTTATAAAGTCTTGTCTTTGTCTTCCTCTAGGCCTTTTCTTTTCTTTTTTTTTTTAATTGCCTTTTCTCTTTTTTATGGATCATATTTTCCTTATTTGTATGTTTAGTATTTTTCTTTTATTAGATGGTGGACATTGTATAGGTTGCGTTATGGAGTGTCGGGATTTTATTTTCATTTTTTCCCCTGGTGATTTGAAGTTTGATTTAGAAGTCATTTAGAATAGTTTTATTCTGTCTAGTCTTGTTGTTTTAACATTTGTTAGGGTTGGGTCTAGTGTAGCCTAATCCTAGGGCTAGTGAGGATTGTTTGTTATAGTTCTGTGAAAAATGCTGGTGTTATTTTGATTAGGGTTAAATTGGATGTGTATGGGGCACCTGGGTGGCTCAGTGGGTTAAAGCCTCTGCGTTCGGCTTAGGTCATGATCCCAGGGTCCTGGGATTGAGCCCCGCATTGGGCTCTCTGCTCAGTGGGGAGCCTGCTTTCCCTTCTCTCTCTGCCTACTTGTGATCTCTGTCTGTCAAATAGATAAATAAAATCTTTAAAAAAAAATTGGATGTGTAGATTGCTCTGGGTAGTATAGACATTTTAACAATGTTTGTTCTTCATTCCATGAGCATGGAATGATTTTCTACTTCTTTATGTCTTTTTCAATTTCATTTATTAGTGTTTTATAATTTTAAGCATATAGATCTTTTACCTCTTTGGTTAGGTTTATTCCTAGGTATCTCATGGTTTTGGGGGCAATTGTAAATGGGATCAAGTCCTTGATTTTTTTCATTTGCTGCTTCATTATTGGTGTATAGAAATGCAACCGATTTCTGTACCTTGATTTCATATCCTGCAAATTTGCTGAATTCATGTATTAGTTCTAGCAATTTTTTGGTGGTCTTTCATGTTTGCTACATAGGGTATCCTGTCATCTACAAATAATGAAAGTTTGACTTCTTCCTTGTGGATTTGGATGCCTTTTCTTTCTTTTTGTTGTCTGATTATTAAGGCTAGGATTTCCAGTACTATGTTGAACAGCAGTGGTGAGACTGGAAATCCCTGTTTTGTTCCTGACCTTAAGGGAAAAGTTCTCATCAAGATCTCCATCAAGGACGATGTTAGCTGTGGGTCTTTCATATATGGGTTTTATAATGTTGAGGTATGTTCCTTCTATCCCTACATTCTTGAGGCTTTTTATCAAGAAAGGATGTTATATTTTGTCAAATGCTTTTCTGCATCTATTGAGAAGATCATATGACTCTTACCCTTTCTTTTATTTATGTGGTGTATCACATTGATTCATTTGTGGATATCGAACCAACCCCAAAGCCCAGGAATAAATCCCATTTGATCATGGTGAAAAATCCTTTCAATATACTGTTAAATTTGTTTAGCTACTTTCTTATTCAGAATTTTTGCATCCATTTTCATAAAGGATATTGGTCTGTGATCCTCCTTTTTAGTGGGGTCTTTGTCTGGTTTTGGGATTAAGGTAATGCTGCCCTCAGAATAAGCTGGGAAGTTTTCCTTCTATTTCTACTTTTTGGAGCAGTTTCAGAAAAATAGTTATTAATTCTTCTTCAACTGTTTGGTAGAATTTCTGTGGGAAGCCATCCAGACTTGGACTTTTCTTTGTTGGGAGATTTTTAAATATTGATTTAATTTCTTTGCTGGTTATGGGTCTTTTCGGTTTTCTATTTCTTCTTATATCAGTTTTGGTAGTTTATATGTTTCTAGGAACTTATCCTTTTCTGCCAGGTTGCCCAGGCTGTTGGCATATAATTGCTCAAAATAGTCTCTTATACTTGTATTTCTGGGGTGTTGGTTGTGATCTCTCCTCTTTCATTCACTACTTTACTTATTTGGGGCCATTCTCTTTTCTTTTTGATAAGTCTGGCTAGGGGTTTATCACTTTTGTGATATTTTTTCAAATTCTTTCAAAGAACCAGCTCCTAGTTTTGTTGTTATGTTCTACTGCATTTTTTTAAAAATTTCTATATCATTGATTTCTGCTTTAATCTTTATTATTTCTCTTCTGCTCATTTTAAGTATTATTTGTTGTTCTTTTTCCAGTTCCTTTAGGTATAAGGTTAGGTTGCATAATTGACACTTTTTTTGCTTCTTGAGGAAGGCCTATATTGCTATGTACTTCTGTATTAGGATTTCCTTTGCTGCATTCCAAAGGTTATGGACTGTTGTGTTTTCACTTTCATTTGCTTCTACGTGTTTTTAATTTCTTCTTTGATTTCCTGGGTAACCCATTCATTTTTTAGTAAGATGTTCTTTAACCTCCATGTATTTGTGGTCTTTCCAAATTTTCTCTTGTGCTTGACTTCAAGTTTCATAGCATTGTGGTCTGAAAATATGAATGGCATGATCTCCATCTTTTTATACTGGTTGAAGTCTAATTTGTGACCCAATATGTGATCTATTCTGGAGAATGTTCCATGTGCAATTGAAAAGAATGTGTATTCTGCTACATTAGGATGAAATGCTCTGAATATGTGTATCTGTTAAGCCCAGCTGGTCCAGTGTGTCATTCAAAGCCACTGTTTCTTTGTTGATCTTCTAATTAGATGATCTGTCCATTGTTGTGCATGGGGTGTTAAAGTATCCTACTATTGTTGTAATATTATCAATGAGTTTCTTTAAATTTGTTATTAAATGATTTATGTATCTGGGTGGTCCCAAGTTGGGGGCATAAATATTTACAATTGTTACATCCTCTTGTTGGACAGACCCCATTACTATGATATGGTGCTCTTCTTCTGCTCTTATTACAGTCTTTGGTTTAAAATCTGGTTTGTTTGATATAAGTATGGTTACTCCAGCTTTCTTTTGATGTCCATTAGCATGATAGATGGTTTTCCACCTCCTCACTTTCAATCTATAGATGTCTTGGGCCTAAGATGAGTCTCTTATAAGCAGTATATTGAGGCTTCTCTATATTTTTTTAATATCCATTCTGATACCTTATGTCTTTTGATTGGAATATAGAGTCCATTTACATTCACAGTGATTATTGATAAATATGAATCGAATGCCAGTGTATTACCTGGAAAGTCACTGTTCTTTATTTTTTTTTTAAATTAACATATAATGTGTTATTTGCTTCAGAAGTACAGGTCTGGGAATCATCAGTCTTACACAATTCACAGCACTCACCATAGCACATACCCTCCCCAATACCCAGCCATCCTAGCTCTCCTGCCCCAACCCCCAGCAATCCTGTTTGTTTCCTGAGATTAAGAGTCTCTTATGATTCATCTCCCTCCCTGGTCCCATCTTGTTTCATTTTTTCCCTACCTAACCCCCATGACCCCCTGCTCTGCCTCTCAAATTCCTCATATCAGAGAGATCATATGATAATTGTCTTTCTCAGATTGACTTATTTCGCTTAGCATAATACCCTATATAGTTCCATCCACGTCATTGCAAATGGCAAGATTTTGCTTTTTTGATGGCTGTGTAGTATTCCATTGTGTATATACGCGTGTGTATGTGTATAAAACACATCTTTGTCCATTCATCTGTTGATGGACATCTAGGTTTTTTCCATAGTTTGGCTATTGTGGACATTGCTGCTATAAACATTTGGGTGCAATTGCCCCTTTGGATCACTACACTTGTGTCTTTAGGGTAAATACCCAGTAGTGCAATTGCTGTGTTGAAAGGTAGCTCTATTTTCAACATTTTGAGGAATGTCCATACTATTTTCCAGAGTGGCTGCACCAGCTTGCATTCCCACCAACAGTGTAGGAGGGTTTCCCTTTCTCCGCATCCTCACCAGCATCTGTCATTTCCTGACTTGTTAATTTTAGCCATTCTGACTGGTGTGAGGTGCTATCTCATTGTGGTTTTGATTTGTATTTCCCTGATGCCGAGTGATGTGGAGCACTTTTTCATGTGTCTGTTGGCCATTGGGATGTCTTCTTTGCAGTAAATGTCTGGATGCAGTTCATGTCCTCTGCCCATTCCTTGATTGGATTATTTGTCTTTGGGTGTTGAGTTTGATATGTTCTTTATAGATTTTAGATACTAGCCCTTTATCTGATATATCATTTGCAAATATCTTCTCCCATTCTTTCAGTTATCTTTTGCTTTTGTTGATTGCTTCCTTTGCTGTGCAAAAGCTTTTGATCTTGATGAAATCCCAATAGTTCATTTTTGCCCTTGCTTCCCTTGCCTTTGATGATGTTTGTAGGAAGAAGTTGCTGCAGCTGAGGTCAAAGAGGTGCTGCCTGTGTTCTCCTCAAGGATTTTGATGGATTCCTGTCTCACATGGAGATCTTTCATCCATTTTGAGTCTATTTTTGTGTGTGGTGTAAGGAAATGGTCCATTTTCATTCTTCTGCATGAGACTGTCCAATTTTCCCAACACCATTTGTTGAAGAGACTGTCTTTATTCCATTGGACATTCTTTCCTGCTTTGTCAGGAAATGTCTGGTCTCACTGTTCTGTTCCATTGATCTGTGTGTCTGTTTTTGTGTCAGTACTATACTGTCTTGACTACAGTTTTGTAATAGAATTTGAAGTTTGGAATTGTGATGCTGCCAACTTTGGTTTTCTTTTTCAACATTCCATTTCAATGTTCAGGGTCTTTTCTGGTACCATATAAATTTTGGGATTATTTTTCCATTTCTTTGAAAAAAATAGATGGTATTTTGATAGGGATTGCATTAAATGTGTAGATTGCTTTAAGTATCATAGACATTTTCACAATATTTGTTCTTCTAATCCATGAGCATGGAATGTTTTTCCATTTCTTAATATCTTCCTCAATTTCTTTCATGAGTACTTTATAGTTTTCTGAGCACAGATTCTTTGCCTCTTTGGTTAGGTTTATTCCTAAGTATCTTATGGTTTTGGGTGCAATTGTAAATGGGATTGACTCCATAATTTCTATTTCTTCAGTCTTGCTGATGGTGTATAAAAATGCAACTGATTTCCGTGCATTGGTTTTATATTCTGACACTTTACGGAATACCTGTATGAGTTATAGCAGTTTTGAAGTGGAGTCTTTAGGGTTTTCCATATAAAGATCATATCATCTGCAAGGAGTGAGAGTTTGACTTCTTCTTTGCTGATTCAGATGACTTTTATTTCTTTTTGTTGTTTGATTGCTGAGGTTAGGACTTCTAGTACTATGTAGAATAGCAGTGGTGATAGTGGACAGCCCTGCTGTGTTCCTGACCTTGGGGAAAAACTCTCAGTTTGTCCCCATTGAGAACGATATTTGCTGTGGGTTTTTCATAGATGGCTTTATGATATTGAGGTACGTATCCTCTATCCCCACACTGTGAAGAGTTTTGATCAAGAAAGGATGCTGTACTTTGTCAAAAGCTTTTTCAGCATCTATTGAGAGTATCATATGGTTCTTGTTTTTCTTTTATTACTGTATTGTATCACATTGATTGATTTGTAGATGTTAAACCAACTTTGCAGCCCAGGAATAAATCTTACTTGGTTGTGGTGAATAATCCTTTTAATGTACTATTGGATACTATAGGCTAGTGTTTTGGTGAGAATTTTTGCATTCATGTTCATCAAGAATATAGGTCTGTAATTCTTCATTTGATGAACTCTTTGTCTGGTTTTGGAATCAAGGTAATGCTGGCCTCATAAAATGAGTTTGGAAGTTTTCCTTCCACTTCTAATTTTTGGAACAGTTTCAGGAGACTAGGTATTAGTTCTTCTTTAAATGTTTGGTAGAGGGATGCCTGGGTGGCTCAGTGGGTTAAGCCTCTGCCTTCAGCTCAGGTCATATCTCAGGGTCCTGGGATCGAGCCCCACATCGGGATCTCTCCTCAGCGGGAAGCCTGCTTCCCCCTCTCTCTGCCTGCCTTTCTGCCTACTTGTGATCTCTCTCTCTCTCCCTGTCAAATAAATAAAATAAAATCTTTTTTAAAATGTTTGGTAGAATTCCCCAGGGAAGCTGTCTGGCCCTGGGCTTTTATTTTTTGGGAGGTTTTTGATGACTGCTTCAATCTCCTTTCTGGTTATGGGTCTGTTCAGGTTTTCTATTTCTTCCTAGTTCAGTTTATGTAGTTTATATGTCTGTAGGAATGCATCCATTTCTTCCAGTTCATCAAATTTGCTGATGTATGGTTGCTCATAATATGTTCTTATAATTGTTTGTATTTCTTTGGTGTTGGTTGTACTCTCTCCTCTTTCATTCATGGTTTTATTTATTTTAGTCCTTTATCTTTTCTTTCTGATAAGTCTGGCTCAGGGTTTATGAATCTTATTAATTCTTTCAAAGAACCAGCTCCTAGTTTTATTGACTTGTTCTACTGTTCTTTTGGTTTCTATTTCATTGATTTCTGCTCTGATCTTCATCTTTCTTCTGCTGCTGGGTTTATGCTTTCTTTGCTGTTCTTTCTCCAGCTCCTTTAGGTGTAGAGTTTGGTTGTGTTCTTGAGACCTTTCTTGTTTTTTGAGAAAATCTCGTATTGCTATATACTTTCTTCTCAGGACTGCCTTTGCTGTGTCCCAGAGATTTTGAACAGTTGTGTTTTCATTTTCATATATTTCCATAAGTTTTAAAAATTATTCTTTAATTTCCTGGTTGACCCATTCATTCTTTAGAAGGATGCTCTTTAGCCTCCATGTATTTGAGTTCTTTCCAACTTTCCTCTTGTGGTTGAGTTCTAGTTTCAAAGCACTGTGGTTTAAAAATATGCAGGGAATGAACCCAGTCTTTTAGTACCCATTAAGACCTAATTTGTGACCCAGCATGTGATCTATTCTGGAGAATGGTCCAGTTGCACTAGAGAAGAATGTGTATTCTGTTGCTTTGGAATGGAACGTCCTGAATATATCTGTCCATTTAGCCCAGTGTGTCATTTAAAACCTTTATTTTCTTGTTGATCTTTTCTTAGATGATCTGTCCATCTCAGTGAGGGGGTTGTTAAAGTCCCCTACTATTATTATTCATGTATTTCTTTGATTTTGTTATTAATTAGTTTATATAATTGGTTGCTCCCATGTTAGGGGCACAGATATTTAAAATTGTTATATCTTCTTGTTGGATAGACCCTTTGAGTATGATATAGTGTCCTTCCTCATCTCTTATTATAGTCTTTGGCTTAAAATCTAATTGATCTGATATAAGGATTGCCATCCCAGCTTTCTTTTGCTGGCCATTAGCATGGCAAATTGTTTTCCACCCCCTCACTTTAAATCTGGAGGTGTCTTTGGGTCTAAAATGAGTTTCTTTTAGACAGCATATTGATGGGTCTTGTTTTTTTTTTTAATCCATTCTGATACCCTGTGTCTTTTGATTGGGGCATTTAGCCCATTTACATTCAGGGTAACTATTAAAAGATATGAATTTAGTGCCATTGTATTGCCTGTAAGGTGACTGTTACTTTATATTGTTTTTGTTCCTTTCTGGTCTGTTCCTTTTAGGCTCTCTCTTTGTGTAGAGGACCCTTTTCAATATTTCCTGTAGGGCAGGTTTGGTGTTTTCAAATTCTTTTAGTTTTTATTTGTCCTGGAAGCTTTTTATCTCTCCTTCTGTTTTCAATTACAGCCTAGCTGGATATAGTATTCTTTATATTTTTCTCATTTAGTACTCTGAATATATCATGCCAGTCCTTTCTGGCCTGTCAGGTCTCTGTGGATAGGTCTGCTACCAATCTAATATTCCTACCATTGTATTTTACATACCTCTTGTCCCAACCTGCTTTCAGGATTTTCTCTTTGTCACTGAGACTTACAAGTTTTACTATTAGATGAAGGGGTGTGGACCTATTTTTATTGATTTTGAGGGGGGTTCACTGTGCCTCCTGGATTTTGATGCTTGTTCCCCTCACCAAATTAGGGAAATTCTCTGCCATAATTCGATCCAATATACCTTCTGCTCCCTTCTCTCTTTCTTCTTCTTCTGGAATCCCAATTATTCTATTGTTTCATCTTATGGTATCACTTATCTCTCAAATTCTCACCTTGTGGTCCAATCGTTGTTTATCTCTCTTTTTCTCAGCTTCTTTATTCTCTATCATTTGGTCTTCTATATCACTAATTCTCTCTTCTGCCTCATTTATCCTAGCAGCAAGAAACCCCATATTTTATTACACATTATTAATAGCTTTTAGATTGCAACTTGGTTAGATTTTAGTTCTTTTATTTCTCCAGAAAGGGATTTTATTTCTCCAGAAAGTGATTCTCTAGTATCTTCCATGCTTTTTTTGAGTCCAACTAGCATCTTGATAATCATCATTCTGAACTCTAGTTCTGACATCTTACTAATGTCCGTATTGATCAGGTCCCTGGCCATTGGTATTGACTCTTGTTATTTAATTTAATTAATTTTTTTTGAGGTGAGGTTTTCAGCCTTTTCATTTTTCCAGATAAGAATAGATGAATGAGAGAACAAAATACTAAAAGGGTAGCAACAACTCCAGAAAAATATATGCTAACCAAATTGGAAGAGACCCAAAACTGGGGAGAGAATAGAACAGAGCCACACACTTGACTTTGGGTCTATTTTAGTCAGTTAGAAGAAGCAGCTTCCAAAAGTTTTAAAGAAAGGAAAATTTATACCTATAGAAAAATAAGGGTAAACACAATAAAGGTAAGGAATATGACTGTAAAGATAAAAATTTAAAAAAGATTCTAAAAAAGGAATTGATAAGATAAGAAGTTGGTTGAAAAAAGAAAAAAAAAGAGGAAAGAATGTGATCAGGCTGGAGACTAGAACAGAACCATGTGCTAGATTTAGGGTCTACTTTGATCTGTTAGAAGAAATTGTATCCCTAAATTTTAAAGAAAGAAAAACCTATATGTATATAAAAAAATAAGGTTATATACAATGAAGGGATAGAATATAACAATGAAAATTTAAAAATATTTTTAAAAAGGAATCGATATGTTAAAATAGTTGAAAAATGTTAAAATAGGAAAGCAGAAAAATTTTAAAAATAGAATAAGAAAAAAATAAAGTTAAAAAATTTAACACTGAAAGACTAAAAAATCATGGGGGAAATGCCATGAATTCTATGTATGTGTTGCATTCCCCAGCTCTGGAGTGTTGCAGTTCTCATTGATTGATAAACTTGGTCTTGGATGGATGTTCTTGTTAATCTTCTGGAGGAGGGGCCTGTTGCCATGATTCTCAAATGTTTTTGCCCCTGGCTAACTACAACACCCTTGCCAGGGGCCAGGCTAAGCAATCTGCTTAGTTTGCTCTCAGTAGCTTTTGTTCCCTGAATGCTTTCTGTAGAACTTTGGAGGACAGGAATGAAAATGACAGCCTCTAAGTCTCTGGCTTGGAGCAGCAGAGAGCTTGGGGGCCCCATTCCTCAGTGCACCCTCAGAGAAAAGCAGTCAATCCCTCCCATGTCCCTGGTTTCCTACCACACTCTGTGCTCACTCAGCCTGTGACCAAGCATTTCTTTCTCTGGTGCACAGCCCTGTTTGGAGTCTCTAAACCCAGCAGATTCCTGCAGCACACTCCCGTGCCACTCCTTCTGGATGAGGAAGGAGGGCGTCTCCCCAGATCTGCTGCTTGCGGGGTCCCTGCTCAATGAGCAGTGGTCCTACTGTGCCTTGGACCATGGTTTAAGGTAACTCTGAGCTGAGAGCCCCCACCTCAGCTCCATCTCTGTAGCCAGCTTCCCCACTCCAATACCAGGGAGCTCTGCCACACTCAAGACACCCTTGGTCTTTTTGTAACCCTGTGAGTCCTGAGACCACACTGTCCCCACAAGGGCTCCACCCTTCCACTTGGCCTCCAAATTGACATCCCTCAGTGGAGCAGACATCTAAAAGTTCCGATTTTGCACTCTATTGTTCTTTCTTGCTGGGAGCCAGTCCCTCCCTTTGCAGTCTGTCTTCCCCTATATCACCTTGGATTCACTTCTCCGCACATCCTAACTTCCAAAAAGTGTCATTTTTCTGTTCCTAGAATTGCTGCTCTTCTTCTCTTCCATCTCCTATTGAGTTTGTAAGTGTTCAGAATGATTTGATAACTATCTAACTGAACTCTTGGTCCCCAATGATACTTAGATCTATTTCTCCACCATCTTGCTCCTCCCCCAAAGTCATTATTCTTGTTGATTGTCTCTGTTCCTTTCTGGTCTTTGTTGTTTTGGGTCTCTCTTTCCTGCTCAGAGTGTCCCTGTTAGTAATTCTTTCAGAGCTGGTTTGGTATTCATGAACTTCTTTAGTTTTTGCTCGTCATGGAAACTCTTTATCTCTCCTTCTATTCTGAATGACAGTATGCTGGATAAAATATTCTTGGCTGCATTTTTTTCCCATTTAGCTTGTTGAGTATATCATGTCACTGTTTTCTGGCCTGTCAAGTTTTTGTGGACAGGTCTACTTATAACCTTGTGTGTTTACCCTTGTAGGTTAAGGACTTTTTGTCCCTAACTGCTGTCAGAATTCTGTCTTTATCTTTGTATTTTTCAAGTTTCACTATGATATGTCTTGGTGTTGACCTGTTTTGTTGATTGTGAGGGGAATTCTCTAAGCCTCTTGGACTTAAATGCCTGTTTCCTTCCCCAGATTAGGTAAATTCTCAGCTATAATTTGTTCAAATAAAACTTCTGCCCCCTTTTCCCCACTCTTCTTCGGGGACTCCTATGATACAGATATAACTGCACTTTGGAGAATCACTGAGTTCCCTAATTCTATATTTCTGATCTAATAGTTTTTTTTTCTCTCTGATTTTCAGCTTCATTATTTTCCATAATTTTATTTTCTATATCACCTAGTCAATCCTCTGCTTCTTCCGTCCTCATCATGATTACATCCAGTCAGTTTTGCATCTCAGCTTTAGCATTTTTAAATTTTGTCTAATGAATTTTTAAGTTGTTTTTTGTTTGTTGTTTGTTTTGGTTTGGTTTTTGTTCTTTTTAAATCTCTCCAGCCAGGTTTCTCTGGTGTCTTCTATGGTTCTTTCAAGCCCCACTAGTATTCTTATGTCTGTTATTTCGAATTCTTGTTCAAATATATTGCTTATACCTGACTGTGATTTCTTCTTGATTTTTCTTTTGGGAGAATTCGTCCATCCTGTCATTTCCCCTAGGTTTTTGTCTTTTGCATATCATGAAAACATGTTATGTTTCCTGCTCCTGAGAGTAATACTATATCAACAAGGTGTCCTACACTGTCCAGGGCCTGGTGCTTCAGGTAGTGTTTCTGCTATACGCTGTGTACCCTCTGCTGCTGTGCTTTGGCTGCTCTTTCCACAGGTCAGTCCTCTGCAGAGTTCCTCCATGCTTGCAGGGGGCAGTGTTTGTACCTTAACTAAGTATGCTTTAATTTGTTTGTTAGGCCTGATTAAAAACCAAAAAATATCCTGATCCAAAGAAAAAGGACAAAAAGAGGCAAACAAGCATACAAACAAAAATCTAAGCCTAATTCCAAAGAAGAAAAAAAGAAAAGAAAAAGAAAGAAAGAAAAAAAAGAAGTCTGATCCAAAAAAGGAGAAAAGTAAAAACACAAACAAAAAACCTATAAATCTGATAGCAAGGAAGAAAAAAAAGAAAAAAAAAAGAAATGAAAAGAAAATAAAAATTAAAAAGCAAGCAAGCCTGTTCCTATTTCCACCAGAACTGAAGGTGATCTTTGGAGCATCATCAACAGACCTGGTAGATGTTGAGGAATGGAGCAGAGGGGCCCTCTCTTGGTCTTCTGAAGGGGAGGCTGGCTAGACTGGCCTAGTAAGGATTCTCTTGCAGAGCAGAGGGGTGTGGGGTTTGGTGTAAGTGACAACAGCTTCCACTGGAGGCTTTCTGAATTCTAACCATGCTGCTAGAGCAGAGGGTTGAAGAAGGCTTCACCCTTCTTTCCCATCCCTGAGGAGGAGGATTCATAACTGCTGCTCCTCAGGAGGCCTTCACAGAAAAGTGAAAAAGCCCCTCCTGTGTCCCAGGCTTTAGTCAGATTCCTGACCTCAACCTGTCTCTGTATAGGCCCGTCAGCATACCATAGCTTTCCTGTGTTTTATCGCTGGCCCATGACAAGGATTCAAAACTCCAAATCTTCAAGGGTCCCCATAAAGCACAGACCCACTCTCCTCCCCCAGAGGAGAGCCTCCTGGTATGACACCATTCTGTCCCAGAAAAGGATTCTATTGTGACTCACAGTAAAATAACTGCAACCGGGTCACCTGTGCTCTGTGAACACCTCTGTCCCCTGCTGCTGAACAGCTATCAATCACTTCCGGTGAGCTCTTTGTCTTTGGAGAGGCAAAATACTCCTTCCAAATGTATTCCAGGAGGGGGAGAGAGCTCTTCCAGTATGACTGAGGGGATCCCCTCACCACAGTGTATTGTGCAAAACCTATGCTCCACTCTCTATCCTGCTTTTCGCTTTCTCTCTCGCTTCTGTCTGTGAAAAGAGCTCCCTCCCCTTTACCACCTTGTGGATTTTCTCTCCCCCAGTAGACAGCTCTGAGCCTCACATCTGTTCTCTCCCTCTAATTGTGCAGATTGTTTTCTTAATCCTCTGATCAACTTCCTAGTTGTTCAAAATAATTTGGTGTTGATCTAGTTGTGTTTGAGGGATGAGGCAAGCCCAGGGTCCCCCTACTACTCTGCCCTCTTAACTCCTCCTCTATTTGAGATTTTTAACTGCTTATGGAAAGAGGACAATTACAGTACCAGCAGTCTGTTATGGATGGAAGCAGACATCTTTATTTTTAAAGTTTTTAATGTATTATATATTTTTTCCAATTATTTATCTAAAAGCTTATCATTCTATGGACTTCGATTCTGAAGACTAAATTAGGTCAAGTGCAATGGAATAAATACCTAATGTAAAATTGTGGACGTGTTCAATTGATTAAAATGTGTTTGTAATATGAAGAGTGACTGGAGGACAAGAAATGAGAGAAAGATCACAAGAGCTTCATGATCATTTGTTCATGCAGAGGGGTTGGTATAAAGAGATGATGGAAGATAGTGAATGATACCAGCTTTTGAAGAATGGGATACTTGTCTACAGTGAAAACATGTCCAGAATTGTACCTCTGATGTTCAATTTCATCATAATGAAATTATGATGAACATAATATTTTGTACGGTATCTATATTACTTGGGTCTTTAGTATTCATTCTCTATAAATTTGCAATTTTTAACAGAATTCTAGAACAAAACCATTGATTATTATTCTAAATGAATGTAGGTAATTATATATACTTTTGACACCTCTACCTTATTTCTGACAGTTTTCTTTTTTTTTTCTCCTCTATAATGGTGGGGGTTGGATTGGCAGGTGCCTGGCATGGTTCTGAATGTGACACTTATGCTCCTCTTTATTGCTTCCACTTTTTCTTCTTCTCCTCCCTGATTGTGTGTATTCTTTCATTTCCTACCCTTTGTTACTCAAGTAGAAGTGGATATTGGGAATTACAGTGGTGAGAATTGGTATAGAAGAGGAAAAGGGTTTTGATTCATTAGCTTAAAGTCTTTGATGCTAGATTCCTGAAACCAGAGCTTGTTTATTGAAATTTGAGAAAAAAAAAAAAAACAACTCTAGGAGCAGGTTGACCCAGTCTCCAGTGGCTTTTGCAACTATCATAATATACCTTCTTTCATGTCACTCTAATGAAATAGGAATGCTGAATTACTGCAAATTGATTTTGTTTTCAGTTACAAGAGCTTATTTAGGAGCAAGATGGAACAAAGAGACAATATGTGTTTCCTTAAGAATATACAGTGCAAATTGATTGACCATAAAATGATGTAAAATTTAACTTTTGTTTTACCAGAGCTCCTTTCTCCTTCTGCTAATTTCTCCATAGGAAACATCTGTAAAATTGGCTTTCAGCACTGTAGGAGATAGGTTCCTTTTCCAAAAATATATATTTTTTAAATAGTGTACTCTATGATGCAGACTGTAGTAATAGTTTTAATTCATGTTTTTCCCGGTCATTGATATTTTAAGCCTTTAATGGATTCTCTCCATATTAAAAGATATATGTACACAGATGCATACTAAACAGATTTTACTGTTTCAATTCAAGTTATCTTTAAAAATCATGAATATATGCCATGTTAAGGCCATATTTTGAGTGAAGATAGAAGAGAAATGTGTATTTCCTTGAGACAGGAACTGACATGTGTTGCATATTTATTTTTTTGGTGTGTGTGTGTAAATTATTTTAACTCTTTGGAGGCAGACTGTATTTTCCAAAACTAGTGGGATATTTTTTGGTCTCACATGTCCTTCCAGAAACTTGTCATTGTCCCATCTATGGAATCTATTTTTCTGTCACTTGATCTTAGAGCCTACGTCACTATCCCAATGAAAAAACAGCAACAGAAGTAACATTCATGACACTTGAGGCTAAGTCATGAAAGGCAATACATATTCTTTCTGGCTTACTATTTTTCTCAAAATTTTCACTCTTGGAATTCAGCCACATGGTGGAAGCTTAGGACACATGGAAAGATCACGCATAGGTATTCTGACCAACAGCCCCAGTAAAACAGCTAATAGCCAGTATCAACCACCAGACATGTGAATTAAGAAGCCCTCAGGGATGCCTGGATGGCTCAGTCAGTTAAGCATCTGACTAAGGCTCAGGTGGTGATCTCAGCTTCCTGGGATTGAGCCCTATATTGGGCTTCTTGCTCAGTGGGGAGCCTGCTTCTCACTCTGCCAGCTGTTCCCCCCTGCTTCTGCATGCTCTCTCGCTCTCTCTCTCTCTCTGGGGGTGGGGGGACAACAAAACCCTCATATGATTCGAGGATCCAGTCTGAGAGTCATCCACAGGTTTTAGGTCTACCAGCTGAGGTACTAAACCCATCATGGAGCAGAGCAAAATGTTTAATTCAATCCTTAGTCTTTGAGATGTCCTTAAGTCTGAGTTGAGCAGAGATGAACAAGCCACAGAGTCTTCCTCAAACTGCAGTTTTTTGAGCAAAATAAATATCAGTCTTTTAGGCCATTAAGTTTTATGGTACTTTTATAGACAGCAGTAGATAGCTGGAACACATTTTAATTTCAGGCAGTAAAGTGCGGCCAAAATTAAACTTAATATATGTGGTAGCAGCTTTAAGACCAGGAGGCAGGCAGAAATAAGAAACATCTTTAAAAGTGTTAGTAAAATCCTAAAGAGGTCAAAGAGACCAATAAAGGAAGCCTCATTGACCTGGAAAGTCTGTTGGTAAGGACTCAAAAGAAAGAGAGGAAAATGGCATTGGAAGCTGGAGAAGCTGGGGGAAAGGGGATTCTTGTTATATAGTGATAGAAAGTTTAGCAACAATGTCTCCTGCAGTAAGGTGGAAAATAAGAAACATACCTATTTTCTAGCTAAGAAGATTTGCAGAAAGAGGGTTGAGAATGCTTTGCCACCTGTCTGTTTCTAACCGCCTGTAGTAGAATGTAAGGAAAAGAGATGAGCTAAAGAAAGAACTGTTATATATAAAGTCTCCAGGACTTGCTGGGTTGGAAAAGAAAACTGTTTCTCATTCCCAGCCTCTCCAGATGGCAAATGATACTAAAATTAAGATGTGGCTTCTGAGCAGAGATCAAATCCAGGGTTCTGTCAGGAAAACATGGTCTAAATATAAAATCATTTGTGAAAGCCTCATAAAATTTTCAGATAGTGCCTTATAGACCACTTTGAATAAACAAAAAGTACCTCTAAGGATCTTAAGCGGTGCCTTATAGACTCCTTCCACAAAACAATAGGGTTTCTAAGAATATTAAGGTAGATGTCTTTAAAGGAAACCCAAGTTAGAAAAAAAGTCTTATCTCAATAAGATTTGGACATATTACTTTTTGTATAATGGGGTGGGTTATAAAGTGATTCATAAGAAACCCACAAATTGTTTAAAGGAATTTTGTTTCCTTCTACTAAAAAGGATAGAGAGAGTACAAAATTAAGAGGCATCTGTATCCCCAAAAATCTGTGACCAGGAGGCAGATTAAGAAAATCACCCAACTGGGGCCCCTGGTTGGCTCAGTGGGTTAAAGCTTCTGCCTTCGCTCAGGTCATGGTCTCAGGGTCCTGGGATCGAGCCCCGCATCGGGCTCTCTGCTCGACGGGGAGCCTGCTTCCTCCTCTCTCTCTGCCTGCCTCTCCGCCTACTTGTGATCTTTCTCTGTCAAGTAAATAAATTAAAAATTTAAAAAAAAAAGAAAAAAAAAAGAAAATCACCCAACTGCAAAGATGATCTACATTTTATGGAATAGAAAAGATAAGGTAGTCGATTGAAAGAGCCCAAAGGCAGAGCAAAGAGCCCTGGAGACCTCTTACGTGGTAAGACTGAGCCCTGGTCAAGGAACTGGTAACTGTTTCTAGTTTTATTTTGGAATAAACCAGTGACAGCTCTGTTCTATCTATTTTTCCCATTTGAATATGCATACATTTAATGGTTTTCTTCCATATATCACATCATTGTTGGATGTCAAGTGTGTGTGGAAAGAAGAATCATCTCTTTAGTTCACACATCTGTAGATCAAAAGGAATGTCATTCAAGGCTAAACTCAAGAAACCACACCCAAAGATATTCATCTGATTTAGATGTCAAGATCCTGGATCTTAAACTCAATCCTAATGAACTTGATAGAGGGATCATGGCAGAGAAAGTGAGTTTATTTTGCATATAGAGATGTGAATCAGTGTGGCCAAAAGTGGATTGTGGCAGATTTTAGTTTCTAAAAATAGTCTCCACAATATTTCTGGTCCCAAATGCTCTTCCAGGATCTGTCATTCGCCCATTAATGGAATGCATATCCCATCCCCTGAAACTTGAGTAGACTTTAGTGACTACATCATAGAGTAAAATGCTGCAAAAGTGATGCTGTGTGAGGGGCACCTGGGTGGCTCAGTGGGTTAAGCCTCTGCCTTCAGCTCAGGTCATGATCCCAGGATCCTGGGATCGAGCCCCACATCAGGCTCTCTGCTCAGCAGGGAGCCTGCTTCTCCCTCTCTCTCTGTCTGCTTGTGATCTCTGCCTGTCAAATAAATAAATAAATAAAGTCTTAAAAAAAAAAAAAGTGATGCTGTGTGGCTTCTGAGGCCAGAGCACGAAAAGAAATGGAGCTTCCACCTAACTTCTTTCTCCTGGAATGGTGACGTTTGTAATCCCACGCTATGAGGAAGGCCAAGTCACAGGCAGAGGCCGTGTATAGATGTTCTTGCTGATGGCATCAGCTAATGTATCAGACAGTACCCAGAATCAATTGCCAGACTTGTGAGTAACTGAGCCTTTACATGATTCTGCTCCCAGCCTTGAAGCTGCCCCAGCTGACATTGTGTGAAGCAGAGATGAGTTATCCCTACCAGACTTTGATCAGCTTAAAAAATTACAGGCCAAATATATATAAAAAAATTAAGCCACTAGATTATGAGATGATTGTTATAAAGCAAGAGTACTGTAAGCTGGGTATGATCAGCTACTTTACAGATGAAGAAATAGGCTAACAGCCACATAGCACATAAGTGGCAGAGCTGAATTGTGGATTCCAGGGTGCCTGAAGCCACAGTTTGACTTCTTTCCACTCTTTGACCCACGCCTTTGAGAAGGTAGAGGTTGATCAGAAGGACACTGAGCTGAACTAAAATGTTTGTTAAGCTATAGCCTGAAAAAATTGAATCCAGTAGAAAGAAGGTGAGATTTGTAACCTGCCAAGGGTTCAGGCCTTCCTTGAAAACAAGGCACACTTTGCACTCAAGAAAATTTATGGTCAAATTCTGCCCTTATATTTACGAGCTTCGGTGTGACCTCGAGAAAGCTATATAATTTCTCTGTGTTCAAGTTTCCTGAGTTGAGAAACAATGATATAATATCTATCTTGCAAAATTGTTGTAAGGTTTATGATTGTTGTATGGAAATAAGAGAAACTATTATTACGAGTCTAGATGTCTGAATGTAGTCATTTGAAAATCCTGCTGGAATATGGGTGGCACACATCCATTGCTCTCTGACTTCCAATTAAAGTGTCAGCATTGTACTTGGCGATTACCTCTTTTTCTTCTGGAATCCTGCTGCCACTTGCCATCTCTTCCCCTAGTTTCAGATACTCACTGCCCTCAGAGCCTCTAGTTATAGGAGTCTGCCACTTACCTACTTCACAAAGAGGTTCTTCATATCTCCTTCCCTAACCACAAAATTTCTGCCTTGAATTTTAGCTAAAATCAATTATTTGTTTAATGACATTCAGGTGCAAATGAGGATTAACCCCATGAGAACTTTGCTCTTTAAAAGAACAGCTCATTAAGTACTATGAATCTTTAATTGTTAGAAGTAGTGGGAGAGACAATTTTGTTCCCAGAGTTCTTTGCCTACTCTCTCTTTCCACCCACAATAAGCAAAAAATACTCCTGAAAGCTACTTTGTAACCTCTCTGCACCCCTTTTGGAAAACACTTCATAACCCAACAGGGCCCAATAGAAATCAATTGTTGCCTGGGGAGGTAACTGAGATTGGCAGCAAAACACAAATGAACTTTATTTTTAATTGTGACAATTTTTTTTCTATTTCTTATTTTCCACAAATAGTGGATGGAGTTGGGTAGGGGAGGAGGCTACTATTTATTGATCGCCTTGACATAGCAAGTGCTTTATTATGTAGCTCTCATTTAAAGTCATTGTCTGCTTGTGTATTCACTTTCTGGATTGGCTAAACTTTCTTCTCTTAGAAATATATTCACTATTAGTAATTATTTGAGCCCTATGAGACACTCAAGGAAAAGAAAGAAAATAAAGAAAGAAACAGAAAGTGAGAGAAGAGAGAGAAAGAAAAAGGTAATTATGTTTTTCTTTTGACTATGGCAGGGTGACTGTACTCCATTTTGTTGGACAAAGGCATTTTTCTATGCTGAGCTGTAGAGGCTCATGAGGTAGAAATTACAGAGAATGAAGTGTATAACTGGAAGTTCTTTTGAACAGCCATTTGATTCACTACTTAGGAAATATGCAAGAGAGGTTTAAACAGCTCGGGATAATGAGGGAGATGAGGAAAGGGAATAGGAGTAGATAGAGCTTGTATCTTACCACACATATTTTTATTCACTGATAGTCTTCTCTAAATACAAAAAAAAAAAAAAGCCCAAAACTTAAAAGACATTATGATTTAATCAAGATATGGCAATAGTTTGACTTAAACAATATTGAATAATCCCATCCAAATCTCTGGCTCCATTTCCAGTCAATATAAAGTTGTTAATTTCATTGCATTTCCTTTGGATTTATTACTTCGGATTTTTATTTTAAGTGCTCTGTCTTAAAATAATTAAACCCACAATTTTATTATGGTAACTTTCCATTTTCTTTAGTCTCAATTTGGTTCCTTTGACCACAGATTTCCCCATCCAGGGCTCATGTCTCAATAATGTCACTTTATAGTGCCAATATGTGTTCTAGTCTCAAAGTTCCCATGGATGGCTGTGTTTCAGAATTTTCTGCAGAGATTTGAAAATTCTGGCTTTCTAAGGCCCCTGCAAAGCTAGTGTACCATAATTCTTTTCACATCTGTCCCATCCTTTCTATTCTCATTACTACCTAATCCACATTTTCACTTGCTGTGTTGGCAATTATCCATTAAGCTGTGTCTCCAGCTCATCTCCTATTTTCCCAAGAATGCTTTTGCCAGACTAATATTCCTAAAAGAATATATCACACATTTTCTTCCTATGTTCAACAACTGTTAATTTATTCCAGTTGCTCTCTTTTAGTCTGACATTTAAGGCTTCTACCACTTGTCTTCTACGTACCTTTCCAAAATATGTCAGTTTTCCACTGACTTGGGTTCTCTCTAGCACATAAGTTTGATTAGTCCTTTTGTCTTAGTTTGGGCTGCTATGACAAAATACCATAAAGTGAGTATCTTAAAATCAAAACGTTGTTTTCCACAGTTCTAGATGCTGGAAAGTCCCACAATGAGGTGCTTGTAGATTCAGGATCTGATGAGGACCTGTTTCCTGGTTTGCAGATCGCTGCTCTTCTAGCTGGAATCTCTGATTTCCTTTTCTCTTCTTAAAAGGACGCGAATCCCAGCATGCGGCCTCCACTCTCATGACTTAATCTAAACTGAATTACCTCCCAAAGGCCTTGCCTTCTAATATCACCACATTGAGGTTAGAGCTTCAATATATGCATGTGGGAAAGACACAAACATTCAATCCGTAATACTATCTTTCCTATTAAAAGGCTTTCTTCCCATGAGCTTTTTGACAACATTTTTCAAATTTTATAAAAAACTTCAGGCTTGCAGAAAAGTGTCAGTATAAAGAATTCCTGATTACCCTTTATTCAGATTCCTCATGTTAACATTTTACCACATTTGTTATGTCATTCTCTCTCTCTTTCATATATATGGCAGACATGATTCTTTTTTAATTCTACCTACTCAATTATGTATCTCTTGAACACAAGGGCATTCTCCTAGATAACTATGGTACAGTGATCAAAATAGGAAATTAGCATTGATACAATACTATCCTCTAATCAACAGAAAATGAAAGGGCAAGACATTAAGTAGAAGAAAATATTGGCAAAATATACATGTGCAAAGACCTTGTATTGAGACTATTAAAAAAACTGTTATAATTCAACTATAAGAAGATAAATGCTCCCGTTAATAAGTGCATGAGGAGGTACTCAGTATTAGAAATGCGAGTTAAAACTACAGTGAGACTACTATACACTTAGTAAAATGTCTAAAAATAGGAAGATAATGTAACAACCCCAAATGCTGGAAGACTATGAAGTGATTGGAGCTATCATGCATTTGTTATGGAATATAAAATCATTCAGTCACTTTGAAAAACTTCTTGGCAATTTCTTAAAAAGATAAACAATAGATTTTCCATATGAATCATCAATTTCACTTCTCTTTAACTGAAAAATGAAAACACATGTTCACAAAATGATTGCACAAGTATAACTGGTAACATTTTTAGGTATAAAAGCCAATAACTAGAAACCACTCAAATGTCCATGTTTAAGAGAAGAGATAAATTGTAGTCTACTCATACAGTGGAGTAAGACAGTGAAAAGAGATGTGATCCAACTATATGATCAATCTCATAGGTGTGATGTTGATAGAAAATGCAAGACACAAAAGAATAAAACCTTTATGATTCAATTTATACAAGTTCAAAATAAATAAACATAACCTATAGCGATAGAAATCAGAATATTTCTTGCCTTGGCAAGCAGTACACTGACTGGGCAAGTTCATGAGAAAACTTTCTAGTGAGATGGAAATGTTCTATATCTTGGTTGGAATGTGGGTTTTCTAGGTGTCTATGTTTGTCAAAGTTGATTGGCTCGTGCATTTCACTGTGTCAGTTATACCTTAATAATAAATGTAATACAAAAGATGTAGGCAGGGTGCACTTGAACTACAGAGATAGGCAGAAAGTCAGGTTGACTGGAAGTAGACCTACTAACATGTCTGGATGGGAAGGTCTGCGTGGGACTGGCGATTTCCAAAATTCAAGAAAGTGAAATCCCTACAGCAAACCAGTGTACTGAGTTCACTTAGAGACACAGACAACCTTTGGTGAATTTGCAGGGATGGAACCAGATAGAACTCGATTATCCTCCATCCTTTCCATTTCCTGCCAGGCCTTTCCATTGCTTGAACCATTTGAAAGCCAAGAGGGCATGGTTGCTGTGTAGTATGTAGTCCCTTTTGGTCAGCTATAGTGTAGAGAAGAGAAGGAAGGAGATTTGATCTTAAGAAGAAAACAGAAGATCTCTGCATTCACCTTATTTTTACTCAAATTTAAAGGACATCATTTAATTGTCATAATGGTGGCTTGGCCAAGAGATTCTATAGATTGGGTGGCGGGGAGTGGTAAGTGAGTTGAGGCTATAAGAAAGAGTGATTGGAATGATTGGTTCTAGAATTTAAGCTGTTAAGTAATAGATATGAACATATGATGGGATGAGGGATAGTGTGATCCTGGTAGTATCGGTGGAATATAAAGCCTGGTAGGGTCACAGGATTATTGGAGTTGGAGTACTAGAAGGGGTTTTTGCAAATAAAACTATGGAGGGATTTCAATTCATAGTAGCAAAAATCAAGTATATGTCCATGGGAATCAGTGGGTAAGGTAGCATAGAATACAAAATGATTATAGAAGAGGAAATCAAGGAACCAAACAATCAGGGTAATGAAAGAATTGTTTGCATATATCTTGAGATCATCAAGAATTATCACAGGATGGTGAAAGCAACAGAGAGTGAGGAGCTAAAAGTTTAAAAGAATGATGAGGAGTAATGAGAGGAGAACCAGAGATGACTGCAATCAGGAGAAGAAGTGGGTGGTATAGTCTGTTAACTTGAGTCATCCTTGATACCTACTCTTTCTCAGCCCCAGAGTTAACCAATCATTAAGTCCTGTCAATCTATTGCTTTTTTCAATATTGCACTACTCTAGTCACCAGCCAGATTTTTAAAAAAAGTCATTTCTCCCTGTTTCAGAACACTTGTTTCTAATTGGTCTTCCAGTACCTACTCTTGTAGGTTTGTTTTCTTTGCTGCTATCACAGTGAACTTTTTTCAGTAAATACAATCATGCAGTTCCCCTTTATCTTCCTCTGATCCAACACTTAAATTTTTTTGGTGGGTCTCTGCTGATTTTAAGATTAGGGACAAAATCCTTCAGGTCTAAAAGGGTCCGAATGAGCTGGCCTCAGGTCTACCCATCTAGACTTATCCAGTGACATATTCCCTTATCACCTCTCTGTGCGCCATTCACAGCAACTTTGCTGTTCTGTCCTCCAACTGGCTCTTTGCAGATGTCTTTTCTTTGCATGGAATGTGAACTCCTTTACCTCCCTGTGTTTCACCAGATTAATTAGGAGTCATCAGCTGAAGATCTGTTTAAATATCACCGACCAAAAAAAATCATTCTCAATATTTCCCAGACTGGGTCAATGCTGGTGAGACCCTATATATATGGAACTGTATGAGTGCTTCTTAAGGACGACATCCAAAGGGCTATCTCATATGGGAAATATTTAAAATTTATGTTGGCTTCTCCTTTGTTTAGGGTTATGCTCAGCTGATTGCTGGGACAGTAAAGACCAGACATGAATAGGAGAATACCTTTAAAGAAGTCACAAATGAAGTCTGGTGTAATGGTTTCACAGCACAAGAGTCTAGGAGGAGAACTGGTTTGGACAAGTGTGTAGCTTTTTTTTTTTTAATTATTTATTTATTTGACAGAGAGAGAGAGAGAGAGAGATCACAAGCAGGCAGAGAGAGAGGGGAGGAAACTGAGCAGAGAGCACAACGTGAGGCTTGATTCCAGGACCTTGGGATCATGATCTGAGCCAAAGGAAGAGGCTTAACCAACTGAGCCACCCAGGTGCCCCAAGTATGTAACTTTTGCTGGAAGCTCACTCCAATACCATTTTTATAGCTCAGTGATTCTAATTCCACGCTGAAGAATAAAGACTGATATTGAGCCACATGCTTTTGCTCAAAGTGTAACAGTTTCTGCTAATCTAAACCAGTAGGGGCGCTGCAATAAAGGAAAAGCCCAGTGCCTCCAAGTAGCAGCATGGGCCTTTAATAATGACACCATGCGGTACCATGTGGTACCAACAATAGTGTAGCAATTAGTGGTCTGAAACTTCATTTTCATTAGCTTTGAAAACATACCAATACTGGTGATGTTTGCACAACTCTATAAATGTACTTTAAAAATTATTGAACTGTACACATACAGTGTGTGAATTTATGGTATAAATTATACCTCCATAAAGTGATAAAAATGTATTAAATAATGATACCAATCCTTGGTCCCATTCTTCAGTCAATTATATCAGAATATCTGGGGCTAGGGCTCGGATATCATTAGGTTAAAATCTCCCCAGGAAAATTAAGCAATATCTAACAAAGGTTTACATGCATTTACCTTTTGATTTAATCTTGTTTCTAGAAAGTTGTTCTGAAGACAACAATACAAATAACATGCACAATGTTATTCATTGGAGCACTGTTTGAAAATATAAAATATGGAAAACTATCTAAATACCCATACGTAAGAGGATAGTCAAATAAACTGTGGTATATCCACATAATAGAGAGTATTATGCAGCTATAAAAAAGAATGAAAAAGAGCTTTCCAAACCAATATACAGTGGTATTCAGGGTATCAATAGTAGGGTAGGGTACCCTTTTAAGTACAAATGAAAGAGATATAAGAATACACACACACACACACACACACACACACACCTGCTCTTATTTGGGCAGAAAGGAATATGGAAAGAATAGATTAGACACTAAAATGATTGTCTAAGAGGTCAGTGGTAATGGAGTGGGAAGAATGTGGGAGTGGGAATAGGTGGAAGGCATGAGTGGGGGCATAGCTCTAAGCCCACCTTCTTGTATAGTTCTGTTAGGACCAAGCAGTGTGGCAGACATTAAAAGATAGGTAATTAGTGTTAACTAGGATATATATATATGGAGAATCCCAACAGAATACATATGGTTCCCTATGAATCAGCTGCTTAAAATGAATACCACTGCCATAACAAATGGGAAAAAAAGAAAATAACAAGCATAATATTGGAAACATTTGGCTTACAAGGCCAAAGACACAAATATGGCACTCTTTTTAGTAAATTTGTTTTTCACAGAGGTTTATATTAGTAATTCTGAAACTACATATATTCCAAAATTGAGTAAATAAGTAAATAAATTGTGGATAGTGAGAGCCAATTTATTACTGTCAGAGAAAGGAGTAACAAATGAAGAAAGAGGGAAGGCTAGAATGAACCCTGTGGATCAAGGTCATAGGGATGAGTTTTAACTAGTGGGGAGGAAGATACAGAAATAGATACAGATCTGTATGTATTTGTGTGTTCCTGTATATATTTCTTCGATCTCTTCACTTAGAGGACCTAGAAACAATAACACCCCTACAGCAATGAGTATACCTAATGCCCAAAACTTGGTTTCTAAGCACTATTTTTAAATAAAATAGCCAAGTCCAAGGCTGAGTACAAGGTAAGCCTGGCTTGTGGTATCAGAAAGCAAATGTTCAAAACATGATGGAAGTGTATTGAAAAGGTCAGACGCCAACCTGAAGTAGTTCCCAACTGTCAAAGCTGGGAATATTGGATTATAATTCATAGGATAAAATAAATATCCAAGTCTGCACTGATAAAACACATAATTGAACAAATAACTAAATACATACAAAAGAAAGGGCTGTTTTTCCTTACAGTGAAATTCCAATGAGTAAATGTAATAAGAACAGTGGAAATATAAAACCGACATTTGGCAAATGCCACTGTAATAATTGTTTTAGGGAAACCTCAATGGATGCTAAAATTAGTGGGCAAACATATAATTAGAAACAAGATATTTGCATAATCTCAGAATATCTCACCACAAGATATGAATTGCAAAGGAAAAAGTAGTATCCTTGCAGTGAAGAAACGTGGCAGACACTAACTTCACCAAGTAATCAAAATTAACATCACCAATAGCATGACGTATTGACATCCTGGACTTCCTAATAGGATGGCCTGGGAAGGGCATGACACCAATTCTGTGGTTTCTTGTCAAAAGTACATAACTTTCATTTAATCATGAAGAGACATCAGACAAACTCAAACTAAAGACCAGTATCCTCCAAAAGTGTTAAGGTCATAAAAGATGAAGGAAAAGAGACTGAGGACCAGTCCCAGACTGGAGGAGACTGAGAAAACATAACAGCCAAATGCAATGTGGGATCTTCAATTACATCTTGTTTGAGGCTTGCGCAAGGCTCTCTGGAGGGCCAGGCAGGACTCGGTGCTTTTAGAATAGGTGATTGCTTGAGTAATTTAAGAAGTCGGGCCAAATGCTCAATCCAGAATGTGGTAATGAGCCACAGAGTTCAAGAATGGTCTTGTGGCACCCTGTATTTTCCAGTGTAGCATTTACTAAGTTAAAATCACATACCTGTTTCTGCTACAAGAATATAAGCTCCATGAACACAGATAGGTACCCATCTATCTCATTCACTGCTCTGTCCCAGTGCTGAATCCCTTATTCAAAATATGTGCAGAAAAACATAGCCTCAGTCTTTGTTTGCTGGTCAGGCCCCTGCAAGCACATTCGTCTCTCACCTTTACTCCAAGTACCTCCACTAGTGGGAATGCTCTGGTCACAGGTAACTGGGGGCTCTATCCCTTTATTTAATGCCTCTCCTTCCTTTGGATTCAAAGTAAGCCCCATTTTTATTAGGCAGCGTCTTGGGCTTTGGAGACTAGATAACGTATTCAGGTGCCTGTTCTTTCACACTACAGCCTACAGTCCACCTCAGGACTCTCCTCCTTTCCAGGCTTGGCTACTTCAACAGTAAAGAAAGGTCTTTGTGTTTTTGAGCAGTGATCATCAAACCGTTTTTAAAATTTGTTGTTTTGTAATTATTGATGAGTAGATTGTTTACTTATGTTTACAAGCTCCATTTCATTGTATGATATAATGAATAAATTCATTATATAATGAATAAATTCATTCATTGTATGATACCCAGAGGTGTACATAAATAATACAGGTAAAATGGAACTACTCTCGTCTAGTTGGAGGAGGGGAGTGGAAGGGGGTGGGCTGGGGAATAATGCAGAGCGTTCTCAGCTGACCACCCTATTCCCAACCACCACTCCTCTCTGGGAGCATTTGAGGTACAGGAGACAAACCTTTTGTCCATAGTTTGAAAATTCTGGGATAGAAGATTGCTACAATTTTGCTGCCATCTTTAGAAGCACTGGTTGGTATCTCCTGAGAACTATGGCACTCGTCCTGCTCCCTTCTATTTTGTATTTACCACGTTACAATCTTGACTAGAAAAGATGGAGTGCATCTTTTTAGACCCAAGACCTAGTACAAAGCCTTCCCCTCTTGGTTCACTTGATGAAAGTTTCTTGATGATGATCACAGGACCAGGATTTCTAGAAATTTTCCTGAGATGGCCCCAAAATCGGGTCTGGGGACAGAGAGAGGATTTGAATTAACGGGCAGAGGTCATTATCTCTTATCAATGAGGACTGCAGTAGTAATGTCAGACAGAGGAGGTCAGGGAACAAGAAACCATTGGGAGTTTTGGAAGACACCAGGAGATATCATAGGTGCGGGATGGACTGAGGATAGGGGGCTGACGAGGTCCATAGTGTCATAGCCTACTGCTACCCAAGATGGCCTAAGTCTAGAAACGGAAGTGATCACCCCACGGTGACCTCCTCAGCAAGTTATTTGGATTCCAAGGTAATTGGAACTGGCCAGTTTCCAGGTACCTTAAAGATCAAATCCCAACAGAACATGGGCAGGCTCCGAAGCAAAACTTTCCCCGACATTCCCCAGTCCTCATCTCTCAGCCCCTATTCTCAGTTCAAGCCTGAGCTCTTTTTCCAGATCCAGATGAGAAAATGATGACGTCTGGAACGCTGGAGCACTCTCCACTAGGGAGTTGTGCGGGCTTGATGGGTGGCACAGGCTTGCTGGCTATTGGTGGGAGCATCCTGCCCTCTGCTGGATTTGGCAAGAAGAATGCATTTGCATTGCCTGCTAAGGAATTAATTAGATGGAAAGTTTTTTTTTATTTTCTCTGAAAACAAAAATTTGCTTGCATGTTGATGAGGTCTAATTAATCAGGGAGCATATCCTTTAAACGACAATGGTTTCTTAGGGGATTTCCAGGTATCCAGGAAAAAAAATCCTTTTCACATGTCTACTTCCTTGCTCAGAAAGCAGAGGTGTAAAATATACAGTGCAGACATTTTTAAAGAAATGTAAAGTCTCAAAGCCACATTTCTAGTAATTTTTAATGATTTGTATAGTCTGATGTGATAGAACTTCGGAGTATGGTCGGACGGACTGCTTGGGTTTAAATCTGCAAGATACTGAATCTCCCTGAAACTGAGTCTCTTCACGTGTCAGGGTCAAACCCACTTTGAAAGGTTGTCGTGAGGATCGAGTGAGCTAATCACATATGTGAAAGGACTTGAGTGTGCTCACTAACACCGTGGCATTTTATACATATGCACTGTGTGCAGGTTCACACGAGAGTATGCATGCACATGCTCATGCACACTCACACATGCACTCATGCACACACACACACATACACACAAAGTTCACACAAAAGCATCAAGCAATGTTTTTTGATTATTGACTTTTATTTACTTCCTGAAATTGATTCTGAGTAAAACTAGAAAACGGACACCAATATTTCAAATCTAGAGAATGAAAGGAGCCTTCTTAAACATGTTGAAAGAAAGCAGGATGCCCTTAACATAATTTTTGTAAGACGGCCTGGAAACAGAGCAACTTTTTGCTAAGTAGTATTTACCTTCGAGGGCCTGTCATCATGTTCCGTATAATCCATAAGAACATCTGTATTTCTCACTTTCATAAACAGAAAAATGGCCAAAATGAATTCTCATGAGAATCTCGTATAGGTATCCAATAACCTCCCTTCCTCCCTTTCCTCTTTTGTTATGAGTTCTTCTCTATTCCTTACTGTCCTGTTCTTTTCCTGTTTGATTTGAAAGCATAAATAAGTTATTTCCACCAGCATTGTCATAGCTGGCGAGGCTGAGCCATTTCTTGTCCCCTATAACAATTTTCTCTTCGGTGCTATTATTACTACTGGAGTAGAATACGGTCCCGGCTCCTGAATCGTTGGTCATCCAAAGGGTGAAAAGTTGAATGACAAAGGTGTTGATATTAATGTAGTAACTCTTTAATTAAAAAACCAGATTTTAACTGAAAATTTGTTTAATTGATTTTATCCTCTTCATTAGCAGATCTGCTTAATAAAAGGTTTTAAGGGGTGCCTGGGTGGCTCAGTGGGTTAAAGCCTCTGCCTTTCGCTCAGGTCATGATCCCAGGGTCCTGGGATCGAGCCCCAATCGAGCTCTCTGCTTGGCAGGGAGCCTGCTTCCTCCTCTCTCTCTCTCTGCCTGCCTCTCTCCCTACTTGTGATCTCTATCTGTCAAATAAATAAATAAAATCTTTAAAAAAAAATAAATAAAGGGTTTTAAACCTCCCATTTGTGCTTGCACCTGAAGAGCAAACCCAAGTAATTGATCTCCTTGCCAGCCTCAATAAGTGCTATATTGATGTTTTATAGAAAATTTAACTTCAAGAGAAATTTAACACGAGTTGTTGAAGACACAAAGGAATAAGATACGATCTTGGTACGTGAGATATTCAGGCTTTAGGTACCTATATAAATAAATAGGTGATAAGGTGGTGATGTGGAAATTGAGGAAGAAATAACCAGAAGAAGTCATTTAATCTTGAAGAACAAAACATTTTCCAGGTGGGCAAAGTGTGTATGTGTGTGTGTGAGTGTGTGTGTGTCGGTGTGTGGTTGAAATAGTAGGCAGGAGAGCAGCCTTCAAGGCAGAGTGTACCAGATAAGGATGATACAGTATTATGGAAATCTGTGCTGTCGCTAGAATAACAGGGCTGGTGAGCTTGAGGCTAGAAAGGTAGTTTGGAACCAAATGAAAACCCTATTTAAACACTAAGATATGGACCTTCAATCTCACTGGGTATGTGTGTTAACCAATACACTTGAGTGATGGATAGATACGATGCCTCTATAATCTGTTAAGGAAGTGTTTACTAGGGAGGAAATTTGGGTTTAGGGTGGTATTTTAATTCCCTAGTCTTTAAAAATACGTGTGACTTGCTGAGTGGGAACTGTACTAGCCTCTATGTTCCATGCAAACTGGGTTGAATTAGTGACTCCCAGAACAGACCAGAATCCTTAGCATCTTTAAAACACAACAGCTTAAATCCCTTTTGATGCATCAGAGAGTCATGCATTTTTTAAAAGTCGTTGTCTTGTTATTATTAGATAACCATATACTCTAAAATATCTGGAATTCAATGCCTGAAGAGAAGGGTTTGCAAACGGCATAAGTCATTTCCTATATCCGACCTGCCATTTTTTTTCACGTAAAATAAAAAGGACATCAAGAAAGGACCTGTGGATAAAAGCTTTCTGCTTTGCCAAACATGCTTGCTCACCTGACCAATCATTTTTAAAAAGCCAGATTATGTATACAAACTGCTTGGCGTGGCGTTACTGATCCTAACTCTCCTTGTCTGACTATAGTCATTCCATAAACATCATGAGAGACAGAATTGCTTCCAATAAAGCTTTGTTTATGGCATCTTAAGGGAAAGCACTTTGAATTGATACTCCCAATCCCTATCCTCATAATGAGATTTACCGGTAGCTTAAAAAAAATTTTCTTTTGTGTGTTTGCTCAGCACTTAGTTCGTTATAGACATTCTGAAGAATGGAGCACATTCCATTAAACAATTTGAACAAAAGTAATGTGTAAATAAGTATAAGTGGCGTAGCTTGGTGCTTAGTGCCCCCGCTGCAGCTGTAGGAGCACAGACCATGTCTGTCTTGTTTGTGCCTCTGTCTCTAGTCCCCGGCACAGAGCAGGTGCTCAGTAAACACCTGAGGAATAACGAGACAATGCATAGACTCCCTTTCCTTGTGACTTGGCTTGCCATGGTTATCCTAAGGGCAAAATAAAGTAATACTTGCTCCATGACTACTTGGGCTCATGAGTTAATGTTTGCAAAGAGCTTTGAACTTCTTGGGAAAAAGAATGGTGTTTTTGTTGGCACTGTGTCATGTTTGCAGTGGCTCATGAATTACTCCTCCTTCTCTTCCTCCAGCTGCTCGCACTGTGCCCTCCCCCAGCTCTATGCCAGGCCAGGATCTCACAGAGGACAGCTGCACTCCTCTTCCTGCCTTCTTCCAGCCACCTCCAGTACTCCAGGAGAGGTAGGGACAGAGCAAACACGGGAAAGATTTCTCTCAGGCCTCCTAAGAGACTCCGGGGTAATGGAATTTGGGTCGATCCTAAGGACTCTTGGAGCAGCAGGAGTAGAGAGGGATGCAGGTTCTTGTCCCGCCATGGAAGAAGCTGTTAGGTTAGACAGGCCGATCTGTGAGGACTAGATTCTGAAGGTGAACTAGAGGCCATCATACGGGCAACTGGGAGTAAGTGCCAGCACAAGTGGTTTCTTTTGTGTATGTTGTTTTAAATACATAATACAAAGCTTTGAGTAGTAACTGGCAGAAAATACAGTTTCATTACAAGGAACTCCTAAGACAAGCCCGATTGCTTTTATATGGGTAAAACTTTCAACTGTTAGGACTACTTTCTCTGTAATTCTTAAATATTTGATAGTGACAAATAAAGGGGTTCTATTTCACAGCATATACTGGCTTCAGTGTTTTACAATGTACTTATGATTACAAAAATCGCGTTTATTTTTAGGAACTCAATAATTAAGCAGTTCAAGTGTGATTTGGGAAACAAGAGTTTTTGGTTTTGCTTTGTTTTGTTTTAGTAAGAATGGCTGTCCCTTATGAACAAATTCGAGAAAAAGAGATTTGTGTTTTTTTTTGTTTTTTTGTTTGTTTTTTTTTTCAGGTTACCATATATTGACTTTCAGCTGATCACACACAACAAATATCTCAAAGGAATACAGGGAGAGCTGGTTACAGGCAGAATAACCAAATTGACAATCAGGGGCAGGGTTTACCTTAAAGGCAGGAACAGTTCCCATTTTCCACAACTTTGAAGTGACTTGTTTTCCAAACCAACTCATGAGGTTTCCTCTGTGTGTGGAAATTTTTTTTATTATATGTATTTTTTTCCATGATACATATTTGTATGCTTGTTGCTGTACATGTACCAGATCTGTTCTCTCTATATATTGTTCCTAGGGACTGGAAATGGATGTCATGTGGACAAAAACTAACCTGGTTTCCTGTTAAAAAAGCCACATAAACGATGCCTGTTTTGTTTCCAGAAAAATCTCAGGTAAGTCTGGCTTTAGTTGACAGCATGAAGTTAACCAAAAGTCTTACATTTTGTTTAAAAAATTATGGAAGGGAATGTCTCTGCAATTAAATTGGGCTCAATAATCTGAAAACAAACACAAGCAGAGTTTATTGTATAGTTATATAAGCAACATTTGAAACCCTGAGAGCTTAATGTCTCCATTAAAGCCACGTGTGAAACATTTATTTGAGAGTGACTCCAGATAAGAAATGGTTTCCTTCTCCACTTGATTCATTAGCAAATGAAGGACCCTGATTTTCCATTTGTTTGGGGCTTGAGAATCGCATAGGCATTATTGACTTTTTGTTGGTTTTTTCCCTCTTTATTTGTGAGGTGTTTGATACTAGGCAGTTTGCCCACATCTTAAAATAAACAGATGGGATCCCCCTTCAAGGAAAGAGGAGGAGGGCAGTAGGAATTAGGGAGAGATCAAATTTCTTTTTCAGAATGTTAGTGTCCTGTGGTATTGCAGGGGACTGTAAGTTCTCGTAGAGAAGACAGTAGGGAATCTTGGGAGCCCCGGCTGGCTCAGAGACCAGGAGGAATCACAGTCTGAGATTTGCCACCCAAAGTTCTATGGTAAGTTTGAGTTTGGAATGTGTGGGTTGACTCTCATTTTATGTTATTTTCTTGTGGTCGGGAGAGGAGGAAGTGAACAAGTTTTAATGAAGTGTTATATATTAAGATAAATAAAATATTGGAGGAAATATTGCTGGGAATTCCTCATTCACATGTTTCATGAGTAAACTGACAGGCAATTTTAAGGTTTCTTTCCTAAATATTTTGGACTTTCTACTCTTTGTTACTCAGTCTCTCTTTTTTGTTCTTGTTATTCTTGTTACTAGAATTCTTCCACTTTTTCTTTACTAATAGGGTAGGTGGATTTGCTAATAGGGTCAGTGGATTCCCTTGGTGGTGGAAATGTCTTCTGTAAAAAGAGATGTTAAGTTTGTGACAACCTGACTATTTTTTGCTCATAGCCGGAAGGTCCAATAAATATGGGAGTGTGAAATTACAGCAAGGAAAAGGGAAAAGAGAAGAGAATAGACTGGAAAGGTGGAAGTTCTTATTTAGAGAAAAGAAAGATGGTGAGGAGCCAAGTTTAAGTTGTTTAAGCACTGGACTCAAACACGATAACCTAGTGTTGAAGACTGTGTAAGGCCACTTATGGAAATTCACCGTGTGTGTGTGTGTGTGTGTGTGTGTGTGTGTGTGTGTTCTTAAATTCTGTATCATCTACAAAGAATAAACAATCAAATATTTATTGAACAGGGGCACCTGGGTGGCTCAGTGGGTTAAAGCCTCTGCCTTCAGCTCAGGTCATGGTCTCAGGGTCCTGGGATAGAGCCCCGCATCGGGCTCTCTGCTCAGCGGGGTGCCTGCTTCCTCTTCTCTCCCTGCCTGCCTCTCTGACTACTTGTAATCTCTATCAAATAAATAAAAATAAAATCTTTAAAAAGAAATTTATTGAACAAAAAAGCTATCTCTTTTTGTAGGTGCTACAAGAACTAAAAAAGTTTAGCAAGTTAGTTGCTCTTGGGTCCTTTCTGTGTGATGGGGCTCAAGAAGGTAAGCAGAACTCAGACAGAGGCTGCTGAAACCCAATAGAAGTTGCAGCCAAACAGTGAGCAAGCAGTGAGCAGATCACCTAGTGCTCCCTCAGATCCTCATGAGGGCAGTCACACTTTTGGGTTAGACCACCAGGGGTCAGGGCATTGTCGTCAGGAAAGCTTTTTTAAAGGACATTGGGTGTCAAAGGCACCGGGCAGTGGATCTCACGCTTTTAAGAATGACAAGTGTTTAAGTTCCTGGTTCCTGGGTCTTGCCTGTAGTGATTCTGATTCAGGAAGTTGGGGTGGGAAGTGGGGTAATATCCCTGGGAATCTTCAGCTTGTAAAAGAGGCAGGTATTGAAGGACCTCATGTTCCAGATAGATGTGTGGGGTTTCTCTAGCTTGTTAATCTTATCAGAGGACCATTGGTTCAGAGACCACCAGGAAGGAGCCTGGTTCTGAGAGAGACTCACGGCGGGGGAGTTGAAGAGGTAGTGTCTTTGCCACACAGACCCAAGTTTGAATCCCCTGTGGCTTTGCACAAAGTGCTTTTCTTGTCTGAAATTCAGGCTTCTCCTTTTTAAAAGAGCACAACCATATTGTCTACCTCTGGGATTTACAGAAATAATGGACACAAAGCACTTAGAAGAGTGGCACACAATAATGCAATTAATACATACTACCACCTGCAGTGGGGAGAGAAGGGGTAATATCAGCGATAACCCTCTGTGGCCAGGAAAATGGTTTGGGGCAGACAGAGCTAAGGTGTGACCAACCAGAAGGCTAGTTCTTAGATCTTGGGGGTCCAGGGGCAAGTTCTGAAGATAGACCATAGACCAGAAAATGCATAAACATGAGGGTGGGAGAAACACTTTCTCAAATGTTTCCCAAGAGTGGTAATAAGGAACCCAGATGGCACAGTTAATTGGAATTGTAATTGATCCCCAAATAGTATTTAAGTCAATAGTTCATTGATTTTCCTCAGGAAAACCTTTATAAGAACGTCTAGAAAGGAACAAAGTGAAACGCATCAAATGCAGTGATTTGTTCATATCTGCCACTCACCCTACATAGAAGGAGTAATGAATGAGGAGAAAAATGGAAAGGAACAGGGACCACAAATCATAAGGCTGTAATGAAATGAAATCCTTTTCTGGTAATTCAGTGTGATGTCGGGTCGTACTGAACTGGCTGGCTCACTTGCATGTGACTGTTGCCAAGGTATTCTCCCAAGATAAAGCACGAAGGGTAGAGAAAACAGGCTGATACCTTAGTTAGGTGCCTTTCTTCAAAGACAAAGATAAAATTTAGAGGCACTTAAGTGTATGCTGTTACTGAAACAGCCAACAAAATAATGGATGGAGGAAAAGAGGAACCGGTGGGAGTGTGATGCAACCAGAGTGTCCCTAGAACTTCCTTTCTACCCTGAATGCCCTTCTGATCCTGATGCACTGTGATAAGGCATAGATGGTGAGACAAATCCCAGTAGCTTCATATTTTCACCTGGGAGATAGTCCCTAAACTGGGGTACCTAAGGTATTGCCAAAGGCTAGCTATTTTGAAGAATTTTGTTTATTCTGAAATACAGTTTTTTTCAGTGATTTTCCATAAACCCAAGATTCAACTTAAATGTATTTTAACCAGTGCTGTTACTTCTCTGGAGGCTACTGATATCTTCTCAGTAAATAACCATGATAATGCATGGCAATGAAATAAGTGATGAGGAAAGAAATGTTAAGAGGAGTCACCATTTTGGGGGCTCTTATGCTCTCCTGGGTATCAGGCTGGTTTTATTTCCTCCTTGCTCCTTATACTGACCCTGTTAGGAGGCATCATTGTGGAGATTTTTCTATGAAAATTTTAAGAAGTCACAGAAGTAGCAAATAGTAAAACTGAGATTCGAATCCAGGTCTTTCTAACTCTAAAATCCATGTTTCTAGTCCTATAAAATACCATAAATCTGTCTACTAAGTGTATTTGTAGTAAGCCTGTACAGTTTGCTCCTTGATTCAGGGTGTCCTATTATTCAAAAATACAAAGCAAAGTGTGTGTATTGTCCCCCTCCTTCACCCTTCACATGTGAGCACTTTAAGGGAGCTCTTTTCCTAACAGCAAATATATATGAAATTTATTTATTTATATACTTACTTACTTATCAATTTGAGAAATGAGTTACTGACTAGTCTGAACTTGCTTGCTGGCATATACATGAGAGTGACCATTTTTTCTTCTCCAGTTACTTAAGCCTGGTCAAATTTCCCTTTTTCTTGGGCAGATACCATCATCTTTGTTTTTTCTATAAAAAAATGAAAACAAAACACACTGATTCTGTGTTCTAAAAATTCAGTCTCAGGGCGCCTGGGTGGCTCAGTGGCTTAAGCCTCTGCCTTCGGCTCAGGTCATGATCCCAGTGTCCTGGGATTGAGCCCCGCATCAAGCTCTCTGCTCAGTGGAGAGCCTGCTTCCCTCTCTCTCTCTGCCTGTCTACTTGTGATCTCTCTATCAAATAAATAAATAAAATATTTTTTAAAAATTCAATCTCAATCCAATTTAAAAATATCTCCTTTGACATCATCTGTTAGTATAAGGTCTTAACATGGAAGGATGGACTGTGGTATGCCTCTGGGATACAAGGTTCTCTCTCCCTCTCCCAGGCTACTATAATTTGAGGAGATTTAAGACAGGGAGGAAGGAGAAGAAAAGGATGAGTTTCTTACATTTCATGGTGAAGTTTTCATCCTTCTTCTGTTCAAGATTTTGACTCTATCTCTGGTTAATGTTGAGTAGCGGGTTGAGGTCCTGTGTACAGTAGGCATCCCCATGACAGTTTTCAGAGTGCTCTTTGGGGTCTCTCCAAATTACTGAGCTGGGAGATCCACCTCCAGTAAGATCTTATCCACATAACACCTCACTTCCCCAACACTACCACCCAGCCTCCTCCTGCTGGGTCTTCCTGGTCAGCAGCCCATGGTTGCTCATGGAATATGGGAAGGCAGGACCAACTAGCATCTTCCCCTGAGTTTGTTTGGTCCACAGAAAAAGGTTGCAAGTTTCCCCAGGAAACTCTCTCCACAGTTCTTTTTTCCCTCAGTTCAAATAGATACAGTAAGTGAATTGATGAGGCCACGGCTTATGCGGATGTCAAAGTTAGCCAGGGCACACTGGAATCCCCTTCCCACAGCCTCCCTGCCTGGATTGAAGAATAGTTCTCTTGGTGGCCCCTGAACTGGGTTCAGCAGTGAGAGGTGTGTCTTCGGGGAGTGGATCAAATACCAGCACTCTCTTCCAGCCCTCGTCAAGGGGCCCACACAGCTTTGAAGACTTGCTACTTCTCTTTTCTGGCTCCAGCCATGCTTTTAGACTTCCCTGGGGAAGGGGAGGGCACAGTCTGAGGTGGCAATCGAGAACAGCAGAGCCATTTACCCTCTCCTGCAGGGAGCCTGGAAGGAGATAGAAGCCGAAGTTGTTCTCCAGCTTCTTTATCCCAATATTGGAGTCCTAATGGCTCATTGCAGGGTGGCAGAAAGACTTACACTTAACAGCTTTGTTACAGGTGTACACTTCTTGGGGCAAAAATTAATTGATATAAAATGAAAAACATCTTCTTTATAGAAAACACTGTCAAGACAATGAAAAGGCAAGCCACAGACTGGTAGAAAATACTTCCTAAAGACATATCTAATGTAAGATTGTTATCCCCAAAATACCAAGAACACTTAAAACTCAATGATAAGAAAATGAACAAACCGATGGAATAAATGTGCAAAAGATTTGAACAGACCCCTCTTCAAAGAAGATATACAGATGGTTTATAAGCCTCTGTATGATGTCCAATATCATATGTCATTAGGGAATTGCAAATTTAAACAACAATGAAATACCACTACATACCCATTAGTACAATGAAATCCAAAACATTGACAACACCAAATGCTGGCCAGAATACGGAACAACAGGAATTCTCATTCATTGCTAGTAGGAATGCAAAACAGTACAGCCACTATGGAAGACAGTTTGGCAATTTTTTACAAAATTAAAAATACTCTTACCCTCAAATGCAATGATTGCTCTCCTTGATATTTACCTAAGTGAGTTAAAAAAAAAAACAAACAACAAAACTTATGTCCATAAAAATCTGCATAGAGATGCTTATCAGTTTTATTCATAATTTCCAAAGCTTGGATACAACAAAGATGTCCTTCAGTGGGTGAATAGATAAACTGTGGTATGTCCACACGACAGAGTATTATTCAGTACTGAGGGGAACCTGGGTGGCTCAGTGGTTAAGCTTCTTTCTGCCTTCGACTCAGGTCATGATTTCAGAGTCCTGGGATTGAGCCTCACAGAAGCTTCTCTACTCAATGGTGAGTCTGCTTCTCCCTCTCCCTCTGTCTATGTGATATCTATAATAATAATAATAATAATAAAATAATATTATTCAGTACTAAAAATACCCATTAGCTAAAAATAGCTCTAAAAATAGCTAAAATAGCTCATTAGCTATCAAACCATGAAAAGAAATGGAGGAATAATAAATGCATATTACTAAGTGAAAGAAGCCAATCTGAGAGGGGCAGTTGGGTGGCTCAGTGGGTTATGGCCTCTGCCTTCAGCTTGGGTCCTGGTCCCCGGGTCCTGGGATCCAGCCCTGCATCTGGCTCTCTGCTGAGTGGGGAACCTGCTTCCCACCCCCCTGCCTGCCTCTGCCTACTTGTGAACTCTGTCAAACAAATAAATAAAATCTTAAAGAAAAAAAAAAAGCCAATCTGAGAGGCTACATACTGTGTGATTCCAACTATATGACATCTTAAAAAGGCAAAGCTATGGGGACCATAAAGAGATAACTGATTTAGGAGGAGGGAGGGATGACTAGGTAGAGTGCAGAGGATATTTAGGGCAATGAAACTAATCTGTACATATTACAAAGGTGGATACATGTCATTAGGTATTTTTTCCAACTCATAGAATGTATAACAGTAAGCGTGAACCCCGATGTAAACTATGGACTTTCGGTGATAATGATGCACCAGTGTAGGTTCAGTAATTGTAACAGATGCCCTATTGTGGGACATTGATAGTAGGAGAGACTGCCCATGTGCAGGGGCAAGGGGTAGAGGAGAACTCTATACCTCCTGTTCCGTTTTTTGGCTCTAAAAAAATAAAGTCTATTGAAAATTAACTTATATTAAATCTATTCTAATAAAGAGTCACAGGTATCCAAAAAAGAGAAATCTGCTTTCCAAATGCATAACAGATTTCTTCACATCTGTACGGGACCAAGTAACCTGTTCTATGTTTGGCTATCCCTTGGACAGAGAATGCCTAGCAAATGATAGCTGCAGTTTAGTCTTCTATCTCCTCTCTGTATTTTATGCTAGGGGATGCTGATCCTGAGATGACTAGGCAGCAGCACAGGTGGAGGGGTACAGACACCTCTTCCTGGAAGCCTTCTCCTCGATAGTGCAGCCAGCCAACCTCAAGGCTGCAGAGAACTCTGCATCAGTTACAGTTCTGAATGATGTAACTCTACAGTGAGTCATTGTTACCTAAAAAAACGACAGCTGGGATTCTGTTTTCTTAGAACACTCTTTTCTCTGTTCACGACTTCAGTTGGTCTTTAGTCGGTATGAGAAGCAGAGAAAGACGGAACTGAACTGTCAAGTCAGACATGGTATAGCTCTGAGATATTTAGTCACTTGCACCAAACTGACATTTGACTACTGTAGTTTTTTTTTTTTTTAAGATTTTTATTTATTTATTTCACAGACAGAGATCACAAGTAGGCAGAGAGGCAGGCAGAGAGGAGGAAGCAGGCTCCCTGCTGAGCAGAGAGCCCGATGTGGGGCTCGATCCCAGGACCCTGAGATCATGACCTGAGCCGAAGGCAGAGGCTTTAACCCACTGAGCCACCCAGGCGCCCCTGACTACTGTAGTTTTATTTCACATTTAGTGTGGACATCCATTCTGTGCCTTGCTCTCTCAGACACCCGCTATCAACATGAGATGTGGCACACAACTAATGAAGAGTTAATATCTGGCGATTTCCTACAAGTATCTCTGGGTAATGGGGTTATAAGTGATTTTAAATTACATCCATGCCTTTTCTGAAAGTTGTTCCTATAGTGACTATGTATTGTTTATTGTCAGAAAATAAATAAATCTATTTCCATTTGAAAACTTAATGCAAGGAAAAACAGCTAAAGTAGTTATGAAAATTTTGAAATATGAAGGTTACATGGGCTTGCCCTGTTAACATCAAAGAAGGACAACAACAGAGAGAGTGCCCCAAAAGTGCAGGCTAGTTGTTGTCCTTCTTTGACGTTAACAGGGCAAGCCCATGTAAACTTCATATTTCAGAATGAATAGTGAAATGTTAGAAACTACTTAATATTTAATAAAATTGGATTAGTTGGTAATAACTGGAAAATATAGCATAGCTATAGAGTGCACTATCCCACCACAATCATGTCATGATTGGTTCTTAGTGAGAAAACAACATGGCCGTTAGATAGTGCCTTAAGTGTAATGGAAGAGGATACAGAATTATTTACGCATCCAGTCAAAAATAATAAAAATAAGAAAGAACTTGAAGGATTGTGAAAGTGTTCACCATGGTTATAAGTGGTGGTAGGGATTTCTGTGTCTTACAAGTTGCCTAAAACAGAGATAATAATGGGGAAAAGTTTATTTTCAATAAAAAAATAAGAAGTAGAGAGGCAATATGGGAAAAAAGAAAAAGAGCAGATCATTGAAAATGGTGAGAGGCATACAAGTATCATCTCAAATTAGAGATGATGACAGCGGGAAGAAGTCTAGAGTGAATAAAAATAATGAAACCATTAATGCTCTTGGTCAGCCCCTTCAAAACAATAGTCTTTTTTTAAAATATATTTTTTATTTTTTTATAAACATATAATGTACTATTAGCCCCAGGGGTACAGGTCTGTGAATCGCCAGGTTTACACACTTCACAGCACTCACCATAGCACATACCCTCCCCAATGTCCATAACCCAACCACCCTCTCCCTACCCCCCACCCCCGGCAACCTTCAGTTTGTTTTGTGAGATTTAGAGTCTCTTATGGTTTGTCTCCCTCCCAATCCCATCTTGTTTCATTTAAAAATAATAGTCGATAGAAAAACTGCAAGGACAGTTAGTTGCTTCTCTCTCTTAACTTTGGTCAGAGCTGCCAATCCATCCCCTGGGATATGTTGATAGAAGCTAGTGTTTCTCTAAAACAGACCAGTTCTCTGTCCAAACTCTTGTTTTTACAGATGTCACATAGATTTTCAGTGTTACCTCTAAAATGTCTGGCTAAGATGTTTTCAGAGAAATGAATCTTGGAATTCGGTCTGTAACATTTCTCTTTCTTTAAGTCTGTGAACTTTCTAATTCACATTTTATTGAAAATTGGGGAGGGGGGCTGCAACAAAGGTAGACGTAATTGGTCGATTAGCTGTTGCCTTCATTTTTCTATAAATACACACAGAATTGTCCAACTTCCCCCTGTCATTTCAACTGGATTTTCTAAAATGTCTTAGAGAAATTTGAAGGTCTAATTACATTTTTCAAATTCTTGTCCCCCCAACCCCCCCACCCCCACCCCCGGGAAGTTGGATATATTTGTCTCCTGTAGTCTCTGCTTCGTATTCAGGAGGATTTATTTCCCTGCATATTTAGTTCTCATCTCAAACCCTTCCAGAGTTGGACGCTAACATGCTTGTTTTCAGCATACTGGATCCCTGGTCCACACTCAAGTTTATGTTCTCAGTTTATGTCTCCTCAAGTTACTCTGGGATCTCTTCCTATGTTCCCTTGCACTGGCCTGCCTACCAGCACCTAATCCCAGGTATCCATAGTGAGTGGCCATGATGTAGGCATGGTAGAAAAGAGTGCTGTTTTTCTGTTCCTTTTTGGGAGGTATTGATGTATTTGGTTCAAACATGACTGTAATCATTTCTAATAAACTTGAATAGAAAAAAGGTGTACCTAAAGCTGAAATTTCCATTGAGTCATTGCTGAGCTGTTTTATGTAGAGAAGAGCATTTTCTTTCTCCTGCCTTAGTAACATCCCGTGGGCTTCTGCTTCAGCCCAGGATAGGAGATTCTGGCTGTTGGATCTGAAAAGGTGATGTCGCCAATGCCAAAGCATGAATCATCGTGGCGTGAGCATTGTTTCACTGCTATGCTCTGTGGCTCCTAGGAGACGATGTGTGTGAATTCACACTCCGCCATGCTCTCTTTCTTTCCTCTTCATCTCTATTTTCTCTCTAAGGGCAGTTTTGGCTGTCACCAAACACTGTCTCCCAAGTGCCAAATTTTCAAATGGTGTTGTGCCTATTTATAGGACCATCTTGTCACTTGGGCCAGTTTGTCTTTCAGTGAACACATGCCTACTGGTAGTATAGCTGTGATTTTAGCTACTGTTTTTATGAATATAGAAGTCACGAACAGAATTGTAAAATGCTAATTTAAAATCAGAATGTCTATAGGTGGGTTCAGATGCCTGTGGAGTCACTCAATCTCTTCAGAGTTGTGGGGCTAGTTTAGCTGGGGGTTGTACTCCATGTCACATAAACCCCTTTGTTTCCTGTTAGAAATCCTGGTGCTATGGACCTGTCAGGTAACCCTGTCGTTATGTCCACCTCTAGCATTCAGTAATTCGTTTAGCAAATCTGAAGAGAGCGCCAATCGCCAGGCATTCTGGTAGGTGCGAGGGAGACACAAGTAAAAAAGAGTTGAGACCCTGCCCTGAGGAAACTTACAACCTACTAGAAAATATGGAAAAGAAAGAGCCAGTTAATAATATGGTGTGGTAAGAAAAATCCCCCACGCTGTGGAAACATGTGTTGAAAAGAGGAATGCTCAGAATGGCTTTAGAAAGGATTGGTCAGGGAAAGTTTCCTGGAAAGGCAGTCTAGAACCTGAAGGAGAGAGGCAAAACTGTGTGGGTCTGACACTTTCGGGTCCTTCCTCCATGGGAGGTACATACTTGCACAATGTAGGTGACCAGAGCACACACAGGGATTCCAGAAGCACTGGGGTGAGAGGGCAGTTAATCATGCAAACCGAACTTGGCCAGGCTCCGGGAAAACAACAACCATTAATCTGCTGGTTTTGAGGGTGTTTGGCTTTGTTAAAATTTGGGGGCATTTTCTAAGTGTTACTAAATACATGTTGAACAAAAACTATATATAAATGGTGGGTGTTTTTTTTTTTCTTTTGTGAACAAAGTTCTGAATGTGTCTTGCTGGATCCTGGGTTTCTTCTGGTGTCGGACTGCAGATCTCAATTTTTTGGAACTTAGTGTGAGGCCCAGACCGACCTCTGAGAATGGACCCACCTCATGAATAACCCCATCTGAGAGGATCATCACCAGGATGCCTTCTGTAAATCTTCTTTGTTCTCCCCAGATTCTTTGAATCTTCCTCTCCTAATGCTTGCCATGATTGCTCTTCAACTTGATCTGCCTGTAATGTCCAGGGTCTCCACTTAACTCCTCCCTTCTCAGCATTCTTCCTGTAGTGTCCAAATATCCTCGTTCATGTTATGATTACCCACCACCTGCTATTACTTGCACAACTACTACAACCACTACTACGGTTTCTACTACTCCTGTTATTTGTACTTCTATTCCTCCCACTGCTGCTACTGCTAGTAAACTACTACTTGTACTACAACTACTACTTCTACTACTACTTCTACTACTGTGGCTGTTGTATCAACAGCCACTACTTCCACTACTGCTCAGAGTCCTACTACTTCTAGTTCTCTGTCTCCCACTACAGCTACTACTACCGCTATTGTACTACTACTACTATTTGTACTTCTTAAAGATTTTTAAAATTTATTCATTTGAAACAGAGAGAGAGAGAACAAACATGGACAGGGGAGGACCAAGGGGAGAGGGAGAAGCAGACTCCCCACCGAGCATGGAGCCCGCTACAGGACTTGGTGCTACCCAGGACCCTGGGTTCATGACCTGAGCTGACAAAGGCAGATGCCCAACCAGGCATCCTTTGTACTTCTACTACTATTTGTACTGCGGATGCTGCTACTATCACCACTTCTGCCCTTCCTCTTCTTACCACTACTACTAAAGCATTTTGTTGTTGTTGTTATTGTTAAGTGACTATGTTCCAGGCACAGTCCAAAGCATTTTCTCCTATCTGCAGAACAATTCTGCAAACACAAATATATTATCTTCATTTTGCAGGTGAGGTTACCGAGACACAGAGAGCTTAGAAATTTTTGGTTCATGGATTAGTATTCTCAGTTTATGGAACACATTAGAAGTTAATATACAATATGTAGCAGCAAAGTGCTCTTGGGCTCGGTATATAATCCCTGTGATTTAGAAGCCCCACAGGTCCTCATAGTGCTTCCTGGTCTGTGACCTACCAGCAGCAACATGACTAGAATGGCCTGGTGTGTTGGACAGTTCTCATTAAGTTTCAGGTATTTTAGTCTTGGACTGCTATAAGAAATACCACAGACTTGGGGTGCCTGGGTGGCTCAGTGGGTTAAAGCCTCTGCCTTCAGCTCAGGTCATGATCCCAGGGTCCTGGGTTCGAGCCCCGCATCGGGCTCTCTGCTTGGTGGGGAGCCTGCTTCCTCCTCTCTCTCTGTCTGCCTCTCTGCCTGCTTGTGATCTCTGTCTGTCAAATAAATAAATAAGATATTTAAAAAAAAAAAAGAAATACCACAGACTTGTTGACTTCACCGGCAAACATTTATTTCTCCCAGTTCACCCAGTTCATGGGACTAGGAAGTCCAAGATCACAGGGCCAGCGTGGTTGAGTTCTGCTGAGAGCCTGTTTCCTTCTTGCTCTGTGTCATATGCTGAAAATATCAGAGAGGCAGGCAAGCTCACTGTTCTTGTCTTATAAAGGCACTAATTCCGTCACTAGAGCTCCACCCTTATGACGCAATTACCTCCCAAATGCCTCATCGTCAAATACCAGCACATTGGGTATTAGGGTTTCAATATATAAATTTGGCGGGGGTGGGAATGTCAACATGCAGTTCATTCATAATACAAGCCAAACAAAGGGTCTTCTTGGGGGCAAGTGGGCCTCATTAGAGGAGAAACACAGTCTGGAAGGCTTCAGAGTCAGCGGTCAATGGGGAGCCCTGAATAGTCCATCCTGGGGCGGGTGTGTCACTAGATGTTCATTTTCTGTTTTGTTTTCTTTTTGTTTTTGTTTGTATTGTCTGCTGAGTGTTGGTTGTCATGGGCTTAGAGATGTTATTTCTTGGACAAAAACGTAATCTGAGGTACTGTCGTTGAAACCACAGCTCTTGGGGACAGGGAAAGAGGCTCCTGGATTATCAGACCGACATTGTTAACACCAGCGATTCCCATGTAACCCTGTAAGTATAGGGACTCTTTGACATACTATAAAAGTTTTATTATTTTTTAGAAACCACTTTTTATGGAAAATAATTTTACTTACTTTAAGAATACATAAAATAAAGAACACTAATTAAAAAGTTTCTACCCATGCTAGGTGAGGGGCTGTGTGCATGTGTCCACTTTGACAAATGGATTAGAAAGTGTAGAAATTCCTTACCTAGAGGGGATGAAGATAGAGCTGGTGTTAAATTGGTCCTAGTCAGATCACTGAAGAGGCAATTTTAGTGGTGGAGAAAGAGGTATGGACTGCGTGGCTAAGACTAGAACATGTATTCAACCTCAGGCTATTAGTTAGTAAGGCTCTATCTCTTGTTGTTTTGAAGTAATGTCAACCTTAATAGACATCTTTCTCCCCAACCTTATTGAGGTATAATTCACAAAATTGTAAGGTATTTAAAGTGTGTAACAGGATGATTTGACATATATATACACTGTGAAACGGTTTCCTTCCTTGAGCTAAATTATCTTATCACCGCCGTATTTATCCCTTTCTTTGGTGTAGGAGAACATTGAAGTTCTACTCTCCTGTCAAATTTCAATAATATAATATAATGTTAGCAACTACAGTCCCATGTTATACATGAGTTCCTCAGACCTTATTTATCTTAGACTGAGAGTCTTCTTGTTCATGCAGACTTTGCACTAAAGACTTGTGATAAAAGGGTACTTAAGAGATATGAAAGAGATTCATTGACTCTTTGCTATCTGAACACGAACCTTCGTTTCTCTTCCTTTTTCAGAATGTTGCCATAGACAGAGACAACAGAAGGCAGGGGAAAATGGTCTGGAGGAGGGCTGGCTATGACTGGAGTATCACATCAATCCTGTGTACAATGATTATGATTATTATTATTATTTTTGCTAGTGGTTTCTGAACCAACTTTCAGAAATCCCTGCTAAGTGTTGTCGCTGAATATTTGTAGATAATGCTTTTCCCCTTCAAGAACTTCATAAAGAGCTAATTAGGGATGCTCTGTGTCCCTACCCAATCCCACCCTATGTGTCAGGGAGAACTCGGAGTATGCAGCTTGTACAGTTTGTATATTCATTACAATTCACATGGACATTTGTTCATACTCACTATCCAGTGATGGAATCAGCAAGATTTGTTTGTTACATAGTCATTCTCTTGGCTTATTTAATTTTATCCCTGTTGATACCAAAAGGGATTTAAAGTGTCTACATTTTAGTAAAATTGAATAAGTTGGCTCTTAACCACATTTAGCACGATTTCTTTCTTTTACTATTTTTGTTGTTGCTTATTTCATTGTGAGCATAGAAAGTTCTCTTGCATTTGAGAAGCTGGTATTATCTCTAAGTAAGGAAAGGAAAATGGAGCTTTGAAACTGTGCCTGAAATGCCAGAAATTTGGAGAGATCAAATACCTGATTCATTAGAAAAGACATCAAGCCCAGTCGCCTTTAAGGAGCTGAAATAATAGTTCATCTGTTTCTAAGATACTTGGGGAAGTTAAATCAAACAGGAAACAACAGAAGTTTCTGAGTCAGAGAGGAACTGCTCATTACTCATTTGACTTTGCAAGCATAGTGATGATGCCATTGCCCTGAAACATACAGCGCTTTAGATAACTCATTGTCAGTTATCAAAATACTATGATAATACTCTCGCATCATGTCATCTCATAGGCAACTTCACCTTCTCCATTTCTTTAAGAGTACTCGAACCCTTCATACCCTTAGAACTAGACTGTTTTCACAAACGTTTTAGAACATGGGGCACTCTAAGGAAAAAGTTAACTTAATCCTCTCTATCTTTTGTGTGACCTACACCATCCTATATAACTCCAATGGGGAAACTACACATGAGAACAAATGGAAAGATCAGTGTTCCTCTGGTATGACTGAAACAATGCCCAGCTTCTTAAAGTACAGGGAAAAACTGAACGTTAGACGCAGACGTACTATAAACACTAATCTTGGCCTCCTGTGGATGGCAGTCATCTGTAAGTTGCAGGCAACTTGTTACACCCAATGAAAACCATGAAAGGGAGGGAGAATGGGGAAGAGGGATGGAAAGTTTTAAGTTAGTGGTCTCTTCACATTTTGGAAAAGGAGTTAGTCAATGTGGCATTGGCAGAAGTTGTTACATTGTAGTCACTGCTGTCATATGCTCTCTCTTGAAATGTACCTAAGAACGCTGGTTCTTTTTACTCTTTCATCTTTGGAGGAGAGAGACTGTCTCTCTTCCTAAAGCAACAGTCTGATTCTGTAACCTGGGACCCTCTGTCCACATGCCACGGCAACACTCAGCAGCTCAGAGGTGCTTAAAGTTTTGTATTCATGTTGGTTGAGTCCTTCCTCTGGTCAGGCACTTGTGCAGCACTTGAACGTTCACAGAACCTGACAAGGCTGGCGCTGTTTCCTACAGAGGTGAATGCTGGGGTATGGAGAGGAGATGCAGCCCTTCCCAGTAGCTCTCATCACTTCGTGGCATTCTGGCCCCATAAGATGCTTGAAGCACTAGTTCATTTTTTCCCCCCTCAACTTCCTTTATCATTATTTTAGACATTTAAATGGTTTTTCAAAGTTATAGAAGTAAGTATGTGTATAAATAAGGCAAGGCTTAAAACATATGAGGAGATAGACAAAAAGAAGTCTTCCCTCCCTTCAGCCCAAGGGCTACTCCACAGAGGGAACTACCATTAATTTTAGTGTATTCAAAAATTGCCTCTGCATAAACCAGGATGTACACACATATGTGTGCACATTCATTTTCATTTGTGGATCTCTTAAGGTCCTTGTGTTATACCTTGACATATGATAGTCGTTTGTGAATGTGCTTATTTCTCTGAACTGACTGTGAGCACTTGAGTTCACGCTATGCAGTCTGTTCTGGTTATTTATTATTAAGTAACAAGTGATCCCAAGATTCAGAGGTAAAAACTAATGACAACTTTTTTTTTTTTTTTAATTTCTCATGGATCTGCAATTGGGGGTAAAATCGTCTTTCCTCCGCTCATCATCACTAGGGATGGCTCAGATGCTGGGGCTGGAGTCATGTGAAGGCTCACTTGCTTATATGTGGGTGTTTGTGTTCCCTTCCAGCTGGGACCTCAAGTGATATGGTGGCTGGGATACCCACACATGGTCTTTCTGTGGAGCTGCTTGGCTTCCTTAGAATATGGTGGCTGCGTTGCATGCATCCCAAGAAAACAGGACAGAAACTATATATTTTTTTATAACATATCTTTGGATGCCACAGAGCATTATTTCTGTAGTGGTTATAGCCTTAACATAGACTCAAGAGGATGGAATGTATATTCTCCCTCTCCAAAATTGCATCGTAGGGGCACCTGAGTGGCTCAGTGGGTTAAGCCTCTGCCTTCAGCTCAGGTCATGATCCCAGGGTCCTGGGATCAAGCCCCGCATTGAGCTCTCTGCTCAGTGGGGAGCCTGCTTCCTCTCTCTGTCTGTCTGTCTCTCTGCCTACTTGTGATCTCTGTCTGTCAAATAAATAAAAAAACAAACAAAAAAACCCAAAATCGCATCGTAAGGAAAGTGTGTGGGTAGACTATGTCTATGAGTCCACCTTTAAAAAATACAATTTGCCTTAAGAAGCTTTTCATATTAGGCTCATCCCTCTACTGTCCTGATTTATCTCATAGCTTTGTATATAGCAGATGCTTAGTTAGTGTCCACAAAATTGAATTGTTGAATCCCAGTTAGGAGGAGGAAAAGGAATAAGTTTTCTGTACTGTGTTGGGCTACCAAGGATGGAGAGGTGGTGACTGCTCGTTAAGATATTTCCCATTACCTCAAAAGGATGATTGAGGTATAAAATCTCACCAGAGACAATTGCTAGGGGTTGCTGAGAAGGTGCTTATAAAATGACTCCCCTATGGTAACTGGCAGATGCAGATGCCTCTGAACTGTCTTCTTTGTCCAAAATGTGTGTGAAAAGTGTCATTTGACTATGCAGGAGAAACTGGGACTAGTGCTGTGCTGAGTTTCATGTGAGCAGGTGCACCAAACCTGCATCCTCTAGGGACCACAGGCAGAGCATAAAGGTCTGCTCTTTTCTTTGAAGCTCACATGAATTCCTCAAAAGCCTGAACAGTGGTTTGGCAATGGCTAAATGAGGATGAAAGTGAAAGCCCAGGTAGAAAAGATGTGGCCCAAGGTCCAGGCTGTGTCCTACTGGTTCCGAGACTTTGTAAAAATAGTTATTATAGGTGTTTATGAGAGAAAAGCCTGGACACGATGATATCTCTGTTGACCTTCTGGTACCAACACAAGGTCTATAACACCCAAGAGGTCTGGCATCAGAGAACATATCTCTCGACAAAGCAAAGCAGAGCAAGCTACGTATAGGGAGATGTGAACACAAAGGAAAGTCTTTACTCACAGAATTTGTTTCAAAACCCATTCTCAGTATGTCTGATTTTGTCTTTCTTGTTTCTCTATCTTCTCCTCTCCTCCTGCCCTTTATCCTCTCACACGTGGCTTCCTCACTCAGCTCTTTACCGCCTCTGCTCACTAGACATTGGCACATTTGTTGTCCTTTGGTGTCACATCACTCAAACCGAAAATCCCAAATCAGACCAGGCTGACCCCTGGGAATAATCTTTCTTCCACCTCCCCCCACACTCACATGTACACCTGCAATACAACATCGTTGTAGTCTCCCTCATAGGAGTTTTAATTGGGGCGTTCGAGCTCCAAGTGTTCTATTCTTCCTCCTAGTTTGGCCTTGGTAGAGTGAGAACATAGAATCACTAAGGTTCTGAGACAATGTGCTTATAAGAGCTTAGACCCCAAAATATAACTTCAAAAGAGTTTGTACTCATATTTAAGTGCATTTGGGAAAAAATCTAGCAGAGAGACAAAGGCAATATCTTTGGCCAAGTGTTTCTGGCTACCTGTAGGAGCTTTCTGTCGTATTGCCTATGTTGACTTCTCCCCCAATATGGGTACCCATTGTATTGCTTGATTCCATTTCCCCTTTAGTTTATTATTATTTTTAACATTTAAACTACTTTAATAAAACATTACATTTGAATAGGTCATTAAAGGCCAGCCTTCAGTTGCTTACCAATCACTGCACATTCTTCCTCTACTGATAAGATTCACTAGTAGAGGGTGACTTCTTGGTAACCATTAGGAGTTGTCTCATATAGAAAAAAACTGAAACAAATTCAATGACAGTCTTTGGATGCTCAACTCAGATTCTCTGGTTGGACATTAGTCTGAAGGGATGGTCAGACTGGAATTATCTAGTTAAGTTCAAGACATATATTTAGTTTACCTTTCAGAACGATTGTTTTTTTAGAAAACTACAGAATCTTAATACTTGTTGACCTCCAGAAATGCCTTCTGTAGCACTGGATAAAGAGAGAATTAGATTTCCCAATGTGATTTAATTGTTGGACCTCAGAGTTTGAACTAGAATTTGCTGTTTACTGGAGTTTAGCTCCAGAGGTGGCAGTGAAGTTGGAGTCAAACAGTGGCGTAAAATCATTAGGCCCCTTGCCATCAGTGTCCATGGTATCATCATCCTTCCTATCACCCAGAATGTGTCAGAATCCAACTCCCACTCCCGTGGCACCTTACATCTAGGAGTCACTATGTAAGTCCTATTCCTATCCTTCTCCTATGCTTCTTCTATTCTTTCCCTTTTTTTCTCCATAGACACTGCTCTAGTTCAAGCCTTTATTGTCTATTTCTAAGATTATGGCATTAGTCAAACTGGACTTTAGCTTTCTCCCTTCCAATTATCTTATAATCAAGTCAATTTTCCTAAAATTTCCATTTAGTTGACTTATGCCTCTGCTAAAAAAATCAGTGATTCCCCTTTTGACTATTGAATCAAGCCTGAAGTATTTAGCATAGTTGATAGAGCCCTCATCCATCCAGTCCTGGTAAGGTGTTTGGTAGCTCGCTCTTACCCAGCGGCCCACACTTCTGAAACACCAGCCTTGTTACCATCTCTGATCAATTCTTTGCATTTTCTCCTCCTGATAACTCTCTGTACTCTCATCCACAAGCAGAATGTTGATTCTTCCATGGCCACCATATCTAACTTTTGAAATTATACTAATATCTCTAAACTTATCTTCTTCTTCAAAGACAACTCCTGCCCCATCCCAAGGAGAAATTAATCTCTTGGTTTTGTCTTCCTGAAATTCTTTGTACCATTCTCTGTCTTTTATTCTGTGGAAGTAGGTATATTGATCCCTACTAGATTATAGGCTCATTCTGGGCAAAGATGATGTTTTAAAAACTTCAGCATTTCTTTTCCTTCACTTAGAGCCAGATATACAGTAGGCCTTTGCTAAATGTTGTTGTTTGGATTGAATTTTTCCAGCTTCTTTCTAGGGGTAAAAGTTAAATTTAATCCAGACTATCAACTCAAGTTTTTCTTTATATGAAGTGGGTAAAGCAAGTGTGGAAAATATATGATTGGTTTGTTTTCTTACTACTATGGTTTTACATTCCAAGTCAAACATTTTAAATATGATTGAATAAAGAATACTTAAGGTATATAATTGTTGAAGGACGATAAGACTCTTTGCTCAAACACCGGATGTACAGTGACTGCACTTATGTGTTAGAATTTATCAACTCTTGTAGATTAAAAACACCTACTATGTAGTAACACTGTTAGTTGCTCACTGGATATGCTGACATTGGAAGCCCTTGAATATTTTTGGTATATATAAATATCTAATATTTTTATTTTCCTCATCTCTTTTTAGAGGTGATTCTATTGTGTGGTGTGCTTCTGAGATGTGAGACCACAATGTCGATCTTCAACTATACTATCAAGATCCAACCAATGTGTGAGCTAGCCTGAGAATTAGGGTCACAGAAAATTGCATAATGAAATTGCACAAAACTGCTGTTTTTAAAGAAAAACTGCTTTTGTGATGTGTTGTTCTGAATCTTTCTTCCCTTGCATTAAAAATGATCACTTTCAGAACTGATTCTTTTTGCACCTTGTAATAATATTTAGTTATCCTGTTTTCAGTTTTGAATAGTGCATCGTTTTTCCATCCCTACCTTCAGGTAATGTATACTTTCTTGGGGTAATGTTATTCATAATGGACTTGCTTTTTCAGTCCCCCCCACACATTTAACTATTTCTCTTGGGCACAGATCTCTCTCTCTCTCTTTTTTTTTTTTGAAGCCAGTGGGAACTTTGTTCACAGATGAAATATGTGGCAGGAAGGGGGACATTTCCCACCTTCCTCTCTCTCTCTCTCTGACTCTTTCATCATGTGTAACAATGTTTTCCACTCCTCTGTAGATAAGAATCTTTTTGTGAATTTTCTATATTTAACACCAACACTAAATGCTGTTAAGCAACATCAGCCATTCTCACCACATCCACCCAGATTATAAAAGTGAGTCAAAGACAATTAGGTTACTCTAGCAGGAACTGTCATGCCACAAACTGATAATTTTTGACAGTATCCTCTAGTCCTTACAGATGCAAACAATGTGCTCTCTTCTGCAAATGCTAGGAGACAGACTAAGTTAATTTCTTTCTTTACCACTTAAAAAAATTTTTTTTAGAGAGAATAAAATATATTTTTTTGAATTTTGCATTCTTGATCTTTTGCTTGACTAGTTAGGGTGAGAAGGTTACTTGATAATACTCAGTTCTTCTACGTAATCACTTGGTTTCATCCAACACCCCTTCCCTAGATGTCTTGCCTAATTTTGTAAAATTTCAGGAAAAGAGACTTTACAAATTCCTTGATAGTATATGCTAATGCTGTGTGGTCTTCCCTTTCCAGAAAATGTCACCTCAAGTCACCACTGAAGGTAGTAATAACTGATTGCTCTTGTCTGGTCATCTGAGGATGTCAAGTCTTGTCCTCTTTTAGTCCATCAAAAAGCTAGTATCAGGTCAGCTCTCGTCCTTTATTTAAACCATGTAATTCATGTCTTTACTTCTTCCTGATTTCTTCTCAACTTCTTCTAAATATCCACAACTTATGACAGGCTAACCTTGGGGCTTTCTTTACTCTAAAGTTAGTCTCCATATTTAAGTGTCTTCTATATGAAATAAACCAAGTGGGAGAAGTTTGCTTTTCACCAATCAGTTCAACTCTGTCTGGCTTTCCTGGTCAAGACTAATAAAGGACATCCTTATTCCTATAACTGGAGTGTTTTCAGGTGCATGGGATTAAGCACTTGAAGGCTGGCAATATATCATTTCTAAATATGCAGCTGTAAATTAGTGTTAAACTGGTCTTTTAAACCAGTGTCATCACTCCCTTACCCTGAGTAATATTGTTTTGGCATTAATTTATTTCTTCTAATTTATTTAGAATAATTTTCTGTGTTCTTGGGCAAATCTAATACCAGATATGCTGACATGGGAAGTCCTTAAATATTTTGGTATATGTACATATCTTAGGCCTTAATTCTCCTCAGCTCTTTTACAGACAAATTTCCTTTCTGTCAAATGAAGCAGAGGAAGGGGATGTCCTGAGGACTTTTTTGCTTTACTAATATATATTTTTTCAATTTTGTGATTCTAGGTGAACTTTAGTGCAGATAGAAAGGTGCTTGAAAAGGACAGCAGGGTGGACAGACAATAATCATAAAGCTAAAAATGATTTGGGTGTTAAGTAGAGCCATCTTCCTCCCTCTGAAAGAGTATTTCCCTAACTCAGGACGTCGATGACTTTGTCTCTTCCCGCTACTTTCCTTCTTATTCTTTCTTATTTTCCTTCTCTTTCCCATTGTGTTCTGCTTTCTTTATCTTTCTTTTCATTTTATTCTTCAAGAGGCAAAAACACATAATTTTCTAAGCAGCACACTTGGAACGTTTTGGGAATGACCATCCTGAGTTCTTAGTCTTGTGTAGACGCATATTGAACAAAAAGACTGTGGCAGTGTCCATGTGTATTTTTTACACTTTACTACTAGTATATTAAATTGAGTTTGCATTTCCCTAGTTTTCCACCTGAGACAACAAGGGCTTAGGAGAGAGAATATTTATTAGAGTGCAAGACCCCTTCCGTACGCATTACTTTTTTCCTTCTCATGAAAAAAGGGCATGTTAATTTGGTGTACACTTTTAGTCCAATGGATTTTTATTGCTTCAATGATATTAATCTTATTTTCTAATGAAATTCCAGTTACCATGGTTGAACCTATCTCCTTTCCTACCCCACATCGAATAATCAAGTACAAGACAGTATTTTAGTTTATTTAATTTGAAGGAACAGGCAAAATAAAATCAGCATTTCAAGTAGTGTTTGTTTTTATTTTATTTTATTTTTTTCTTTTCAGTCTTCTAGCATTCATTGTTTATGTACCACACCCAGTGCTCCATGCAATATGCACCTTCCATAATACCCACCACCAGGCTCACACAACGTCCCATCCCCTGCCCCTCCAAAACCCTGAGTTTATTTCTCAGGTAGTGTTGTTTTATCTCAGACTTCTTCCAGGTACCAGAAGAGTAAATTTTTTTTTTTTTTTTTTTTTTTTTTTGCTTTCCTATAATTATGTTTTAGTATTGAGGGTTATTTTTTGTCAGAGTATATTTCTAGCAATTTGGTTAAAAGTTGTAAATCAGTCAGAGTCTTCAAAAAATTTGTCCTGCCAAGACTGTGAAATACATTCCTACATATTCATTTTTGAATTGATGGACGGCTGACAGGCAGTAGGCAGCAGGATTGAGTACTGAGCGACTCTTGTGTCAGGCTTCAGAAATCGTAGCAGTCTGATCTGTAGCACATGAGAAGAAGTAGGAAAAAGAGCAAAAACAGAAATATGTATGAGAATTTAGTTTTAAGTCAGAAAATAGCAGTGAAGAACTATTTTTATTAAGAAGAACAGAAAAATAGTAAGGTAAGACAGCTGGAACATCAGATAGATTATAAGCAAATGAACTGATTGTTCTATAGTTTATTGAAAAGTTACCTGCTATCTTATGCCATGTCAAAGTCTTAGAGGTTAATTGAAAGACCATAAAAATGGTGGAGGGTTTAGAAGGCTGGATTTATGCGGAAAGAAGAGAAAGAGGCAAAGTAGGTTCTAATGATGATGGTGCAATTTGACAGAAAGAACACTGGTCTGGGAAGTGGAAGTCCTGTGGCTTACTCTGCAGTAACTCCCAGGGGTCCACGTGTCTCTAGGCAAGTGGCTTCACCTCTTTGTTCAAATTGTCCATAGCAGTAAAAAGAAGGCATTGTATTGAGTTACTTTTAAGATACCCCCAGGTCAAACTTTCTAATGGCTTCTCATCTACCAGGAATACAGATAGAAGGCGCAGAGTGTATGAAGTTAGCTTTAGTAACAGAAAAATCTACAACATTTTTAAAGCTAGGGAAGAAATAGTCATAAAATTTGTGAAAATTTTATTCAGTCTATGATGTCGGCATTTGGGTGCAATGCTTATCTTCTTTTCCTCTCCTTTGCAATGCCCATTGTGTCTTGCTCATTCTTAGCGTTTTTCAAATACCAGCTGTAAAAAAAAAAAAGTATGTAAATAGAAAAATTAATGCCAAGTATAATTTCTTCTGGGGAGTCCACTGGTTTCCTTTCAGCCTGCCCCACTTTTTTCTCAAATCTTGTTTGCATGCCAATTTTATGTTTCTTTGCAAACCTTGTTATAGTTCTTGCAAAAAAGTGGAGGCAAAAGGAAAGGACAATTAAAAACTTAAATAAATGAACAAACCATAAATGACTCTTAATCTCACAAAACAAACTGGGGGTTGCTGGGGGGAGGTGGGATTGGGAGAGGGGGAGGGGGTTATGGACATTGGGGAGGGTATGTGCTATCGTGAGTGCTGTGAAGTGTGTAAACCTGGCGATTCACAGACCTGTACCCCTGGGGATAAAAATACATTATATGTTTATAAAAAAAAAAAATTGGAAGGGGAGGCGAACCATAAGAGACTATGGACTCTGAAAAACAACCTGAGGGTTTTGAAGGGTCAGGGGTGGGAGGTTGGGGCAACCTGAGGGTTTTGAAGGGTCAGGGGTGGGAGGTTGGGGGAACAGGTGGTGGGTAATGGGGAGGGCACGTTTTGCATGGAGCACTGGGTGTTGTGCAAAAACAATGAATACTGTTATGCTGAAAAAAAAAAAATAAATAAAACTAACAGACTACCAGTACTTAAAAAGAAAGTAACACAGAATTACATTCCTATCTAAACCTAAATCTTTCAGGCACCCATGGAATTAAGTAAATAATTAACTACTGCTTATTTGGGGAGCAACAAAGAAGGTCTCAGAGTTTGGTAAGCAAGGACTGGATGATCTTCAAAATCCCATTTAGTCCATAGTTTCCATGACATGATTCTCACTCACAGGGAAATCATATTTCAAAGGTGGTGGAAAGGGAAATTTACACTAAGCCAGGTGGTTCATTTGAAAATGACTAGAGCCATATTACCTCCCAGTGTGTCCCTAAACATTCCAAGCATTTTCAAGTACATTGTTTTTCCTGGGGAGTTCACTGATTTAGGTGGTTTGATTTTCCATTTGTTCCTTGGGAGAGTGAGCTATGTTCCAAAAGCTAAACCATTAAGCAAAGGAGAGCAAACAGTAAGCGATACAGTAGAGAGTGACAAATCTATAATGGTGTGCACTTGTGAACCATTTACTCTTGAAGGTAATTTTTACCCTTAGAAAAATTCAGAGACATAAGTTTAATAAAGTCATCAGTTAGCAATTGCTGGAAAACAAATCAAAGTTAATTGGAGTGAATACCATTGCTCATGTGATCCCTGCATTTTGGAAAGAATATTTCAAAACATTTATTCTAAAAAAATCTACTAGAGAAGCCAACTAGTAAACCAACTCTCTAGGCCAGAGGAAGGTAGGAGTGAACAGCCTGGCAAAAAAACCACCTTGTAATCCCTGGTTCAGGGAGTAAAACCCTGAGTCTGTTCTCTGGAGTGAAGAGGGAAGGAAATATTCCATTTTTGGCTACGTATCAGTGTGTAATATGTACAGAATTTTTTTTGCCAGATGTATGAGTGAGACAGATATGTAACACAAACTTACTTTGCCCCTGTGATTGCTGTTATATAGGGAGATGAAATGCAGTAGCATGAGAAAGACCTAGGGAATATTAACAATCAGGGAGGGAAAGCGTTGTCCTACACACTGATTATGAGTTGAATATCATATCATAGATAGGAGTGACAGATCGATACAATCTGGCTTTTCCTTCATTCACTTTCTTAGCTTGTGGCTAGGAGCCAGTGATATATTCTGCTGTCTTTGTTCTTCACTCCACACGTGCTCTGGAAGGCAGTAGCGATGCTTTCCTTTCTTTGCTGAGCCATGATCAGTGCTTCTCTGAGGTCCTAGTGAGAATTTTAATCAGTCCTGGCCAGTAATTACTGTCTCTCTGCAGATGCATCTCATATACAGACTTCATTTTTATTCTTCTCCCGTGTTACAGAGGAGGGTGGTGCCGAAATTCTCCGTGTTATAGGGTTTGTCAGCTGAAGTTGAACTACCAGCAGGGAAGATATAAAATGCTTCCTTTGCTTTTTCCATAAAATGGTGTATTTTTCCTTCCTTTTCTCTTTTCTGTAAGATGGTGGAAACTTTTTTTCAGACACTGCTAACCTAAAGCAGATATTTTAGTGATTACCTACACTTTAGTGTTCCCCCTCCTTGATCCCAAGAATTTTTAATATTTTATCACTTCTACCTTGTGTATTTTCTTCTTGGTCTGAACAAAAGAAATTGGTCAGGAACAATGTCTGTTTTACCATCGCGAGCATCCTTAAGTCTCCCAACACTTCCTCTACCACACTTCTGAGCACCTCACCAAATGAACATATGAGATAGCTTGAAATAAAATTCTTATCTTGAGTAACTTTTATCTGCTCCGTCTCCCTCCATGTCACCTCAGAAACCTATGTGACGTCTAATCAACTGAACTAACTGTTCTGAAAATCTTTTTTCATTTGACATATATCCCTTCAATTTTTACTAAACTAACATGTTGTTTAAGCCTATGAAGGTGACAAATATATATATATAAAATGGGGTTCTCATCCTAATAGGAGGATGGCTATTCAAATAAACACCTAGAATATATGGTGATTTGTCAAGGGCTGTGAGAATGGGGCAGATAGGAAATTTTATAGCAGTTCAATAGTACCAGTGAGATATGCTGGCGGCCATCATCAGGGAATATTTCACAGAGGAGGTGGGCTTAGCTCTTAACAGTGAGGGAAATTTCAATGAATAAAAATGGGGATTGGGTTTCAGGAAGAGAGGACAGTTTAAACAAAGATGCAGAGGTATGGCAGTGCCAGATGTATTCTCAGGAGGAAGGCTTGCGTGTCTTGGGGCCTCTAAATTTATTTAAATTAACAAAGTTAAGACTGGAAGACTGGGTGAGAACTAGATAGTGAGTGATTTTTAATGCAAGTCTAAGAAGTCTAAACTTAAATTCAGTAGGCCTGCACTATGACACATTGGATAGGAATAGTTAGGTTGGCAAGACTGCACATAGGGAAACCAGTTGCCTGCCATTTTGTTGTGTTGAAGGCTGAACCCAGGGCCCGAGCTGGGAAGAGGCAGGTAGGGGGTCAGATGTTAGACATTCAAGAGGCAGAAGTGACAAAAACATGAGGTTCGATCAAGTAGAAAAAGAGAAGTCTGAGACAAATGAAATGAGAAGCTGTGTTCTGCAGCATCTAGGCTGGGGAAATCTAGTTTAACGTGTGTAGTGTGGAGCACTGAGGGCCTATGTTGGGTAAAAAGAGCCCTGGCTGCACTCCTTCCGTTCTAAGGCATATCTTTTCCACAGTTTACAATTCTGATATTAGGATGCTTCATACAAGCTATGGGTACATTTAAGGTAGAAGTTTTCCTTGAAAAATACTGTAAATCCATGGTACATCTTGCAGTTGATGGCACCTTACCATCATAGAAATAAAGTATAATATGTATATTAGTGCTGTATTACATTTCCCTTTCAAACTGCCAAATTATTTCATACTCATTACAATTAAGCCAAACAATCCAGAAAACCTAAACTACATTTGAATATTAAAAACATAGTAAATATTATTCATCAAATACCTACATTGCCCAAAGTAAAGAATCACCAGGAGAATAAATCAACTGCCAGAGCTTTGGGCAGGTTATGAATGTATTCATCAAATGCTTACTGAGCAGCTCTTATGAGAAAGTCACTCTTCCAAGTGCTAGAAGGTTGCAAAGATGAATGAGGAAAGAACTCTGTCTTGGGGTGGGGGTGGAAAGGTGAGCTCACAACTTATTAAGGGAGAAGAGAAAATGTAATTCATCATAAGAGAGATCTCCAAGTTGTGTTTGGATGCCCTCCCTAATGACGTAATGTTCATATTTGCTTGGGGATATCAGGCAAGGCTTCATGAACGATATGGCATTTAAGTCAGACCTGGGAAAATGGGTAGGAGTCTATCCTCCAGATAGAGCTAGAGTCGGTAAATTCAGGTGAACAATGAGTAGTGAACAAAGGTGAGAGGGTGGACAGTGCCCGGGTGACTCAGTCATTAAACATCTGCCTTCAGCTCAGGTCATGATTCCAGGGTTCTGGGATCCAACCCCGTGTCAGGCTCCCGGCTTGGCGAGAAGCCTGCTTCTCCCTTTCCCACTCCCCTTGCTTGTGTGCCTTCTCTCACTGTGTCTATCTCTATCAAATAAATGAAATCTTTAAAAAGAAAAAAAGGTAAGAAGGTGGACAAAAAATTTTGTATGAAATGAAAACAGCAACACAGGGTAACTGTAAGGTAAATATGAGTAACACTAATAATGATTGTGGGAGGCATTTATTGAACAATACCATTTCCTGAGTACTCTTGTGTTTTACGTGATATGCGGTATACTTGGTTCTGTTTTATAGGTGAAGAAAATAAAGCACGTATCTGTCCAGGGGCCCAAGAGCTCAAGCTGAATAGGATGACCTTACTCCTTTCATAGTAGTGTATGTGTAAGGTCACACACGGGGACACACAGCTGTGAAAGGGTGCTGGGCACAGGCCAGGGAAGGTGCTACAAACTATTTGAAAGCCTCTGAAGTTTAGTCTGTAGCTGATGTGATGGCATTCACACAACTTCCCCACTGGTGTGTGCAATGGTATTGGACCAAAATGGTTTTTAGAAATATGGTCCCAGAAGAGTATAGGTTGTGTGTCAAATGCCAGTACCTTCCAGGAAACTTTAAGATCCTCAAATTCCTGTAAGACTATAATCTCATAGAACTTTTCCATTTCCTATGTCATTTATTTTGATCCTCATAATGATGTGGCATTCCTCCCTGCCTTGGGTCAATGGAGAAACGTACCCCCAATTGGCACTGACTTTGCCAAAGCCCTAAAACTGGTAGGTGGTAGAGCTGGGAAAGGAAGCAAGATCTTCTGGAGCCTAGGTCACTGCTCCTGTACTTACTCAGTCCTTGCTTACTTATATCTTAATAATTAAGATACTTTTATCTTTTAATTTATCTAAATTACTCAAATTAATTCAAATTATTTATTTATAAAAATAAAGAAATTGATATAATTATCTTTAATTAATTAACTTACTTTTATCTTAACAATTCCTCTTTACAATCAGAGTTGTAAATGGGCATACAAATCGTAATAGATGAGCTTGCTCGACACTGGAAGTCAGCACTCTTTGATGTAGATCGCATCCTTGCCCAACAAGACAAGTGCTCTGCTTTCTTTCTGGCTGCCACTGGCAAGATCACATGATCAGGTGCTCGTCCAGAGAAGCGGTAGGTTCTGTATTTTTCCACTGGTGAGGAGGGAAAAGCCCCTAGCTGGCTGCCTCTGGTGACTTAGTGTCCAGACTTTATGGCAATTTCCCAAGGCTTTTGTTTTGGGAACCAGTCCAGCTGTCCACCTATCTTAGATTAAATCATTCATTTCCACAACCTTCCTGCAACCCACCCAGGTCATTAGCAAAAAAAAAGAATGTTCAGAGATTGGCTAAAGAGAAAGTGTCATTGTTTCCAAGTTCAGCATGATTCTTTGTCACGAATTTGTGTGTAAAATGTCAATACTTGTGACTTCAAATCCCTTTCATTGTGTTCCGAGTCGATATGCAGACCAAAGAGGTGCTGAATGCTGAATGCTGAATGCTCTTGAGACTGACAACACATTTCACCTTTGACCTTATTATATGATCTCTAAATACAAGAAGAATGGATGCATAGTTTCCTAGGGCTGCTAACTTAGTGGCTTAGCTTAGAATTTTTTTCTCTCCTATTTCCAGAAACTAGAAGGCTGAAATCAAGGTGACATCAGGGCCATGCACCCTCTGAGACTCTGGGTAAAGTCCTTCTTGCCTCTTTCCAGCTTCTGTTGGTGGCCATTCATTCCTGGTATTCACTGACTTGCAACTACAAAGCTTACCATCTCAAATCTGCCTCTGTCACCTTGTTTGATTCCTGTGTGTCTCCCTTCAACGTGATGTTGTCTTCTTATAAAGACACCAGTCATCGCACTGGCTTAGGGCCCACCCAAATTCTCATCTTACCTTGATTATATCAGCAAGGCCTTATTTTTAAATAAGGCCGCAGGTACCAATCGTTAAGACTTCAACATATCTTTTTGGGAGATACAGTTCAACTCATAACTAACAATTGGCACTCTTCCTTTTATTATGGTTAATATATACAAATCATATCACTATCTGATTGCAAATTTCTTGGGCGAATGAGCTGAGCTATAGTAGAGGAAATACTTGACTCCTCTTTAATAAACCCTTGTATTTTTTAGAATTATTATTTTAATTGCTATCATACTGAAACTTTTTTCTATTTTCTACCTGGAGTCTGATCTCCATGAGGGCAGAGGTCATATCTGGCTCATCTTTATGTCCCCACAGTGGTAGAGCAATTTTGTGGAAGCAATATTGACCAGTGGTTTACACTGTTGTCATTGGAAGTTTATGATGTGGTTTTTAATTTTGGCTGTCCTAGGTATAACATTATGCAACTTTGTTAGCTTCAGTATCATCTGAAAGAGGATGATAAATATAATACTATTCTCATGGTTTTCTGAGAGTAAACACTTCAGGACATCACTTAGCTATTACTATGATTATATATTCAGTAAATGCTTACAGAATCAAAGGACAGCAAGTAGTCTAGTCAGAGTTCTGCCATGAAATTACTCTATCTCTTCAGTGAGACTTATATTTCCTAGGCCTTAGTTTTTTATTTGTTTGTTTGTTTGTTTTACCTGAAAATTAAGGGAGTTAGATGAGATGTCTCTCAGGTTCTTCCCTATGACTTCAAGGATAATTTCTTTTTTCAGTTCTATATTTAGTTGGTTCTATAGTGAAGATTCTAACAAATACTATGGATTTACCAAAGAGGGGTGCATTGTTATTGGTTTGTCTCCTATGCTCACTACCTATGCTGTGTCTACTTGACTTTATTATTTTAATTAAATAAAGTTAGGAAAAATATATTTGTGTCCATTGTTAGTCAGGCTCTGTGCTAGGTTATGGGCATGTAGAAGGAAAGACAAATATACTATTCCTCTCTGTATTACATTTGAATCTCTGAGAAATTAAGAGTTTATGTCTCTTCCTCTTATTGTAAGTAGACAGAGATAGAAGTAAGATAGAGGATTCTGATATTTCAAGAAGCTACTTTTTTGCTCTTCTCTAGTTCCCTCTGCTGCTCACATACGCACACGTACAGCCCACCTCTCAAGACTCTAAAGACAAAAATGGAGAAGGTGAGGAACATTCCATTAAGCTGTTCCCTTCTAGTCTCTCTGCTGACTCTCTTAGTATTGTCAAAGGCAAGTCCCGTACAGGCGGCAGGGCTGATCCAGGCAGCTCTGAATGTTCAGTACAGTGGAGAGTTGTCTTCTTACAGAACTCCTAGGCAAACACTCTCTCCAGGGTTGTTCCATTGGATATGACTTATTTAACTTCTTTATCCATGCAGTTGGGAATAGTTGGGGCCTCTCCAGTACGTAATATGTGTGCTGACATTTGGAGAGAGAGAGAGAAGGACAAGACACCTGAAATTTGATGGGGAGAGCACTGTTTCAGGCAGAGGAGAGAGTGAATGCAAAAAACCATGAGGAGAAACTGCTTTCTGTTGGAGGGTCAGAGGAAAGGGCCCTGTAACCAGGATGTGGTGTGATACGAGGTCATAGGATCTACTAAAACATACACAACCTTAAAGGATAGGCTAAGGAGTTCGGATTTTATTCAAAGGTCAGGAAGAAATTACCTACCTATTAGGTAGGTATTTTATTTTTCCAAGTAGTACACAAAATTCCAGTCTCAAATAGGCTTCTGGTTTTCTAAGAAGCTACTTTCTAACCACCCCCAACCTTTCCCTGCTCTGTGGGGCTGGCACTGCCCGCAGGCCCTGGGCAAGTGAAGGAAAAAACCAAGCACCAAGAGTGACGCAGGGTGTTAGCTAAGGAAAGAGGAAGGAACACCGTCACTTGTTTATCTTGAATTTTGATGAAAGATTTGGATTTTGAAATGGAACTCTGCGTGTGTTGTGGGGAAGGGGAAGGGTGATGAATGACTAATGAGAACTGAACTAGGCAGCTGAGAAATGCCCTTTACCTGCATAAAAATTGGTGGCCAGTGACTGTGTTCCTCTCCTTTGCTACACTGTTGTGGGGACTTTGGCAGTCCTTTCTGAAGAAGAAGTCTACTTGGTTGAAAGAAAATGATAAAGAAATATGAAAGAATTTCCTAAATGGGTGAAAAAAAAATCCCATTCAGCAAACAAAAATGTTAGCTCATCAACAAATAGCAAACATCCAATAATTCTTATCTATAAAAAAACAAGTACGAGGACCCAGAAAATGTGAAGATACTATTAGCAACAAAATATGATTGGCTTTTAAAAATTCTCTGTGAGTTATTGGTATTTTTAAACCTGACCAACTAATATATGAACACATACCTACTATAAAAGGTCCAAACCATATGTAGAATAAATTTTGTCAGTCTTCCTTCACACTGCTCCCTCCCTGCCCCCACTTCCCTTCTCCAGAGGGAACCACTACTCACAGGTTGGCATATATCTGTGCAGAGTTTTTTTTGTTTTTGTTTTTGTTTTTTTAGGTTGATATAATGTTAGAGTACATATACGTATGTGATCTTTCTTTAAGGAAAAAGCATGGGATTCTATTACTCACATTGTTCTTTTTTCTTGCTTTATTTGCCTTAACGCTATTTATGCATAAGGATGTCTCTTTCATATTTTCTAATGGGTGCAGAACATTACATGGAATTACCATTACTTATTTAGACACTTCTCAGTTTATATACATTTAAAACTCCAGTTTTTCAAAATTACAAGCAATGCCACAAGAGACCTTCTTGCACTGTTTTCTGCATGTGTAAGAGTACTTCTGTAGGGTAAATTCTTAGAAGCAGGATTCCTGATATGTATGTTTTAATTTCAAAACTGTCAAATTACTAATAAAGCTTTATTGATTTATGTTCCTACAAAGTGCGAAAAGCCCACTTCATTGTAACTTTACCAACACTAGACATGACCCATTTTTATCTTTTTGTTCATCTGGTAGGCAAAAATTTGTCTCTATTATTTCAAGTTAATTTCCTCACTGCTAACATGTTTGAATATCCTTTAATAAATGTGCCAGTGCTTTGTATTCCTCTTGCAGATTATCTGTTCACAGCTTTTGCTCATTCAAATACTTTTTTGTAAAGTGTAACTTTAAGAACTCTTTATATATTATGGCCTTAATCTAGTTGTACATCACAAGAAATTTCTTGTTATCTGCCCCTCTTAGCTTTAACTTATGTAAATTATAGCTTTCAGTAAACACAGATTTTTAATCTTTATGTTGCTAACACTGTCCGGACTTTTGTGTTGTTAGAAAAACTATTCCCAACCTAATCTTACTAAAAGATTCTATATTTTCTGTTATTATTTCATCTATGTAAAATTAATTTTATAATTAACCATTTAAGCCATCTTGAATTTATTATTATATTGTAATAAAAGACTATGACTTAATTTTTTCCAGGTGGGTACCAACCTCATTTATTGAAAGGTCTGCTCTTTTCTTAATGAAATAAATTACCTTGATGATACGATACATTTCTGAATATACGTGGATATGTTTTGGGAATCTCTATTCATCTGCCAACATTATATTTGTTCACATTCTTTTTATTGAGCTATTCTATGTGACAGTTTTAACTCTTATAATATCTTTTGATACAAATAAAGCAGTTTTCTCAATGCCCATTCTCACCCACCACTATTATTTTCAAATTCTTCTTGGCTAGTCTTGTGCACTTTCTTGTTCAGATGAATGTAAGAATGTATGTCGAATGTGAAAAAGAAGCCAATCAAACCTGTGGGGAGTTTGATTTGCAGTACATTGGCTACCTTAGAAAACTGGGGGATAATAGCTTTGTAAGAAGGACTCTTCTCATATAGGAACATGATATTCCTTTTGCTTGGTTTGGACTTTATAAACTTCATCAAATCTTAAACACCCTAGGTTCATTTCTATTTTATAGCTTTTGGTTATTTTAATTATGTTTCTTTCCCTCATTAATACAGTTCTTTTCATCCATTGCTGCTGTATGATAAATTCATTTCTCTTTATATGTTGTTCTTTGAATCCTACACTTAAAATCATCTAAGTCCGTTCTTTGGTGGATTGTGGTTTGTCTTAAATATTCTAATTATGCAACCATATCATCACTAAAGCTTACAGTTTTGTCTTTGTACACATTTTCTACCTCCTATCTGTGAAGCAGGGTACGACAGTGACAGGCATGAAGGTTATTGTCATCACTGCCTTCTCACTCCAGTGGAAATACATGTCAACATTGAGGGTGATATTTGGTGGGTGTTTCTGGCAGATACTCTTCATTATGTTAAAAAAAGTTTTCCTCCTATCCCTACTTGGAGTTTTCAAATCCCTACTTGGGATTTTCCAAAGCAAAGATGAATCTTGATAGATTTACCATCTATTGCATTGAAACCTTCTTTCATCCAGCAACTTAGTGATTTCTGTTAATATTTTATGTCCTAAAGTTGAACAATCCTTGTTTTCCTGGGATACAGCCTACTTGGTTGAGAAGCATTATTTTTAATTCACTAGTGGACTCAATTTGATTTTTTAAAAAATTTTATTTACTTGACAGACAGAGATCACAAGTAGGTGAAGAGGCAGGCAGAGAGAGAGAGAGAGAGGAATCAGGCTCCCCGCTGAGCAGAGAGCCTGATGCGGGGCTCAATCCCAGGATCCTGAGATCATGACCTGAGCCAAAGGCAGAGGCTTTAACCTACTGAGCCACCCAGGTGCTCCACAATTTGATATTTTAATTAGGATCCTTGTGTCAGAATTAATAAGCGAGACTGACTTAATTTTCTCCTTCCCCTTCTCCCCTTCTGTTTTTTTTCCCCTTCCCTCCCTTTCTCCCTCCTGTCTGTCCTTTCCTCCTTCCATCCTTCCTTACTTTTCTCCCTCTATATTTAGTTTAAGATCAGATTAGTCAGCTTTATGGAATGCATCTTGTTTTATGTCTGTGATAATTAATATAAAACTATCCCTATCTTGAAAAACTGGCATAACACCGATAATCACCTGGACCTCAATATTTTTTTTTTAAAGATTTTATTTATTTGACAGAGAGAGAGATCACAAGTAGGCAAAGAGGCAGGCAGAGGAAGAGGGGGAAGCAGGCTCCCTGCTGAGCAGAGAGCCCAAAGCAGGACTGGATTCCAGGACCCTGAGATCATTACCCGAGCCAAAGACAGAGACTTAACCCACTGAGTCACCCAGGCGCCCCTGGACCTCAATACTTTTTAAAGGTTTGACCTCTGACTACTTTCTCAATTTCTTCTATGATTTTTGGTCTATTTATGATTTCTATGTCATCTCTCTCTCCCTCTCCTTCACACACACACATATATATGGATACACACATATGTATATATTATCTATTTATAAATATTTTATCTTCTTGCCCAAATGCATAAGGTCCTACTCTTTGAAATGGATTTGAATAAACTCATTTCAATGAATTACTCCTATATACAACTGGAAACCACCCACTTTTTATTAGGTTTGGCTGATATTATCTGCTTATTTCATGGTTATTAGAGCAATAATATCTATCTATCTATATATAGATATATACATACATACCTATGTATGTTGTTTTGGGTAAGATAATACCTCTCAAGCAAGGAAAGTACTCGTAATAGGTAGCCACTCTTTTTCTCTTAGAGATTTAATACTTCTCAGAAAGGCATCTTCATTTCATAGTATGACTTTTTCGGGATGCAAATGTACCTCAATTTCTCCACTTTTGTCTTAATAAATTCACGAAGAAAAAATTGTTTAAAAACTGTTTTCAACAAATCCTGAATTAGGAATCTTTTGACTACTGATTATGCTGGTTACTTTGCGTTTATGCTTAAAGAGAGTTTTTACTGTTGCTATAGCAGTAACAGCACCTACAGGCAATAGCCAAGCAGGAATCCCCAAACCCAAGGCAGGACCCGCTTATGTGGATAAAGTGCCTTTTTTCTAACCAGCTGGAAGAACCTTGTCCTGATTGGTCAATATTGGCAGGTGACTCGGGAAGCTCATTGGTGCTTTTTGGAGCCGGGGCTCCTCTGTTTTTGAGTCTGGCTTGTATATGAGGCAGTGTCCCGGCTACGTCCTGGTTCTGCTGTGTAGCAGAAGCAGTTTAACAACAGCAGTGGACAGAAAGTACCTAGGTTCCCAATGTTTTTCATTTGGGGCTCGTTCCCATGGACCCTAACTGTCTCACTATTAGGGCTTTTCCCTCCAAAAGGGAGACATGTTTGGATTTTGGGAAACTCATTTGTGGACCGACACTTTCTTATAAAGTGACTTCAAAGGCTACTGTTGTTCACATAGTATGAGTTGATTCTTTTCTCTCTTCTCTCAGCCTGTTGTTTTCATTCAGTTTTAATCTTTTAACCCAAGAAAACCATGTGGTATAAGGAGGAACAAAGTCTAAAGCAAATAAAAGCAGAACTACTGTGGTTAAGGTCAGGGCTGGAAATCTCAGAAGCTGTCACGTCTACTTTCTTCTTTTCTCCAGGTTACACAAAGGATCTGCTTATATTTGGAGGAGTACACTCTTAAAATTATGGTAGAGACTGTCTTTTAAAGACTTGTCTTCTTTACCTACAGAGCATTTTGTATAGATAACATTGACACATCTGCAAAGATGCTATAAAACCCTACACACATACCTATCATCTCCAAGTGGCCCATGTATAACTTTATAGCTTTAACATGGAACCTCCCAGAGACTGATCTTTGGCATGTTTCTCTACACTCAGATGACTCGCCCTAAACCCGAAGAGGTTAAGGCAAAAAAAAAAAAAAAATGCAGTTAATGATTTTTCTATGTGATAAATACACAAAATGAATGTATCAAGATCATGTACTTTTACACTTGAAAGAAGGCTTAAAATGATCTTACTGAGTGGATTCATGAAACACTGATCTAGATAATCTGTTTAAGGCCCCAGATGAATTCGTAGCTAAATCTCTTGGCTGATACTATAATCTACCCAGAGCTTCATTATTTGATTGGATTAAGCTTTAAAAGATCAGAAAATTGTTTCCTTGCACTTGTAGTAAACCATAATAGATAAGGGGCACCTGGGTGGCTCAGTGGGTTAAAGCCTCTGCCTTCAGCTCAGGTCATGATCCCAGGGTCCTGGGATCTAGCCCCAAATCAGGCTCTCTGCTCAGCAGGGAGCCTGCTTCTCTTTGTCTCTGCCTGCCTCTCTGCCCACTTGTGATCTCTGTCTGTCAAATAAATAAATAAGATCTTAAAAAAAACCGTAATGGATATGATCTAGTGTTAGCTATTATTTACATTAGATTTAAAGTTGTACGCATGTGTATGTGTGGTTTTACGTCACAACTCTAAGCTAATATTTGGTTTGTATCCACATTAAGATTTCCCATATAGGGACTTCATGACCTCTTTTTCTGTTATTTCCCTTTCCTGAGTTTGCTATTTTTCAGAACTAGGCCTGATTGTAATTTACCCTTTTCTGAAAAAGGCTCCTCCTCTTTCAGGAATGCTCTCAGAATCCCAGTGACCCACACTGAGTGGGGAAGATAGAGAGCCCCATCTACCCAGTTAGGTAATTCAAATAAGATGAGAAATAGGACAAAACAGTTGTCACTGGTGGTTGGCTCTCAGATATGAGAGTAACCTTACCAAACCAAATCTACTTTACATAAATTCAAACATAAAAGAATCAAATATTGTCTGGAGGACTTTATCCTGTCTCTTTTGTCAGTCCATGTAACTAAATATGGGCTTCCTGTACAAAGAAAGACAAAACTATAAAATAAAACAAATAAACAAAATGAAAAACCGAAACGAAACAAAATCCTATGGTATTTCAGGAACCCAATAAAGGCCTTCTGTGCAAATAAAGGCAAAGGGCCAAAATAAAGCCAAAAACTCAACAACAATCTTAGAATCTGAAGGATACAGGGGAATTCTTATTTTTTGAGCAACTCACTTCTCTCCCATATCTACACTAATGAAGAGGTGAATCGGGCTAATGGTAATCTAGTAATTTCAGACATTGGCTCTGCAATGCTTTGCAAGCATAATCTGCCTGGTATACGATGGTAAGGATTTTCACATGTATTCTAAGCTCTAGACTACTCTCAGATGGATGAGGGCATTCTTGTTGCATTATGAGCATTTGGTAATAGATAATTCTGTAGAAAATTCAAGCAATTTCCTCTGAAGTTTTTCCTTTGAATTCTTATTACTTAAAACTCAGTAGTAATACTTTACTTTGTACCAAGTGCTATGCTTGAACTATTTGATCTGTTTCTCCCTACATATTTTAATTTTAGATATGTAAAAACTGAGGTTTAGAGAGTATATTAGTCAGCTTGGACCAATACCACAGACTGGACAGCTTCAACAACTGAAATTTTTTATAGTTACTATGGTTTATTATAGTTGGGAAGTCAAAGTACCCGAGTTCCTTGTGAGAGCCCTCTTTCTGACTTGCAGAAAACTATCCCCTCTCTATGTCCTCACATGGCAAAGGGACAGAGAGCAAGCTAGCAAGCACTAGTTCTCTGATGTCTCTTCTTTGAAAGACATTAATCCTATGGGGTCACGACTCCATGCTATGATTTTATTTAATTTTAGTTACTTCCTTAATTATAGGTCCTATCTCCAAATACAGTCACCTTGGGGTTTGGAACTTCCATACATGACTGTAGAGGGACACAATTCAGGCCAAAGCAGAAAGATTAAGTGACTTTTACAAGGTCACAGTACTGTTGAATAGAGAGCCAGGATTTGAGCAGTTAGCCACAAACCCCTGTTGTCAACCTTCCTATCACTGTTTGTGAATGTCATAGAGGTTACAGAGTTGGCCAAGTTTGTCTTCTAGACCCTCTGCTTTCTGTGTTCAGTACTTTTGTCATACCCTTCTCACCTGCTCCAGTACAACATCCCCACGTTCCAGCTCCTCGGGATTCATCTAATTTGTACTAAAGATTGATTCATTCCAAGAGTATTTGCATATTTATGAACAAAATGCCTCAAATAAGAATGCCCGCCCTGCCAATAATGGGATGTTAGCTTTCTGAATAGATGAGAAACATATTTTAGAAGAGATTCTTTTCACATCTCTCAGATTATTCCTTATAGAAGATTGTGGCACTTTGGAATATTTGGAATAAACATTTTCTGCTAGTTTAGTTTTTCTTCTTTGATGCCTTAGAAGAATATTGTTTAATTCATTTTGTTAAATATCTACTTCCCTGTCCTTTTCTTTTTAGTAACAAATATTTCTAGGCCTGCATCAGGCATGTTGCTTAGCAGGGGAGTCTGCTTCTCCTTCTTCCTCTTCCCCCATTCACGGGCTTGTGCGCACTCTCTCTCTCTCTCTCACTTTCTCTCTCAAATAAATAAAATCTTTAAAAACAACAGCAACCACCAAACCCCAAACATTTCTTGAACACTTTCTACACATAGGACATGAATATAAATTTAAAGATACAAAATGGCCCTTGCTTTCAAAGTATAAGTATAATATGCTAAGTCTCAGAGAAAGATCTAAGAAAAAGTAATATGACATTTGAGAGAATGAAGTTAGATAGAACTGCAATTTTTTAAAGTTTTATTTTATGAACACTGAGGTATTTCTGAAATCTTTTGAGTAGGTAAATAGCTTTATCTGATTCACTTTTAGAATCACCTTTATAATATAAAGGGGAGGATGAAGAGGAAGAGAGTTCAGAATAGTGTAATTGTCCTGAGGTAAATTCTATAGAAAAAAGAAGTTGTAAATAGTTGAACACATTTGTGAGTCTAGTGTTTGAGGCTTGAAGTCATATTTGTATAAAAAGTTTAGTGTTTCCCCACATTTTATCATAAAGGATATGGGATGTTATTCAAAATATTTAATAACTGGTATGACACAGGACTTGAACAATCAGAACAGGGAACTGGCCAATCAGAATAGATCCAGTCTCAATTTATAATTAACAAATGTGACTATACTGGTATGTACTGGTTGAACGTCAGATCTGCTTTTGTCTCTGGTTTGAAAAATTTGATTTGAAAAATTTTACTCCTTAAACACATTTCAGGGGCACCTGGGTGGCTCAGTGGGTTAAGCCTCTGTTTTTGGCTCAGGTCATGATCTCAGCATCCTGGGATTGAGCCTCATATCAGGCTCTCTGCTCAGTAGGGACCCTGCCTCCCCTGCCCTGTTCCCCCCCTCAGCTGCCTCTCTGCCTACTTGTGATCTCTCTGCCAAATAAATAAATAAAAAATCTTTAAAAAAAAAAAACCACATTTCATAAATTAAGTAAAAAAATCATTTTCCAATTTCTTAATTTAATAATATACTTTTGTAATTTATATTAGCTTAAGATTATAACATACTAAATTATACAATTTTAGCATTAATTTATGACACTTGGTTGTCAGTTGGTCTATGTGGTCTTATATCAGGCAAATGTTTAATCTTCACTTGGCATTTTGAAATGCTAAAATATTTACCTAACTTCATAAATACCTAGGGGACAGGTAGACTGCTGTCCTCAATTAACAGTGTTGATTTAAGTCCTGTACCTCACAGCCTAGAGATGTTTTAAAATCTCTCTCTCGGGGCACCTGGGTGGTTCAGTGGGTTAAAGCCTCTGCCTTCGGCTCAGGTCATGTTCCCAGGGTCCTGGGATCGAGCCCTGCATCGGGCTCTCTGCTTGGCAAGGAGCCTGCTTCCTCCTCTCTCTCTCTCTCTCTGCCTGCCTCTCTGCCTACTTGTGATCTCTGTCAAATAAATAAATAAAATCTTTAAAAAAAAGAATCTCTCTCTCTCATACACACACACTAAATGTTTTCATAATTGACATATTATTTAGTTGTCAAAGTCTCTACCACTCTCTTTTGTTTTATACATTTATAATATTTTACTCATCTTGTACCTGAAGGCAAACACATTTTTAATCCTTGATTTAGATATTTTTGTGTTTTTAGAGACATCATTTTGTTCATGTCCTAATCCAATTCCAATTATAGTGAATTACGTTGTGATCAGGTTTTAAAAACTCCTGAAGTAGCTCTATCTCTTGAAGCACTGTTAACTCGACTTTACCATTTATAGTTGGCAGGTTCTGCTTGAGCTGAATTCACCCTGACTTCCATTTTAGTTCACAACTTTCTACTCTTTTACATTCTACTTTTGACCTCCAAAATTACTTTGAAAATCACAGTTGACTTTTTGTAGTATGTAAAACTTCTTTTTTTGTATTCTGTTTTTATTCTTTCCTCTACTTACATCCCTTGCTCTTCCTCTGAAACCAGTCCTCTCAAAACTACATGTCCCAATCCCCCACTGGAAAAAGTATCTGTGATTTTGTGTACTTCATGAGGGTGCCCTTGACCCATCTGAGCCTTCAGGGACCAATGGGCAACATTCTTATGCCATCATGGTTTGCCTGCTATCTTCCTGTCCTTTCCATTCTTCCCCCAGGACCACCGGCTGATGCTGCTACAAAGTGCTGTCTAAGATAGGGCCAACTTTGAACTCTGAGTGTGCTGGTCTTCCCCTCTCATTGCTCCTTATAAAGATGATGGATCATTTTAGTTAGGACAAAGTAGTAGAAGGGCAACCAGAAGAATTCTGAATAGTTACAGCCCAAGTGGCAGATACAATGTCTTTTTGATGAACATTAATGAGCTAGGGTGTACTTCAGGGAAAGTACATTGCAAGGACTCCATAAGAGACATTATGACTGGACCCTGTCCTTCTTACTTCTATCCACAAAACTCAGTGTCTGCATATCCTGACTTTGACACTGCACTGCCATAGTGAGTAGGAGAAAGTGTGGGTAACACATGGCAGAACTTGGGGAAATTTTTCTTTCTTCCTTTAAAAAAAAAAAAAGGCAGATGGTGTTTTGAACACAACTTGCCGTAGAACATAAAAGCATGAGAGTTCTGGCTGTTTGAAAGAGAAAAAAATAAGTTGCTGTTTTTTAATGGTAAAACTAGTTTCTTCCAGGAGCTTAAAGAAAAAAAAACATTGAGAAATGGGAGTGAACTGCAAGATAGGGTTTGTGTAACAAGTACCTAAAACCACAGAAGTCACATGGGCTCTTTCTGCTTTGCTACTTTTGACTGCTTGTCAGAGAATTAGACTTTTAGCTTCCCCTGTCCTGCAAGGCCACTCAACCATGTGCGAGCTGGAGTAATCTCTATTCACAATGTCTTTACAAAGGCTCGTGCAACAGGGCAGCAATGGCAATTTGGCGGACTACTGTGCTGGTCCAGTGTTTAGTTCTTACCCCCAGCTCAAGGGCAGCTTGCGAATGGATGATAATAGAAGGATTCAAATGCTGGCAGACACCGTGGCTACTTTGCCTCGGGGAAGAAAGCAGGTATGATTACTGTTTTGTATTTTCTAAGTGTTCATGTTCTCTGAGCACAGAGTTGATATATTTGTCTGGCTTCACACCGAAATTGTATTTTAGAGGCTTTGGAATTAGTCACTAAGAGTATGGGTGAGGAAGGAGACGGGGAGCCCACAGAGCTCGTGGACTAGTCCAAAAGATTTAAGACCATAATAAAAAATTTTTTCCAGGCAAAAAATTGAAAGGAGATTGTTTTTCTCTCATGTGAAGAGGTATTGAGGTAAAATGGAAATCGTTAAGTACATCGAACTTACTTAGTGCATATAGACATGGCCAGTTTGAGAATTATTGATCTTTTCCCCTTGGATATGTCTCATTGATTCCTTCCCTCCCAGGTGCACTCCTTGATAGTTATTTCCAATCCAAAGAGAGTACTTTTCCTTCAGGACAAATTTTGTTGACTTCATTATTTTCAGTGCTGGGGCATAGACACGTTCCTAATGTTATTGGGAATTAAGGCTTTTATTGGATGTTTGAATGACTGATTGAATACCAGCTCAGTCCTTTCCTAGCTGTGGGAACTTGGGCAAGTCATTTGCCCCTCTACTATTTAGTTTTCTTTTTTCTATAATGCTGATAACAATAGAACCACCCCAAGGAGTTCTTCTGTGGCTTAAGTGAGGAAGTGTGCAGTGCTTAACACCTGACTGATATGTAGTATGTGCTCAGTAATTATGCTATTGTTTTTCATTTTTATTGCAAGGTATTTCCCTAGAGATGAAAACTTATTTGGAAAAAACCATGTCCAGTTGAGTTTGTTTCTTTCATTCTATAATTTCCAATTTTGCAAACAATATTTTAACCTCTTCAGGTTTTGGTTATGTAACTTGTTATCATGCTGCAAGGACATATCTGAATTTAGAATTAGAATTGCTTTAAAGCATGAAGTTTTGCCCTCAAATCCTATTGTGCATCACGGGCTCCTCTTAAGCCTCCTAATTTCAGGATTAGAGAGTATGGCATAGAGGGAGAGTCATGATCTTTTCTCAGTGATGTATATAGCTGATTCCTCATTATTTTTCACAATGAGATAAAGGCATAATTTGCCATGGCATGGATTTTTGATCTTTTTAAATCCGAAATGCTTTTATGACATTAAGCTTAATCAAATGATGAACATTTCTATCAATTTACTACTTGCCTGAAAATAAAGCAGCTGTGGGAAGCACCAAGATCTTTATTCAGTTTTCAGATATAGAGGAGTGTAGGAGGTACAGAGATGAGAAGAACACGTTTCCTGGTCTTGTAGGGTTAAAAATTCAGTTGGCAGAACCAATAGGCATTATACAACATAAATGCTCAAATCCAAGGACATGCCTTTTAAGATAACCTTGAAGGATACATATTCCAGTGATTGAAAGGTATTCCAGAACAAGGCAATAATTAATGCCTAGGCACAGATCTGGGGGCCTTCAGGGCACCTTGAGGTAACAGCACATTACTGTGTCCAGAGGACCAAGTAAGTGTCTGTGGGAGGGGAGGGGAGACCTCAGAGCTAGGCTGCTTTACGAAACACTTGAACACTTCCCCTGATGAAGTAGTCATTTGACCAGCACAGGGAGCCACTGGGTGTGTTTGAGCAGAAGAGGGTTTTAGGAAACTCACTTTAGAAACATGGTGTGCCGCTAAGTGGGTAGGGATGAGTGGCGAGGGAGCAACTTTTGCAGTAACTGGTGAAAGAAAAAGTGGGTGGAATGGAGAGGAGACCCAGAAACTTGGGTGTGAAAGGCAGTGAAGCTGGAGGAGTCACATCTGGTTTTAAGCATGGGTGAAGACTCGTGGACTAAGAGAGGACAAGCAAGAGGTTATCGGAAGGAGATAATGAGGGAGATTGAGGGAAATGAAACACTCACTGTGCATACTTATATAACACATACAAGTGAACATATCCATGCACACATTCCCACACCAATGAATTTTTCTGATGTTCTCCTCTTTTTAGGTCCTCTCTTCTCCCTTTTCTTGTATTCTTTCCCATAGTAAACCCTACTCAAACAAGTTTTTCTTCCTGTTGTGAGAATTACTATAAGAAAAAAAAGAAAGCAAAACAAGCCTCTTCAATTATCATCAATGAGACTCAATGCAAGTTTATCCCAACATTTCAGAACTTTCCAAATGGATGTTCATTTCTTTTAAGTGGTTTTTAGACAATAATCACCCATTTGGCACCTACTGAATTGCAGGCAACAAGATCCCTGTGAGGCAATCCCAGGAGCAGGTGTTTCTCTGCCCACTGTTATTTTCGACACTTTCAGGCTGACGTCAACAATTCATACTTCTCGTTATTGTTGGCTTTGGTTTCTGCAAAGCTTTATCTGGTGAGCCTCTAGTTTCAGATGAATCTTCAGAAGCATTTGGGTGTTTACACTCAGAATTGCTTAAAAATAGACTTGTGTGTGTGCATATTATCTCCGTACCTGTATTTATAGGAAGTGATAGACATCGCAGTGCAGCTTCTACTTCTGAACATGGTTTCAGGGGAAAAAAAAAATCCCTGCAATGGAAGACGCAGTGGGAAGGAGACCAGAGAAAGTAAGGAGAGGCTTTATAAATGTGGTGATGCCAAAGGCGTAGTGATTGTGCCTGATGGGACACTCGTCCGAGGGTAGTAGGTTGCATCAGGAAGTCAGTGTTCACCAAAGCTTGTCACAAGAGCCAGGGGCCTGAGGACCAGGTCAGAAGCTGGAATGCACCTCAGTAGTACCACAGGCTGCTTTTGCCTGCCAGTCTTGGGGTTATCGAATTATTGCTCAGATACAGAATTCTGTTAAGTGTGTATTTCTGGGGTGGACTCTGCCTTCCAGGAGCTTTCTCCTCATTTCTGGCTCTAGCCCCATCTGGAGCGAAAGCTGCCAAGTGTTCCTAACTGCAACAAAGTATTTTAAGCACCCAATGAATACTTCAGGTAGAAAACTGTATGAATTTCACTCCAAAAGAATTTGAAAGTGTCCTCTAATCTAATACTGTGACACACCTGGAATCAAGAGCCCACATTTTTTTCTTAGAAAAGACTCACGAGTCCACAGTGAGACTTTTCTGGGAAACTGCGATGTATCTTTGGGTTCCTTAAGGGCACTTACGAGTTAGGAAACTGAAGTCCACTCCATTAAGCAAGTATCTTAGCACAGTCTGCAGCACCCTGCTCTCTCAAGGCTCCTGGCTTAAAAGGGGAACAGGGAAAAAAGCTATATTCATGGAAGACATCAGTGAGAAGGAGGCAGGGACTAGAAAGTGAGCAGGGCACCTATTTTGTAGACTTTTGAAAGAGTAGAAACAAAAGAAACACCTTCCCTATTGATAAGGAACCTCTCCTCACCCCTAGGACTTTCAGGAAATGAACACACTAAGTGGGGACCAGGAAGTAACAATGTTACTTAGCAGCAGAAGTGGCTACAGGATTGAACTTGGAGCTCCTCCCGGCCTGCGGCTCTTTGGCTAACCCTAACCCCTATCTTTTGCAAACTGACGGCTGAAGTATCTGGTCTTGGCATCCTACTGAAAAGGAGCACTGTGAATCACTGCACAGTGGCAAAAATTACATTTTGAATATTAATGCCTGAACTTTTAAGTCATTTAACTAAAAACAAAAGAAGAGGAATCATAAGCTCCGCTCCCCCCACCCCCGGCATCTTTGTATCAGTGGCAGCGAGGGGTTAAGGAGCTTTGTCTAATCAAGGGCGGTAATTGAATGTGTAATTTGCAGGCCTGCCAGATTGCCCAACCTAGATTTCTCATATTAGATAATGTGTAATAAAAGACAGCTGTTGCCAGCATATGCTGTTCATCACACACCGGTTCCTCATTTGTGTGTCTCGGTGTCATCACGGCAACCCCGAGAAAAGGCTCTGGCTGTGAGGGCATTCGGGAGCACGGCCTCCACTGGTTAGATCCCAGAGCCAGACCGCGCGCTCTAGAAGGGCTGCAGGAAAACATCTTCCAAAGCTGAGGCCTTCCATGAGGCCGCAGGCACACTTCTTCCCACTTTAGCAGGTAGTCTGGTGTGGGAGCAAGGTTGAACCCTGAGAACATTCCTTTCCATATCGCCTGAGTCTGACAGCCCAGATCAAAGACAAGGAGGCTTTGTGTCAAAATGTGGCACGTGTCAGAGAATTTGATGGTTCCTAATTTATTTAAATTCTTTTTTATTTAAATATTAGGTGCCTAAAAGTGGTTCATCGCTTATCCAGAGTAGAAACTAATTTATAATTTGACTTAGTCTGATTTTTTTGTGTGTGTCACTGATAACCCAAATCAGTCAGTCCACAGGAACCGAGTCTCTGCCATGCGTCTCACGTTGTGTGAGGCAAATATTTTCAGTCAGACAATTAGATAGAAAGGTTAGGAAGAGAAAGGTGGGGCAGTTTCCTTCTGTGTGGAGGTCTTGGATTTGTCTTCTGGACTTACAGATTTTAGATTTGAATTTAAATAGAGTGTTTTTTTATTTAGAAGGTAAGTTTGCAGGTGGACAGATGGAATCTTGAGGTTCCCATCAATGCTATGATTATTTGTCTGGCAAGAGGGCATTTAAAATTGCTGAGGAAAGAGTAGAAATTTTAATAACTCATTAATTCTTGCTATCATTTATTCATTTGGCAGTTATGTATTAAGGCATTACTATCTTCCTTTGCTTTCTATTGGTCCTTTCTCTATGGTTCTTGTTGTTTTTGGATTGAGATTTTTTTTGTTGTTCTTTTTTTTTGGTTTGATTTTCATTTTTAATGTTGCCACATGTTTTGGATTTTTTTAATTTAATTTTACATTTTTAATGATTGCCCTGGAGATTTTCCTGTGAATATTTAAAATCTGCTGACAGACAAAATTGAAAAGTATTTTAACTCAGTGGATATTTTTTTTAAAAAAATTTCCCTGGGGTGCCTGGGTGGCTCAGTGGGTTAAGCCTCTGCCTTTGGCTCAGGTCATGATCTCAGGGTCCTGGGATTGAGTCTCGCATGGGGCTCTCTGCTCAGAAGGGAGCCTGCTTTCCCCTCTCTCTCTGCTTGCCTCTCTGCCTACTTGTAATCTCTCTCTGTGTGTCAAATAAACAAAATCTTTAAAAAAAGAAAAAATAAAATAAAATTTAAAAATTTCCCTTTATAAGAAGGTGAAAAAGGGGCACCCAGAACTACCTTCCACGTTCCAAATTGCAGTACTCACCTGACATTAGGAAGGCTCATTCTCATTTGCAAAACTGTTTCATTAAACACTCTCAGTCGCCCTGGGAAGAAAGCACTAGAGTGTGTCGCTCCATCCACTACTTAAAATGAAATGTCCTGCTTCTCATTCACACCAAAAAAAAAAAAAAAAAAAAAAAAAAAAAAAATTCCTCCTGAATTTGATCTTTCACCACTACTTATTTACTTATATTGGTGTCTAGTAGTTTAGTTCTGTTTGTCTATTTAGCTATTTTTAAGTTTCCACTCTATTCCAGGCCCTGCACTAGGCACTGCGGTGGAAAGTAAAATAAGTACATTCCCCAAGAGACCCAAAGGAAACCAATAATTATGTATAGAAGGGAGGTATTTGATCCAGCATACCCCTTACATAAACACACATACTTGCCTCTACATATATGAATATCTGAATAATATGACTATTGATAGCAAAGATAGTATTTTTAGAATAGAAACCCTAGTTATGATAACAGATAACATAAGTTGGTATGACCTACCTAAGTACCTTAAAATCGGAAATGATGGTAAAAGCCAGGCAGATAGAAATAATGAAAATAGATTAAGACAATGTGAGTGCAGTATTCCGGAGAGATGAGAATGCTGGCCATTGTCAAGTTCATCCCCTCCATAAGAAGACACCCCATTGTATAGCTGAGTGGTTCCTGCCCATGTGTGTGTTGGGGAGGGCAAACAGGCTGAAATAAACCATACAAATCATTGGAGGCCTTCTACACTTAGTCCTTACAAATTGGAAACAAATACTTTTAACCAAATTTAGAGAATTTTTGGAACTGGGCCCACCTAGTGCTGTCTTCAGAATGATATACATGGTTTGAGGCCTAGAACTGAAAAGACAAGGAATTACAAAATGTAATTAATTTACACCGAATCAACAAGGGAAGATCAGCTCTTCTTTATAGTAGCTTTATTGATCAATAAGCAAATTCTGAACACTGAGCCATTTCAGAAAGTTTGTGAGAATGCTAGCATTTGGTACTTGGTAATTTAAACTCATTAGCAGTGATAGAGGCTTCTCTCCTAACAAACGCCTTAATAAGGATTTTGTTTGTGCATTAATTTTTTAAATGTTTTTTTTCCCCTGATTTTTCATCCCCTTTTTGTCTTATTTGTAGTTGTTTGGACAATATGTTGCTCTTCTGGCATTTTGTAATGTATTCACTGATAGACGACAAGCATATCACAGGACAGTGAAACACTATGGCTTAGCTAGTACCATAAGCTGACATTTTTGGGCCCTGGACCAAGACTTGAGAAATGGCTAATTAACTTGTGTTAATTCCTAAAGGAATAAAATAAAGACGCACACAGACTCACAGCAATCACCTGAGAAACAAGATGCTTCCTTTTGCTTATTTTTCCTATTTACAAGGGTAGCATATATCCTGGAAGTTTATGTGTATATAATTTTTTTCCAAAGCATGCAGCGGGGGTGAAGGGGCCAGTATTCATACTGTTTATAGCATTCTGAGGCTCCCTTCCTTTCTTGGCTGTAAATCTCATTGACTTTTCCAAAACTATTGCAAAAATAAGTCATAAAACAGAATTGAGGTTTTAAGTCCCTGGTTTCACCTGAATTGTATTTCTGTATATGTGTTGGTTCTTTACAGATTATTATAGCCTTCTAAAAACAGTAACATATTGAATTTTTACAATAAATACAGTCATTTCACCAGTATCTCAAAAAAGTATTAAGTATTTGGGTTTTATATGTCTTTCTATGGGTGTTGTTTTCTTCGGATTTCCGTGTGATTATAAATTGTACTGGTTAATTTTTCAGGGGCTATTTTAAATACAGATTAGATATGACATTCTTTTGGAGGCTTTAGAGTTTTGCCACATTACATGGACTCTTTTGCGGTGGTATATTATTATCTGAGCCTCTTTTAGCCTTTTAATGCTTGAACGTTCCCTTTCTCGGCTCTCCTTTTCTCCCAGTAGAGAATGGAAATTACTACCCTTACATAACCATTTCCCAGATCTGGGCCAAAGAAGGTAATAAAGAACAAATTCCTTTGTGATTCTGAACATTTTATAGATGTGTCTTAGGACCTTTTGATAATGGTGTGCTTGTTATATTTTTCAGCTTGCTTTGACGAGATCAAGTTCTTTAGGTGACTTTTCCTGGTCTCAAAGGTAAAGAGATTCATGTATTTTTTGTCTCCCACCAGCATGCTCTAATACACACACACACACACACACACACACACAGTCTTACATACTACAGTTTACCTGAATGTCAGCCATCTGTAACTGTGACAGTTACTTCATGATAAGAACGTGCCAAGTGTGAAACTTTGATCTTCATGTGTATTTCTACTTCATTATTACAGAAAGCTCATTACCGTGGAAAAACAAGATAATGGAACATTTGGATTTGAAATTCAGGTGGGCAGTTTTCTATTTTCCAGATTTTATTTTTTTTTTAAGATTTTACTTATTTATTTGACAGAGAGAGACACAACAAGAGAGGGAACACAAGCAGGAAGAGTGGGAGAGGAAGAAGCAGGCTTCTTCCTGCTGAGCAGGGAGCTGGATGTGGGACCTGATACCAGGACCCTGGGATCATGACCTGAGCTGAAGGCAGACACTTAATAACTGAGCCATCCAGCCACCACTCAATTTTCCAGACTTTTCATGAAGAAAGTGGCTCTGTTAGTTTGATATTAGCGAGGAAATAGTGAAGTCAGGATTAGAGAGTGATGAACACTCTGACTTTTATTCAATGTGCTGTGGTTTGTTTGGAGTAGTTTTTCAGGATGCTAGGTATCATCAAGGAAAGAAAACATCGAAGCAGTTAAAATAAAACCCCTGAGACATGCTCACCTCCTTGTTCTCAGTTGCTTAATTTTCCTGTAAGTCTTCTGATCGGAAATGCTTGGTATCCACCAGGTCTCAAATGAGAAAGTGAAAGACTCTTTACAAATGTGCATTTTTTAAAAAAAAGATTTTATTTATTTATTTGAGAGAGAGAGAGAGAGAGAGACCACAGGCAGGCAGAGAGGCAGGCATAGAGAGAGGGGAAGCAGGCTTCTTGCTGAGCAGAGAGCCCAACACGGGGCTGGATCCCAGGACCCTGAGATCATGACCTGAGGCTTAAGGCAGAGGCTTAACCCACTGAGCCACTCAGGTGCCCCCGGATGTGCATTTTTATATATTTGCATTTCAGATATTTTTGCATCATCATTTTTATACTTTATATGAGATTTTGAATCTATACTTTCATATTCAAGAAGTACTTGAAAGCATGTAAATTTGTGTGTATGAGGCTGCATGTATTCATATCTATCTCCTGTTACATTTGAAATACTAAAACTTTCATCTCAGATATACAGAAGAAATTTGGACCTTTTTCTTTCTTTTTTTTTAAAGATTTGTTTGTTTCGAGAGAGAGAAGCGAGTGTGTGTGTGCATGAGCAGGAAGAAGGGTAGAGGGAGAGGGAGTGAGACTCCCAAGCAGACTCCATGCTGAGTGTGGAGCCCCATGTGGGGCTCAATCTCACAACCCTGAGATCAAGACCAAGCTAAAACCAAGAGTCAGAGGCTTAACCGACTGAGCAACCCATGTGCCCCTGGAGTTTTTTCTTAGTGGCAACACCTTACCGTTATTATTTGAAACACGTTAGAAAAGTTGGGTTTATTTGCATGTTGTCTCATGCTCTAGGATGTTTCTAAGAGTCTTTATTTTCTATTTCTAATAGCCTAAGAATTTCATTTTCTCATTTGCTCTCTGCTCTTTCATGGCCATATTTGTAAAGATGGTGAATCAGGTCAAATGTAGCCTAATCTAATTAAGTACAACAGTAATAGCTTAAGTATTATTATTTTTTTTCTTCCATCTTTTGCATTTCTTTTAGATGTCTTTTGCATAATCATACTTTTACACTGCATATCAGCTTTTAGGTCTTAGTTTTGATGCTGCTTTCAGAAAATTTTTGTGACTGAATATCAACCCCCAAATTGGAAAGTCGGTGTGTATTTGAAGATGAGGGACAGGAAACAGCCAAGTTAAACATACTTTCTGAATAAAGAAACAGAATGAGTAGGGAGAAGGCTACAAGAGGAAGAAAGATACTTTCTACGTTCTCTTCTTTTCTTTTTTAAAAAAATTTTATTTATTTATTTGACAGAGAGAGATAGATCACAAGTAGGCAGAGAGGCAGGCAGAGAGAGAGGGGAAGCAGGCTCCCTGCTGAGCAGAGAGCCCAATGCGGGGCTTGATCCCAGGACCCTGGGATCATGACCTGAGCCAAAGGCAGAGGCTGAATCCACTGAACCACCTAGGCGCCCTACTTTCTACTTTCTGAACTATTCTACTTTTAAATTTGGTGTACTCTGTAATTTTTCTCTCAGGGTTTAGAAGCATAGTACTCTCACTTATTCCCCATTCACACGGAACACTCCTTTTCCATTGGAGAGATGTGGCGCTCTTTGTGACTGCTTCTTTTTAAATGAGAATTATCCACAGGATGTGTGGCAGTTGCTACTGGAGACAGGATCAATGACCACTCATGTATCCTGTTTAGTGTGACAAATGGGGATCTTTTTTTCTCTTTCTTCTGTGATATATGTCACTGTTTCCCTGTGCTTCTCCCCCATACCACGAATGCCGACTCTACATGAAGCAAGAGTCAAAACTATCCGTAGTGGACAGCAGGCTGCAGCGCCTTGAACTTTTGTAGGGCAACACTGAGCTGATGACTTCACTTCGGAATTGCAGCATGAGCCAGGGAAGCAGGAACCCTTTCCTGTGCCAATTCCCATTTAGTGTGTGCTTTCCATTGTCAGCTCTGCCCCCTAATCTAGTCTTTAGCAGTGCTCAGATTCGCAGTTGTCACCAAATGGGGGAAATGCCCTGGGAACCTTTGGAAGACCAGATAGAGCCCCAAATACCCGAATTGTGTGCCCACTGTTAACATGGATTTGGGTCTTGGTTTCCCAAGTGAAGGGCATGTTAGAAAAGAAACAAGTCCACCTCCTCTGAATTTCCATGGGTGCCAGGTTTATACTGCTAATGAGAATTGCATGGTATGGTAGCAAGACAAACATCAGAGTCCCACATATCAAGTTCATACTCTCTCAGTGCTGCTTTGTGGGGTTTTTAGGAGTTTCAATGAAATAACACATCTTAGAAATTACTGAGTAGTGTGCCCGGTACCAGTAGATCAGCCAATGGCAGGCGTTGCATGAAGGTCACTGGGCCTGAGGGAGTGCAGTGTGTCTTTTGTAACTCTAAGAAATGAAGGCAATTGTTATGTCACTGGCATCTAAAAATGGGACCCAGAAGACCGGGTGAGAGAGAGGGAAATTATTTCTACCCATAACATTGGGTGCTCTGCCTTTTCTTCTCCATCCCCAACCCACACATTTTATACTGGTTGCAAACATATAAGCCAACTGTGTAAATCAACACATTTGCCCTCCCTCTACTTACTTTGGTCACTGGACCTGGAAGGTAGATGCTCACTGCTAACAAGAATTGCTGTAACAGTGGTTTCCCAAAGGAGTGACTGTTAGAGCTTTGGTTCATGTACCCCATGAACCAGATCACCTTTCCATTCCTGGAAGTGTTCAGGCTCTAGCAAGAACACTTCCTGGCCGAAAAGCTGTTTAAGAGGTCTCTGCCATAGATGGGAAGTATATTAACTGATCTTTAAAAGGTCTCTTCTACCTTTACGATATGCGGATTCAACATGCCTTGTAGAGAGAATAGAAATTCCTTAGATGTTAACAAAATCAAGTTTCTAGGAGTTGCTTGCATATGATTGATTTCTGGTTCTGGAGCCTGTATGTATAATAAGAAGGAACGAACATCAGTCATTAACTTCTCCACAAGGAAGTGGTGCTGTAATGTGGTTTAATTTTAGGAATCGCGTTACTTAACTCAGGTGCTGATTTTGATTCTCAGTGGAACGAGGCTTTATAACTTAAATGTGTGAAAAAGGCAAATATGTTTGTAATAGGTCATTGGGCCACTCTAGCAATATTTATGCAATGTTCTTGGTACACTTTGACACAAAAATAAAAATAAAAACAAAAACAAACTGCTTTTGCCAAACTGAGGCAAGAGATGAAGCATAAGTTTTTCTAATCTGGTTGGGGGGCTAGTGAACTAGTGAGTATTCAGGGCAGGCATAGCAGAAAGCACTTAGACAAGAAGGTAATCGCGTCAATTATAGTACTTTTGAAAAAATGCAGGGCAGATTGTCATTATTTGCAGAGCTCTGATTTAAAATAATTATTGTTGGCATATCTCCCTTCCTGGATGTGTAGTGTTCCATATGCTGCTGTAATGAGTGGTTTAGCTTGGGAGAAATACACAGAGATTTTTCTCTTTGCTTTTGGCTACTATTGTTTTATTCCATTGGGAAATAAAAAACCTGATTTTTCTTTTTTTAAGATTTTTATTTATTTATTTGACAGACAGAGAGCATGAGCACAAGCAGGGGGAGAGGCAGGCAGAGGGAGAAACAGGCTTCTTGCGGGGTCGATCCTAGAACTCTGGGATCATGACCTGAGCCCTTGAGCCAAAGGCAGACGCTTAATGACTGAGCCACCCAGGCTCCCCCAAACCTGATTTTTATTAATAGATATATAATAATGAGAGCATTAGATGGTCTTTTAGGCTTGGACATACAAAATCTTGAATTAGAGTGATCATGAGAGGCATGGGGGAGTGTCAGGCAGAAGAAGAGGCAGGAGCACACTCCCCGGCTGGATTCTGGGATTCTGGATCAGGACCAAAGACGAAGGCAGATGCTTAACCGACTGAGGCACCCAGGTGCCCATCCCCTCCCCCCCTTTTTTAATGGATGTGGCTGGCTACAGATTGCATTATAGAATTTCAAGCTTAGTATTTTTGATTCAGTTCATATTCAAGAAAGCCTTTCCAAATTGTTCTTGGTATTTACCTACTATAGTGCTTAAGGTAATCAATATCATTTTATTTTTTGACACATAGATTTTGAGGTTTTTTTGAATAGTAATTATGTATCACTTTAATTTTTACAGACTTACAGGCACCAGAACTCGTTCTCCTCAGAGATGTGCACTCTGATTTGCAAAATCCAGGAGGACAGCCCGGCACACTATGCTGGCCTGCAAACTGGTAATTTGTCATTTTGCTCATGTTAGGAATTATTTAAATAGCAAGAAAATTTTTATGATGTCAAAGGTTGGGATATGATTGCTGCTGTGAATTTTCTTCACTCCTTCATGTTGCTAGGGTTTGGGGCTTGCTTCTTTTATTTTATTTGGATGTCAGGAGGGGTTATTTAAGCAACTGTTCTAACAACTCACTTTTCTTGGCATCTCCCAGGTGATGTCCTTGCAAATATCAATGGCGTGAACACAGAAGGCTTTACCCACAAACAAGTTGTTGACCTGATCAGATCTTCGGGAAACCTGCTAACGTAACTATACATCTGCTTCCTGTAGGGGCTTCAAAAATGTTATGGTCTCTCATAATGCCTGTTGAGTGAATGAATAGGCTTTTTGTTCAGGATCACAAGAAGGGAGGCCGTGCACCATAGCTTTGGGACTGGGTACAGACATTCTTTATCAGTTCCTTTTGTTTCTCAAGGTTTCCTCAAATTTGAACATACTGTCAACATCTGAAGTCAGAGGACATCAATAGCTCAAATGTCTGTGTGGGAGGGATAGCATTTAGAAAATTTATTTTTTTTATGTCAAATTCAATGAAACTGGCACACGTTCTCTTTGGTCAGAGAGGAACTGGTCCAGTTTCCATGGTTGATACAATCTTGTGGTTAGAACAAATGAAAGGTCAGAAGGGCTGAAGTTTTTATTCTGATACCACAAGCCCATTGTTTTTCTTTTCTAGTGTCCCATTTGGAAGGTAGGAAAGTCTGCTCAATCCTTTCTGCCCTGCAACACACAAATTCACACTTGCTAATATTCCAGACTTACTAATAGAAGAGTGGCCTCCTCAACTAGAGATTTGACTGATTTTTCCACCATACCATCCTTAGACCCTAGTAAGACTTCAGTAATTAGTGGAAAGATGGAATTTGCTCGATCATTTAAATGATATTTATTGAGCAAATACTATGTTCCCAGCTTTGCAATAGGCTTAGGAGAGACATGGGCAAAAACTTTCGTACTGCTTTATTGATTGTGGGAGGAGATGGACAAGGAAAGCCTCCAGAAGAAGTAATTTTGATTATTTTAGTTATGATAGCTGCTGTTAAGAAAGTAAAATAAGGCATGGGATAGAATACTGAGTAAGAGGACTGCTGTGTAGCTTAGGTGTTGAAAGGGATCTTCTCTGAGGAGAGGAAATCTGAACTGAGACCTAAGGAAAGAGAAAGGATGGTCATGTGAACTCCTGCTGAAAGCATTTCAGGCCAAGAGGGAGGTCTCTGAACTCTCAAAATGGGCTTGGCATGTCCAAGAGAGAGAGACAACCAGTGTGATGGGCGGTTGGTAGATTAGGGAGAGTGTTAGATATGAAGGCAGGGAGAACATGGGTCTTGTCGGGCCAAGTAGTTTAGGATTTATTCTGCCTAAGGTGGGTCTTGCATTACTTCCCTCATTCTTCTCAGTCACCTTGTGAGGTTAGTTTTATTTCTATATAGAGAAAACGACAGAAGCTTAAATTAGGTAGAGTGGAGATCAGTGATCTAGTAAGTGACTGGGCTAGGATGTGACCACCTGCTCTGGATGCCAGGATCCATTCTCTTCAACTGCCCCACTGTTGCTCCTTGCAAGCTGCCCATAGAAAGTCTGCAGGATGCTCTTCAGTGATCCTTGTCTAAAACTTCAGAGATGCTCTGGGTGTACGTGGGAATAGTTTTGAAAGATGACTCCTGATGGCAGAGGACTTAGTCCAACTCTGGATCTTGTGAGTTCAGGGTAGAGGATGGGTGTGCTCTTTCCTCCAGAGAAACAAATCTGTGAGGTTGGAGCCATGTACAATCCAAAGGGAAAAGGTGGCAGTTAGAATCAGAAAGCTACGTTCCAAATGGGTGAAGTGGGCAGAATGCAGGGATGTAATTAAGGAATAATGGAGATCCAGAGATCAGGAAAGTGAGAGACATTTGTCTAAATATTGAAGAGAACAACCGATGTATGCCTGTGGCTCTGCGCGTAGACATCTGTTGCTTGGGTGGGTCAGATGGGCAGTAGGAGTCCTATTGAAACAGATTCACAGGATCCTCACTAGTGCCCAGAGACAAGACCACCATCATGAGAAAGCAGACAAAATCCTGGCTTGCATTATCATCTCATTATCTTGGGAATGATGTTGTTAGAAATAAAGAAAACAGGTCTTGGTATTTCATGCTATTGTTTTACCATGACTTGAAACATTTCTGCATCTTAGTATAATATTTACAGCTTACTTATCAGAAGGAATTTGAACCATTATTTTAAAAATGCCTAGGTGTGTGACTCACATATGAAATTTGTTATCTTATTCAGATTGCTGACTTAATAGTCAAAATAAAGGCATCAGCATGAGCCCACAAAATAAATCAGTCAGGATAGAACAAGTCTTTTTATTTTTAGAAAGACTTTTGGTGTAGGGAGAAACAAACACCTTTAAATTGATAATTCTGGGATTGAAGTTTATACACTTAAAAGGTTCTGAGATGTGAGAATGATACGAAGGTTATTATCTCATAGTGGTTCTGGCTCTGTTCTAGTTGACAAATTAAGGCAATTTACAGAGGTACAGTTTCTTAGAATCCTAGGAAAGAAGGAACTTTTTCCCTTTTCCAAGAAATGGCATGATGATTATACTGTTTGCAGATCCCTGTTATATGTTCTTTTCATTGCTGGATCCCTCATGCTTAGCACGGGGTCTAAAGTCTGGCACATAGTAGATGCCCGGGAAGCATTCACTGAATAAAATAGGTGATTTAGCCAGAGCCCATAAGGATAAATTCCAGTAGAGACCAATAGTCATTGCCATGTAGTGGCGTCTATAAAACGAGCTATAGTTTACAAGTTAGCCAATATCTTTTCTTTCAACCACCCTCTCCAGGGGATTTTTGTTTTGTTTTGTCTTTTTTGTTTTGTTTTGTTTTGTTTTGTTTTGTTATTTTCTTTCCCTGCATATTGTCAGAAGATTCGGCCTAGGTCCAGACACTTGAAGTGCCGTGGGGATTATAACATTTATGTTGCTTTTTAAAGTATAGTCTGCTCTCCAAGTGTAGTACTTCATAAGGATGGTACTTGTTTGAAAGGATCACTCATGCTGCTCCTGTCCCCCACCCCCTTTTTTTCCCTTAAAACAGGATAGAGACTCTTAATGGAACAATGATTCTCAAAAGAGCAGAGCTTGAAGCAAAGCTGCAAGTTTTAAAGGTAATTTAATTTAACACAGTGAGACACACTTTTCACCCTTGAATGTGTGAGTGGTAGAATAAAAATGTATTTGAGGGATTGAAATAGCCCTTGAAGATGAAATGTCGTGATGAGTCTAAACTGCTGAATTATCAAGAGCCACACAATTACCTTTACAGGAATATTCAATTCTACAAACCAGGGCAAATCACTTTCTTCCTTCCTCCTTCTGTGTTTCTAGGAGGCTCAGAAAGGAAACAGGAAGGCACATCACTTGAAGAACTTTTCACTAGTGCACCTGTGATCTCTCTTGATTTACATTATGGGGGTGGGAGAACAAAGGAGGAGTTGCTGGTTTTTCCTCATTTTTTCCAAGTGCTGCATGTCTGCAGGAGGGCCCAGAAGCTTTGCTTTTCCATTGTCCTCTTCTGGGTCCTTCTGCCCTGTTTCGTTCTTCCTATAAAAATTATCTCCCTCTTCTGCGGCTGTCCTTGAATCGACTTTCATTGGCAAACACACAATCAACATTGAAGTGGAAAAAATGAATTTTCCGGGAGATAGTACACAATGTAGAGAGTTCAGAGAAAATTCCCTGGGAAGGCTCTTTGAGGGTCTTGAAAATCTCAGTTTGCTAGACTGGTGAGGCTCTGCCAGGCTATGGAGTGCAGACCCTCATTCATGTGCCTTTGAATCATGATCCTGCAGACCCCACTGACCTCTTTCTCCCAGAGATCTCCCCTGCGTGGCACTGAGGTGGCCAGGCTGAGCAGAGACCCCAGGGCTTACAGGCAGGCTGCTCAGTTGGACTGTGTTTTGCAATAGTTGGCATTTATGAATTCCTTTATGAAGTATGTACTTCTTAATTATTGAGCCCATGAGGGTAGAGTTACTATGTTCAACTTTTATGTTGTATTCTTCCTCCCCTCATACCTAGTTCATCGATGAGCCCTGTTTCCTTCTGCATCAACACTGATTTTATACTCTTGTCATTTTACTTGTCATTGGGATATTTTGAATGAATTTGTAAAATTCCTTGAAAGTTTCCTCTGTTCAGAGTATGATAGGAATTGACATTTATAGAATAAATATCAGCTGACGCCTTTATGGTTTTCACCTTTCCTACATCAAACACAGGATCTTGACCTCTTAATTCAGGTCTTTTAGGCACTTCAAAAACATTTATCTTTTCTTTATAGACTTTTATGTAGCTTTTATTATGTTTATTCTTAGGTGCCTTCTAAGTTTTCTTGCTACAATGAACATGATTTTTTAATTTTCAAAGATCTTTTAATTTGTCACTATTAATTTTTGTGTCAATTTTTAAATCCGATAGTCTTGCTGAACTCTCTTTATTCCAATGTTTGTAGATTCCCTTAGATTTTTTCATAGAGGCATAATAGCTGCAGATACTGACGGTTTTGCCCCTTTACCCCTGGTTATTCAACTACAGTTGATCCTTGAACAGCACAGGTTTGAACGCTTGGGTCCACTTATATGAAGTTTTTGCTCTTTTATAAATGAGGTACGACATTGCAAATGTATTTTCTCTTCCTTGTGATTTGTTTAAAAATATTTTCTTTTCTCTAGCTTACTTTATTGTAGGGATACAGTATATAATATAATGTTTAAAAATCTAAAAAATATCTGTGTTAATCAACTGTTTATGTTATCGGTAAGGCTTCCAGTCAACCCTAGGCTATATTAGTAGTGAAGTTTTTAGGGAGGCAAACTTATACATGGATTTTTGATGGGGCAGGGGTCAGTACCCCAAATCCCTGTATTATTCAAGGGTCAACTATATAATTTATTTTTCTTCTCTTACAACATTGATCAGGACTCCTACAAATAGTGATAATCTTATTCTTGACTTTAAAGGGAATGCCTCTAATATTTTATCATTAAATTTTTTAATAGTTTTTTTTTTTTAAAGATTTTATTTATTTGACAGAGAGAGATCACAAGTGGGCAGAGAGGCAGGCAGAGAGAGAGAGAGAGGAGGAAGCAGGCTCCTCGCCAAGCAGAGAGCCCGATGCGGGGCTCGATCCCAGGACCCCGAGATCATGACCCGAGCCGAAGGCAGAGGCTTAACCCACTGAGCCACCAGTTTTAAAACTGTCAAAACTGAATTTGTTTTTACAAAAAAAGACAGTATTAGTGAGGATCTTTTTTTTTTTAAGTAAACCTGGCTTTTTCACCTTCTCATGGAAAAAGGAAAGAAATGTACAAAAACTGGTAGTGTTATTTAAAACATAACTGAGCAAATAGGTCTTCATTTCATGGAATAAAGCATTCTACAAAAGCACATTTCATGTTTCTAAGCAATTTCTGCTCCTTCAGTGTTTTCTCTTGAAATTTTAAAATTCGTAGGTACCAATTTTTTCAAATGAAGTATACTTTTTTCAATATACCCATCCTTGCCCAGAACATCATGAGGACCTTAACATATTTAAATGTTGATCTTAAGGCCCCATCTTTCCTATTATTGCTTTACTTGGGAGAATTTTATCAATTTTTAGAATGGAAAACTATATATTTTTGTTCTGAGTAGCTTGCGAGTTGAATTGACGTGCTTGCTGTTTTCTGTTCCTTCCCTCTGGGTTTACTTTCTTTTTTGCTGTAGTACTTCCTGCAAGGGTAAGCAGGGCTTTCTTTGTCCAAACAAATCTTTCACCGCTAATGTTGAAGGAGAGTTTTATTAGGGGATTGACTTCTTCTCAGATGATGTTTTGCCTCCTTAGCCTTTTAAATGTATTGTGCCTTTGATATTTTTGCTTATGGAAGAGCTCTTATTGTTTATCCTTTGTAGGTAATCTGCATTTTCTATATTTTCTTCCAAAAGTTTTAAGGTTTTTCCTTTTTATACTTAAGTCCTGGATTTGTCCAGAATTGATTTGTATGCATGGTATGAGAGAATTCTAATTTTCTTTAATTTCCATATCAATACTCAGTTCTCCTAGTACCATTTCTTTTAGTCCTTCTTTTCCTCCAAAATGACCTGCAGCAAAGTTTCTGTTTTTAAGCAAGTTTCATATATGCTTGGATTTTGTTATAGGCTCCATATTCTGATCCATTGTTTCTCTTAAACTCAGTTATTATACCTTTGTAATAAATATTGGTATCTGGTTGAACAAACCCTCCAGGTTATTTATTCTTGATTCTTTTGATCCTCTATATAAATTTTAGAATCAGATTATCAAGTTCTATAAATAAATTTTGGAATTTTGGTTGATACTACATTTTGTATAGCTAGCTCAATTTGAAGACTTAACATCTCTATAGTATTGTGTTTTCTTAGTGATAGACGATATCACCATCTTTTTTTTTTTTTGCCCATCCCCCCACTCCTTTCCCCTTCCAGCAACCACCAGTTCTCTCTATTCATGAATCTGTTTCTGCTTTTTTTGTTTGTTTGACTGGGGGTTGTTTTTTTGTTTTGTTTTGTTTTGTTTTTGCATTCCACATGAAAGTGAAATCATATGGCATTTGTCTTTCTCTCTGACTTATTTCACTTAGCATAATACCCTGGAGGCCTATTCCTGTTGTCACAAATGGCAAGATTTATGGTTGAGGAATATTCCATTGTGTATGTATACCACATCTTCATCCCTACCTCTACTGATGGACACTTAGGTTGCTTATATACCTTGGTTATATTTTTAAGTGCTACAATAAACTTAGGAGTGCATATATCCTTTTAAATTAAACAGTTTCTGTTTTCTTTGGATTAAAAACTCAGTAGTGAAATTATTACATCATATGGTATTTCTATTTTGGGGAAACTCCATACTATTTTCCACATGGCTGCATCAATTTGCATTCCCACCAATAGTGCATGAGTATTTTTTTCTCCACATTCTTGCCAACACTTGATAATTCTTGTTTTTGCTGTTAGCCATTCTGACAGGAATAAGGTGATATCTTATTGTGGTTGTGATTTACATTTCCCTGATGATTAGTGATGTGGAATGTCTTTTCATGTAGCTATTAGCCATTTGTATGCCTTCTTTGGAAAAATGCCTATTTAGGTTCTTTGCCCATTTTAAATGAGATTATGTGGGGTTTTGATGTTGATTGGTATATAGTTTGGATATTAATCCTTTATTGTATATATTATTTGCACATATCTTCTCTCATTCCATAGGTTCCTTTTTGCTTCAGTGATGTGTAAAACTTTTTAAATTTTGTTGTAGTCCCATAGTTTATTTTTACTTTTGTATCCCTTGCCTAGGGAGACATATCCAAAAATAGTTTTTAAGACCAATGTCCAAGAGATTGCTGCCTACGTTTTCTTTTAGGAGTTGTATGGTTTCATGTCTCACGTTTAGGTCTTTAATCTATTTTGTATTTATTTTTGTGTATGATGTAAGAAAGTGGTCCAGTTTCATACTTTTGCATGTAGCTGCCCAGTAGTCCCAATTAATGAAAAGACTGTTTTTCCTTCATTATATATTATTAACTCCTTTGTCATAGATTGATTATCCATTAAGTGTGGGTTTGTTTGTGGGCCCTCTATCCCTATGCATCCCTGTTGATCTATGTATCGATTTTTGTGCCGGTACCAAACTGTTTTGATTACTTTGGCTTTGTAGTATACCTTGAAATCTGAGATTGTGACACCTCTAGTTTCATTGTTCTTTCTCAAGACTGTTTTGCCCATTTGGGGTCTTTTGTGGTTTCATACAAATTTTAGGATTATTTGCTCTAGTTCTGTAAAAAATACTATTTGGATTTTGACAGGGATTACACTGACTCTGTAAATTTCTTTGGGTAGTATGGACATTTTATTAATATTAATCCTTCCAGACCATGGGCATGGTATATCTTTCCATTTGTTTGTGTTGTCTTCAGTTTCTTTCATCAGTGTCTTATATTTCCCAGAGTATAGATATTTTCACCTCCTTGGTTAAAGTTTTTCTTAGATATTTTATATTTTTTGGTGCACTTAATTTCTCTTTCTGCTACTTCATTATTAGTGTATAGAAATGCAATAGATTTCTGTACTTTAGTTTTGTATCCTGCAAATTTACTAAGTTTATTTATTAGTTCTATTAGTTTTTTGGTTGTATTCTTTATGGTTTTCTATATAAAGTATCACATCATCTACAAAAATTGACAGTTTGGGGCGCCTGGGTGGCTCAGTGGGTTAAACCGCTGCCTTCGGCTCAGGTCATGATCTCAGGGTCCTGGGATCGAGTCCCGCATCGGGCTCTCTGCTCGGCAGCGAGCCTGCTTCTCTCTCTCTCTCTCTCTCTGCCTGCCTGTCTACTTGTGATCTCTCGCTGTCAAATAAATAAATAAAATCTTTAAAAAAAAAAAATTGACAGTTTTACTTTCTCCTTAATCAATTTGGATTCCTTTTAGTTCTTTTTCTTGGCTGATTGCTGTGACTAGAACTTCCAGTACTATGCTGAATAAAAGTGGTGAAAGTGGACATCCTTGTCTTCTTCCTGATCTTAGAGGCAAAGTTTTCATAATTTTAACCATTTTTAATTTTTTATGTCTTTCAATAAAGAGTTATACCTTTATGCAAATAGATTCTATACATTTCTCACTAGATGTATTCCTTTCTACTCATGATTTTTGTTCATACTATAGTTTCTTCATAAAAACAATGAATGTTTTGATTGAGGTTGATGTATAGATTTGTAAAACCAATTTTATGCTGTTATTCAAATTACAGAATTCAAACTATTCTAAATAGTTTTTAGAATAGAAATAGAATAGAAATAGTTCTAAATATTCTAAATATAATTTCTAACAAATTATCTGTAGATTATTTGGGGTTTTCTGTGAAGATAATAACTGTTAAGGATGACATAAAATTCTCTTTCTTCACTCCACTGGGTAGGGCTTACAATACAGTGATGAATAGAAACTGTAATTATAGGCATCCTTGTTTTGTTTTGACTTTAAAGGGAATTTCCACTTTTTCCTATCAGGAATGAGCTCTCTATGAATATACTTTTCAGATTTGAGATGCTCTCTTCCATACTAAATTTTTTGGTAGTTTTTATAGTGTTTGTGTTTTGAATTTTGTCAGGCACTTTTTTGTGCATGTGTTATTCTTGCTTATTTATTTTAAAAATATCTGTCAATATGGTGAATGACATTTAAAGATTTTCTAATGTAAAACCACCTTTCCATTTCTAGAATAATTCAACCTGATCATAATTTATACTTGTTTTTATATAATTATAGATTTGATTTGTTAATATTTTCTTTTGGATTTTTGAAGGTAACTTTATTTTATAGGTAGAATGGCCTGCAATTTTCTTTTCTCAAACTATCTTTCTTTAGTTTTGGATGTATCATGTTTACTGGACTTTTAACACGAGCTGGGGAGAGTCTTCCCCTTTTTCTTCTCTGGTAGAATTCTTGTAACTATCTGAATCATCTGGGGTTAGGGTTCTTTTTTGGTGGGAATTATTCTAAACTCTGTTTCAGTTTCTTTATTAATTATAAGCTATCTCAGGCTTTCTGCTTTGTTTGTTTTGTTTTATTTGGGCCAGTTTTATTGAATTAATGTTTTTGTTAAATTTTTAAAATTTTCAAATTTATTTTATGTGTTGATAAAAAAATTCTATTCTCATGTTTTTCTTTTTATGCCTCTCTCTCTTTCTCTCTCTCTTTTTCCCCCCTTGGTTAAGTCCAACTAGAGGATTTTCTATTTTTGAGGCTTTTCAAAAACTGGTATTTCAATTTGTGGCATTCTTTTGTCTGTTTCTGGTTACTTTTAAGATGTTCTTTTGTCTTACTGATCTAAAAAATACACTGAAATATGATTAGGTCTAGATTCATTTCTAAATTTATACTGCTTAGAAATTGCAGTACCTTTTCAGTCCAAGGATTTGTGAATTTCTTCAGTTTTGGAAAGCTATCAGCTTGATCTCTTGGAATATACATTCCTCACCATTCCTTGAATTATCTTCTGGAATTCTTGTTAGGCATATTTTTAGAGTCTTTTGATTTATTTTCTTTGCTTCCTAACCATTTTTTCATATTTTCTATCAGTTTATCTTTTTTCTTATGTTCTGTTGAGTTCTTCAGTAATGTCTTTATTCTGTATAGAATGAGTTGTTCCCATGAATTTTAAGAGTTAATTAATTTTTTATCTTCAGATCATTCTTTTTCATGTCTATCTGTTCTTGCTTTATTTCTTTGTTTCAGGTTTCTTGTTCTGATTGACATTAATCTCATTTCTTCCTCAAAGGATTATAAATATTTTTGTTTTAAAGTCTTCTTTGGACACTGTTCTGTTTTCTTTCTTTCTTTTATTCTTTGTTTCTTTTTTTGAGATAATCTATGTACTGACTATCAATTTTGTTGTCTTTCATACAATTTGGAACTCATATTGCTTATTTCCCATGCATGGTGGTCTTTGCCTTCTACTCCATATGGTTCTTGGGTTGCCTCCACCCTGCATTTTCAAGGCTCCCAATCCAGAGCCAGGTCTGGCAGCTAGCCTGCCTTTCTGGAGGATTCGTGTGCTGTTTGGCTCAGGTCATAGGCTACATTTATGTACTCCTGCCTCTCCAGATACTAGCTCTACATGAGCCATGGTCACCATCAGCAGCTTTTCTCACCCCGCCTTCATGGTAGTAGAGCTCAGCCAAGGTTCAAACAGGAAACTTGTCTCTGTCCTGTGCCCTGATAACTAAGTGCATTCAAACTATAGATTGCTGCAGGATCCAAATTCCTAGCTACCTGTTTCTGCTTCTCTAGGTCTGGCAGATCTTTGGGTTCATCCTTGCTTATCTTCTTGAATTTCTTTTCCTTTTCTAATCTTGAAATTATGTGATTTCCAGTTTACTTTCTGAACCAGAAATGTCTGGATCTGACCTGTAACCAGGGTCAAGTTGGCTTCCCCTTCACACAATGACATTTAGTTGGTGTGTCCTGTGTAAGTATGCATTCATCTTTTAAAGACTCCAGAGGCCACAAGCTCTTCTTTAGAAATAGGGGTCCATTCTGAGCTATGTTTTCAGGGATTCCCTTTCTTATAACCTATGATTCAGTTGTTTAACATGAAAACAGCACATCCACGTGCTAGCTGAAGGAGCTACTTTTCAATCTGGCTCTGCTTTTTACTGGGTTTGTAGCCCTACATTGCACCTTTATTTTCTAATCTGGAACTTTGTAGGACTGATAGGAAAATTAAGCAGCGTGTTATCCACAAAAGCAGTGTAAAAGTAATAAAGATGGAAATGTGTAGCTATATGTCTCATGTATATTGAAACCATTGGAAATATATCCAACTCAAAATATCCATCTGTGATAGTTGACTTTTATTTCAGGAAGCCATTCTTTGATATAGTCATTCAACCAATATTTACTGAGCAGTTGCTATATACCAGGCTCTGAGCTAGGTACAATGAGGTGATAGGGCCCGGTATGGTTAGTTCTCCCACATGCTTTAATTTTCTTCTAATTGTGAGAGGTCTCATTTGTCCAAATAACAAATGTAATGTTAATAACAAGCAGAAACAGATTGTGAGGAAAATGGGGAAGCTGAGATAGACACTAAAAACTCTTAGTCACATTGGCACATCTGCTCTTTACACTGGTGTTTTCTTGGTTTAAGTGATGACGTACTGAGATGACTGGGCCAAGTCAACAGATTAGATATTTAAAAACCTTTATTTTCATAAAAAATAGCTATCTGGCAAAGCCTGACTTTCTGAATAGCTAGTGCAAAAATACAATTTCCTCTTCTCTCCATATTTAGTTTTGACTGTCAACCTATCTTTATGCTCCTCTCCGGGACTCTATTCTCTTGCAGGAGAAAGACCCCTTTAAGAGAGAAGGAAGGGGTTAGATCCTTGCTAGTTCTGTTTGTTCTCTGTGGTCCTTAACTCTGACCTTCACAGGACCACAGTTGGCACAGAAAAAGGAGCCGTGACTCAGAGAGCCCAACAGTCTCATAACCAAACTGACTATCCTATAGTGAAGAAAGAACAAGCAATTAATTAAGCCAGGCATTTGATTTAGTGCTTGCAAATTATATAGGGTACCTTAAAGATTGACGCTAAATGTTACCGTGATCAAGGCTTGGAGAATCCCGCCCTGTGATTGTTTAGCCCCCGGAACTGAGGAACCAGCCATTCTTCCCTTAAGCATTTGATGACATTCTTAAAATGTTATGATTTTCTTTTCCTTCGGTCTTCCCTTTCCAAATGTACTTTTTTCCCCTTTTCCTTTTTAGCCTGCATCTACCTTTCCCAGACTTCTTCTTACAAAGGATTGCTTGTTTCCAATAGGCCATCTTTCCATGTGATAAACTGTCCATAGGCAAAGCTGAGCTGTGCCTGTCTGCTGGACTTGCTGTGGGGGATCTGAGCCAGCAGGGAAAGGGACTGGGGAAAGGCCAAAAGGTGGAAGGGAGAATGAGCCTCTGGGTGTCCTTGACATGGCCTCTGCCTGGTTGCTTTGTCTCTCATCACCTCAGCCCCTTTGATGGGCTGCGCCAGGCCTTGTGAGCAGTCTGGACCGTGACAGCAGCCTCTTCATTACCATCCTGGGCCACTGCTCGCCTGTGCTGCCCGGTGGAGGAAGGAAGCAGTTAAGAAGTCACAATGCTTATCAGTGTTCTAAATTTAGCCTACTAAGGAAGCCTTTCAGACAGGCTGGCTTCCCCTTTTTGCTGTGAAAAATACATAGGTGTGTAGCAATAAACAGAGCTTTTATGCCCCAGGCTTACAGTATGATGATATTTGCTGAACAATTTACTAAGCTCTAGTCACTGTTCTGAACATTTTACATCTACTAACTCTCCGAATTCTCAGGACAGTCTCAGGGTTTCGATTCTGTTATTGCCTTCATCTTATACATGGGGGAGGGAGGGAAGCCTGGAGAATAGATCCTTGCCTGGACAGCTAGTAAATGGACACAAATCCAAACAATCTGGTTCTCTAATATTTTTAAAAATATACAAATAAATAAATGTCATGGTTTCTCTTGTCTGTTGTTTCTATTGAAACAATGTTATTCAACTTGATGCTACTAGATTATTAGATGTTACTAGATTATTTACTGAGAAAGTAGTATTCCCAGGATCTCCCTTTTATGTAGAAAATAATCTTCCAATGAATGGGAGGCGTTGTTAGTGTTAGAAAGAAAGGAAAAAAATTATGATAAATCTCATCATCTAGAAGTAGATTGTTATCTTCAATGGGGATTCCCAATTATTAACACTTTTTTTTCTTTTTTATCAGCAAAACTTGAAGAAAAAATGGGTGGAGTTCAGATCTCTGCAGTTACAGGAACAGCGTCTGCTTCATGGTAAATGTAATTTCCTGTTCAGAAACCACACTAACATTCAACTTTTTGTTATTTCTGCCTCTAAGTTATTGCAAGATTATCATAATTATAGGAAAAAAATTGTCTAGCATGGATCAAGAATACTAGTCTGTGTTTTTTGGCTTGAACTTTGGGGAGACCTGTTTTTGGAGGGTGAGTAGGTCAAATCACATCCCCTCCTCCATACATATAACACATATGCACACGAAAACATGCACACACTTGTATATATGCACAAACATGAAAGAGGCACCTGAAGTTTTAGAAGAGCGGTAGGAATGATAGCCTGGTTTTCCTACTACTGCTGTAGATGTATTAAATTTCTGAGAATGTTTGTGGCTCCGAGATTGTGTAGTTCTCAGAAATTATTGAGGCTGGAATGGTAGCATGCTTCTTGGGTAGAGCTCCTATTATTTGTTCATATTATACAAGTTATGTGAATGCAGAGAAATGCTTCTTCATGGCCTGCAAACCCGTCAGAAATACCAATGATCATTCTAACAGTAAAGGCGTGGCTCTTGCCACTGTGTGAATTCTGAAAGGAATGGTTGAATTTAAATGTTGTTGATTTGGGAGCATCTGGGTCTGTCAGTTGGTTGAGTGTCAGACTCTTGATCTCAGGGTCGTGAGCTGGAGCCCTGCATCAGGCTCCATGCTGGGTATGGAGCCTGCTTAAAAAATTGAAATAAAAATTTGTTGATCTGACATTTGCTATGTGAGTGGTGTTAACTGAGGAATGAACTTTTTTGTACAAATAATACACTGAAACCACTAGCTATGTGGGTGTGAAATGTAGGTTCTGCCTTCTCAAGATACCACTGAGCTAAAGTCTTTATTTATAACCTAGAATGTTTGTTTCAAGTAGTAATTTATTTATAGGAAAAAAGATACATTTAATTCATAATTAGGCACTAATTATGGCTTAGAGGTTTGCGCAGAAATTTTGTTTTTTAAATGAAACTTCTATGTAAGTTACTTCTATTTGGTATGTTTTTAAATTCATATGCTAAAAAATTCTTAGTAGATTTTTTGGGGGATCTGAAACTTCCTAGCAGGATAGAGGTATAAAATCCAGCCACTCCTGGATATCTGTAGACTTGAGGGTGTTTGGGAAAACTTTGCCCCCACTTCTGAACATTCTGGAGTGGAGATGGGGTTTGGCCTAAAATGTATAGGCAGTCCTGGGGTTCTATAGGAATAGCTTGTATAGAGAAGGTCTTTAGTTCAAGATTAAGGGGAATGACTCCTCATTAAAGCCATTGTTGTACACATTTTTTTTTTGAGAAACTGAAGGAGTTCTGTAGTTTACTTTTTCTGGACCTAGAATAAATATACAGGGCTTGAGATTCTCAATAGCTTTCTGATCAAAAGAAATTCATCAACTCGTTACCCCTTGAAATAAGGTAGGCTTTATTAGTAAAAAAGGAAAACATTCTGACTAGTCAGTGCAGAGCTGGCTGTATTCAACCTTGCAGATTAAGTGGAAAATCAGTCTCTTTTTGTATTGCTAATCAAGGACAAAGGAGAGCAACAGTAGAGAAATAATCAGCACAAAGTAAAACCATTTCTGAGTTTGCAATGTTCTATTACTTTTCCTGAAGCAGAGTCACCTTCTGACTATGTTGTTCTCAGGGTGGTATAACAAATAATCCCCTTCCTTTAAGTAGCAAACCAGCCAGCTCAGATAGTGCCCAAGCAAGTGGAGGTAAGGACAGGATGTTGGTGGTGCGATTAAAATTTGAGTTTGGAGAGCCCAGATACAGGTTATGAAAGGTTGATTGAGAAAAAAAAAATTCAGCTAAGAAGATAAAACTCAACTTCTACAGATAAATTGTTACTTATTTAAGGACAGGGCTGTTTTTTGGGTACTGTACCATTCCAGAGCATTTCAGTATTTAAGGATTCTAGGAAGAAACATGGAATATTGAGACTAGAAGATATCCTCTCTGTTGTAAACACCTTTGAGTTCTCTATAAATCAGCCTACAGGTGCAGGTTTTTTTTTTTTTTTTAAGATTTTATTTATTTATTTGGCACAGAGATCACAAGTAGGCAGAGAGGCAGGCAGAGAGAGGAGGAAGCAGGCTCCCTGACGAGCAGAGAGCCCGATGCGGGGCTCGATCCCAGGACTCTGAGATCATGACCTGAGCCGAAGGCAGAGGCTTTAACCCACTGAGCCAACCAGGCGCCCCAGGTGCAGGTTTTTTAACTGTGTTTCCCATACGCTTCGAGTGATGTTATGATAATTATATAATTATTTTAAAATTTCAGTAACTGAAAATCAGAGGAACTTAATGGAGGAAGTCTATAAGATGGCATTCCCTTAAGTATGTTATATTTTTTATATTTTTCCCATATATTTCCAATAGAATGCCATTTCTGTGAGGACTTTAATGAAAGGTTGCAGGGTCACTTCCGTTTAAGAAATGATGCTTTTGGCAGTTGACAAGTCACACTGGCATACTATCAGAGGAGTTGACTGTTCTTGTGTGAAGAATCTATTTACATTTATTTAATTCAGCATGACTGTTTCTGTGACTGTGGAACCCTTTTACATGGAAGCTAGTCCATGAACAATGGTTTGGGAAACACCACTCTAAGGTTTATCAAGTGGCCTCATAAAGAGTCACTTATTCATACAAGTGAAGCTCAGTGAAAAATATTTTTCAATTTTACTCTTTCTTGCACCCTTTCAAGAGAAATTTTGGTGTATTTGCTGGTAGGGAGTGATGCTCCTATCCATTCCATAGAAGTCTTTGTTTTCTGCATTCTAGGTGACACAGGTAACCACCCAAGTTTCGAAAACATGGACATAGATGAGTCGGTTTTGTTTGGAACGCTGCCGGGGTCGGGCTCAGCCCTCCTGGACCGGAATCGACTATCCAGTGAGAGCAGCTGTCTGAGCTCCATGACAGTGGACAGCGAGGACGGCTACCAGACGTGTGTGTCTGAGGACTCAAGCAAGGGAGGCTTCAGTCGACAGACAAGCACAGATGATGAGTGCTTTGTCCCCAAGGATGGGGACGATTTCTTGAAGAGGTCTGTTTCCAGGAGGGACCGAAGTTTTAGTTCTGCCAGCAGTGGGTCCATGTCACCCTTGTGGGAGGGCAACTTCTCAAACATGTTTGGGACCCTGCCCCGGAAAAACAGAAGGGGAAGTGTCCGGAAACAACTCTTAAAATTCATCCCTGGCCTTCACCGTGCAGTGGAAGAGGAAGAGAGTCGCTTTTGATGGGTTGTCTTGACCTTTCCTAGTAGCTTATTTCGTAAATATCTTTAGACTTGTTTAGACTAACTCCACTCAGCCTGCTGGGAAATTGCAGATGGATTGCAAAACTGAAACACCATACTATGACGATGTGACCTTTATTTAAATTTTTGTACCATAAGTTTTGCTTCTTAAATCTTTTTATTTTTTTTAACCAGAAAAGCTCAGGTTATAAACAGAAAATAAGGGAATTGAGTAATAAATTGGAAAATATAACAAATTAATGGACATTCCTGCTCATTCTAATGTTGCCTGGGAAGGCAAGGGTAAATATTTATTTTCTAGATTATGTGGAAAACTGAGAACTTTTCAGAGTCAAGTGTAAATAAAAGAGTGAAGGAATATAATTATTTGGATTACCTTCCATATGTTCATTGTAGGTCATACAACTTTGTTTAAGATCAGTAGCCTCCAGGGAGGCTTAACAATAGGTCATTTTGAATGCTTCTCTTTACATCTGTGAAAGATCATAAACCAGAGGATCACTAGCTTTTTTCCACATCCACAGCAACAATAAAGCAAGAGGTATAAGATACAAAAAGAGCATGAAGTATAAGATTCAATATGAGAGTTTGGGATCCATGGGAACATGTTGTCTAAGATGGGTACTGAGCAAGATTATGATAAGAGCTTTAGATAGCGTAGACAAAATGGGTGAAAATGTCATTCTTATTCGATTTAATTTTTGTCTGTCTAAACGTTGATGGGGAGTCTAGAATTCTCAAGATCCTGCATATAGCTTTGTGGTTTTTGTTTTTGTTTTTTTTTTTTGAGTAAGTGTCTGTAATTTGAAAAATTAGAGCAAGGAAACAGATTTTCCTCCTGTAGATTTTTTTCACATTATTCCTCACTTTATATTATATATTCCAAACAGTTATTGTCTCGGCATGCTTTTGACCTTTGGTTATGTTGGTATCACATTACTTCAAGCCTTTTAATCACATTTTTATTCAGTACCCACTCAAGTCCATGATTTCTCTGTTCTGGTGATACAGCAGCTCGTGACTGCTCTACATTCTAGTCATATTCACGACTACCCTATATTCTAGAGTAGATAATGCCAACAATGCAACAAATAGTGCTCATTGATTTAAAGCTGTGTGTGTGTGTGTGTGTGTGTGTGTGTTTGGTGTTTGGGAGAAATAGAGACATTTGCTAAGTGACTCTGAGTGTAACCACGCTTAAATAAATTGAGTAAAGAATGAGTCATTTTAAGAAGAAAAAGGGGAAAGTAAGGAAGCTTGTAGGGTAAGAAATGAATATTAAATAAAATATAAAAAGATTTCTAATTGGAACCTACTTTCTACGGGCGCCTGGGTGGCTCAATGGGTTAAGCTTCTGCCTTTGGCTCGGGGTCCTGGGAACGAGCCCCTTTTCGGCTCTCTGCTCAGTGGGGAGCCTGCTTTCCCCCTCTCTCTCTGCCTGCCTCTTTGCCTACTTGTGATCTCTCTCTCTCTGTTAAATAAATAAATAAAATATTTTTTAAAAAAAGACCCTACTTTCTATTAATTATTTGAACTCTGAATTACCCAGTGGGCTCAGCTAGGGAATCATTCATATGAAAAGCAGGGTGCATTGTTTTGCAGGAAAAATAACAATGCTGTCCACCATTTACTGAATACCTAGTAAGTTAAAGACGCTTCCATGTGATCCCTGAAACAACTCTGTTAGACAGGTGTTAGCCATACAGATAAGGAGGAGGAATTCAGAGAAGTTCCCATGGCCAGTGGCAGGACTGAAATTGAAAGCCAGTTCTTTTGGGCTCTGGCCTAGTCTCAGTGTATCTAGATACTGTTTACTCTTTTGCTGATTCTGTGTGGTCATCTCCGTAGGACTTCCTCCCAGCTCCTGCCCCTCATGGAATACTTACAGCATACAATTGTAGATACCGCATGGATAAAGATTGTCTTTGGTAAATAAGAGAACAAACAGACTTTTAGAATGACTCTTTCTCTTGGCCTCCACAAGCAAGTTTTCAAATAAAGGCACATTAATAACTTCATGGTTAACAATACATTTATGTATTGCAACAAAGGCTTGCAAGTCCAAGTTGTGGTTGGACTGACACTGCTTGTTTCCCATCGTAGACTAGAATTATCATGTTAAAGATCTGCTTCCATGAATGCTACATACCTTGTTAATCCTGTTTTGCCAAATCCAGGGGAAAGAAATAATCCCATTTATTTAGGGAAAGATGACTTTAAATACTTCTACAAGAGATCAGTGTTTTGAGAACTTGCACAAGTCATCTGGGAAAGCAAATTATGGGTTGTTTGCTTTCCTCATGGTTTTAAGTGTTGAATATAGTGTAATTCTTCCTCCTTACAGTAAGGATCAAACCCAAAAAGGTTCAGGGAAGGGACAGAGCGAAGAACTAGAACTAGACTAAGAAGGACTAGAGTCAGGAGTTTGAGATGTTCTGGAAAAAAAAGAAAAGCAGTTGTTAACCAAAGTACAGGAAGGAAGGGTATGTCGTGTTTTGTGTGTTCACAAGTTATAAGAAAACTAGCTATCGTTTAGTGGAAATGTGGGTAAATTTCTCACAGCATAGCTTTTCAGACTGTCTGACCTCCGTGGGACTTTAGAAGATTTCTCATTTCTCTAATCTGGTGCACAATGACTCACTTTGATGTAGCTTACTGGGAAAAGAATTGAAAAATGAAGTGTTTTGTTTTTGCTTACCTGAAGTTGTTAAATATGCAGTATTTGTGGATTTTATTAATTGACAATTGGTCATGAAAATGCATTTTTGTAGTATGGCATTGATAAACCAAATTCGAATCAAACATAGTGAGAATTACTCTGTCCTGTGGCGAAAGAAACACCAGCACCCATGTCAAACAGGTTGGTACTCTATTTTTTAAAATGATCTTTCATTTATCACTTTCCATTTTACAGTACTTTTATATCTTAGTTGCATGTAAATAGTGTTAAAAATCAAGTTTGAACTGAAGAAATCAAACTTGGGTACAGTTTGTGTGTACTGATCATATAGTATAAGTATTTATGGATGTATATGATCCAAGTATAGTAAATAATACATAAAAACTGTATTGAACCCTTCAGATCACAAGAATATTGGTACTTTGCATCCATTTCCTTACAGAAATATGGGCAGTAAAAAATATCGATACCTTTCTGAAATAAAGAATACTATTTTTCAGTGTCAGAGCATTCTTCTCTCCCTTTCTCTCCCCTGTCCCATCTCTCTATCTCTTAGTCTCTATCTCTTTACCTACCTACCTTAAATGAAATGATTGTTTTCAAGGCAGATTTTTTAAAAATCTAGGACAATGTCTTCATACTTACCTCTTTGAGGTTTTTAAAAGGCATGGCCTATTTAATTGAGGCTTTGCACTTGTATTACCTTTCTGATGTTTAACAAATTACTATATACTTAGAGGTTTAAAACACATTTATTACCTCAAAGTTTCTTTGTGGATCAGGTGTCTAGGCAAATTTTAGCTCGATCTGCTCAGGGAGTCCTAGAGACTTGCCTGGGGAATGATACACTAGGGAGCTTTCTCGGGTTGTCAGAATCATTTCCTTGTACCATAGGATTCATGGAAGCTTGTTTAGTTAAAGCCAGCAGTGGAAAGAAGAGACTGCAAACAAGACAGTCTTAAATAATGCAATGTAACCATAGGAGTGACATCGTCTCATCTTCGTCATATAGCAGAATATATTTATGTAAGTACCATCCTACCAAATATGTCATGTTATGTTTGTTAGACACAAGTCATAGGATCTGTCCACACTCAAGGAGCAGGGATTATGCAAGACATGAACATGAGGAGGTAGGGATCAAGGAGGTAACTTGGGATCTGTTCACAACATAATTCAAGGAGTTCACAAACTTGATAATATATTGAGTCTTTTCTAAACTCCTTTGAGCAAATATAAAGCAAATATAAAAAATGTTATAATTTTTAATAGAAAAGTAGTAAGATCTCTGAAATTAAAGAACCTGGCCAAGATCGTATAATTAGCCAAATGTTGAGTAGGAAACTGAACCCAGGTCTGTTTCTGACCTCCTGACTTTGTCCCTCAAGTGCATGAAATGATAGGAAATTTAAAAAGAATATTAAAATGTGAGCTAGTTACTTGTCTTAAAATTCTTCTCAGGGAATTTGAGTGTATTTAAGTGAATCAGTGATTGGCATGATGAAATTTATTGCCTCTATATGGGTACATCTTTATGAGCACAGGATAGGAATTCCATGGAAAAACAAAATTCTTGTAATCAAAACTACAAAGCACAAAAGGAAATGATCAACCATGAACAAAAATCAGGAGGTAGTGCAAATACCAGAATTATCAGAACTAGAAAAAGTAAAGTAGTTTGAAAGAATATAGACATATATTACCTAGGAATAGAGGACAAATAAAGAACATAAATGAAGAACATGTGCAATTCAATAAAGAACATATGTAAATATCATAATGGTGAGAAACTGGCTGTTTTCCCCCCGAGATCAAGTACAAACTCAGGATATCCTCTTATCACTTTTATTTCCCATTGTGCTGAAAGTTTTAGCCAGTGTACTAAGACAAGGAAAGGAAACAAAAGGTATACAAAATGAGAAGGAAGAAATTGAACTTTTTGTTTGCTGATGACACAATTGTCTATCTGGAAAATGATGAAGAATCAACAAACAAAAGAATTCTGGAAGTAATAAGTGAGTATATAGCAAGGTCACAGAATACAAATTACTACACAGGCAATGAACAACTGGTGTTTGAAAATAAACAAACAGTAACTTTCTAATAGTACCTCTAAATGAAATACTTAAATATAAACCTGACAAAATATGTATAGTATTTATGTGTGAAAAACTCGAAAACTCTGTCCAAGAAAACATAAATAAGTAGAGAGATATTCTGTGTTCATGGATTAGAAGACTTAATAGTGTTAAGATGTGACTTCTTCTTAACTTAATCTATAGATTTAATGAATCCCAATCAAGATTCCAGTAAACTGTTTCATAGGACTTGACAAACTGACTCTAAAGTTTATATGGAAAGGCAAAAGACCTAGAATAGCCAAAGTGAGGAAGAAGGAGAATGAGGAGGAGTAAGAAAAAGAGGAGGAGGAGAAAGTTGGAGGAATTACAATACTCAACTTCTAGACTTTCTATAAATCTGCAATAATTAAAACAGCATGGTATTGGCAAAAGAACAACATATAGATCAGCAGAATAGAACAGAGTGCCCAGAAATTGACCCATACATATATAACCACTGACCTTAGACAAAGGAGTAAAGGCAGTTAAATGGAGAAAGAATAGAGTTTTCAACAAAAGGTTCTTGAATATTGGACATGCATATGCAAGACCATACATATTTCATAAATTTCATAAATTATGGACATATACAAAAAACATAAAAGTATAAAACGTCTATAAGATAACATAGGGGAAATCAAAATCAGTTTGGTTATTGAATATTGAGTTTTGTGATGAATTTTAGATATAATAAAAGGATGATTTATGAAAAAATGTTGATATATTGTACTTTATTAAAATAAAAAAACTTCTGCTTTGGGAAAGATACTGCAAAGAAAACCAAAAGAAAAGACATAGACTGAGAGAAAATGTTTGCAAAAAACATATTTGAAAAAGGACTTGTGTGCAAAATATAAAAAGAACTTATAAAATTCAAAACTAAGAACTCAAGCAATGTGATTAAAACATGTTCAAAACATCTGAACAAACACACCTCCAAAGATAATACATAGATGACAAATAAACGCATTGAAAGAATACAGTATCATTTGTCATTTGGGATTTGCAAATTAAAACAACAATGAGATACCCATTATATGGCTGTTAGAATGACTGAAATCCAAAAACCTAACAATGCCAATTCATTAGCAAGGACGTGGAACAGCAGAAATGCTCTTGCATTGCTGGTAGGAATGCAAAATATTATAGCTACTTTGGAAGAGAGTTTGGCATTTTTTCTTTCTTTCTTTTTTTTTTTTTTTTTTACAAAGCTGAAGATCTGAAGATAGTTTTACCATATGGTTCAGCAATTGTGCTCCTAGGTATTAACCCAACTGATTGAAAACTTATGTTCACACAAAAACCCACACACAGATGTTTGTAGCAGCTTTATTCATAATCACCAAAAATTGAAAGCAACTGACATATCCTCCAATAGGTTAATGGATAAACTCTGGTATATCCATATAATGGAATATGATCAGGTCTAAAAAAATGAACTATCAAGACAGGAAAAGACATGATAAATCTTAAATGCATGTTGGTAAGCTAAAGAAACTATTTGGAGGGGCACCTGGGTGGCTCAGTGGGTTAAAGCCTCTGCCTTCGGCTCAGGTCATGATCTCAGGGTCCTGGGATCCAGCCCCGCGTTGGGCTCTCTGCTTGGCGGGGAGCCTGTTTCTTCCCTCTCTCTCTGCCCGCCTCTCTGACTACTTGTGATCTCTCTCTCTCTATCAAATAAATAAATAAATAAAAAAAATATTTTTAAAAAAAGAAACTATTTGGAAAGGGTTATTATTATATGATTCCATTTACATGACATTCTGGAAGAGGCCATACTATAGTAATAGTAAATAAATCAGTGGTTTCCTGGGGTCTGGGGGTAGAATGGGGTAGGATGGAGAAAGTTGAATAGCTGGAACTTTGGTGAGTTTTATAGAGTTGCTTAAGTCTACTTAGTCTACTGAGATAAAATACTACACACTAAGCAGATTAAATAAGAGAAATTTATTTTCTCACAGTTCTGGAGAACTGTGAGAGAACCATGCAGGGGGAAGGTAGGAATGGCCATTTGAGGACAAAGCAGCCATCTGCAAGCGGGAAGAGAGATTTCCTCAGAAACCAAACACCATGGAACCTTAATCTTGTACTGGATCTGGAAGCAGTCTTCAGAACTGTTAAAAAACTACTGTTTAAGCCTGGATTGAAAGCAGAATGGGACAAGAGACTCTGAATGTACAACTAATGTATGAAAAAACCTACTTAAGATAATAGAAGGACTTTGGAAATGATTTGAGTCTCTAACTTAAAGGCAAAAGAAATCATACATAAACATTTTCATCCAGTTGAGAATATTGTTTCCCATGGGGGTAGCTGTTAACTATCTGATACAGTTGTGCATATATATATTGGAATTGAACAACTGATAAATGACTGACTGATGATAGAAGCCAGGGTATTTTCTGTTGGAACAGTAGTTTACAGTAAGTAAGGGAAGAGGCTAGGATGATCCATGCGGAATTGGGTTATTAGAGATAGGGACATCAATATGACTCAATATTAGCTTAATATAGATACAGATAGTTACATAGAAAAATATTTATATATATGTTATATACAAGTGTTAATATACATACACATACTAATTTGCTGTCAGCAGAAAAGACATAGAAGGAATGTGAGCAAACTTACTATCAAGATCTTGGTTCCCTCTTCTTTTTTTTTAAATTGTGTTCAGTTAACTAGCACATAGTACATCTTGATTTCTGACACCGTTTCCAGTAAAAGAAACCAAGATTCCTTGGGTGAATGATTGATTCTAGGACTGGGGCAGGAAATATACAAGAACCTGGATTATTTTACAGTGCCAGAATTTAAAGAAGTATTTAAAATATAAAACAAAAACTCACAATAAGAGGGATATATCAAAGGGAGAGAGGTCAATTGAATAACTCCAATAAATGGCCAAATTTGGAAGTCTGAGCAACAAACTAAGTAAAAAAGCAGCCTCTTCTACTATAGCCAAAGATATAAAATAAATATTCATGGATGGGTCCATATTGATATAAATAGATGAATATTTACTGTATTTATTGCATAGTATTTATGATAAAATAAATAATAAATGGAGTGTAGAGACAAATCTTCCATGCAGAAGAATTTCAAGGAACTTATGTAAGATATTCCACTCTCAAGGAGCTAGAGCATAGTAGCTCACTCCTTAAACATGGTCACTTCCTTCCAAAGAGTAGTGCATAGAAAGGGAAGAAAAAAAAATAACTCTACAGTAGAGATATGGGACAAACAGAGTCATGTCATCAAGATCAATATCAAAAGTGACAGTTTATGTGTGCTTGAGATATGATGTAGTGAGAAGGGCTACATATTTGTGGTCTTCTGCCTCAAATCCATAGCCTGAGTCTAATAATGAGAAAAACATTAGACAAATCCTAGTTAAAAGACATTTTTCAGGGGCGCCTGGGTGGCTCAGTGGGTTGGGACTCTGCCTTCGGCTCCGGTCATGGTCTCGGGGTCCTGGGATTGGGCCCTGTGTCAGGCTCTCTCCTTGGTGGAGAGCCTGCTCCCCCCAACCCTGCCTGCCTCTCTGCCTACTTGTGATCTCTGTTAAATGAATAAATAAAATCTTAAAAAAAAAAGACATTTTTCAAAATGCCAACTGATACTTCTCAACATGATCGCGGTCTTAGGGAACAACTAAAGTCTAAGAAGCTGTCATAGCCGAGACAACTGTGCATGATTACTAAATGTAATAGGGTATCTTGTGTGGCGCCCTGGAACAAGAAAAGGACACTAAGTAAAAAGAAATTCTGAATAGAGTATGGACTTCAGTTAGTAAGAACGTATCCATATTGATTCTTTAACTATAGCAAATGTACCGTAATAACATAAGATGACAGTAATAGGGGAAACTGGTTACAGGGTATATGGCAACTCTGCAGTATCTCCAGGATTTCTGTGTAAATCCAAAATTGTTCAAAAAATAAATTTTATTAAAAACAAGTATGTGTGGCACAGGGTGGTTTACGTGGTTGAGCTTCTGACTCTTGGTTGCAGCTCAGGTTTTGATCTTCGGGTTGTGGTAATGAGCCCAACCTCAGGCTTGACGCTGAGTGGGGAATCTGCTGGAGATCTCTCTGCCCCTTCCCCTGCTGCTCACCTGCACACACTTGCTCATTCTCTCTCTAAAATAAATAAGTAAATCTTTTTTAAAAACTACATGGAAGTTAATTAAAGAGAATAAAAGGAGGGAATAGAAACCATAGTGGAATTTTTAAAATATCAAGATTAACTGGTAAGAGTTAAATAAATGTTAACACATTTTTATTCTAAAAATGTTGTCATTGAAATTAAGTCCTCTGGATGGGAGGAGCTGCACATTGAACATAAATACGGACAATCTGTGAACTAAAAGATCTAGGTAATTACCTCAATGTAGATTAAAAAAAAAAATTAAAAAGAGCAAAAGATTAAAAACAGGTTACAGATAGGAAAGAGAGAATGTAAACATCTAATATACATTGAATGAAACAGAGAAAATGAGAGCGATGCTGTATTTGAATAGCTGATGGATGAGAATTTAACAGAATCCATTAAAAACAAACAAACCATGAATTATGAGAGTGAGAAAGACTGCATTTTGATGAACAGGGTAAATAAAATAAACCCACACTCACACGTTATAGTGGAACCGGGGAGCACTGAAGTCAATGAGAAAATCTTTAAAACTACCAAAGAAAAAAGGCAGATGACAAGGAACAATAATGATCCTGGCAGAATCAAGTTTCTAAATCTCCAGCAGTGAGGACACCTGCTACTAACTGAATCCTCCATGATAAAGAATGCCACTTTGTGACATCTTTTGTGAGACTGTCTGCTAGATTTTGTAGGTGCACAACTTAATTCACTTTTGGTGGCATGTACAGTTTTCCTTCTTATAATTCAGTAGCCACTAGCTGAAGAAACATTTATTAAAGGGACAAGAATTTTGACTAGCAAGAGTGCCTATGTTCAATTTTCTTTTGTTTCTTCAATCAGTCAAGAAGTCAATGAACAATGGACCAATTTTAATAAGTGGGAACTGTGTTAGAAAGTCAAAATGAAAGTCTCCCACTTCAATACTTAGAGTTGCGTCAGAAGGCACATATTAGAGTACGATAAATTCTAAAGTAAAGAAGATATATAATGTATTTTAAGAGTCTTTTCAAGGGCCACCTAACTCAGTTTGAAGTTATAAATGTGATCATTTTTTACATTTACCAGTTAAGGAAGGAGTGCAAAGAACTTCACTTAAACTATGACATCAAGTCAGATATATGATAAGGGAAATTATAAAATTGTTCATCCAATGGAACTAGAGGGTATTATGTTTAGTGAAATAAGTCAATCAGAGAAAGAAAATTATCATATGGTCTCCCTGATATGAGGAAGTTGAGAGGTAACGTGGAGGATTTGGGGGGTAGGAAAAGAATAAATGAAATAAGATGGGATCGGGAGGGAGACAAACCATAAGAGACTCCTAATCTCACAAAACAAACTGAAGGTGGGGCGGGGAAGAGGGGAGGGAGAAGGTGGTGGGGTTATGGACATTGGGGAAGATATGTGCTATGAAGTGTGTAAACCTGGCGATTCACAGACCTGTACTCCTGGGGCTAATAATACAATACTAATAAAAAAAATGTTAATAAAAAAATAAAAAATTAAAAAAAATTGTTCATCCAAGCAAATAACCTGGATTTGAAGTAAGCTTTCCCTTTACTTTACAGTAGTGTCAGTTTGGTGGTTATAACTTGGGAACATTCTGGCTGGAATACAAATTCTGTACTGATGTCCATGCTCAAAATGCTGAACGTACAATATACTGCCTATTACCCACTGCCGTTTTCCATGGATGTTTGAAGACAGTGTCTTCCATTCTTGCTACAATTGTTTATAACCTGAATCTCCAAATGCTAATGAACCCATAGTGCCAGTAAGGAAATGAGATGAACGGTATTTACACTGTTTGGAGAGTTAAATTTACTAATTGCTTTTTCCTCAAATGTTCAGAATTGAGATACTGTATCTTTCAACCTCATCATTATCTCAACTAAAGAATGGAGAACGAGGGGTGCCTGGGTGGCTTAGTGGGTTAAAGCCTCTGCCTTGAGAGAGTCAATTATCATATGGTTTCTCTTATTTGTGGAGCATAACAAATGGAGGACATGGGGAGATGGAGAGGAGAAGGGAGTTGAGGGAAATTGGAAGGGGAGATGAACCATGAGAGACTATGGACTCTGAAAAACAACCTGAGGGCTTTGAAGGGGCGGGGGGTGGGAGGTTGGGGGAGCCAGGTGGTGGGTATTATGGAGGGCACGTATTGCATGGAGTACTGTGTGTGGTGCATAAACAATGAATTCTGTTACGCTGAAAAAAAAGCCTCTGCCTTCGGCTCAGGTCATGGGCCCAGAGTCCTTGGATCAAGTCCCGCATCGGGCTCTCTGCTCAGCGGGGAGCCTTCTTCCCCTGCTCTTTCTGCCTGCCTCTCTGCCTACTTATAATCTCTGTCTGTCAAATAAATAAATAAAATATTTAAAGAAAAAAACATTGGAGAACGAGAAACTAATTGACTAGACAATGCAGTTTAATGCTATAAAATTACATAATTATGCTTAATTATGGTAACTGTCATTCTTGACCATCAGTAGATGATGTCTAGACAATTTTTTAAAAGTGTTTTTATTTGAATTTCCCTGATGGCTAATGATGATGAACATTTTTTCATGTGTCTGTTAGCCATTTGTATGTCTTCATTGGAGAAGTATCTGTTCATGTCTTCTGTCCATTTTTTGACCTGATTATCTGTTTTTTTGGGTTTAAAAAGTTCTTTATAGATCTTGGATATCAGCCCTTTGTCTGTAGTGTCATTTGCAAATATCTTCTCCCATTCTGTGGGTTGCCTCTTTGTTTTGTTGATTGTTTCCTTTACTGTGCAGAAGCTTTTGATCTTGATGAAGTCTCAAAAGTTCATTTTCACTTTTGTTTCCTTGGCCTTTGGAGACATGTCTTGAAAGAAGTTGCTATGGTCAATGTCAAAGAGGTTACTGCCTATGTTCTCCTCTAGGATTTTGATGGATTCCTGTCTCACGTTGAGGTCTTTCATCCATTTTGAGTTTATCTTTGTGTATGGTGTAAGAGAATGGTCAAGTTTCATTCTTCTATACATGTCCAATTTTCCCAGCACCATTTATTGAAGAGATTGTTTTTTTTCCACTGGATATATTTTCCTGCTTTGTCGAAGATTATTTGACCATGGAATTGTGGGTCCATATCTGGGCTCTCTACTCTGTTTTTATTAAATAAATAGGTAAAACGCAGAAGATGATAATGGGTAGGAGTCTGATCCTAACTAGCTTGAAGACACAGTTGTCATTTCCTTACCACAGTGTGTGACTCTTTTTATTTTAGTTTTAAAACTATAGACAGCCACTGATTCAAAACAGGATGTGGGTGAGTAGTCATGCATAAGACATGCGGGACTAGACATGAACTAAGAGTGGTTCTAAAACAAGTCTTCAGACTAGTACTGCCTTGTTGCATAAGAACAACCTGGAAGATTTGTAAAATGCAGATTCTGAGACATTAGAGCCCAGAAATTCCATCAGATAGGTCTGGGTGGGGTCCAGGAATCTTCTTTTTAAAATGGATTCTTACACAGATAGCCAAGGAACCATTCTTTGCGAAACACTGCTCTAGAAGCTTATTATTCTCTGTCAGCTCTGTTATTGGTAAAGTGTTGGACTCTGAGTGAAAAAGGAAAAAAGTATAAAAAAATTTGAAAAATGTCAAAAATTAAGTGTCTTTAAAACATAACTACCCTCTAGTAGTTTCCTATTAGATTTCCCAACATGGTTGTGTGAAACCTTTACTCTTTCCAATCTCAATTTTCCCCTCAATTTTCAACAAGGAGTGATTCTGACTCCTACTTCACTGAAATGGAAGGCATCTGAAAGGAATGCCCTCAATTCTTTTATCTCCTATGATTTCTGTCTCCCTTTCCCTTTGCCCCTGTTTCTGAAAAAATGTACTGATTGATGTGAATCCATGCTTTTCCCACATTTCACATTTTTCTACTTACCCACAGTTTCCTTCCAATGGGCCTATAAGTGCTTGCCATTTTTCTTTGTTTGAATTTAATCTGCTTTTCTTTTCTTTTTTTTTTTTTTCTTAAAGTGTAAGTTGCTCTGAGAGAGGATAGCAGGGGAACCACTTTTTTTTTTTTAAGATTTTATTTATTTATTTGACAGACAGAGATCACAAGTAGGCAGAGAGGCAGGCAGAGAGAGAGGAGGAAGCAGGCTGTCCTCAGAGCAGAGAGCCCGATGTGGGGCTCGATCCCAGGACCCTGGGATCATGACCTGAGCCGAAGGCAGAGGCTTTAACCCACTGAGCCACCCAGGTGCCCCTAATCTGCTTTTCCAGCATAGAGTAAAAAGAAGGTCATATGTCTTCAACATTGAAATTAATTTTGTGAGCCTCTAATTTGCTCAGCCTAGCAAAAGGAAACTATCATTCATGGATCCTATTCCATATTTTTCCCCAAATTCTCTGAGAATGTTGAGGCCTTAGTCGGTCATGCTTCCAAACTTCCTGAAAAGAGAAATGGAGAATGTGAAAAGTTAGTAGGCAGCCCAGGTTCAGTTACTGTTGCTTCTTCTGGTGTCACAAAATGTTGTTTTGACATCTTGCCTTCCAGAATTCAAGGCACTGATACTGTTTCTGGTCCCAAGGCTTCAATATCTTGGGACTTTTTGGAAAGAGACCAGTTTAGGTCATCTGGTGTTTAATTCAGCTGGGAGAATGTGAGCTTCCAAGATGGCAGTTCTTTTAAGCTTTAATTTGTATGCTTAGTCTTTTGTCCTCAAGACCTATTTCATGATAACATGGCTGAATTGGAAGGAGTTACGGTCTTGAATTTTCAATACTGGAGCAACCCTCTTTGAATGCCTACCCAGGTTCTGGTGTTGAGCAAAGACCATCTGTTGAGACTACGCCTTTCCTTGTGTGAAATCTCCTTTGGATAATTTTCTTGTGAGTGGATCTCATTAAGGATAATCTCAATGCATCAGAGGTCTTAAATCATTAATTTTAGAGCCTAAAGAAAGGGATCAGTATTTTTTTCCTGATTTCTTGACTCAATAACAATGTTATCCAACTTTGCATATCAGGAACAGCTGTTGTTAGCTGATAAAAGGTCCTAATATTTCTTTACATCTAGAATAGTAGGTTACATTTAGTAATTAAAGAGCCACTGTAGTGGCTTCCCTTAGTAACAAAATCATAGTTATCATCATTGAGGATAACTTGTCTCCACTCCTAGGCTTAGGGAATTTTGTCATAATTTTATATGTTTTAAATATGTGTGTATATCTAGAGATGTATGTAAATACAAATACACATAAAGGCATGTATATGTATATATCAGTATATGTGAATCTTCTCTTGGCTGATTTCCCCTTGAATCTGTTACTGTATCTTCTTCCTTCTCTTAACATAACCCATCTTAACTGTCTTCACATCCTTCTAACCCGGTTACTTGTTGGCTCATCCTCTGTGATCTAGTTTCTGTCCAGCTCAATGCCATCACTTATTCTTGTCATTGATCACCTTCTAAAGAACAACGCTAAGGTTTTTTTTTTTTTAATTTTTTTAAATTAATCTAGGTCTTTCTCAATCTCTTAGTAATATTTGCTATCTGCGATCAGACTCTCTACATTATGAAATGCTGTACTCCTCCCTTCTTGATTATTCCTTTTCTAATTCCTCTTTCAGAGATCTAAATGGAGTCGGTCCTTGAGTTTATCCTCTGCTCTCTACTTTTCCCTCTCTCTGTTCTTTTCTCTGGGGTTCTCATCTTCTGTCAGTGTGTGAAATATCACTTGTATTCCTCAGTCATTTTCCCAGGCCAGAATTCCTTGCTTCTATTTTTTTTTAAGATTTTTAAAGTTTATTTGAGAGAGAGAGAGTGAGCAAAAGAGAGAGAGAGAAAGAGAGAGTACAAACAGGAAGAGAGGCAGAAGAAGAAGGAGAAGCAGGGTTTCCACTGAGCAGAGAGCCAAATGTGGGGCGTGATCCCAAGACCCTGGGATCATGACCTGAGCCAAAGGCAGACACTTAACTGACTGAGCCGTCCAGGTGCCCCAAATTCCTTGTTTCTCATCTAACTCTCTGCCCCATGACTCCCTCTCTCCCCTAGATATCTTTTCAATTATATCAAATGGACAAACTTTTCTGTAACTACAAAGATTAGGGCGAATACAATACATGAGTGAGTGGTGTGGGCAAGAAAAAGACAAATCAGCCTCAGTGTCAGGACAACAGAGAGAGATGGGGACAGCAGGGCTTCTGGCTAGAAGGCCAGCTGCTACTCGGCTCCAGTGAATTGTTTTCCAGGTTTTCTGTTTTTAACTTAGCTGTACATGGTTTCTAAACATTGACAACTCAATTCTGAATTTTAGAAAACATAGTGCAAGCCAAAGAAAATATATTTTTTAGCTGTATTTAGCCTTCTGGAAACCAGTTTGCAATTTCTGACCTAAATCTAGATTGTTGAAGAAACTCCTTATGCAATCCACACTCCTACTCCACTCTCTGCCTACTCCTGCTCACCCTACTCAATTGCTAGATTAATCTTTCCAAGGCTAAAGTGAACTGCAGAACATGTCGTTTCCAAAGTAGAATATTCCACTGTCCAGCAGATTAACCACAAAACCTTATCAGACATCAGAATGCCCCCTTCAACATAGTCACAATTTTATTTCCGCCTGCTTCCCTACATGCATCTCATGCATCTGGAGTGAAGGTGAGGGTTTTTAAACAGACCTCTGCATAAGTGTCTCATCAGACCAACACAAGCTCTCCATGTCCATGTTAATTCACAGTTGATGTGTTCGTATGATTTCTGCTTTCTCTTGTTGAGGTGGCGTACACTTTCCAAAGTTTGGTTGTGCTCCCAACTTGTCATTTAAAAATTTTTGCTGAAATTGGAAAGAACAATATAAAACATAGGGAGAAAGGAGTAAAAATCCAAAATTCTGCACTTAGATTTCTTCATGAGGGTCTTTTAATTCTCTCACTTTAAGGAAACTGGGGCTGGATATTCTGGATAATACTTTATACAAGAATGATACTGTTGGCATTCAATTAGTGAATCCATACTCAAAGGAGAGGACTTGTTTTTAGGTCAAAATGTTGGTGAATGAATTTATACTTGTATATTTTAGGTGAAATCTTCAGATTTTTATGATTACATGCTTTAACAAACTTTGTAGTTTGGTGAAATGGATGTTAAATTATCTTGGGTTAAATGTGGTATTTTGTACTTTCCTTTCATTCCAAGCTTTCTTGACATTGTTGTCTTTTTGATGCTGTTCCTATAGTCTATTGACCCAACTCTCTTCATTTCTAATTTTCTCAAATTCAGCAAATTGTTTACAAATTGTCTCAGATGCCACCTTCCCCACCACCTTTACAGATGTGCAAATACACACATGTACACACACCCATACACACATCTACAATTTTTCCTGTGATTTTTCCTCCTTGATATGAGCTCTCCATCCTTTAGCTTTCCTTGGTCTTTACACTTCATTTTCCTAAAAGCACGAATTATGTTTTTCTTTGTTATATTATATATAATGATGTACAATATATAGTCATACATGTTCTTATGCCCCTAAAAATGCCATCTTCTTTAAAGGTAGATTTGTTTACTTATTCATTTTTATGTTTACCACAGTACCTAGCATTGTCTATGCACATAGAAAATATTGGTTTCTTGTGCCTCAAAACTTTTTCTCACTTGGGATCAGATAATGCTGACTGGCAGTCTTATCTGGGCTTCAGATAGATGCTCAAACTTATTGTTAATCAGAAGGTTTAGAATGGATTGTATTTGAATACTCAAGAGACTTAGAATCTGTCTCAGAATTTGCAGGCCAGTTATAACAAATGAGTGTCTCCCCCTTTCTCTGTCATTGGTGATGACAGATGAACCAGCCTCTGGTAAAAAGATACACTGAAATTAGAAATGGTATGTTGTCAGACCAATGCTGAGTTCATTGCTTTTAGCAAAATCTTTGGATTTAGTGTGTGATCGATCATATTTGCAGTATCTAGGCTGACTTTACCCTTTGCGGGATTATAAAAACTATGCATATGCTTTACCTTTGTGTAATTGGAGGGCTTTGATTGTTGCTATTTTAAGGGAAAATTTTAATACACAAAATGATCCAAAAGATATTTATTGGAATTTTTGCCTTAGAAGCAAATTTTTTTTTAAATGTTGTGTATGCATCACTAAGCATGGGACACATGAAAATCTGGCAGTCATTTAGAAAGCAATAGAAACATGGGTGCCCTTTAGGCTTATTTTAGAAACAAACAAACAAAAAATTCAAAATGTCAGGTTTATAAGAGCAAAATCCCCTGTGAGGTGTCAGAAAGAAAGAACAAACATGTGTTACTTACCAGGAGTCAAGCATGGATTATCAGACTATCCTCCAATTAGAATGTCCATAAACATAGTTGCTTGGCAGTGACCAAATAATTTTTATGCTTTTATTAAGTTGAGTTAAAAATATTTCCAGGTAACTGCAACTCACATCCTCAGAGATATTGTTGTTAATGTTTTAGTGAGTTTTCCTACAGATCTTGTGCATTTACAAGTTAAATGGTACTTAGAAATATTTGTAATTTATATGTTAAATTGCAGTTTTTAATATCTAAAAACCATAAAACATTTAAATATAGTCACATAAGCTGAATTTTGCCATTCATAATGCTCTGCAACTTTATTTTTAAATTTCACCAGATGCATGTTTTCTGAACCTTTGATACATGAAAACGTCTCTGCTTTGCTTTCTCACACGCTCTGTTAGTGGGATAGTGCTTTATGATGGCGGCCCTCTCTCAGGATGGTAATGAATATTGTTGCTTTTTTGTCTTCTCATCTTGCATGTAAACAATCCAAAGCCAGCTTTTTTTTCCCCCCCTCTTATAAAGTATATTTTGTAATATTTATTCTTGGAATTCTTGGATACTTATTCTTGGAAAACTTTCCTGGAAAAATTTTACCTATGAATCAGACTAAGGAGTGTGAGTGGTGTGTGTGTATGCAGTCAAATGCTCTACCACTGAGCTATACCCCCGTGGTGTGTGTGTATGTATTAAACTTGTTTAGATTGATCTTTTGACCTAAAAAATTCATCTTCTTTTTCACTTCACTGATAGTTTACTCCTATTTTGTTCTGTGCCTATTGGCTCTGGTTTATATTTTCTCTTTTTCTTGAATTCCCACTTTTTATAGTTTAAAAATATGAATATTCTGTTCTCCAAGACTTTTCTCTTTTTTTCCCTCTGGGTTGACATTGTTTTTCTTCATTTTTCTTTATTTATGTTGGCATTTCTTCATAAATCAAAGTCTACTTTTCCTTTCACTGCCATTGACTTATTTTTGTAAAACTTAGAATCAAGTTCTTAACATCTAAAACCCTTTAAAGTTGAATTTACTTTTACTTTTTACTAATTAATTTTCTATAGATTCTATACTAAGTAGTATATTAATTGGATCTTAGTAAAAGGTCTTTGTTCACTGTGATCATCCCTGCACATGCTGATGATTATTGATTTTCTTATTCCTTGTCTATGTTGCAGATATTCAATCACACCCATCCTTCCCATCCCATCTGAGGTTTAAGATTATCCCAAATTTCCTGGCATCTTCCATGAACTCTTCTCTGAATCATCTTCATTTTTGCTGGAGAAAGATAGCCTTGGGGACTATCAAATAATGCTAGTGTAATGACGGAATTAAGGAGTGTTCCCTCTTTTTCTCTTCTCTGGGGATTTTCTGAAAGATTGGCATGATCTATTCCTTGAAAGCTTGGTAGTACTCAACTATAAGGTCATTTGGGTCTATTTACTTTCTGAAAGAACTTTAAATTTTTATTTTATTTTCTCCTCTAATTATAGGACTATTCAAGAATTCTGTTTCTTCTTGGGCTGCCTGACTGGCTGAGTCAGTAGAGCATGTAACCCTTGATCTCGGGGTTGTGGGTTTGAGCCCGGAACTGGGGGAGATTACTTGAAAAAGTAAAATCTTAAAAAAAAAAATTCTGGGAGGAGTCAAGATGGCGGAGAAGTAGAAGGCTGAGATGACATCAGGTAGCAGGAGATCAGCTAGATAGCTTATCAAACCATTCCAAACACCTACAAATCCAACAGGAGATCAAAGAGAAGAAGTGCAGCAATTCTAGAAACAGAAAATTGACCACTTTCTGAAAGGTAGGACCGGCAGAGAAGTGAATCCAAAGTGACAGGAAGATAGACCATGGGCGGGGGGGGGGGGGGGGGGGGGGTCCAGCTTCTGGCAAGTGGCAGAGCAACGGAGCACAAAATCAGGACTTTTAAAAGTCAGCTCCACTGAGGGACATCGCTCCAGAGGCTAAACAGGGGTGAAACCCACGCAGGGACAGTGGGGTCTCAGGTCCTGCGGGGTCACAGAAGGATCGGGGGTATCTGAGAGTCACAGAGCTCACAGGTATTAAAACAGGGAAGCTGGCTACAGAGACGGAGCTGAGGGGTGAGCTCTCAACTCGGGGTTACCTTATCATGATCCATGGCACAGATCACTGCTCTGTGAGCGGGAGCCCCACAAGACCTGGGGAGACTCCCCTGGAAGAGCTCTGGGATCTGTGGGGTTTGAAGACTCCAGGCAGGGCTGTGTCCAAAGACAGAGAAGCTTGGTCACAGGTTTGGTGAGCTTGGAGCTCAGCCTGAGGCCAGGGAGATGGTAGTGATTTAGTGCTTTTCTCCGAGGGCGTACTGAGGAGTAGGGCCCTGTGCTCTTGGCTCCTCCAGACAGGAGATTGGGAGGTGGCTATTTTCATTACCATCCCCTGGAACTCTATGTAAAGCACTTAGGGAACAAAAGCTCCTGAAAGTGAACCCTAGCGGATTACTTAGCCTGGCCTCTGGTAAGGGAGGTGCAATTCCGCCTTGGGCAAAGATACTTGAGAATCATTACAACAGGCCCCTCCCTGAGAAGATCAGCAAGAAATCCAGCCATGACCAAGTTGACTTACCAAGGAGAAAAGCGGAATTCCAGAAGAGGAGAAAGCAAAGCATGGACCTCATGGCTTTCTCCCCATGACTCTTTAGTCTTGCAAAGTTGATTAATTTTTCTTAATTTTATTTTTTTCCTGCTAAATTCTTTTTTAACTTTTACCCGTTCCTCTTTCAGCATTTTTAAACTTGTTTATCTTAACAATATCTTTCAAAAAAAATCTTTTTTGAACCTTCATTATTATAGTCACATTTTATCCTTCATTGTATCTAACTTTATATTTTTGTGTACACATAGGGTTTTATTCTTCTAAAAATGTTTGGGATACAACTTCTTCTAATAGATCAAAATATACCCTAAATCTAGCATAGGGCTTTGTTCAATCTCCAGTCTGAGCAAATTCTCCCCACTTTCTTTTTCTTTATTCTTCCAAACAACTTATCTAATCAACTCCTTTTTTAGAAATTAAAAAAAAAATTTTTCATTTTTATAGTCATATTCCATCCCTTCATCATGTTTATCCTTATCTATGGTTTTCATTCTTTAAAATTTTGGAAGGTAGTTTCCTCTAAGAGACCAAAATACTCTGAAAATTAAGTGGTTGAACCTGTTCTAATCACCACTCTAATATAAATATATTTTTCTATTTTATAGTTTTTCTTTATTTTTTTTCTCTTTTTAATTTTTTTTTTTCTGAACTTCTTTTTCTTTTTCTTCCTTCCCCCTACGATTGGGGGTCTCCTCTGATTTGGCTAAGCACATTTTACTGGGGTCTTTGCCACACTTTTAGTATTTTATTTGCTCCTTCATATATTCTTATCTGGATAAAATGACAAGGTGAAAAAACTCAACACACAAAAAAAAAAAGAACAGGAGGCAGTACTGAAGGCCAGGGACCTAATCAATGCGGACATTGGTAATATGTCAAATCTAGAGTTCAGAATGATGATTCTCAAGGTGTTGCTGGGCTTGAAAAAAACATGGAAGACATTAGAGGAACACTGTCTGCAGAAATAAAAGCCCTTTCTGGAGAAATAAAAGAACTAGACTCTAACCAAGTTGAAATCAAAAAAGCTATTAATGAGTTGCAATAAAAAATGGAGACTCTTACTGCTAGGATAAATGAGGCAGAAAAGAAAATTAGTGATATAGAAGACCAAATGATAGAGAATAAAGAAGCTGAGAAAAAGAGAGACAAACAACTACTGGACCATGAGGGGAGAAGCCAAGAGATAAGTGATACCATAAGATGAAACAACATTAGAATAATTGGGATTCCAGAAGAAGAAGAAAGAGAGAGGGAAGTAGAAGGTCTATTGGAGAGAATTATTGTAGAGAATTTCCCTAATAAGGCAAAGGGAACAAGAATCAAAATCGAGGAGGCACAGAGAATCCCCCTCAAAATCAGTAAGAATAGGTCCACACCCTGTCATCTAATAGTAAAATTTACAAGTCGTAGCGACAAAGAGAAAATCCTGAAAGCAGCCAGGGACAAGAAGGCTGTAACATACACTGGTAAAAATATTTGATTGGCAACAGACTTATCCACAGAGACCTGGCAGTCCAGAAAGAACCAGCATAATATATTCAGAGCACTAAACAAGAAAAATATGCAGCTAAGAATACTGTAGCCAGCTAGGCTATCATTGAAAATAGAAGGAGAGATAAAAAGCTTCCAGGACAAACAAAAACTAAAAGAAATTATAAACACCAAACCAGCTCTACAGGAAATATTGAAAGGGGTCCTCTAAACAAAGAGAGACCCTAAAAGTAGTAGATCAGAAAGGAACAGAGAAAATTAACAGTAATAGTCACCTTACAGGCAATACAATGGCACTAAATTCATATCTCTCAATAGTTACCCTGAATGTAAATAGGCTAAATGCCCCAATCAAAAGACACAGGGTATCAGAATGCATAAAAAAACAAAATCTATCAATATGCTGTCTACAAGAAACTCATTTTAGACCCAAAGACACCTCCAAATTTAAAGTGAGGGGGTGGAAAACAATTTACCATGCTAATGGACATCAAATGAAAGCTGGGGTGGTGATCCTTATATTAGATCAATTAGATTTTAAGCTAAAGACTATAATAAGAGATGAGGAAGGACACTATATCATACTCAAAGAGTCTGTCCACCAAGAAGATCTAACAATTTTAAATATCTATGCCCCTAATATGGGAGCAGCCAACTATATAAACCAATTTGTTACTAAACAAAATCAAAGAAACACATAGACAATAATACAATAATAGTAGGGGACTTTAACACTCCCCCTCACTGAAATGGACAGAGCATCACAATTCCAGACTTCAAGCTCTATTACAAAGCTGTTATCATCAAGACAGTATGGTACTGGCACAAAAACAGACACATAGACCAATGGAACAGAATAGAGAGCCCAGAAATACACCCTCAACTTTATGGTCAACTAATCTTTGACAAAGGAGGAAAGAATGTTCAATGGAATAAAGACAGTCTCTTCAACAAATGGTGTTGGGAAAATTGGACCGCCACATGCAGAAAAATGAAACTGAACCATTTCCTTACACCACACACGAAAATAGACTCAAATGGATGAAGGACCTCAATGTGATAAAGGAATCCATCAAAATCCTTGAGGAGAACACAGTCAGCAACCTCTTCGACCTCAGCCGCAGCAACATCTTCCTAGGAACATCGCCAAAGGCAAGGGAAGCAAGGGCAAAAATGAACTATTGGGACTTCATCAAGATCAAACGCTTTTGTACAGCAAAGGAAATAGTTAACAAAACCAAAAGACAACAGACAGAATGGGAGAAGATATTTGCAAACAACATATCAGATAAAGGTCTAGTATCCAAAATCCATAAAGAACTTATTAAACTCAACACCCGAAGAACAAATAATCCAATCAAGAAATAGGCAGAGGACATGAACAGACATTTCTTCAAAGAAGACATCCCGATGGCCAACAGACACATGAAAAAGTGCTCCACATCACTCGGCATCAGGGAAATACAAATCAAAACCACAATGAGATATCACCTCACACCAGTCAGAATGGCTAAAATTAACAAGTCAGGAAATGACAGATGCTGGCGAGGATGCGGAGAAAGGAGAACCCTCCTACACTGTTGGTGGGAATGCAAGCTGGTGCAACCACTCTGGAAAACAGCATGGAGGTTCCTCAAAAAGTTGAAATAGAGCTACCCTATGACCCAGCAATTGTACTACTGGGTATTTACCCTAAATATACAAATATAGTGATCCGAAGGGGCACATGCACCCGAATGTTTATAGCAGCAATGTCTACAATAGCCAAACTATGGAAAGAACCATGGAAACTATGGAAAGAACTAGATGTCCATCAACAGATGAATGGTTAAAGAAGAGGTGGTATATTTATACAATGGAATACTATGCAGCCATCAAAAGAAATGAAATCTTGCCATTTGTGATGACGTGGATGGAACTAGAGGGTATTATACTTAGTGAAATAAGTCAATTGGAGAAAGACAACTATCATATGATCTCCCTGATATGAAGAAGTCGAGAAGTAACATAGGGGCTAGGGGGGTAGGAAAAGAATAAATGAAACAAGATGGGATAGGGATGGAGACAAACCATAAGAGATTCTTAATCTCACAAAACAAACTGAGGGCTGCCAGGGGGGAGGGGGTAGGGAGAGGGTGGTGGGGTTATGGACATTGGGGAGGGTATGTGCTATGGTGAGTACTGTGAATTGTGTAAACCTGGTGATTCACAGACCTGTACCCCTGGGGTTAATAATACATTATATGTTAATTTAAAAAAATTCTGTTTTTTCTTGAGACATTTTTAATAATTTACATACTGCTGGGACTCTGCTCATGTCATATAAATTTCCAAAGCTTTTAAGTATAATAGTTTTCACAGTATTTTATTTTCTTTTTAATCTCTGTTAAATATTTGGTTATCTATAAAAATCGTAATATTCATTTTTCTCTTCTCACACTCCCCTTCAATTTTGGATGAAGCTTACCTATTTCAGTAGTCTTTAAAGTACACATTTTATCTTTGTTGCATTTGCTGTATTTGTCTTTTATTTTATTGATTTTTGCTTTTTTTTTTTAAAAGGCTTTATTTTAATTTAATTGACACAGAGAGAGAACACAAGCACAAGCAGGAAGAGGGCCATAGAGAGGGGGGAGGCAACCCTCCCTGCTGAGCAAGGAGTCCAGTATGGGACTCAATCCCAGACCTCTGGGATCATGACCCGAGCATAAGACAGACTCTTAACTGACTGATCCACCCAGGCACCCTGGATTTTTGCTTTTTAAAACTGTTCTCCTTTTTGTAACTTTCTTTTAATTTAGTCTACTTATATATTTCCAATTTGTTAGGATGGATTTGTGTTTTTTAAGTAATCATTTAAGGCTACAGATGTCTTTCTAATTCTTAGTTTGGATGCATCCCATGGGTATTGACAAATATTTGATATGTATTATTTTTATTATTGTTCAGTTCTAAACATCTTAAATTTGCATTATGATTACTTATTTTGTGAATGAGCTATACAGAGTTGTGTTTTATATTTCCAAATGCATGGGATACTTTATTTAACTTTTGTGTTATTTCATCCTTTAATTACAATGTAAATAATACAGTTTTCATGATACTTACTGTTTAGGAATACCTGTGATTTGTTTTAAACTTTTTACATGGTTGCCTTTTTGTTGTTGCTCCATGTGCATTTGAGCAGATGTGTAATCTCTAATTTCTGGATGCAGAATTAGCTGTACTTCAATTTTTTATGCTTGGTTGTTAAACGGAGGCAAATACTTGGAAGCTTTTCACTTTGTGATTTGTCAATTTCTCATGTTTAAAAAAATTTTGCTTCACATATTTTGACGTTACTTTATAGATATGTAAGTATTTAGAACTATTACATTTTTCTGACTACTGGAAAATTCTATCACTATGTAGAGATATCTTTGTCTCTAATTTTTTTTGGAATAAAGTCCATATTTCTAACATTGAATAGCTATTATGGAATTTTTTTGTGGCAGTTATTTATTTGTCAGATCCTTTGCCACAATTTCAACATAGTTAGATCTTTATTTTTCTGATGTGTCTCTTATAAATAGAACATAGCTGGATTTTTAAAAGTCCATCCTTAAAAATCTATCTTTTATTTGCAATATTTAGTTTTATTTGTTTTGAATAATTATTTTATTAGTATGTGTCCCACTATCTTATATTGTACTATTGATTTGCTTTTTCTGTGCTTTTAAAAATTTTCCTTAAAAAAAAAATAAAGGGGTGCCTGGGTGGCTCAGAGGTTAAAACCTCTGCCTTTGGCTCAGGTCATGATCTTAGGGTCCTAGGGTCCAGCCCTGCTCTCTCTCCAGCCCTTCCTCTCTCTCTCTGCCGACCTCTCTGCCTACTTGTGTTCTCTGTCAAATAAATACAATCTTTAAAAATAAATAAATAAATAAATAGATAGATAAATAAATAAATAAGATAAATACAGGGATGCCTGGGTGGTTCAATTAGTTAAGCATCTGCCTTCAATTCAGGTCATGATCCAGGGGTCCTGGGATAAAGTCCCATGTGGAGCTTCCTGCTTCTCCCTTTGCCCCTCCCCCTGCTTGTGCTCTCACTTTCTCTAATAAAATCTTTAAAAAAATAAATTCATAAAAATAAGTTAAATAAATAAAAATTCTCTTTTTTAAATGAATGGGTTTTGTTTTTGTTTTCCACTCTATTAGGTTGGAATTAAGGTTATGCATTTCTAGTTTGTTCTTTCAATGGACACACTTGAACTTGTACCATGTGTACTTAATAACCTAGCAAGGTCTGAAGTTAACACACACAGTTAACCTCCTCTTTTGAAGAAAGCAAGGATATTACCTATTAACTGTGATCACACTTCCCTTGACGTGTATGCTATTGTTTCTCAGCATTTCAGTTCTATCTTCTACCCATACAAATTAAATAATAACAATGATTATTTTGTAAACTTTTATTACTCTTATCTTTATTAATTCCTTACCTTTTCTTCTTATATCTTAGGCATTCTTTCTGACATCATTTTCTTTTCTTTTTTAATTTTTTATTAGTTTTTTATAAACATATAATGTATTTTTATCCCCAGGGGTACAGGTCTGTGAATTGCCAGGTTTACACACTTCACAGCACTCACCATAGCACATACCCTCCCCAATGTCCATAACCCCACTCCCCCTCTCCCAACACCCCCTCCCCCCAGCAACCCTCCATTTGTTTTGTGAGATTAAGAGTCACTTATGGTTTGTCTCCCTCCCAATCCCATCTTGTTTCATTTATTCTTCTCCTATCCCCTTAACCTCCCATGTTGCATCTCCACTTCCTCATATCAGGGAGATCATATGATAGTTATCTTTCTCCGATTGACTTATTTCACTAAGCATGATATCCTCTAGTTCCACCCACATTGTCACAAATGGCAAGATTTCATTTCTTTTGATGGCTGCATAGTATTCCATTGTATAAATATACCACCTCTTCTTTAACCATTCATCTGTTGATGGACATCTAGGTTCTTTCCATAGTTTGGCTATTGTAGACATTGCTGCTATAAACATTCGGGTGCATGTGCCCCTTCGGATCACTATATTTGTATATTTAGGGTAAATACCCAGTAGTACAATTGCTGGGTCATAGGGTAGCTCTATTTCAACTTTTTGAGGAACCTCCATGCTGTTTTCCAGAGTGGTTGCACCAGCTTGCATTCCCACCAACAGTGTAGGAGGGTTCTCCTTTCTCCGCATCCTCGCCAGCATCTGTCATTTCCTGACTTGTTAATTTTAGCCATTCTGACTGGTGTGAGGTGATATCTCATTGTGGTTTTGATTTGTATTTCCCTGATGCCGAGTGATGTGAAGCACTTTTTCATGCCAACATCATTTTCTTTCTTCCCAATACTGAATTTTTTTTAGTGAAAGTCTAATGAAAAACTCCCATTTTTTAACATAAAAAATTTCACATTTTTTGAAATGGGCTTAGCTGTTCATTTCTTTGGTTTATCCTGAATGCCATTTATATCATTTTCTGTATATAAGGCATCTTACCTCTCATCTGATCAGGGATTTTTCAGCCATATCTCTTGAATATCACCTCTCCTTCATTCTCTCTATTCTTCCCCTCCCTGTATTAAATTAGATGTATGCTACAGAATCCCATTCTGTGTTTGCACATCTTTTTTGCGTGTTCCATTTCCTAGTTTCATCTTGCTTTCTCCAAAGATACCTAATTCTTGAAATTTTTTTCAGATGGTACTTTCATCTGTGCTTATCTCTTATTTAATCCATCCAATAAATACTTAAGTTCAATGCTTCTATTCTCTAAATGTTCTACTTGATTCTTTCTCAAATTTTATTACTCTTTCATTCCTTGTACAATAAAAGAGAAGTCCGTCTTTTATTTGTAAAAATACCTAGCACACTGCTATTTTATATTCTGTATCTGATAGCTACAATATCTGAAGACCATGATGATACAATCTGTTGCTTCTTGTGACTCTTGCTGAGGGTTACTTTTCTTCACAGTGTGTTCTTTTTTTTTTTTTAAAGATTTTATTTATTTATTTGACAGAGAGAGAGATCACAAGTAGGCAGAGAGGCAGGCAGAGAGAGAGGAGGAAGCAGGCTCCCCGCGGAGCAGAGAGCCCGATGCGGGGCTCGATCCCAGGACCCTGAGATCATGACCTGAGCCGAAGGCAGCGGCTTAATCCACTGAGCCACCCAGGCGCCCCTTCACAGTGTGTTCTTGATCACTGTAGCTCTTCATTGATTCCTTTTTCAAAATTCATAATCTCTTTGATTTTATAAGAGCATAGAACATGATAGCTTGTCTTCTTAGTGTATAATTTTATTTGCTTGTCCTTGGTTTTTTTTTCATTTTATTTATTTATCTTAATTTTTTTTAAAAGATATTTATTTATTTATTTATTTGACAGAGATCACAAGTAGGCAGAGAGGCATGCAGAGAGAGAGAGGGAGAAACAGACTTCCTGCCGAGCAGAGAGCCCGCTGTGAGGCTCGATCCCAGGACTCTGGGATCATGACCTGAGCCGAAGGCAGCGGCTTTAACCCATGGAGCCACCCAGGCGCCCCTTTTTTTTTTCATTTTAAATAAGAGTTTTTTTTGTAGCTTCTGGTAGAGCATTTTGTGCTGGAATCTTTATGTTTTTTACTCTTCTTGAATGACAAAATTAATGTTTCTGGCACTTAGATTCAGAGCAGTATGGAGAAGCACCAATGTCCTGAGCTGGGGCCACGGATGTCTTCTGATCAGAAGGGTTGCCTCACTAATCCTCATCAACTCAACATTGTTTACTGACCTTGTAGCATGTTTCTTTTAAGGGTGAGCAGGTGAACTGGTCCAAGATCATCTTGGGTTTCAGCAGAGCCTCTTGGCTTACTAGGTTTTAAAAGTGATCATTCTGGATTTATTTCTGCTCAGTCGCATTCATCTTTACTATAATTCTGATCTTTGTTCTCTTTTTATTCTTCTCCTCCTCATGTTACCTCCAGATGGCTTTTTGAGGTCAAATATCCCAGCCTTAGTGTCAGTTTCTCCTATGCTATTTGCATAGTGTTGACTTTGACTTTCTTAGGGCAATTTTCTCACTCTTTTGTGGACTACCATGCCCTTGTTTTTTTCTTCTTTTATATAAAATGCCATTGGGAAAGTCTTTAGCAATCCTTTTACTTACTTTAAGAAGTATTAAGTTTATAGCTTTCTCCTTCATTTTGGCTCATATTATACAGAATTTGGTAGGTTTTGTGTGAATATGTTCCCATTATTTTTTTCTATGTTTGTCTGTTTTATAGCTCTCTCTCTCTTTTTAAAAGATTTTATTTATTTATTTGACAGAGAGAGAAGGAGAAGGAGCAAGTGAGCACAAACAGAGGGAGTGACAGAAGGAGAACAAGAAGTAGGCTCCCTATGAGTAGGGAGCCCGATGTGATCCTTGATCCCAGACTAGGATCATGACCCAACCTGAAGGCAGATCCTTAACTGACTGAGCCACCCAGGTGCCCCGTAGAGCTTTTTTCTGAACTTATAATGTTCTTCCCATTTTAAAAAGTTTTTGAAACTTTTAGTAGATTCCAATGAAAAAATACAGAATAAATGTCTTTAATCTGCATTATTTCCCTGAAAATCCAAATCAAACAATTTTAGAAAGATAGGACTAGATACAAGACCTGTTTCTTTCTCAGTGTAAGCCTGAGGGATAGCCATTTCATGTGGTGTACTATGAGATGCCATCTAAGGTGGCCAACCTGAACAGCAAAGCAAAAGAATGCATACACTATTAACTTCTTCCTGGAAAAACATTTTTAAGAGAGTCTTTTTCCTCCATGTTACTTTGATCATAAAGAAGTGGCATCTTGCATTCCTGTTCTTCACCAGAGTCTTATAATATTTTGGATGACAGAAATAGTATGGGAGCTTTCACTTATGGCCTCCCATCTCCATAGGAATTGGACACTAATTCAGGTGGAGAGTGGGGTTGGACACAAAGGACAAGTTCAAGTAAGATTAACCATTGACAAGCAACTGTAGCATTTTAGCAATATGTGATTGGGTCAAGGTCTTTCTAGGAAGTTTCACTCTGATTATTGCAATGAGGTGCTTCAAGGATCTCAAGAAATACCCAAAGGTATTTGTATGGAGTTTAGCATTCTATTAAAAAAAAAACATTGTTGGGTAGAATTAAAATTTTAGTTATTATTTAATACTTATATGCTCCTGCACTCTCTAAACTCTTACCTGTATGTTATATCATATCTACTCATCTTACTCCATGAGCTAGTTATATTATTATTCCCATTTTTCACAGGAGGATATTGTGGCTCATTGAGGTTGTAATGATGAAGTTTTAGAATATAAGTGAGGTTCAGTGGGGTAGAGTCTGGAGCCCATGACCAAGGAAGAATTCTTGAGACATCTTTGGTGCAAAATAGTGGTTTATTAAAGCACAGGATGGGAACCGTGGCCAGAGAGATGCTGCCCTGGGATGTGAGGGGTGGCAGGTTTTGTAGGATGGGGTTGGGAGAGGTAAGGAAAAAGGGAGGTTTCAGTAGAACTTTCAATATACTGAAGAGGACCTATAAGATACCAGATGCCTTGAGGCCTTGTCATTGTCAAGGTTTTTCCCTCTATCAAGGTATTAACATTAAGATAGTTGGGAGATTCCTAAAGAATGTTGCAGTATGTCCTACCCAGGAGTGGGGGTGGGGGAAGGTTGCTTTTGCTTTGTCCTCAGCCAGCCTTCTGTTCCCACATCAATATGTCTTACCCAAGGTACATACACTTAGTAAAATGTGACTTTCAATGAATTTTACAATGATTAAGAGTTCGGATTTGTAATCGGATAGCTCTGGAATCAAATCTTGCCACTACTTTTTGCTAGCTTTGTAATGTTGGGCCAGACAACAACTTATCTTTTCTGGGCCTATTTCCTTAGCCATACCATGGGAGACAATAGCAGCATCTAACTGGAGAAAACTGTGAAAATCAAATGAGATAAGTTATACAGTGAGCTTAGCACAATGTCTGGCACATACTAAGCTCTCAATAAATGCTAGCTACAGAGACAATAAATAACTCCTATCTCCACTGAAAACAAGAGATTACACCACAGGAGGGAATTCCTGCGTATCAATCTGACAATGGGAGTTTACTGAGATTCGGACTGAGTGCCACTTACAAGAGGAAAAGAAAATGGCTCATTGTGTTTATAAATTCACTAAAAATAGGAAGCCCAATATGGAGAATTTCACAGGCTCTTAAAGAAAATGACAACAACAAATTGTCAGACTGTATCTCATATCGTACTGCTCTGTTTGAAGAATTCAGTCCCATAAAGTATGGCTAAATACCAGGAGACTGTGTAAATGGAAATGTTTGAACAGAGGCTCATGACATTTTCCAGTGCTGCCAAATGGTGCAGTGGGGTAGTTGAGAGCTAGGACTTTGGAATCAGATGCTGGTATCCTCTGTCTAAAATTTGTATGATCGTGGCTTCTTTTGTTAATTTTAAAATGTATGTCAAAATATTACATACTTCACAACATTGTTGGGTAATTAAATGAAATTGTTAATAGAAGCTCTCAGTACAGTGCCTGGTCCACAAAAAAAGATTCAATAAATGTTAATTATGTTTAAAAACTGACACACTTTGTTATCTATCTTCCCAACTCTTTTAAAAAGGTGAGATTGATAACTTTTTCCATTGGTTCTAGAATTTCTCTTTAATTTTGGATAATCCTACTTGAGTTCCCATAACTTACATCATTACTTTCCAACTAATAAAATTCACCTTAAATAATTCCATATTTGATGCTCTTCTCTAGAAGCTCTGATCCCCTTTCTAAAAATACCATTGAAAGAGAAGAAATTGCCTATCTTTTTAGCCTCTTACTTTAACTTATTCCCTTGATCCCTAAGCCTGTAAAAAAGGGCAAGTTTCCCATTATCTTTTATACTGAGACTCGAATGTAACAGAAAGAAGTATACTTGTGTGAAGAGTTAGTTAATTCATTGCCACTAATAAAATCCCTCAGAAAAACTACAGAGGAGGATGCAATATTTTAAAGGGAAATGAAAATATGGAATTCTTTTAGTTTTCTTCTTTCTTTCTTTTTTAAGATTTTATTTATTTATTTGACAGAAATCACAAGTAGGAGAGAGGCAGGCAGAAGGGGTGGGGAGTGGGAAGCAGACTCCCTGCTGAGCAGAGAGCCAGATGCAGGGTTCGATCCCTGGACTCTGGGATCATGACCTGAGCTGAAGGCAGAGGCTTAACCCACTGAGCCACCCAGGCGCCCCAGTTTTCTTATTTCTTGAATAATGCAGATTTTCTCTAAATACAAATTGATGTAATTTTGCTACCTATACTAGTGAAGACACTGAATTAGATATGAATATGTTTTAGGTATTATATATCAAGGGTGAGGCATTTTTAAGGTTATGTCTCATTTATGTCTTCCAACAGCTCTATGAGATTAATTTTTGAACTTTAATTTTACAGTTTAGTACATTGAGGCTCAGAAAGTAACTGGACCTAGATCACCTGGCTGGTAAATGTTGGGGTATGGATGCAAACATATCTTTCTTACTAGATACTCTGTGCTTTTTTTTTTTTTTTTTGGTAATACCATATAGCCTTCCTATAAAGTATCCCACATATATATATTAAGCTAAAATCTTGCTTAAGCATTTTGTTTTTGACATTTTTTTCAAAGATTTTTCTTTTACTACTCCTACCTACTAGCTCTTTTTCCTCCATTGATGGAATATATTGCTTCTGGAGGAGCACACTGGAACTAAAAAAAAAAAAAAAAAAGGAAAACTTGTTCTCTACTATTATGTCACCAAAAATAATAGTCCCTACCTCCAGCCCCATTATCCAATTTACCTTGGCCATTTTACTGCTAATAGTTCTATATACTTATTTAGTGAAGCAATACTTCCAATTTTAACTCAAGTCACACTTGGTTTTATTTATTCATGTTGACAAAATATTTTCTGTAACTGTGTAAAAAATGAGTTAAAAGAGTTTAGAGCTCTCAATATTTAAATTTGTTCTGCTCTTTATTCCATGACTAAAAGCAGCTGACTTATTTCCCAAATGTAATGAACTGATAAAAGTTAGATGTTTACAATTACCTCAAGACTTACAGAAGTAAAGCTTTATAAAATTTTCTACAACCCAGGTCTACTTTCGTGACATTCATATTGAAATTCCCTTGCATCATTTATAAGGCTATGCAACTAGGTTTATCAAGTACCAAGAACCATGAAGTTCAAAGAAGCAGCTTTTTCTTGGAAGCCTTGTGCAATCATATTTGTACTTCAAGGACTTAGCATGCGATCCCACATTATTCTTCCACTAAATACAACAGGTCCTGGTCATTATCCCTGAATTACCAATACAGATTGCAGACTTTTTCTCTTGATCCTTACTGTTTACCTCCAGAAATACAAAGCTTTGACAGACATAATGTGATTATTTCCAACTCTCGTTACAAAGAGTTCAGACCTTTGCATTGCCTGACAGCCTGACCCATGGTTCCTAGATGAGCCAACAAAGAGGATAAAAAAGATAAATAGAGGGGAAAGGCTTAAAATGCAATGGTTTGCAGCCCTAATTTTCTGCAGCATTTCCCTTTCAGCTTTTCATGAAAGTTCGTTCACTAGATTCCTCTTTCACTAAGAAAACTAACATACTGAACTTAAAAGATCAGGTTCAGATTTTAATTTTTATTTACTTTTAAATTTATTTATTTTATTTTTTATTTTTTTGCCACTGAGAAATTCAATAGAGGACTGCTCGATATCTTCTCCTGAATAGATTCGGTTTTAAACTTTTTCGGTTTTAAACTTTTTTAAAAGACACTTTATCTGTCTTGGCCACCTTTTGAACTTGCTCAGTTCAAAACTTCCTCAGTTCAAATGTGCACAGGAGCTAATCAGAAATGAACTTTCTTTGTATTTCCTGGACATGTTTCAGGCTTCTCCCCTATATTTCTTTCATCCTCTTTGCCTTTAGATATTTTTTTCACTTTTATTTTGCTTTCTCTTTTCATCATCCATGTCGATGCTGACAAAATTTCATTGAAGTTAGGTAATAGGGCTGTGGGCTTAATGTAACATTATGCAAAAGGTACAGTCTTGGGTAAAATGCAAAGACAAAGTAGACTCATCTGTTACTGCATAGGAAGGAAGAAGAAAATTCAGAATCGCTGGTCTTCCTACAGTCATCACAGAAGAAGACTATGCAATGCACAGACTAGTATAAAATAAACTGAGGGACAAGGTTCAGAAATTTCTGCCTTCATCCCTCATTTTGGCTTCACATGTCACATCAATTAAAATATCCATTGACCTTGGTGGTGGGTATTATGGAGGGCACGTATTGCATGGAGCACTGGATGTGGTGCATAAACAATGAATTTTGGAACACTGAAAAAAAAATTAAATTAAAATTTTTAAAAAATCCATGGGCTTTGTCTCCTTGACATGTCCTAAATCTGACCATGTCTCACCATAACCATTTCTCCCCACCTGCCTATAACAGTCGTCTAAGCCATTAGCTTGTTTTTTGTCTGTGCTACTAAATGTTTCAAAAGCTGAAGTGATTTCCCCAATTCCATTCTCCCCCAAATAACCAGAGTAAACTCTTAAAAATGTAAATTAGATCTCGTTGCTTCATTGCTAAGACTCTAATTGCGTCCCATTGAATTTAGATTTAGTACAAACTCCTCATCACCATGCACATGCCCATGCAGAATCTGGCTGTTGTCTGTCATGCTGACCACGTCTCCAACCTCATTCTTGTTTCTGCGGTAAGCAGCGCTGGCCTGTCTTCCCCAAATGTGCCATGTCGCTGTAGTTCCCTGTGCTTTGACTAGTTTGTGCTCCGGTGTTCAGGCCACAGGCTTCTCTCCACTCAGCTCCTCACCTCTTAGGGCCCGCCATAATCACCCCATCTAAAGATGTTCTTCCTCATCCCCATCGCTGTTGCTTCTCCTTATTCTCTTACCCATTTTCTTCTCTTTCAAAGAGAAATGTGTTATGACCGTCTCTTGGGTATTTCCTCTAGGATTTATTGTCTAAATTGGAACTCAATTTGGTTTGCAGAGATTAATATGAAATATAAAATAATTGGAGGTTCTATACTTAAGAATCATTGAGGGAAAGCAAATGGTAGACCACGAAGAGAAAGATAAGAATCAAGGCAGAGCTGCTGGTGTAGTAAATTCATCACCTAGAAGGATGCCTCAAGTTTTTTTGTTCCTTTGAAAATTTCGGACACCCAGTTTTCTTCTGAGCACCAAATAGGCACACTGCATTTGCCCAAAAGACTTTATTTTGCTAACTGGGTACTAAGGGAAACAAAATCCCGTGATGTGAGTTGTTTCTGGATTATTGGTTAAGGCATTACAGAAACTTGTGCAACTTATGAGGGAATCATCATACTCATGTTATAAGATGTGATTCTCAAACCCTGAAGGTCAGGTCAGAGTCTTTCTATTTTCAAATGAGGAAACCACATCTTGGAGATACTGAGATCTCCTTAAATTCAGCAAGTAAGAGCCAGGGTGGAACATGGAAAATAGATTCTTGTATCCATGTATATTCTCATCTTACTCTCATTTCTCTTTTGTCTCCCTTGTTAATAAATGGTCTGGATTAGAGGCTTTTATTGGAAGAAGTAATATTATGTTCAGTCAGTTATGTTTTGTATTAAATATAGTACCAGTAATCCATTATTTCTTTAAGACTTAAGATTTAGTTTACCAATATGAACAAATTAATGGGTTAGAGTTATGCCCTAATATAATAGAATATTGGCATTAGAAGGGACTATACAAGAGATATTACTTAATCCCTCATACAAAACAGAAGTACCTTCTAGAGCATTCCTATGATGTGGTGGTATTAGATGGACCATTTAAAATGTCTGCCATTTATACCCCCTCCTGAGAACATCTCTCATATAGGTTATAGTGTTTGCTATCTTGTGATCACATCCTCCTGGTCATGCTGAGTAGACCATGGCTGGGTGGCTGTCTCAAAGGCAGCTGACTGGAGCATGCCATCTATAAGATCATGGTAAGAGAAATCTAACAGTGCTGGACTCTACTGAATGTTAACAGGCCAATCCAATAAGATGATCTTCTAGGAGGTTTTAAGGTTAAGTTGGAGAGAAAATCCTCAGAAAGAACAGATGTCAGAAGCCAAATAACAGAGAAACTAGTGAGAAGAAGCCATGAGGCAAGTCCTGCCTTGAAGTATGGAAAGCCACGAGAGGGAAAGACATTAGTGGGTTGTGGGGTAGGTCAATGCAATTAGAGCAGCAAAGATGAGAAGCACTGTCCCAAGCATAGCCAATGACTAAAGTCACCATCGGGCCAACAAAAACAGTTCTTTGATAATCAAAGGGGTTATTTGATTCTGGCCACCAGTAAATCAAATTTTATTTCTTTTTAAAACATGGCTATGGCATTTCTGAGATTTCCTTTTTCACTACTACTGAATTTTCAGAATGTACTGCTGTTAAGTGAAGTAACTGGAAAAATACCTCTGATCCTTGGTGACTTTCAAGAGATTATCTAACAAGCCTAATCTTGCAATAGTCCATTTTCTTCTGAGACAGCTTATTGAATCATTTTGTTATATAACACCTCAACTTAATCCCTTATAACTGTAAACTGTTACTCCTAGTTCAGGACTCTAAGAAAACACCAAGTAAGTCTATACCATTATCCTTATCACAGTCTTCACTATGGGAAGAACGTTAACTATCACATCTTAGCAACCTCATATCTCTAGTCAAGTATTTACATCAATTAAAATATTCCCAGAGTTCCAGTAAAGTCATGTGATATAGTTCCCAGAACTTTCAACTTCACTGTCAATGTCTGATTTTCTTTTAAATTGTCAACATTCTATTTTAAGATTCCATTTTGGGTTAGACATACACCTAATCTCCCTTGACATAGACAGCATATTCTCATTAATGTAGTCTAAGATTTCAGTGACTTTTAGCTTTGTCATCATCTTTAGACTTACCGTAGCACTTCTCCTGGACATTTTAAAATACACTGTTGGCCTGAATTTTTGTTTTTTGTTTTGTCACTGGACTTTTAAAATATCTAATATCTAATTTAAATTTATCTGTATTAAATTTAGTCTTATTGGTTTAGTTCTATCATAGCCTTTGGCTGCCTTTTCCAAAATGCTTCCAGTGGAACATTCCTGTGCTCACAAAGGGAGTAAGTACACAGCCACATAGACACACACAGACACAGACACACAAACACATTTCCCATCATGTTATAAGTTTAAGAAGTTCTGCATTAAAAAGATATTAAAAAGGTTAAAAAGATTGAGCTCTGCATGACTTCTTAGAGCCTAATCTCTAGAAGAGAGAAACAGTGGGAGCTGTTTTTAAAAAAAAAAAAAATTATTTATACCATATATATACCATATATATACCATATACCATGGAACTCATTTTGTAGAATACTTACCAACTTTTGCAGGAACATGAGTATCTTTGTGACCTCAGGCATGTTATGAACCTTCTAGAATCATGACCTCCTAATCCATAAAGTAGAAATAATAATATTCATCTTCTAGGTTTATTATGAATGTAAAGAAAGTGATGTATTTGACCCATAGAGAGCTCAAGGTTTTCTCTTGTTTTATTCTTTTGTTAAGATTTTTAGCTCACTCTTTATGATTTTTCTTCATATATTGTTATATTTAGTCATCTAAGTCCACAAAAATGTTGACATTTGTCTTCAGTTTTCCAATGGAATTGCTAGACTCCTCTATGATCCTTTCTCTATTCTTCACAGCATTTATTTTTACCTAGAGTTATTTTCATCTTGTGTTCAAATATTGAGTTAAAATTCCACTTTGTTAGCTAGTTTTGATTTAGTTCAGTTCAACAGCTGTTTCCTGAGAATGCTTGCCAAGCGTATTGACCTGGCCTTCTTTGCTGTGCCTTATGGAGTCCTCATGTGCCTCTCCATCTATTTCTCACTTCCTAGGGTTGGTTCACATTGGGTCTAGGGACATTCAGACTTTTTTTTTGACTATCTCAACACAACTTCTAAATCAGACACACAGCTCTTGCCTATTGAGATGAATAGCTGGTTGCAATAAAGTAATTATTTTAATTAAGAACCCAATCTCAGTGTGATCTTGGTCAATATTTGCAAAGGCTTTTCAGGTTTGGTTTTGTTTTGATTTTTGTCTCTTTCTGTTTATGCTGTGGTAGAAATTGAAAGAAATACATGAAAGTCAGACAGGCGTTAGGACCATATTTGCAACTTCTCTGTTTTGGTGGATCCTCTCTTTATATAGAAGTAACAGTGCTTCCCTTGTATTCCCCACCCAGGTGTCTGGGGCAGTCACAGAGAAAATAGCCCAGCTGCTGGTTCAGCTGCGGTGTGCAGACCAGAAAAGAGAGAGGTGGTGAAGGGAAGGAAGCCAGAGCAGGGAGACGTGGCTGAGCTAGCATATTTGCTTTAAAATACAACTCATTGTCATTTGGAATATTAGAACCTATTCTATTTTACATTCTCATTGCCTCCCTCTAGTAATAATCTGTCCACAGAAAATTTTATGTTAGGAACCTGTGTGTAAGGGCAGAACTCTTTTAAAAAGATTTTATTTATTTAACAGAGAAAGAGAGAGTGCACGAGCAGGGGGATCAGCAGGAGGGAAAGGGGGGGGAGAAGCAGAGAAGCAGGTTTTTCACTGAGCAAGGAGCCTGATGTGGGGTTCCATCCCAGGACCTTGGAATTATGACCTGAGCCAAAGGCAGATGCTTAACTGACTGAGCTACCGAGGCGACCCTGGGCAGAACTCTTGAAATTATCCTGAGTCTACCCTTTCCTTTTCTTTGGAAATTTGTAGTCCCCAGGCTGGGTGTCACTGCTCTGGAGCATTTTATATGTGCGCATTACCCTTCAGCCCTTCACCTGCCAGGTAGTGGCTGCAAGGGATCTGGGTCCTCTCAAACACAGATGGGAAATCAGTATCCCCACTCTTTCATACCTCACAGTTTCCTTTACTATTTCAGGGCAGATTTTCTTCCTTAATCCTACAGAAGGCAGCTCTGTTAGAACCATACTTTCATTTCCATAAATACACATACGGGAGTGTGTGTGTGTGTGTGTGTGTGTGTGTGTGTGTGTGTGTGTGTGAAGTATGTGGGCAACATTTGGAGAAGACAGCACTCATCTTTAATACCTCTCTACTCCTAATTTCCTCTGTGAAGTGAAGACTCATCCTGATTTGTCTCCCCTTTCTTAGCAAGACCACAACCTGTCCCCGTCTTGAATCTAGTCACAGGACCCTTTCTTCCTGTGTGGTGACATGGAAGTTAACGAGTTAATCAATATGTGTCCTTTTATGTCACTCGAAAGACTGTGCTCATGTTATCACTGTGCCACTTTCTATCTGGGTGATTCTGGCAAGTCTCTTAATAATTCTGGGCCTTGGTTTTTTTCATCTGTAAGAATGACTCTTAGGTGCTATCCAGTTGTAAGCTGAACTTTAGTTTGTAACCAAGGAGATGGAAATTTTCTTAATTCCACAAGTGTACCATTTATTTCTTGGTAGAAACAACATGGAACTCAGAGTCAGATAACTTAAGTTCTCAGTCTCATTTCTTATTAAATTACATCACTGTATCAGTCAGGGTCTTACCAAGACAATAGAAACCACTGTGGGGAACATAGTGGGTGCCCTATGACTTAGGACACTGTTTTCTCTTCAGAGAGATGTGGCAGTTTGTTCTTATGGGGAACTGAAGAGTGGTGGTAATAAACTGTTCCAATAAATAATAATAGTGGGCTTTCCGAAAACTATGGTCCAAAGACTTCTAGAACTTCATAAGAACATTGTTGGTGTAAGAGGTCCTGTTGGGGTTTCGTCTAACAATTGTATTTTTAGAAGAATTCAGAGAAAGGTAGCCCATGTAGAAGGAGGGTATGTTTTAGAGAGAAAATAGAGTTTTGACTTAAGGATATGGTAAAGGAAGAAAACACTATTTAGGAACATGAAGAAATATATATAAATATAAAATCCCTATATTCCATGCTGTCTCTATATGCAATAAACAGGTGCTAACATGCATTCCAGGTCAGAATTTGTGAGTCACAGACTTACATATGGAAGCTTTCAGAAGACATCCAATTTTCCCAAGTTTGTTCTTCTCTAGCTGAAATCTTGTCTTCTTTGAGAAAGATGAAGGGAGTATAGAATATTTCCCAAGGCTTCATATACATTCATAGGAGCAATATTATTTGCAGTCTGCTCATTCTTATTCCAAGTGCTGATATTGGTGTGTTAGAAATGCTGGCAATGAGCTCCAGAGGTATGACTTTCTTGAACTTGATGAAAAAGAAACAGTCAAATTTATTCATGGTAAACACACACACACACACACACACACACACACACAGAAGGTAAGTAGAAAAATAGAACTTGAACAGAAGAAGCTTGGGAATCTGCAGTCAAATGCTCTACCACTGAGCTATACCCCCAAAGCTTGGGAATCTGAATGATGGTCCAGTTGTAAGCATTAGTAAGACTTGAAAGTCCATTTACTTTCTGTTTTCTGCAGAGGGTACAGGAGCATAGTAACCATCTTTGATTTTAGCCACATATATATGAACTAACAATAATAGCATTTTAACAGAGGAGCTGTTTCACCATCAAAAGTTGCCAGAGAGGATACTAAATATCTTTTGAGAGTTAAATTTCTGATTGGACAGATGAAGAAGAATAGTTGCTTTTCAAGGCAAATGATAAGCTAATATTGGATGCAAGTCAATTGAAATACTCCTTTTAATATTCTAAGACATTCTTAAGATTGACATTATGAATAACACTATTATGGCGCTAGCTGGTGTAATAGAAAGAGAATGGATTTTGCATTCAGACAGACCTGGATTTTAACCTTGCTCTGCCCTTCACAAGTTCCATAACCTTGAATAACTTACTTAACTTTCTAAGCTCAGGTTTCTTACTCCATATAAAGCAGCCAGCAACACTACCTCACTAGGTTGTTGAGAGGATGATAGGAGAAATTGTTTAAAGGCAAAATGGTGCTTGGTCTTTCACAAAGTAGTTAAACCAGATTCCTACTTGAGGGCAGATGGAGACTGCTAGAAAGCTTGTTATCAGCAAGCAGTCAGCCAGCCCAGTATTCAGAGGATTCAGAAACTGAGGCTCCAATGAACAATCTAGCACGCCAGACAAATGTCAGAATTTTGGCTTCTAGCCAATTATGTTATTTTGGCAGTCATCCATGTCACTTTCTTATTAAGGGCCTTAAGACCAAGAGTCGGAAATAAAGGAAAAACATAGTACTAGTTGAGAGGATTATATAGGCTTAAAGAAGCAGCTAACCAATTGGAATTGGTACGAACCTACTAACCTGGCTTCATGGGCAGAGGATTTTAAATCTACCTTTGACTGGCCTTCCTCTACAGCTTTTGGATTTCCTTTTGGATATTCTAATGAAAAATAATGCTTCTCATGAATATTTAAATATCTTCCATGATGAGGTTCTGGAAACATTTTACATTTCTTTTTGGCTTAGGACTTTGAGCAACTTTCTTTGTGATTAGAATGTAGAGGGGTTATTTTCCCTTTCTTATTAGTTATATAGGATTCAAGTATTTCAGACATTGAAATATCAGCAGCCCACAGAGAGTATGGATGTAGATGAGATCCCTGGAGAGTAACATCAAAGGTCTCACCTTATGACTGTTGATAAAGGTGCTCTTTACAAGATATGTGTTGTCATGGTGATGGGGAGAAGGGACTGAATTGGGAAGGAATTAGAGAAGACAGTATAGCGTGTAAAAAGGCTTAGCATGTATAAACTACGGAGAAAAGTACAGTTCCTTGATCTAGTCTTAGACATCGTACAGACTGTTTGCAGGTCCTGGCACATGTTAGAGAATAAATATACAGCGGAAGATTCTGCGATTCCCAACCGGATTCTTTTGTCTCTAATTTATCTGACCTATAACTTCAAATTTGAAAGTACAAGTTAGGTGTGGAAATTGTCCTGGTAGTTAATAGCTGGAGGTACTTTGAGGAGAGCTGAGAGGCACTGATATCTTACACAGAAACTTCCCCTATATGCCTAAATATCATTTCAAACATTTGAATATTTACTTAGCAACAGTTGTGCACTAAACACTCTGATGTTAATGTAGGACGTGCAAAGGAGGCAGGATATTACCACTAACCTAAAGGAGATAAAACCAGATATCAAATACAAGTTGTATTTTTATTATTTATTGATGAATCCTTCTAAAATTATATGCAAGAAGTTCCGAGAATCAGTCTGAGAACCTGTACCAAGCACTAAAGAACTATTTTTTTCGTAGTAATAAGAAATAATTCATAATAAGAATATTACTTCATTGATAATACTGTATAATACATAAGAAACATATACTTTGAATTATAGAATATTTCCTCAGTCTTTTATATACTAAGTTCGTGACTTCTGCCAAAGCTGAACACATCTGTAATAGGTTTTATTTGTTATTTAAATAAATCAATTAGAGGTGCCTGGGTGGCTCAGTCATTAAGTATCTGCCTTTGGCTCAGGTCATGATCCCAGAGTCCTGGGATGGAGCCCCATTTTGGGTTCCCTGCTCAGCAGGGAGATTGCTTCTGCCTCTCCCACTCCCTGCTATTCTGCCTGCGTGTGTTCTCTCTCTTTCTGTCAAATAAGTAAATAAATTAAAAAAAAAAACAATTTAAAAAAGGTTTAATTAGTTTATTTGAAAAAGAAATGGGAAATTGAAAATAAAATTGCTTGCCATAAATAGAAGGTAGTGTTAAAAATAAATACAACTGAAACAAAATAATGTAATTAAATCGGAGATAAATGCTATTGCCAGCTGAAGGGTGGCCTGGGACCTAGTTTCTCTCTGTTTAAAAGGGAGATTAACAAGTGCTAGACAAGTGTGAAACCATAGTAGCACCAAAAAGAGATTTTCTTCTTTATATAACTAGAAAGATTAAAGAGAGTTGAAATAATTTTCTTACAATGTGACTTAGTAATGTTATTTAATTCATGTCCAACAACCATCTAAAACATCAAATCTCACACTGGAATTCTTGAGGTTTCAAGGTCAAGTTCTTGCACACTATTTTATTTACCCATACGAGAACCTTATGAGATCGGCACTAACAGAATGTTTATTTATTTACTAACCCAATTTTAGAGTTGTGGAAGCAATGGCACAAAGAGGTTAAAAGATCCCTTCTATGTTTAGTTGGTGTTAAACAACAGACAAACCTAGTTTTTGAAAAACAAAGCCCTTTTCATTATAAGATCATTGTATTATATCATTATGTTATATATTATACAACTATATTTCCAGCTCTTTTTTAACCTCCCCTCCCTAGCTTTATTGAGATATAACTGACTTACAAGTTGTGTACAGTCTATTGATTTGATATGCTTATATATTGAGAAATGATTACCACCATTAGCATTACCTAACACCTGCATCATGTTACATAATTACTTTTCGGTGTGTGTGTGTGTGTGTGTGTGTGTGGTGGGAATATTTAAGATTTACTCTTTTAGCAATTTTCAAGTGTATAATACAGTATAATTAACTATAATCACGATGCTATACATTAGATCTCCAGAACTTATTCATCATATAACTGGAGTTTGAATTTTTCAACAATATCCCCCAATTCTTCCAACTGACAGCCCCTAGCAACCTTTATTTTGCTCTCTGTTTCTATGAGCTCAGCTTTTTAAAGATTCCACATGTAAGGGATATAATACAATATTTGCCTTTCTCTGACTTATTTCACTGAACTCTTTTATTATTAAGTATCTCAAATAAGTGAATAACAATAGAAATCAGCAAATATTTTTTTCATCAAGAAACTGATTTCCCTTATTTCAATATCTTGATGATATTATTAACTAGATATTATTAACTAGAGAGGTAGTCAGCCTCTACTAGTGAGTCATTTCAAGAGGGCTCTAGATTGGAAGTAAATTTTATTTATCTGCATCTGTATAGAGTGAATTAGATGGATGGAGAAAAAAGATATTCGATGTGGGTGGCAGTGTAGGAAGTGTATAGACTTTCTGATGACCCCTGATTTAGAGCAATGGAAATAAGGGAGAGTAAGAGTTAAAAAAATATAACGTGACAACACAGCGGAAAGCAAAGATCTGAAGATCAGAGTTAGAGACGCTCAGGTCCAAAATGGGTTGCAACTTTAGGATAAAACCAAAAATGATCGAAAGATCTTAGTTACATTTAGGACAAGAATAAGATCATCATAAGAATGGGCTCAGGAATAGGACAATATGTCACAGTTCGGGGATAAAGCCAACGGCTGACATAGCAGAGTAATACTCTTTAATTCTTATGTTGCTTCGTCTTTTCTGTGAGAGAGACTGACTTCTACGCTAAACTTTATAGAGTGAGAACTGATATGGAAGAACAAAGATAAAGATGGGATAAAGTAGTGTAAGATAAACCTGCTGCTAAAAATGAGTTCAAATTTTCTGCGGTGGGAAAAGCGAACCCCACAGTACAATATCATGGGGTGCAAATGAGGACAGTGATATATGAAGAAATTTTAAGGACAAAGGGGAGATGGAAGATGGGAAAATGCAAATGTAGATTCAAATTTTAAAAAGAGGAACAAAAAAAGAGTGTATTCTGCCGTTCCAGATTAGTGAACTTTAAATTAATTTTGGGCAAGCTTCCAGAATGAAATTTTAAAGAGATGATTCATAAAATCCTAGAAGACGATTAGCAAAAGTTCAGTATGATCAATTCATGACATAATTCATCATTTTGATTTTTAGTAAAAGAAAAAACCCCAAAAAAACCATTGCCTGCTTTCTGAGTAGATCTGATATTCTGCAGGCACACTGCAATGTTTTCATAAAGTGTCTGGGGAAAGGGTGGAGAAGTATGCATTTAAAGCAATGGTAAATAATACCCTATTGCGAGATGGTTCACATATGCCCGAACAAGGGGTGCTTAACAGAATACTGTCATCCAAAGAGGAGGTTCTTAGTGTTGCTTCTCAGGATTCTTCCATGTTTAACATTTCTAGCAGGACAGGTTTGCTGGTGATGAATTCACTCAGTTTTTGTTTGCCTGAGGAAAGTCTTTATTTCTCATTCACTTTTAAAGGATAGCTTCACAGGAATGGCGTTCTAGGTTGGTGACTTTTTTTTTTTTCTTCAGTAATCTATTTCATTCTACTCTTTTTTTGCTTGCAGAAGTTTGCTGTCATCCTTATTCTTGGATTCTTACTAATGGGCTCATTAGTAAACCCAATACAGCTGAGGGGGAAAAAATCAACAAATTTTTGGCGGGAGCCCCCACCAGCTTTTTTCATGACTTTCCCTTTTTGTGTTTGGTTTTATGTAGTTTAAATATGATCGATGAGGTGGGTCTTTTTTTTGTTTGTTTGTTTTTGTTTTTGTTTTGTTTTGTTTTTATCTTATTTATACTGTGTGGTATTCTGATCTCCCTGGATCCATGGTTTGGTATCTGTCATTAATTTGGAAAATTCTTGGCCATTTTTACTTCTAATATTTCTTCTGCTCCATTCTCTTTCTCCTGATTTTTTTTAAAGATTTTATTATTTATTTGACTGACAGAGATCACAAGTAGGCAGAGAGGCAGGTGATGGGGGTGGGGGGGGGGGTGTAGTGGCTCCCTGCTGAGCAGACAGACGGATGCAGGGTTTGATCCCAGGACCTAAGCTGAAGGCAGAAGCCTACTGAGCCACCCAGGCACCCCTCTCCTGATTTTTTATTGCACATGTGTTACGACTTTTGAAATTATTCCCTAGTTCTTAGATGTTCTACTATCTTTTCTTTTTTTTTAAATCATTTTTCTCTTTGCATTTTAGTTCAGGAAGTCACTATTGACCCATCTTTAAATTTGTTGATTTTTCCCCCCTCAGCTGTATTGGGTTTACTAATGAGCCCATTAAAGGCATTCTTCAGGGCACCTGGGTGGCTCAGTGGGTTAAAGCCTCTGCCTTCAGCTCAGGTCATGATCCCAGGGTCCTGGGATCGAGTCCCACATTGGGCTCTCTGCTCAGCAGGGAGCCTGCTTCCTCCTCTCTCTCTCCGCTTGCCTCTCTGCCTACTTGTGATCTCTGTCTGTCAAATAAATAAATAAAATCTTTAAAAAAAAAGGCATTCTTCATTTCTATTACAAGGTTCTTTTCTTTATTTTGAGAATTTCTTTTTGATTCTTGTTTCAATTTTCCATTTCTCGGCTTGCATTTCTCGTCTGTTCTTTCATGTTGTATAATTTTTCCATTAAAGCCCCTAACATATTAGCCATTGAAAGTATATTATAAAATCCCATTCTGATTTTCAATATCATTTCAATATCTATGGAGTATTTGAGTCTGGTTCCTGAGGATTGCTTTGTCTCTTCAGACTGTATTATTTTTTTTTCTTTTTGGTGCTTCATAATTATTTTTTTGAAAACCTGTCAGGTAAATATGTAATAAGACTTCCATGTAAGGATTTGTGTTAAGCTGGCTAGCAGTTGGGCTGTCTTTAATGTTCACTAGAACTTTAGTTACCAGAGGCTTCACAGTTTCTTAAATACCTCCCCTCCTGATTTGGGCTTCTCTATGTACTTTTTTCAGAGAGCATTTGTCTTGCTACTCTATCATCTGTAATCCACTGTTGTTATATCAGAGACCCATTGCTATGGTGGGAAGGTGTGGGGACTTGAAGCATTTAATAATTTCATGATTAAATCTCAGTCTTTCTTTGTGAGGGTGGTGCTGTATCTCCGGACTGTCACCTTCACAACAGTTTATTCAGTGGCATAACTTTTAAATTTCTCCCTTAGGTTGAACAGAAGGCTAGAGTGGGCTGGACTGGGGGGAATGCCCTCCCTTAGCTAGAATAAGACTCAGGGCAGTCCGACCTCCACCCCCAAGGGTAGGCTTTTGTTATGGAGAAGACTCCAGGATATTTCACACTGATGATTCTTCCCCCATTTTCTGCCACAGACAATAGGGAATCTTTCTCAGGTCTTCACAGGGAGAAACTGGCTGGGTTTCTGGAGGTAAAGCATAGATATATGGGGTCACCCCTAAGACTGTGACATGCAGAAATTTTTCCACACTAATCCTCACTCAGCCTCTAGCAAATTGTCAAAATAACTCTGTAAGTGTTCCTAATGGTTTATGATTCCAGTATCTCCTGCTCTAAGTAAACACATATCAACTATGTCTCCCCAGATTAGAGTGATGTTTTGTCCTAAAACCTCAGTTCTCTGATGGGTACAAGAAAAGTCACTGAGTTTTAGTTTATCCAGATATTTTCATCATAAGGATGGAAGGAATGACTTCCAACTTCATTATATATTGAAGCTGAAAATAGAAGTCCTCAATTCTTCTGTTTAACATTTATAATTCTTGGTCTAAAGATGAAGAGAACATGGTGAGCCAGCCTAAGAATGAGTTATACCAAGCGACCAGACAGGATGACAGAGTTGTGATATTGACAAGCTGAAACAATAACATGAATTCAACCAAAGGTAATAAAGGAGAAAAAAAATTAAATTCCTGTCCTTGGGTTCAAAACACATTTTTCAAGGATGGGACAGGTAAGCTGACCCTTAACAATGACACAAAAAGTATGTGGGGCTCTGAGTCATCATTTAGATTCCCATGACTCAAAAGTGAGGATCAGCTTCCAAAATGTTTAAAACAGTTCACTAAAATGTTTTTGGGTATTAAAGAAGAAAAGGGTCAAACCTCAAATACATTAGGTAAACCATTTTCTTTATTGAAAACTGTCTTAGAATCTTTAATGTGCTCAAGTTCATCCTGATTTTGCCAAGAGGATAAAGAACTGGTAGCATTTCCCAAATTTATTTGACCATTGATCTGTTTTTTCACTCTAACTCTGGCACTTAATAGTTGTAAAACAATGGGTAAAACGTGCAACTTCTGAGGCTCTTAGTTTTTGTATATATAGAATAGGAATAATGCTGACTACTTTACAGTCATGCTATAAGAACTAAATGAGAATAATGTTTGAAAACATTCAGTAAAGGGTGGATCTGTGTTTAAGAGCATAGGCTCTGGAGCCCGACTTTTTTGGTTCAGAACCTGGCTCCTGGCTGTGTCCTGTACAGAAAGACCTTGGCAAGTTACTTAAACTTCCTTGTTTCCTCATCTATAAAATGACAACAAGAGTGCCTATCTTAAAGGGTTGTTTTGAAGAGTAAAGACCTATTGTATTAAAAGCTCTTTGACCAGTCTTGGTCCATAATAAGTGCTAGAGTGCATTGGTTATGACTCTTACGACTATTTTTTTTTTTATTATTACTATTCCTAGATATTTATCTCAAGGCTTTCAGTTTTAAGTCCTCCAAGACAGTTGCCGCCTTTTACTTTTTTCTTGGTTAGGGGTGTGCTGGAGGTCAGAAAGTGTAGTGCTGTTTCTGAGAATGTATACCTGAATCACGCAGGTACTTGCTTAATACATATTCTGGGCCCTAAGCAAATCAGAATATCTGACATTTGGTAGAAATCCACATTTTAAATGAGGAGCTCAGACGACTTGGGGCAAACTGAACTTTGATGACAACTGAGTAGAGCCAGCATGCCCTGCTTTAGCTCCATCACAGTGGCAGGTCCTTTCAAGAGCATGCGTCAGACAGCAGTCACTGGGCTCTCTTAATCTTCACAAGAGGACTCCCGGGGCAGGTCATATCATAATCTCAGGTTTTCAGATCAAGAATTGTCACTTTCAAGGGTTAAATGATTTGCCCAAGATCTGCTGGTAAGCAGCACATTGAAAGATGGGATTGGGTCTGTCTGGCCAGAATCTGGTCCTAATATGTCAAATATGTCAAACAAGTCGTATCCTGTCTGAGCACATGCTCCTCCTCTGTGGACGCTTTCTCCTCTGGGAAATTTGACCAAAAATATTCACTTTTAGATTAGGGCTGACTTCAGAAACCCCTCTACTACAGGATATGTAATATACTCTTCTAATACAGGAAGAATGTATTAGCCAATGTACATTTTACAGAGAGGGTCTGTCCAGTAAGCAGCCAGGAGGTGGATGAGAACAGCCTTCTGAGTAGCCATAGAGCTGTTTCATTTTCGAACTTAAATTCTGTCTCTTGACCAGTAGGTGGTGACTTCTAATTCTTACACTGTAGAAAACTCAACGAATGTTTAGATCCTGAATCCCTAATATTTAATAAAGACAAATTTATAAAAGAAGGATGGAAAATTGGGTCAGGGATATGTTCAAGTGAATTTTACTGTCATATAGAAACCTCTATGGCCAATTCAAAGTGTATGTATGTAACACAGACCATGAACCAGGTGCAATGCTTGCTCCTGCAGGGGAAAAAAAAAAAAGAATCATAAAAAACTTGCAATGAACTGATAATGTATTAACAAATAGTGTAGCTATTATAATTTGGCTCTCACTATGTGTCAGACACTGTAATAAGGTTATCCACATATATTTTGTCACATAATTTAATCTTTCAAAAAATTCCATGAGGTTAGCACTCTTTGGATGTTCTGAGGTTCTGAAAATTAAGTAATTTGCCCAAGTTCATATAGATTTTCAGTGCAAAAATGAGATTTAATTTGAGATCTTTCTTATAACATAAAATTTTTTGGTAGTGAGGTAAAACAATTGTACAAATAATAATGCAAGGCAAAGTAATGAGATTTCAATAAAACATAAAGATTAATTGTGAAGGAGGCCCAAAGAAAAAAATCTAAGTAGAAACTGTGAGTAAAAGTGTCTTAAGATACTTTGTAGAGGATATAATGTTTGTGATAAGCCTTGAAACATGGCTCTGACTTATGTACAGAGTGAAGAGGATGCTAGGTGACGTGAGGATGTTCACACAGGTGTTCCATGTATGGAAAAGAATGAGCCAACAAATAGGAAACCATGTTTGGTAATACAGCATAACTGTCAGTGGGAAGGGTAGGAAAATGAGCAAGGCAAATTTTAGTAATAAACCTGAAAAGTAGCTGCATTACATTATGAGTTTGTACTTAAAATGACAAACAATGGAGCAAATGGGCAAAAGCTAACTTTGCATGTGTGTGTGTATGTGTGTGTGTGTACACGTAGGAGATTATGGCAAAGAGAGAATCTTTAAAAAATTCATTTTTTATTGAACAACTACAATAAACCAGATAATGTACTATGGGATTATTCACAATATCTCAATTTGGAGGTGGGGGACAAAGGATTGTAGATAGTAGCAGAAGACTATTAAATGGTCCACATGAACAAATCTAGGTCCCAATTTACTTTACTCTGTTGACCCCACTAAGTGAGCGTGCTGTCTAACCACTTTTGTCTTGAGTTGTTCAGCTCCTGAAGTACATTTTCTGTTTGCCTTCAAATGCTTGGAGATGAGTAAGTGAATCAATAATGCTTTAAAAACACTGGCCCCTGCCCCGCAAACCCTGTTCATCTAAAGGTCGGGAGAATCTACACAGCTACACAATGTTCCTTGGACTCAACACAAAGGCTTTATAAGAGTTGCTAAGATATCTGAAAATTTATTTCACTCATCGAGAATGTGTGAATTTTTCCTTTGTACCCTGAGGCAAAGTTTACTGAGCCAAATTATCAGAGGCATCTGAGGAAAAATTATATTTGTTCATGGTTACAACACTATCACCTTCTTACAGAAGCAGAGATGGCTTTTTTTTTCTTTAAGGAAAAATGTGTCTAATTATTTTGTTGCTTTTCTCCACTGAAAAACAACATGCTGCCCTAAACTCCTAGTGACATTCAAAATAGTTCAGGAGAGATGCTGCTGATAGTGATATTACTTTCATACAGCTCTGCTTCCCCAGGAGGATTATAAAAATACTTTTAAACTACCAAGTAGTCTATATGCATGTACAGTTAAAAATTCTTTTTCTGTGGTTTTGTAAACACTGTGCACATTCCACTTCTATCTACTGAGCACTTATGGACTCTTCATGAATAGAGAAACAATTCTTTCCATTAAAAAGCATCAAGGAAAATCCCACTGTAAGTAAAATAGGGTTATAACTTCCTGGCTAAAAGCTGTAGAGAATCCAATCCACTGGGGACACTCCCTTATGCATGCAGGATAGTATACTCTTAAACTTATTTTCTGGGGCTTCCCTCTTCTTTATCTGTGCAATTGCATTCCCGTACTCTCAAACATAATTCATTCTCTACTACATGGATTCGTGTGGGAGGTAGGTCCATGGGTCAGGATTTACAGAGCCACCCTATTATTTCATACTTTTTAAGGATTAGTTTCCATCAAGTCAGTGCAATGGGGTATTTGTAGTCAGCATAAACTGGAATTCACACATGAATCCCAATCCCAGGTGAAAAGGATGAAGTCATGGTACTCGTCCCAGTGTGTGTTGTTAGATGGAACAGATGCCACCATTATTTACAATGATCCCCTATATCAAGCCGTTTTAAAGGTGCCAATAGCTAAAATATTTCCAGGGACTATGAGAAGGGACAGGACTGAAGCCACATTAGATCTAAACTCCATGTATGTACACAGGTCTCAGGAGCAGGCATGTCTAAGCCTTCACATCGTCTTCTACAGATAAAAAAGAGCCCTTCAGTGATGGAACTCCACCCAAACTGCTACAAATTTCAGTCAAAACTGTATCATCAAAAAGACGAGAGAGAAGAAAATACAATCTTATTATGAGAGGTCTTTTTGTCCTATAACAAACAGTCCAAGATAGCTGGAATTCAAAAATATATATCCCACAAATGGTTGGAAAGTTAAATTTTCTTCCTCTAGACAGTCAATGGAAATGAAGGCAAAGAAGCAAGAAACTAAGTGTATTAGTTTCCTATTACTGCTGTGACAAAGTACAACAAATTTAGTGGCTTAAAATAGTACAAATTTATTGTTTTTCAGATCTGGAGTTTAGAAGTCTAAAATCAAGGTGTTGGTAGGGCTGTATTTCACTTAGAGGCATCAGGGGAGAATCTGTTTCCTTGCCTTTCCAGCTGTTTTGGGCTGTTTTTAGCTCAGGATTCGTTCTCAGTTTCTCTCCAAACTGTTGCCGTCTTGTCACATCTCCTACCACTCCCTTTGACCTTCCTGCCTCCCTTTTATCAAGATCCTTGTGATTATCACCTTAGATCTGATAGTCCACGAAAATCTATCTTAAGTTCCTTAATTTAATGTCTGCAAAGTGTCTTTTTACTATGTAAGGTAACAATTCACAAGCTATAGGCATTAGGACTTGAACATCTTTGGGGTGGTCATCATTCAGTCTACTATACTCAGTGAAGGTAGGGGACCCAGAAAAAGACTGAACCCTGAGGTTTACCCAATTACCTCCTAATCTTCTAATATTCATCTTGTTTGTGATAGAGAGGGAAAGGTTACCTGTGACACTGTTTAAATGCTTGGATCCAAATAAGTAAAAAACCAACCCTAGACTTTCTAGCTAAATGATCTGTTAGGTTCACAGAGTTTAAGATTCTTCAAATTGAGTTTCTAACATCAACAACCCAAATAGGCCTTATTCGTACACTTGCCCAGGGTTAAAAAGCAGCAAAGCTAGGATTTCCTGTCAGGTCACCTGATGTCTGAGTTCATCCTCTTGACCACTATAGGGGTCACTGATGATAATGCCCATTTGTCTTTTATCTGAGGGTTCTTCTTAATTCTTGGTTGATGCTCTCATCCTCATGCCCTACCCACCCCTCCTTATCTTGGCCGCAGTGACTTACATTGTGGATCCTTTCTTTCAGGGTATACTCTTCTCTCATCCTCAACAAATATCCAGCTTGTTTCTTCCAGTGTATTTCCTTAAAAAGAACAGTGACTCAGTGAGACTCCAGGCCATAGAATCTAGGACCACACAGAGATATACCTTTACCGAGGTATAAGAGAGGCTTCATCTTTACAAAGATGAGGGGCATCCCCCAGCCCCCAATCCTGACTTACCTTCAAGATTGGAAAGCATGCTTCTTGTGAGATATGGTTAAATTTTCAAATTCTATTACATTCAATTCTTAAAACTCACATGCTATCCATAGACTTCACGATTGACTTTCTGGGAAAAACAAAAACAAAACAAAAAATAAACCACAAAACATCCTCTATACTTTAAGATCTTACAGTGCCAAAATGGTAGCTGTTATTTTAGACCAGGCACAAATATAAGCACAAGGTACTAAGATGATATCAGATAATCAACTTTATTTAATTTATACTAAGAGCCTGGCAATTTTTTTTTTGAAGTGAAATATAGGGATACTGATAGACTTTATTATGCTATATTTTATATTTCTGTTCACTTTAGCTGGGTTGCTCCTTTATTTTGGAATGTTAATCCCTTAAGTGAAGCAATTCAGATTATCCCATCTCCTTCAGTACTGCACATTCCCTTGAAGCATTACCTATTCCATACAGAAGAGTCTATGGGTTATGGGTAGGATTTTGAGCTGAAAATTTACATGTGGTACCACACTGGCTCAGAGACGTGCTGAAAGTCCATGGTGCTGATGCTATTTGGCAAGCTGGCCAGTATAACTACATTTCCCAAAATTCCCTTTCCTAATTGTTTCCAGGAAAAGAAATGTGACCTGAAAAAGACATTCTTGTGTGAGAATTGTGGGGCAAAAGTGAAGCAGCAACTATTTTGTAACTCACACACTCTTATTAACCTGCTGGCTTACCTGTTGCATGACAGCACTGAGCCTGCAAGTGCCCCACCTTCCTCTGGAGCTTCCTTCAGCTTCTCTGATTCCTAGGCCATGGCATAGTAGATAGATCACAATAAATTGATCTATAGATCTCTTAGTTTTCCTAACTTTCTGTTTCACCTCTGATTGTTAGAGTACCCCTTTTTCAGTCATACAAATCTGTTTGTATAAGAATTGTCTCCAAGCTGATCTTTCAAATTGATTTATTGTTGTTATTTAGTGATCATTGGTCATCTCTTAGATATAACATTGACTTGTGGCTTGGCTTTTTACATATTATTAAAGGTCAGAATTTTATGAGTTTTCCCCACGTCTTATTTCTGGACCCAATATAGTCTTAACATTAATCATTTGGTATTTGACAAATGGAGTGTGGATATTTATGTACTTTTATTTTGATACTTTCCATTCCCGGGTGATGATCCTTTCATTATTATCATATTTTGTTATAGACTTGATAACGGTTACATTTATATGATGTCCTTGATCATTAAGCATAATAACTAGGAAAAAAGACAGACACCCCACTAAACCATCTAAACAAAGTCATATTTCATGCGTGGAGATTATGCAATAGTATTTGAAGTAAGAATCATTAGTACAAATTTTAACATACTGTGCAAATCATAGGTTGTTATGGAGGAGGAAAAATTTTTGTCACCCCAATATATGATTCTGGGATATCGATTATTTTAAGCTTTTAAGAAACTATAGAAAAAAAAATTGAAAAACGGTACAAATTACCCTTTTTAAGAGATATTCACATTTACAAAGGAAATTTCCACTTGTAAGGGAGTCTTGCTGCTCTACCATAAAGCAGAGAGTGACAATCTCTAGAAACTCTTATCAGTGCGGAAGACAATGACTTAAATCCACATAACAAACTTACCCTTATTTACTGTGCTTTTCCTGGTAAGCTTCCATAACTGATTCCCCATCCTTAAAATCTTTTATCTTTAGGTAAAGATGGTATTTAAATTGATGGCTTCAGCTGTGTCAGAGAGTTACTTAGTTTTTCCCAGGTCTCTCTTGTGTATATAGGATGTATATGTGTTATTAAACTTTCATTTGTTTTTCTCTTGTTAATCTGTCTCACGTCAATTTAATTCTTAGGCCAAAAAAAGAGTCTTGAAAGGTACAGGAAAATTGTTCCTCCCCAACATTACAAACACTCAGTGACAACTTACTTTTTATGGACGAAATACCCTATGTTTTATTTGGTAGATCTTGATGATCTAGCACAGATCTTGGTACTAAATGTATCTTGTGTTGCCATGTGCTTGTAGGAAAGATACTGCATGTTATAAACCAGTTACAAGTAAATGGTTATTCCATAGCACAACACTAAAACTATGCTTTTCATAGAGGTGAACATGCTGATTAGACAGAACTCTGAGTTATTTTTCTGTGTTCCAAATTTGAAATAATTCTAATGTTAGGGGGGGAAAAAAAGCCAAACCAAGGCAGTCAGAAAGAAGATAATCCAAAAAAGAAAAATGAAACTCCCATAAAAACTAAAGTATGAATTGCACATTTCTTTAGGGTCACAAAAATCTAGGTGTAAGAGAGAGAGAAACTAAACTCTCTAGACTCCGCTGCATCCCTGAATTGAAGTGTACAGCAGTCTTGAGGGAATTGTGCATGATTGGAGTCAGGTCTTCAAAGTTAATATGAGCATTTCTCCATTTCCATGTTTATAGCTGGACATTTTGTTGAATTTTTGTCACTTCCTGCCCTTAAGAGTCTCATAATCTAGAAGATAAAATTATGGAAAATAATGAAGCTGAAAATAAGACAGAAAGGAGGCTATTAAATCATGAATAAAGACATGTATATGTCATTGGAATCCCAGAAAAAGAAGTGTGGGAAAAAGGGGTGGAATATTTATTTGAACAAATTACAGCTGAGAATTTCCTAATGTGGGGAGGGAAAAAGGCATTTCAGTCCAAGAAGCCCAGAGAACTCTCCTCAAAATCAACAAAACAGGTCAACACCAAGACATATCACAGTGAAACTTGCAAAATACAAAGATAAAGAGAGAATTCTGATAGCAGCTAGAGACAAAGGTCGTTACCCTATAGGAGTAGACACATAAAGTTAGAAGCAGACCCGTCCACTAAAACTTGGCAGGTCAGAAAGCAGTGACATGATATATTCAACATGCTAATTGGGAAAAATGTGCAGCCAAGAATACTTTATCCAGGATGGTTGTCATTCAGAATAGAAAGAGAGATAAAGGGTTTCTAAGACAAGCAAAACCTAAAGGAGTTCATGAACACTAAACCAGCTCTGCACGAAATACTAAAAGGAATGCTTTGAGTGGGAAAGAGAGACCAAAAGCAGCAAAGACTAGAAAGGAACAGAGACAATCTATAAGGCTAGTGACTTTCCACATAATACACTAGCACAACATTCATATCTTTCAATAATTACTCTCAATGTAAATGTACTAAGTGCTCAAATATAAAGACATAGGGTATCAGAATGGATTAAAAAAAAAAACCCCACAAAACAAAACCCATCAATATGCTACTTACAAGAGACACATTTTAGACCCAATGACACCTACAGATTGAAAATGAGGGAATGGAGAACCTTCTATCATGTTAATGGACATCAAAGAAAGCTGGAGTAGCCATCCTTATATCAGACAAACTAGATTTTAAACCAAAGACTGTAATAAATGAAGAAGGACACTATATCATAATAAAGGGCTCTAGCCAACAAAAAGATGTGATACTTTAAATATTTAAGCCCCCAACTTGGAAGCAACCAAATATATAAATCAATTAATAACAGACTTAAAGAAACTGATCGGTAATAATGCAATAATAGCAGGGAAATTTAATACCCCATGCACAGCAATGGACAGATAATCTAAGCAGATGATCAACAAGAAAACAATGGCTTTGAATGACACATTGGACCAGATGAACTTAACCGATACATTCAAAGCATTTCATCCTAAAGCAGCAGAATACACATTCTTTTTGCATGCCCGTGGAACCTTCTCCAGAATAGATCACACACTGGGTCACAAATCAGGCCTCAACCAGTATAGGAAGATAGAGATCATACCATGCATATTTTCAGACCACAATGCTATGAAACTTGAAGTCAAGCACAAGAAAAAATTTGGAAAGACCACAAATGCATGAAGGTTAAAGAACATCTTACTAAAAAATGAATGGGTTAACAGGAAATTAAAGGAAAAAATTTAAAAAATAAATAGAGTGATGAATAGATAAGGAAGATGTGATATGTATATGATATATGTGTGATATATATGATATATGTGTGATATATATGTATATATACATATACATGTGTATATATATATAATGAAATATTATGGAATATAATCCCATATATAATAACAGAATATTACTCAATGACCAAAAAGAATGAAATCTTGCCATGTTCAACAAAATGGATAGAACTAGAGTGTATTACGCTAAGTAAAATAAGTCAGTCAAAGAAAGAGAAAACTATATGATTTCACTCATATGTGGAATTTAAGAAACAAAACAGATGAATGTAGAGAAAGGGAAGGAAAAATAAAATAAGAAACAGTGAAGCAAACTATAAAAGGCTTAACTATATAGAACAAACTGAGGGTTGCTGGAGGGGAATGGGTCAGGGGATGGGCTAAGTGGGTGATGGTTATTAAGGAGGGCACTTGTAATGAGCACTGGGTATTATAGGTAAGGGATGAATTGCTAAATTCTACTTCTGAAACCAGTACTACACTATATGTTAAGTAACTTGAATTTAAGTTAAAAAAAAAAAAAGGCTGGTTTCTTAACTCAGTGATCATTGTGATATTCTAAGAAATTAATGCAGCAATTCTTAGTTTTAAAGCATTTGGTTACATTAAACTACCCTCTTTCTGCTCCTATTTGTCAGAGCAACTTGTATGATTTTAATCTAGATTTTATCTAGATTTAATCTAGATAACCAATCACTAGAAAATGCTGACCTACTACTTTACAAGGAATCATACTGTTTTATTAGAGTTTATTCTCAAACTAACACTTTTATTTTTCAGTTGTATTTGATGTTATTGCTCTGTCTCCTTTAAGTCTTAAAGGAATTTTTTCCAGTTCTTAAATTATTGGAGTACCATGAGTCAAATTTTCATATGGAAAAGAATCTAAACTCTGAAGAAGTTGGTTTTCATTTTGTTCCTAACAGAAAACAAATTAGTGAATTATTCACTGCCATGAAAAAATTTTTGCACATTTTGTTTGTGAACGTGTATTTGAATCATATTTTCAATATCACAAGGAAAATAATATGTGAATCTTTAATGTATTTCCATTGAAACTTAATGAGTTTTCATTGTCATAAATTAAATTAAATTAAAACAATTAAAATTAAAAATTAAGATAAAATAAAAAATACTAAATTAAAATTTAAAAATTAAAAAAATAAAAATAAAAATAAAAGTAAAGGTTGGTAAGTAGTGGATGATTTCCCTAATTTTCTGTGTCCCCCAAGGGCAGGCTATGTTGGTGGTTTATGATTTTACCAGCATCATGCAACATCAGTAGGGAATATTGAGAATAAATTTGATAGGGGAAAGGGAAAACTCCATGGAGAAAATTATATTGAGGGTTCAAAGGATAGTTTGGGCCTTAATAAACATAAATAAATGAGAGAATAAGAAGCTACAGATCAAATAAATTATCTAAATGTAAAATTTTTGGTATTGGCAAGATGGTAGACTTTCTTGTTTGTTTTTTTTTCCTTAGGTCTTTCCTCTGGGCTCCTGAAGCACACCATGGGATCTGCTGCCAGAACCACTTACAATAAAGTTGTCCTATTTAGAGGTTTTTGATAAGCTGATTTTATTCTTTAATGAATAAGAAACGATGCCATTATGCCCTACAAAATAGCTAAGGTTTTACTTGAACAAAATCCGTTTGGAAATGTTAAGCTGGTTACACAGAACTAATATGCCTCAAGGTGGTCATTCTCTCTGGATTAAAGCTGTGGAACAATTGTGGCTCCTGTTACAAGGAAAATGACAAAGGGCCATTATGAAAAGGGACAAAAATCTCTGTTCCCAGAGGGGGACTGACAAGCTGAAAGTCCCCCTCTACATGCCAACACAAAAGCCTGATTGCCTCAGATTGTTTGTTTATGTAAATGAAAATGCTTCCATTAATTCAGCAAGTGGGCTGCTCAGAGACAAAGAAGGTGGTGATTGGCTGGGTGCTCGCTTCTGGGCTGGTGGCAAATCTGACAAATCCTATTGCTTCTGTTCTAAGCTCTATCTGGACACCTTTAGGAAAAGCAGCCTGATACTATGTACTGAAGCAAATACTTTGTATCCTTAGAGTAGGAGTTGGAACTATAGAATTTGAAGGGGAGAGAACACACCTATCAAGGATCCTTTCACTCAGTTTCCTCACAGCTCTCTCTGCGTCCTTGGACTCAACTCTACATCATGACAGATGTTCCAGGGACACTCAGTCAGGCTGAGTGCAATGGGGATACACCACCCGAAAATGGTCAACAATCGATCACTAAAACAAATGAGGAAGCCAGTGATGTGGATGGTACCCCACCATACTACCGCGTAGAACCCCATCTTGAAGACCTATCCACAGAAGGAAATCAAGAGAAAAGTGAAAAATTACAAGGGAATATTGTAGGCAACTGGTCCACAGATGAGAAGATTCTAAAAGGTAAAGCATTTTTCCTTTCTCCTTGATTTGCTCGATTCAATTTGTAAACTCATTCGTAATTCTTTTGATAAACTGTTACGACGGAAATGTGCTGTCCATCTTCCTACCCACGTCCTTGCCCAAATGTGGTCTCTTATTCTACTGGGGCTGGATAGCTAAGGACCAAACCTCTGCCTCAGGTCAAATCCAGGCATATTTATTTGATAGCTTTATGACCCTGGACAACTTCCCCAGCCTCCCGAAACCTTAGCTTTCCCAGTTAGCAGAAAGCAGAAATATAAGTACTGATATTTGTAGGGTTTTGTGAGGATTACTAAGTGTTGGTTAAATGTTAACTATATTATTATGGACAGCCCCGTTATTATTTAAGCAAAGGAAATTCAGCATTTCATGTTTTCCTTCTGAAATATGCCTGAACTTGTCTGAATTCATGATTCTATAACTTACTAGATGGAAAAGGAGAGGTTATCTTTATGTTTATAAGTAGGAACCAATGAAGAAATGAGTTGGGAGAGTGAAACAGTTACTTTTAGTGATCACAATTGCAAATCAAATCGATCTACGTAGCTAGAGTCTAAACTGATAATTTATTTAAACTTAAACTGCTTAAATATAGTATTAATCTTGTGAGTTTTTTTCCCCCCAGAAAAACCAGAAGAGAATCTTTTTATTGTTCATAAGGCTATCACGGATCTTTCTCTCCAAGAAACATGTGTTGATGAAATGACATTCAGAGAAGGTGAGAGGAACTTCCATTTTGTAGACAGATGTTGTCTGACTGAATACGCATGGTAGTTTTTGCATGGGATGTTTTGTGAGTGTGATGTTGAAAAAGCAATCCAGACAGTGCCTTCAAAAGCTCAAAGCTGCTATGGGCAGATAAGGGAGTAGTCTTGATTATCTGTGGGTTTCACCTTAAAAAGTGTTCCAGAAGCATCAAGACTGAGACTGCATGGGTTGGTCTAACTGACTGGCATGCCTTGACCTGACAAAATGGTATCGGTCTCTTAATAAGTCAGTCCACTAAGATTCATTTAGTGTCTCTAAATCTGTGTCAGGCACCTTGTGAAATGTGAATGTTTTAAAAATGGGTTTATCCCAAAAGCTTACTATTTTTTTTAAAGATTTTATTTATTTATTTGACAGACAGAGATCACGAGTAGGCAGAGAGGCAGACAGAGAGAGGGAAGCAGACTCCCTGCTGAGCAGAGAGCCTGATGCAGGACTCGATCCCAGGACCCTGAGATCATGACCTGAGCCGAAGGCAGCAGCTTAACCCACTGAGCCACCCAGGTGCCCCTAAAAGCTTACTATTGACATACATTTTAAAATAATATTATAAGTTTATTTGATCTATAGAAAAATTCTAGGCTTCTATGTAAGCTGAAAATGGTTATCTAACTCTTGTTAAAGAAATCTACCAGGTAGTGAAGGTAATTTTAATTGTGTTCTTTCAGAAAATGAGACAATAAAAAGAACATTGATTTTTAAGTGACTTATATTTCAGATAAACTCAAGAGACCAAGAAACACAAACCCTTTTAGATTTTACTTCTAAGAAGATACCTATGTTGAAGCAATTTCCAAATCAATTTCAGGATAAACACATATTAATTAATCACTCATTTCCTCTTTTGCAACCATAAGCATTTTATCTCAAAATTGAAGTTGGTTCTTTAGACCTTGAGCAATTTAGCTTAATTTGGACCTCAACAGGCAAAATATGGAATTATTTTTTTAAATATTAGAACCTCACATAAAATTGTAGATGTCAAGGAAGACAGGGATGTGACTGGCAATTTTTTGGGTTTGTCCACTTTGCCTGGATACCTCCCAGACTATCTGCTGCCCCTATGTAGCGGTGGAATGTAGTAAGGAACAATCATTATTAAGTTTTTACATTAACACAGGTAATTTATAAAACTTGAGCCTTAAGCCCCATGAAATGTACTAAATAATTTCTCTGCCCTTATCTTTCTGTTTCCAATGTAACAAGTTCTCACAGGCAGGGATCTCAAAGTGCCTGTAGATACCCTTTCTTTTTCTTTTTTTTTTTTTTTTAAGATTTACTTATTTATTTAGGAGAGAGACAGCATGCACACACAATGGAGAGGGACAGACAGAGAGGGGGAGAGAGTCTCAAGTAGACTCTGAGCTGAGCATGGAGACTGACTGGGGGCTCAATCTTATGACCTTGATATCACAACCTGAGCGGAAACCAAAAGTCTGACTCTTAACCAAATGCACCACCCAGATGCCCAGAGACCCTTTCAAATATCTGATCAGGAAGTCCACTGGAGATAACAGTTTGCTAGGATCTTTTGTTTTGTCAAATACAGAATGAAAGCAGTCTGGATTTTTAAGTAGATGGTGTCAGGGTGAATTTTTCCCTGAATGAATTCTTTTGTGTTTGGTGGAACATATGCTTTTTCTGTAAGGCACATGTTGGTGTCTTCTATTTTCACAATGACAAACAGCTATAAAGTCTCCAAAGAGAATACTCCTGGGTTGAAAAACAGCAAGATGCTAAAAATATTGAGGAAAAATTATAATTTAAATTCAAGAAGTAATTTCATGGGGCGCCTGGGTGGCTCAGTGGGTTAGGCCGCTGCCTTCGGCTCAGGTCATGATCTCAGGGTCCTGGGATCAAGTCCCGCATCGGGCTCTCTGCTCAGCAGGGATCCTGCTTCCCTCTCTCTCTCTCTGCCTGCCTCTCTATCTACTTATGATCTCTCTCTGTCAAATAAATAAATAAAATCTTTAAAAAAAAAAAAAAAGAAGTAATTTCATGCATGACAACTCCATGCCTGAGTCATGGTGTGAGCAAAAAGATCAGCTTCTTTGGCTCTTATGGGAAAAAATAGAATAAAAGAAAGCTTACTTAAGATTACAGAAAACATGCTAATGTATATTTATTTATAATGTAAAGAACATTGACTGGGCACCAACAACCTGATAGGAACTGTGCACGATCAGTTAGGAATGAAAATCCATCTTGACTTCTATCTCTTTCTGTAAGTGTACAATCTGATCCCTGTGTTGGGAAAACAAAACAAACAAACAAAAACAAGAAGAGAATGAAAAATCTTGAATGGAAATGGACTTTGAACAACTTTCAGTGAAAGTAGAAAGCTGTGATGGGGAAAGACAAAGACGAACACTGCCTCTCACTTTATTTAAAGACTCTTATGGTGTTGAAAGGGAAGAGTGAATGGAAGCCCCACAAGGTACATGATCTAGACAATATTTTAACGTCACACACAGACTGAAGCTTCTCACAGTAGTCCCTTTAGAGGTGAAAGCCCAGAGAACAACCTCCACTCTAATTCTTTCTAGCAAGCTCAGTAAATATTGTTAAGGATATGCTGATGTGATCTGTTTGAAAAGTGAAATTTGACATGAATTAAGCCTTGTAAAAGTCACTGCACGGTACGAAACAACTTGAGTTAATTAGTCGTTATTAGGGATATGTCTAACATGTCAGGCTAATCTACCAATATATAGAGATGACCACAACAAGATTTTTAAAGTCTGGCTCTCTAGAAATCAATGGCAGATCTTAGATGACATTGTGTGTGCTTTGATGGGCTTGGTGTCACTGTTAGCCCAACATATGTCTCCTGACCATCCATGGCTCCCTGCTCCTCCTTCCACAACTGGTACTTTAGCACAACTCTGAGAATCAGGGTGGCAAATACTGCATGTGCTATTCTGAGCATGCCCAGTTGGGAGAAGTCATTGTTTTTATTACTAGAAGAAAAACTTTTTCTCCTGTGAGATATTTTTCTAATTTTCCTTGAGGAATGTGGTATGTGTGTGTGTATGTATGTAAGAGATAGGTCCAAATATTTTATTTTCTATGTTCACATTTCTAGTCACTACAGACTAGACAGGATTTTTAAAAGTCTGTCTCAGGAACATCAGTCTCACTAGATACAACAGTCCACAACAACAACAAAAAGTTTTATGGTCAAATGAAGTTGAGTCGTCAACTTCTTAGAGATCCACAATATTTATTGGCATTTTAAGGGCTTGCATAAATTCTGAGGCTTACTTAACTGTGTTTAATGTGGTATTTTCCAAACTAATTTGATAGTACAAACCATTTTATTGTGTAAAACATATTGTTAATCCACAGAATAATATCCTATAAGGTATGTATAGGGAAATGATTGTCCAGAAACATAATTTAAAGAATAAGAGTTGGGTATCTCGGGGCACCTGGGTGGCTCAGTGGGTTAAGCCTCTGCCTTCGGCTCAGGTCATGATCTCAGGGTCCTGGGATCGAGCCCTGCATCGGGTTCTCTGCTTAGCGGGCAGCCTGCTTCCCACCGCCCTGGCCCCTCGCCTGCCTCTCTGCCTACTTGTGATTTCTCTCTTTCTGTCAAATAAATAAATAAAATTAAAAAAAAAAAGAGTTGGGTATCTCAATTACCAATTGATTTTGCTACAGGACATCAATGGGAGAAGATTCCTCTGAGCATCAGTAACCAGGAGATAAGTAGACAAAAGGAAAGGATTGCTGAACAACTTCTAGAAGAGAAGGAAGAGGAGGATGGGAAGAACAAAGCTCGCCAGGCAACTGAAATTGAATGGTTGGGATTTCGGAAACCTAGCCAAGTTGATGTGTTGCATTCTAAACATGAGGAGGAGGAAGAAGTTTGGGATGAAGAAATTAATAATGATGACGATGATTGCAATGATGATGAAGATGAAGTTCGAGTGATAGAATTTAAGAAAAAAAATGAAGAAGGTTCTCAATTAAAAGGGGAAGGTGATGCAAACGAGGACTCCCCACCGAGCAGCCCCAGTTCCCAACCTGTGACACCTGAGGAGCAGCCAGCCTTTGGGAAGAAGAGTGATATCTCTAGAAATGCTTATTCAAGATACAATACAATATCCTATCGGAAAATCAGGAAGGGGAACACCAAGCAGAGAATTGATGAATTCGAGTCCATGATGCACTTATAAATAAAATGGAACTGAGGCATTCTCCTGCCCACTAAAGCAAAATCTAATTCTATTTTCCTGAGACGCATCTTTGCATGTCTTATTTGAGTCATCCCCTTTAAAGATGTGAAAGCTTAACCTCTATTTCACTGTAGAAAAATATGGAAATAATCCTAGACAAAATTCAGTCTGGTAACCTCAAGTCAAAAAGCTTTAGATTCATTCATGGGCTTTTGCTTTTTAAAATTTCACTAATATGGACTTTTGTGATAAGCACTAAACAGAAAACAGCAAACACCCCTAGAGAATCTGGCATGATTTGGCTTGTTAAAAGTAACAACATTGGGAAATACAGTCATCAAATCAAAGAGGACGATGAGAAATGACCTGTATTTCTTTTGGTGTCTTTCTTCCTGTACATTGGGGGTGCTAGAAAGTCTGGTATTAAACCTCTGTTTCATTTCAACTTGTTTTTATAGACACTGGCAATAAGCTGTCCAAAATGTTTTGCCTTTCCTATTACCTTCAGAAAAGATTTTAAGTGGCTTTCCTTGGCGTCTACAGAGTGAAAAATCTGTATAGGCCTCCTTCCTAGGTGTTACCATTCACTGAATTTTCTCACTGGAGGGGCTGAGCAATTGTCAAGTCAGGAAAATTCTGTTGACTAAATGGCTTTACGCAGTCAAGATGAATAAAATCCATTGTGAGGTTGATACAGGGAGGGGCTAGAAGGTTGGTGGGCAATAGACTAAGGAGTCAGATAGTTTATTTTTGTGACTGAAAATAAAATCTTGTCTAGCACAGTTAAAGTCATTAAAAGTGAAAATGACAGCTTTAGCACAGTTTTAAGAAAATACCCTTCTCTATTACCACACTTTCTCTTATTAACAGTATCTCAGAATAATTTTCTTTCCTTAGAAACCCAAGACAACTCTAGTCATAACTGTACTAGTTACTATGAAAATGGAAATAATTATCTTAGGATATTTTCAAAGTAGAGTGTGAGCATGTATTTTTAGTAAGAAAGCTCTGATAGTTGTTGGGTATATATAATTTACTGGACCTCAGCCCAAATCAAGATGCTTAAAATTGTGCCTATGGAGTTTCACTCAAGCCAGTGTATCAAATAATGTGTTAAATATTTATGAAAAGGGAGAGTCTATATTTTTATTTTTAGATAGTTTCATAAATTTTCATTTCAGGCTTCCATATATATCACCCTGAACTTTCTGTCACCACAGATAAAGATATTTTTGGCCCTGCAAATAAAAAGACAATTCCTTATTGTCTGAATGTAATACAGTCTTCATTGTACTATTCAACCCTTTGTTTATTTCTTTTTCACTTTGTGAAAAAACCCGGGTTAGGCCTTCTTAGATTATTGCTTATTTATGTGTAACAAATCCCACACATTCTAATGGAAATTTCTTTAATTCTTCCTGGTCACATAATATACTTCCAGGATATCCTATACTATTATTTACTGTTTACAAGACTCAATTTTGAATTCAAGGTTGAAGTGCTTCTTTTATTCTTTCAAACAGATATTTCACAACCTGATCATATAAAAGTGCTGTTGCTCTTCATCTGTAGAACCTATAGATTTCATTCTTGATGATGCAGGTTTTTCAGAAGAAAGCCAGAGGAATCAGGCGTTTATTGGTTAACTTAGGTCAAAGATTGGTGCACTCAGACAATTTCCTATTTATTTAGATCCTCTAAATCGTTCCACCTGGGCAACCTATTTTCTTTTCTGGGTTACTGATGAGCCCTACAATTTTCTACTTAACTTCAAAGCACAGTATTGTGTTATCCATCAAGGAACAGGAGCATATTGTTAATCTACCATCAACAGAGCCTCTATTTTTAATTGTTCTAACAGAAGTGTTGAATTCCTGTGGAATCTGAGTGAGCTGGGTGGTCTATGGTGTGACATAGTCAAGCGACTGACTCTTATGGGGATCCAGTACATAGTAACACTGGCCTTTAAAGCTTTGTGCTCTTACCATATAATTAACCAAACATGAGAGATATTGTCCACAAAGACTTTTTCAGGGTATGTTCAATGAGCAAATGCTTAATGCTTATGGATGAGGCAGTGCAGTTACAAACGAGCAGTGAAACTACTCTTTGACATTAACACCCAGTGCCTGGGCTTCCATTTTACACTAAGGCCACAGAGTTAAAGTGATCAGAAGCAACATGATGGGGTTAGGGGACTATTTGATTCTTTATAACCTAGGAAAGGCAAGGGCATGGTTCTGATTTCATGAGGGATATTTAACATATTAGACATTCCTACAGAACAAGTTAGAACACAAATTGGTAATAATACTGGAAGATTTACTGCTTTAGTGATCTAAGGTTCAGGGTTGGATGGAAGAAGGACTCTGGTACCTGGTAGGAGGGAGAACTGATTTCTTGTGAGAATGTTGCTATTTCTTACATGACTTTTAATTTTTCTTAGTTTTGGGGTGAATCTGAATTAATAAAATCTCTATTTCTTTGTCAATATAAAATTTACTTTTCATATAATGCTATACTGGAAGACATGGGATATGTCAGAATCCACCTATCATCTGTCTACTGTTTAAATAAAGAACTGCTCTGTCTGACTGCTCTCAATAACAGTGTGTGTCCTTGTTTTTTGGTGTGAAGGATTTATTTTCTTTTGCTGTCCTTTAAATTTTAGGAAGAACGCTTGCATATCAGCAGCTATTAAAGACCATTAAGAAATGATGCTTTAGAAATCAAGAGAACACTTTATTTAAATCCAAAAGCATTATTTATTTCAAAAAGGTCTTAGAATGATTGTGTGCACAATTGTAAACACACACACACACACACACACACACACAAACTTCTGGCAGGTAAATACCTAATGTTCCTGAAAAATTTGTATTATTATTATTATTTTTTTAAAAGATTTTATTTATTTATTTGACAGAGAGAGATCACAAGTAGGCAGAGAGGCAGGCAGAGAGAGTGAGAGGAAAGCAGGTTCCCTGCCGAGCAGAGAGCCCGATGCGGGACTCGATCCCAGGACCCTGAGATCATGACCTGAGCCGAAGGCAGCGGCTTAAACCACTGAGCCACCCAGGTGCCCTAAAATTTGTATTATTTTTATAGGAACTGAGTTCTTGTTTAGCTAACCTTAACTCCAACAACTTGAAAAACACATATGTATCTCTCTACCCATCAAGGTAATACATTTAAACCATGCTGACACTTTTATAGTAATTGTTTCTGCCTATTTACATGGGCTAGTACTTTTGACACATTTTCAAATGAAGAACGGACACTTAAGTTTTTCAAAGTGATAGGAAAAACACTTAAAATAAGTAATAATAGAGAATTATGGAAAAAGATGAAGCACTAGAGTATTATAAAAAAGAAATATGTTTGACCATATGAGAAAGGCAACTACTTTTAAAGGCTTAACTTTCATTGCTCTATAAAAACAAGAGGGCTATAAAAAGTAATGTCAAAAGTTGTAGCAAACATTTGCCGATATTAAAATATCAGACAGTAACATAATAAATATGAATACCAAAATGTGCATACAGCTCATGAGGAACACGAAGTGACTCAGCCACACAATCAACATAAACACCATGACACAGGTAGTAATCAATAGCAGAAATCACCCAACAGATACATGGCAAACTACAAAATCAAAGGACAATGCCTTGTAATCAACTGCCAGTGTGGGAGAGTTTTGGAAATGAATTTGGAAAGTAATCTGAATTTTTAGTTAGTGACTTAAAATTACATATTTGATTCCTTCTTTATGATAACATCAGTTAGTAGAGGCAGAAAATTGGGTACTTCAAAATGTTCAATTTAACTCCAATTTCCTTTATCTTCCATTGTTTCAATCTTGTTCTCCCATTAACAGAAGTTTTTAGGTAATCAATAAGAAAATTCACTAATCTGACCTTTGCCTTCTCTTATTTTCTCTTCACCTTTAATAGCTAATATGTATAAAACTAGCAATGTTTGGGCAGTTGTTTGAAGGAGGAGAATTAAGACGTGCATAATCCGAAATGTATAAACATCTTGATAATTTAGAGTTTGGTTACTCCCTTCAAGTATGGAAAGTGATACCCAGAGTCAAAATCCACTGGAGATACTTTTATACAGAAGGCCAGATGCAGACGAAATTGTGCACTTAAAAGAATTAAAATTATCCAAAAACATTTCATAGTTTTCTTTATATTTGTAAGCAGGAAGTCTTGGTCTTATTTTCTCCCACTTCAAAGCATAAAATGTAAAGATTCATATATATAATTATATATACACACATATATGAATATATACACATACTTTTCTATATGAATATATATGTATGTATATATACATATATATTTACAAAGATAGATACATTTTTGGTCAAGTAATGATAATCTAGTCCCTCAAAAAATTAGTTTTTATATCTAATATAAAGGTTTTATTTTATATAGATATTTATGACTGAAATCCTTGAACTAGTAAATACCAATCAATCAATAATAAAATAGAAAGCCTCTGTTTTCAAAGATATTATCTGTTATTTATTTAATGGCAACTGTCATTAGAAACTCACCATATTAGAAGTTGTTCTATTTGCTGAAAAATGAGAACTTTCCTGTGTTTTTGCAAAACAATGATTCACATAAAGTTGCAAAGAGACATTGAATCTGCTTATTGTGATGGGATTTTTTTCCCCTTTCTTTAAGGTACCAACACCTACCTGAAATACCATCCATTAAACCTCATCAGGAGTATTTAATAATTTACATAGCTTATGCAAACTTGTCCACAGAATGGCTGTTTGCCAAAAATTAATATTTTGTACATTAACTTTGGTTAGTGTTCCTTTTCTCATTTCAAGGCTTGTGGCTCATAGCAATTTTTAAACAACCTACACAAAAGTTGTAAAAGCACTATGGTGACAATCTACACAATGAAGTAAAAGTTACAGGTTTTGGTTTGTATTTTAAATTAAAGGACTCTTCAATGTTTACTTCCCACCTCTGTTCAAATTGCGCAATCGGTCAGCTTTGATTAATGGTTGGGGAAAGAAAGAGTTGGCACTATTATTTAAGGGGAAGCAATTTCTCTATGTCTGCTTCTCCTTCTCATATTTATTATGGGAAATGGAAAAGAATATGTCCCGCATGAAGTCAAGGAGATAGACCACTGTAAAGCATGTGGGGATAGCTAAACTTAAGCCCACATTTCAGGTGATTAACAGAAAGGGTGCGGCCTCTATATCACAACCAAGGGAGACCTAAGACTTCACAATAAAGGGATTTTAACTGAGCCCACCTGAGTTGACCCCCCCACTTAGAGAAAAAAACAAGTCATAGGAGCGTGAGACTCTTCTACTTCTCCTCCTCCCCCTCCCCTTCCCCCTCCTCTTCCTCCTCCACCTCCTCCTCCTCCTTCCTTTTTTTTCCAGTCAGGTAGAATGGAAACTAGATTTTAATCTCTTACTAGTGGGATGCCCTTAGATAAAATACCTCTCAGCCATCCTCTTCGTCTGCATAATGAGAAGAGTAAGACCTAACTCTCTGAGTTGTGCACAACAGTGAGATGGGGAACAATTGGTGCCTAGCACATGATAGGTACTCAAAGATAATCAGTTCTCATCTGGTTTCCCTTTATTCCCTGTAAATTCCTTGTTTATACGAAAGATATTGGGACCCTCATCTGAGGCATAACTTCTTTTCTGTGTTTGAACATGGATGTTAAAGTTGTTAAAACAAATAAAGATGGTACTATCTAGCCAGCTTCAACCCCACTCTTTTTGCATGAGAATCCCTTGAAAATCATCCTAAGCCATTCATAAATTCAGGGTTGACTGCAGAACTTGAATTCCTATACACTATAACTGATATCTGTGCCCCTCTACAATACCTAAGGCAATACTATAAGCAAGGTGTTTCCCTGTTTAAGAGAATATTTCCAAATTAGTTGTGGAGACACTAACAATACGTTGTGATTGTGGCATATGGTGGTTTTTGGCCTTGTGAATGACAGCTGATTGAATGTCAGCAAGCAGAATTGAGCAAATTTGATGCTGGTGATAAAACATGGTTATACCAACAACAGCTGTGTCATCCTTCAGGAAGAAGCTCTGGGTAACTGCTGAAAAAGAGAAAGGAACGGTGCAAACCAAAAAGTTCAGAAGCACTCAGGTGGTCTGGTAAGTTAGGTTTTGATCAAATAAGTCCTGTAAAATACCGAAACTATGCTTGTGTTTAAAGTAACAAAACGTATAGATACTTCTCTAAGAAAAGGCAATGACTTAAGCCAACCCAAGGAAAACTCTGATGTCTTCCATAACACAGCCTCCTATTAAAGAATTTAGGGTTGGGCACCTGGGTGGCTCAGTGGGTTAAGCCTCTGCCTTTGGCTCAGGTCATGATCTCAGGGCCTTGGGATCGAGCCCCGAATTGGGCTCCCCACTAAGCAGAGAGCCTGTTTCTCTCTCCCTCTGCCCATCACTCTGCCTACTTGTGATCTCTCTCTCTGTGTCAAAAAATAAAAAAAATAAAATAAAAAAAAAATCTAAAAAAAAAAAAAGAAGAATTTAGGGTTGAATAGGACCCTAATGTGTCCCACTCACGGGTTTCTCACTGGAAGTACCAGAGGCCTAGAAGCATTTACACTTTTATTTTAGTCTTCTGAAAACAAAATATAGAGGGTAATGCTTTAAAAAGTGTTGGTAGGAGATTTCACAATTAGTCAGTACTCTGACGTTTAGGTCTGTAAGATTTCCAATTGGTGATTAGTTCCTTGCATCTTAGAGTAGTTGAGCAAATACATGGAAAAAGCTCTTTTTAAAAAATTTTTCCAAGAACAAACATGTCATGTATGGAAACAATCCTTTGCTATATTGACAACAATATAGCTTTGTATTATGTCAAGGTGAAGTCAGGAGGAGCACACACTGAACAACAGACTGTAGAAGTTTTTTTTGTGAAAACATTTTAATTTCTTTCATTGTTATGCCCCGAGGTAAGTGTTTCCGAACTATAATTTGTCTTTTTCTGAACAGACTTGATGTGTTTTGTGGAAACTGTTTTTGAATAAAATGCATCTTCAGACAGGGGGCAAAAAAACCTTTCAACATTTTTGCAGTTACACAAAGAATTGTATGAGGCACTCAGCACATTCAGTTTGGTCAGCAATTCAGTTAGTCCTTTGGCAACTGACTTGTGTTTTATCCCCCATATGGCTCTGTTTTGAAAAGAATTATCTCATTTTCTAGTCATTCTCTTATCTCATCTGCAATGTCAATTATCTAAATAAAACATCTTAAATATGAAGCAAATAGGCAGAACTCTTTTCCCTTCTGAGTCATAGCTATAGCTCTGCTTTTGTGCAATTAATTGGGAGATAAAATTAAATTTTAAATAGGAAGTCAGAACTAAAGATGCCGAGTTTAACCACCAGCTCAATTGAACAAAGCTTCATTTTTATATTAACAAGCATATAGCACTGTTTTCCTCCAGACACCCAACCCCAGTAAAAACATTTATGTCTCTCTTTCTTAAGAATGCTGTGGAACAGATTTGTTTAGGCCAGCGGCCTGGGGCAGTGAACTGAGCCCTGTCTCTAGAGATCCAAATTCTAATCCTCATCTCTAACTGGTGTGGGACTCTTAGGTAATATGTTTTCTGGGCACCAGTTTTCTTACCAAAAACGAATATAAAGGATGTTAGGATTTCTAGACTCTCTTTTGGTATGCCTAAATACTTGCATATGTAAGGTTAGGAATTCAATGTGGATTGATGAAATATTGTTTCCTCAGATTTATCAATGTTATCATTAGACCCAAACCTCTGGCCTTATCTCCCAGCCCCACCCCACAGAGGTGCCAGATTCCTTTTCTTTTCTGGCAAGTCTAGGTCAATTTTTTTTCTTAACTTTCTTCCAGAGGCTTTCTTACCTCATTCTCTTCCCCTTTCATTATGTTTACTTCATTTTTTCCTACTTTGAAATCTTTTAGAGCTTACTTTTAGCATATTTCATCCTTGTGAATGCTGTTAAATCTAAAGTCATATTTTATATAAATCTTTAATAATTTTTAGTGCTCTGTCGCTGCTTTATGTTTCAGCTCCTTTTATTTGGTCTTACATTACAGTGCAATTAAGTGTATTTTTGGTGCCTTTTTGGTGACTACAGTGCCTTATGACCTAGCCTCTTTCTCCTAGCCTTTTTTTTTTTTTTCTTTTTTAAATATCCACGTAAGTCTGGGAAGTTACTGGCATGACCGTTTCTTAAAAGTGTAGCTTTAAAAGCACAAAATGAATTGAAACAATGTCCATATCTGGAACTGAATAAACATTTTACTTCCTCACTTAAAGTTTTTTTTTCCACTGACTCAGATTGGGAAACAAAAACCAAAAACCATTATGTAGTTATCTAGATCAAAGTCCTACCATCGAGTAGAATGATACCCATACTCATTCAAACTGTTAGGTGCGCAGGCGTGTCGCTGGGAGGGACTTCACCAAGATGACAGCTGTGTGTTTCTGAGGTCTTTTTGCCATAGGAACTCAAGTGACTTTTTTTTTTTTTTTAACAAACAACAACAAAAAAGGCAAATAAAAGAATAGGTTCTCATTGATTACACCTACTTATGGGCCAAAAGGCTGGTTATTATCCAACTCAGTCATCATGAATATCATTGTACTTCCTCAGGTACTCTTGGCTTCATTTCCTGTATTTCCTGTTACCTGTTTGATTGCATGGGGGAAGTTTGCCAGCTGAGGTCCATCCAGCAGAGGGCAGGAAGCATGCAATTCAAAATGCACCTAGAGCTGAAGATGGACTCCAGTTCAATGTTAGGTTGTTTCCCTGAGTTCACTTTTGGTTTCTCAAATATTGTGGGTTTTTAAATCTCCTATTCAAATGCCATTAATTTTGAAAATGTAAACTACCATGTAGAAATACCGTCCCTACGTCCGCTGTCATTTTCACAGTGTCTAATGGGTTTACTAGATAAAAATATTAGTTGTTCTTTAGTCTTCATAATATTTTTCAAATTTCCACTTTTGGTATTGCTTCTCTGGGTCACAAGCAGCAACTTTCAGGGTCTTCTGAGAAACATTTCCTTCTAAGCATAACACCTGATGATAGTTCCCAAAAACAATGTGATTCACCTGGAAAGAAAGGGGATCTGGGAATGAGCCACAGAATGAATTTGACAACTGAAATATAAAGAAATGAAAACTAATTAAAAAAGATAATTATACTTTTGATTTGTTAGGAATTCTTCTGAACTAAATGAACAACATGAATACAGTCTTTGGACTATATTAAATTTGGACTGTATTAAACCTCTCACTTCTTCAAGTTACAGGGCTTTTAAGACTTCCTTAGGGAGGAAGCAAAAGATTTATTTTCTGATGATGGGTCTGGTAACTGTATTATTTAAAGGAAATAATTCCATATGGCATTTGCTATATTTGATGGATGATGGCTCTCTAACTGATGGTGGTCATGAAAAAACAACCATCACAAAAAGCGAGTCAGTTAATTTCTTAATTAAGTTCATACCTTTGAAAGCAAACTTGGAATACCAAGTGCCAGAAGTTATGTATTTATTTATTTATAAGCTATCCACCATAATATCTGATAGTATGTAATGCCTGATGTCCAGAAAATCCAGATGTAATTAGAAAAAAGTCAAAGGTATTTCAGAGTTCTATTATTTGTTAATATTTATTGAATATCCTAGAAATAATAGATAACAAACTTAGAACTTGCTCATGACTTTATAATTTTTTTCACCTACTAATCCTCTCATTTTTCCCAAGATTATGACAAAGATAATCTTAATTATATGTATATTATTTTGAAATGTTTAAAAATATATACCAAATAGGGGTAACTTCATAATAGTGTATTTTAAAGATATTCCTACAAAACCATTGTCATCCTTGTAGGACTTCAGAAATATGATGTTTGAGTATGCTCAAGGTTTTGTAAAGGAGTTGGCCTTGAGCAAAATCATCCTGGATTATCTACAACATTCTGCCAGTGGATTGTGAAGAGGTAATTGAATAACTTGTCCCCAATCTAAAGATACTTGATGAAGGGACAAGTGGTGGAGGGTCATTCCATGTCACAGTACATAGGAACTACCTATGAAAGAATTTCCTCTTAGGGGTCTATAATCCACAACACTTGGAGTGAGCTGGCCTGGAGAATATCTTTTAAATGCAGATTAGAAATGTATAATTTTAACAATTCATTGGTATTCAGGGTCAAACTCACTGTTACCCTATTTCCTTCTAAGAAGCTCTCAATTCCTAATGCTAAAGGGAGAGATATGTTTCTGTTATTCAGTCTTTTTCTCCATTTATTTTTTAAAGACCTAACAAGATATGGAGGATTCAGGAGGTTGAGTATGAAAATTACCAAAATACTGAAAATATAGGGAAGACTATTATCAAGATATTAATCTCCATGACATCTCGCAGCATGGAAAGGGGAACTTAAGGCAGAAGAAGACAGCTGTGTGACATGCTACAAATTCATAAGCACAAACAGCATCGGGAAACATTGAATTATTGCCATCTTAATTAAATTACTTTCTTACTAATTGGCTTGCCATTTAGAGGGCCCAGAACTAAGCCTATATGAAAATCAGCTAATGAGGGCTTAAGTTCTCAATGGGGCCAACCCAGTTTATAAATAAGACCTATGTGATTTAAGGGCTGCTGGCTCCTATATATTTTCTAACTAGCTTGAATTTCTTTCTGGTAACAGATTCATTTCTGGAGATTAAAAATGTGTTCTCATTCTCATCCTTTCTCACCCCTGGCCCCACCTCCAGCTTTCTTTGGCATAAGGTTAAGGAAGCAGAAGGTAATATTTGATAGATGTTTATGGATTTTTCCAACATTATGCAACATAAAATTAGTAACTGGTGCACTACTAATTCCTAATTTTTCTAAATAACTCGATAGTAGTCATTATCACTAAAAAGAAAAAAAAATGCCCAGAAGGAATTGAAATATAACAGAGAAGATTGAAAGGGAGAAGGACTGGGAAATATGATGTTGACCCCAAGTAGGAAGAAAAATGCCATGAAGGGAGTAGTCACTGATTGTGGCATCAAAAGAAATGGAGGCACTCCAAGGAGGAAACAGAGTGCTTACGTTGGTGACAACCCTGAGCAAAATGATGGTCTTCGTATACCCAGTGTATTTTGTGGATTTGGTGGTCACTTGCAGTGAGATAATAGAAAATTTAAGAAGATTGACCTGAAATTATTTTTGTCACCTCAAGATCTTACACCAAAACTTATGACTTTGTATCTTGTTAAAATAGAATTGGGGAAAACGATCAGAACTTTAACATTTATCATTTTGAGGGTGAATAGGATATAGCAGGGATGGTCTGGTAAGTATTAATAACTGGACCTCTGGAAAAACATCCCTGGATTAGTAGCATAGGTTTGTGTAATTCCTCCCACCATGGCTGGTTTCAAGCGTTCAGGGTGATGTCACTGAATGTGATGTTGGGAAGTGCACACGGCATACAGTCAGCTCCTACAACAAGCAGGTGGGAGCTGCCTCCAACATCTGTTAAGGGCTAGGTCTCTGGGAATGAGGGGGTGGGGAGTGAAAAGTCTCCCTTTATGGAAAGGAGTTAGAACGCTGAAAAGCAGAATCGTTCTAAAGTGCAAAGCTTGTAGGAAGAACACTGCTTCTTGCTTTCCCTATATACTTTCCTTCAGGCTTCTCTGATAACCAGTGAGAACCAGTTCTAGCCCATAAGCAGGATTTTTGGCATTGTTAGTTGACTGAAGCGAATGACTTATAGAAACAAAGATGCTGATAGCAATATAACAAAGCAACGGGTGGCTTATGTTTAAAAAATAAGACTTGAAATAAATTTTGTAAAAGAAAAAAGGACTTGACAATTTGCAAAAATATCCGTTTATCTCTCTGTATGAACTTTTTACACTGCCTCTTTTGCCATAAACACGTTGAAAGCTTCTGACTGAGGACGCGGACAATGAGAGTTTTATGTCCCATTTAACCGGAAGTTGGATTTGTGATAAAGAAGAGGTACCCATGTTTTGCTTACCAGCTCTGGTTGGAAGACTGATGTTGATTTATGCAGCCATCTTAGCGCTTTGTTTCTGTTATCACAAGGGTACAGCCTCAGGGCCCCGGTTTCAGGGACAGGAGCTAAGCACCACTCTCCATGTTTAATAAGTCTTAGCCAGGTGTAATTGAATTGTTGAAGCTGTCAGGAAATGAACAAGGAGAAGGTCACTTTAGGCAGCAGATACAAGTAGGAGCTCTGCCAAACATTTTGGTTAGTGGTGGTTAAGGATATAGGCACTTGGGTCAAATGTTTTGTACCCAAATCCCAGTATTACCACTTTCAATTCTGACAGGATGGGAGTATTATTACCATATTTAATTTCATTTTTATTATTTTTAAGTTGGATAGCAATAGCGAGTATCTCAGAGAGTTGAGGTAATGACTGTGAAGTTACTGTAAGCCCTCAATAAACGTGAGCTGCAATAATAATAATTATTTAGTACAGTTAGTGTATAACTGCAAATGGAGGTCATTTCAGGTGGTCTGAATCCTAGACAAGCCTGGTGCTTGATGTAGTGGAACATTCAAACCATCTGTAGCCATTAGGGCCATAAGGAGATCCAAGTCACAGTCCTCAATTGCTTTGGTGGAAATTATTATGCTTCTTTGTTTAAGACTATCCCGATTACCAGATTCCTGGAGGTTTTGTAGGAAAGGCAAAAAATCTTTCTTAAGGAGAAAAAAAAAATGTTCCTATTTTAAGAAAGGTTAAAAATCTTTCTTTGTTGATAGCAGAAAGAATCATCAGGTATCTGCTCTGTTAGCATCCCCTGGTTCATAAGAACTACTCTTGGGAGAAGTCCAGTTTTGGGGAGTTGCCAATGTCCAAAATAAATACTGATTCAGGTAATGGGACCATGTTTTCTGTTTTTATAAGTAATTTTTCCAGTTATTTACACCCTAGTATCATCTGCCTGGTCAATTTTTCTAAGTCTGTGGGTCTGTGGGAAATTTGTTATTTCTCACCAATGTGAACATAAAAAAAAGTGGACTGCTGGTAAAAATCTATCTAAATGTCTTTGTGTAGAGAATCATTTGTGATGTAATTGAGATTTAACTTAGATCATCAGGTATGTCATTAGGTTAGACCTCACCACTCAAAGGGTAGTCTCTGGACCAACAACAGCATCACCTGGGAGCTGGCTGGAACTGCTGAATCTCAGCCCCACCATGAACCTATTGAATCAGAAATCTGTATTGTGACAAACTTTCCAGGTGATTTGTATGCACATTAAAATTGAGAAGCATGGTCTTATGTCATAATAAAAGGAAGTTATGCGGCTACTAAAAGAAGCTAGACATTACCTTTAAAAGGGACATCTCAAATGGCTGAAAAGTTAATAGCTAAGGGGACTTTCTAGGTAAAGTGAAGGTTAAGGGTTGGTGGTTCAGTCCTCTGGCTTTATTCCTTTCGAGCTTTTTTGGATGAATGTTATAAACTGGCTTGGTATTAAACTTCATTAATTCTGCCAAAATAAATTAACTTCCTCCAAGTCCCTTTACTTTTTATTATTAAAACAAATGACAAGCTAAAAATGAGGAACAAGACAAAAAGGGATATGGGGGTTTGTGGAAAGCAGGGGCTACGTATTCATACTTTTGCCTCCCAGTATCCCCTGAGAGCCTCAGTGGTTATCCAGACCACAACTTGGGTCTTCAGATAAAATCCTGGCTAATCAGGTACAGAAAATCACAAGAAGAATGCATCTTGAAGGACTGAATTAAATAATACTTTACTTTCACATAATTTAGACTACTTATGGTTTTATTTTGCAATTTATGATTTTATTTCCTCTTTGAATTGTTAATATGAATTGTATCTTTCAAATGATTTCTGACACGTTTCTCTTCCTTCTACCTCCTCTCTTTCCTAATTAAGAAAGAGCTTCCTCAGCCTCAAGTTTACAGCCCGTAGCTGGATTGTAGCAATAGAGAGGACAAAAATGTCTTTTCTGCTTTAAATTAAGAGGTAGAGAGGAGATGTGGTCAGAAATAGAAGCAATATCTCTAAGTCAAAGCAAATAGTTAAGTCCAGGGAAGGCTAGATTCTCACCACAAAAGAATTTCTTTATCAAAGAGTGATCTACAATTTTAGGAAGCTGAGTTCTACTCATGAATTGATGTTTCTATGAGTTCTATTTGGCATCCAAACCAATAATATCTGCACAGAATGAGAATGGGTGGGGAACATACACAGAGGGAGGTATCATCACTCAGAGCTCACCTCCAGCTCTGCAGAGTCCCTGCTCTGGTCTCCCTGGCCCTCCTTCCTCCCCTAACCATTGTTTTCTGAGTTTGTCAGAGATTGTTGAAGGGTTTCCACCATGGATCATGGATTATGTAATTTGCATTACTCTCAGTATGTAGGAGAACTGAATCAATAAAATGGCTCCCTTAGATTATTTGAAAATATTCTCTCCCTTTATTTCCTTTATTATTTTACCTTTAGATGTAATTTTTATTTTTCACATTTTTTGTCTTTATTATTAGAACAGTAAACGTCTGTGGAGCACTGAGGGTTATGTACTGGTCTATATGCTTCATCTGTATGACATAATTTGATCCGCAAACCTGATTTAGGGGTAGGCTCTGTTATAACTGCTGTTTACCTAAAAGTTAAAGGATTTGCAAAGTTAACACACTTGAAATTGATGGAGCCAGAACTGGGTCCCTGGTGGGTTGACTTTGGTATGCACAATTTTACTCCCTTAGTCACTATCTTTACATTTAGTGGCCGGCTACCTTACTACCAACCTTATGATCATGCAGCAATTTATAAATTAATTATTGTTTGTACAGCAAAAATGAATTTCTCAAGTGAGCAGTAAATGTACCATACTCTGCACTTATCAGGTACACCTAGGCCCTCTATCAACTGTGTCTGTGATGAGAGAGAAAACCCAGCCCAGCATGTACCTTGCTGCTCGCATCACAGTCTTCCAAAGTGGCTGTGGTGTTTTCAATGGAAATGCATTTGCCTAAGGCCACATTAATAAGCTAGGGAACAAAATATAAAATATGCATTAAGAAAAAAATATTTTAAAGTAGAACAAGACATTCAGAAAGCACAGACTATAAAACTATAATAAGGTTAAAAGATAGTTAAGTTGATAGCTTAGCATTACTTAGCACTATACGATTTTATTGGTTGCTATCTCTAACAGAGACATAATGTAATCTTGCTAAAGTACAGCTTCAATCTGTCAATTTAAGCCTATGATTCAGCCTCAGAGCCAACAAACAGAAGCTTTTAATTAACCCTTGCCTGGAATGCTGAATAGGGAATGAGCAAAAGGTAACATGAAAAGTAGTTATTTTCTTGTCTCAAGTTTTTCTGATGCATACATTAAAAGTCAATGCACAGACTTGCAATTTAATCAAACCAACAGTTATGGGTTCTGTTCCCTGGCTGACCCCTTCAAGCAATTTCACTGCTTAGGCACTGAATCATAGATAAATTGAGTCCTTCAAAGAACAGCAGATTCCAGCTGATTCCCTGTCAGAATCTTCCTAATGACTCAGGCAAGCCACAATTCATTATAGGAAAGTCATGAAAGCTAATACACAGCCAACCTAAAAGGCACTATCTGGCAGGTCCCCAGGTTTTTAATGGATTTGCAGGGTCAAATATGGAGGCAGCTTTCTATAAGTCACCATTTCATGCAGGAAAATGTTGATTCCCTTGCCCCCTTTGACATCTTGGGCAAGGCTAATGAGATGGTGAGTTAATAGTGCAATTTAGACTTCTTCGATTTCTGGAAGAGCAGTGTAGAGTCAAGTCTACACTCAGGAAAGCCTTCTGAGCTGGGAGGTGGCGAAGTCTTTGTTGGCAAGGACACTATTTGTGCCCCATCCTCTTCTGCGGGTATTGTATGATATAGCTGTGTAGCTCAGAGTTGAAAGCCTTCATAACAGGGTGCTCTGTGGGTTGGCCCTCCCTTTTACATGCATAGTTTAGCTTGCAAGAAAATCAGGGGCATCTTGGGGACCAGAAAATGCAGAAAATGAAGTAAAACAAAATCCTTTAGAAAGTGGGAAAACTGCAAATACTGGTAGACAAGGGACCAACATTGTTAAGGACAGGAGAAAAAAACATGGGTTTGGAGGGTTGGAACTGCAGTCTTTCACATAAAGATGGATGACTAAAGAAATAGACACTCAGTAGAATGGTGTCCTAGGAAAAACAATTTACCCCCTAGCACAGGGAGACAACATGGTAGCTAGAGTCTCCCTTGGGAATCTGAACCTTCTGTGGACCTTCATCTGGGTTTGAGATACAAGTTTACTTCCATTAGATAGGAACTTTGACAGACATAAGAATAGTATCAGGTTGGGGGTCCCTAGGTGGTTCAGTTGGTTAAGCGTCTGCCTTTGGCTCAGGTCATGATCCCAGGGTCCTGGGATCCAGACCCACATCAGCCCAATTCCAAGGTCTGCAACAAAAGGCTCATGCTCAGTGGGGAGTCTGCTTCTTCCTCTCCCTCTGCCCCCCTCTGCCAGCTCACCCCGCCCCACCCCACCCCGCTCTCTCTCAAATAAATAAATAAAATCTTAAAAAAAAAAAAAAAAGGTACCAGATTGGTTACTTCTTGGGTGACTGACATGTGAAACAAATCTAGAAGGACAGAATTTCCATCAGAAATCTTCAAAGAAAGCTCTATTCACAATGTAGAGTGATAAATATGGGAAGAGACTATCCACCAGTAGTAAATGGAGCCTCAGGACGCACAAAAGGAATTAACTTCAGAGAAGAGATTTAATAGAAATGCATGAACGTAGGATAATCCTGGAGATTAAAAAAAGGAAATGTGCTCCAATTGTTCTCTGGATTTTAACAGAGATAAACATAAACTTCTGTATTTGTGGATTACCCAGAAAACATTCTCTCTTCCCACGGGTTTAGAAACCTGGTTTCAATACAGCCGAACAGGTTGTTCTGCTCCAGAAGCACACAGAACTTCCAGTACGTTAATGTTTAGCTCTCTGCTGTAAGAGCGAAGGCTGTGTGAGCGTCTGCCAAGTGTATTTGGCCCGGGATCCTATTTCTGGCAGCACAACTAACATTGCCCAAAGCAGTGTATGGGAACCCCTGGTTTAACTGATTTCTTTGTATTTATTTTGTACAGTCCCGTCTGCCAAGCATAGAAAAGCATTAGATAGAGGGGAAATTTTTCTTTCCCTTGCTTTCTGCCACCCTTTGCTTTCTTTCCCTTCTTCCCTATCAGACATTTCTGGAGAAACTACTTTTCTTCACATAGAAATGATTTATGAAGTCCTAAGGAGTTGTTACTCTTTATCTCATTATGAATGGTTTTAAAAATTGATTCTTTATTTATTTTCAAGGAATTATATTTATGCTTTTATTGTAAACCATTTCAATCTTTTTGAAAAAAAAATCAGTCAGTATATAAATTTTAAATCACCCATCTTGAATTATTTCACTTTCCAATTTAGGAGGTGGAGTCCCCCACAGTTTATCACAGAATTACTAAACACTGGGCTATAGGTTATTTGCTAAGCATCTAATTCAATACAAAGACACATTGTTAGTGAGGTACTTTCATTCACTAAGTATTTTTGGTTCAAAAAGGTCTGATATGTTCTTATAAAAAAAAGAAAAGGAAACAGAAGAACTTGCACTGGATTTAAATTCCTAAATTAGTTGAAAGAAGGAAAATGTGGAGCAAATAACAAAAAGTTGTAGAGTTTATTTTCTTGGGACTTTTCAAAACTGTCTGTTCAAAATAATGGTCAAGTTAATCTTAGTCTGAATACCCAACTTTTGTAGCAACATGGACGGGACTGGAAGAAATTATGCTGAGCGAAATAAGTCAAGCAGAGAGAGTCAAGTATCATATGGTCTCACTTATTTGTGGAGCATAACAAATAACAGGGAGGACATGGGGAGATGGAGAGGAGAGGGAGTTGAGGGAAACTGGAAGGGGAGATGAACCATGAGAGACTATGGACTCTGAAAAACAACCAGAGGGTTATGAAGGGGCAGCAGGGGGGTGGGGGTGGGGTGGGAGGTTGAGGAACCAGGTGGTGGGTAATAGGGAGGGCACATACTGCATGGAGCACTGGGTGTGATGCCAAAACAATGAACACTGTTATGCTGTAAATAAACAAATAAAAAAAAAAAGTTAATCTTAGTCTGAAACGTCTGGAAAATATCTTTCAAAAAATTTTTAATAATGCTCCTTACTGGTTATTTCAGAAGGGAGGAGATGGGGGCGCCTGGGTGGCTCACTGGGTTAAACCTCTGCCTTCAGCTCAGGTCATGATCTCAGGGTCCTGGGATCGAGCCCCACATCGGGCTCTGCTCAGCGGGGAGCCTGCTTCCTCTCTCTCTGCCTGCCTCTCTGCCTATTTGTGATCTCTCTCTCTGTCAAATAAATAAATAAAATCTTAAAAAAAAAAAGAAGAAGGGAGGAAATGATATCTTCTTTATGATTTGTGTAAGGAAAGCAACAAATAGAATTTTAAAAATAATTTAAAAATATTCTCTGCATTTTAATATATCATAGCTCAGGCATCAGCGGAAGGCTGTTTTAAGAGCGTTTCAGAAATTTCATGGGAACGCAATTATAAATTAACCTCACAGAGGAGGCAAAAGGTAGTTTTTTAGTTCCCTCTGGTGGTTAAAGTTCAGTAATGCTCTTGCTGAAAGTCTGGTAGGACAGGAAAAAAAATTACTATGGTAAGAATTTCTTTTTCTCTTACTCAGGAGTTAGAATTAAAAAAGAAAAATGTAAATTTATTTTACAGACACATTTTTTGAACAGTGTATAAGTCCGGGTATTCTTTCTAATGAGTTACCTAGAAAAAAACACCAGGTTGAACCACCAGAAATAGTTGCTATTCTATTTTGACCTATAAAAATGACAATTTTATACTACATTATGTTACATACAAACAGGTCACATGTACTGGTTTGTCGGTTGAATTTTTTACATTTCCTCTCTTCCATACTCTTCCAGAATTCTCCCCTGTACTGTCAGGGAGAATGGCTCTACTAAGTCCTTGTCATCAAGAAATTTCCTAGGCGGAGAGTGATCAGTTTATACAATTCACTTTCTAGGGAGAACTGAACAAAAATGGCCTAAAACAGCAGACTTACTGATGATCAAGCCTGAGAACCTCTTTTATGAAGAAAAAGAAAATTCTTAAAGAAAATGAAATAATGCCAAGAATATTTATAAATAAAAATAAATGAGAAAACAATAAAACGGATTAACCATATGCATGACTGGGGAAGAGCTCTAGGTCAAGGCTTGACTAATCACTCTAAACCCATTCTACAATGGGTAAATAACCTCACGTCTTGCCATCCTCTTCAAATTAAGCCCCACTCCTAGAATGGGTTTGAAATGGCTTTCATCCAGGTTCTCTGCTTTCTTGCTTTAATTTCTAGCTTTGTACTCTGTCCAACTTCTTTAGTGTGGTTTCTTCCCCTTTTGGTACATTACACTGTGCTCTGGAATTTTCTTTGTCATCATTTGACAATTTCTTTTATATTTAACCCGTTTGACATCTGTAAAAATTGAATTAAATCATGTCGTCCCATTGCTTAACCTTACTCTATAACCTCCTATTACATTCAGTAGAGGGGGCAGGAGAAGAAGAAATAAAAAGAAAAAGAAAGAAAGCAAGAGGGGTGCCTGGGTGGCTCAGTTGTTAAGCGTCTGCCTTTTGCTCGGGTTCTGATCTCAGGGTCCTGGGATCAAGCCCCACATGGGGCCCCCTGCTCAGTGGGGAGCCTGCTTCTCCCTCTTCCACTCCTCCTGCTTGTGTTCCCTCTCTCTCTGTGTCAAACAATAAATAAAATTTTAAAAAAAAGGAAGGAAGGAAGGAAGAAAAACAGAGGGTGGAGGGAAGGAAGGAAAGGAAGGAGGGAGGGAAGAAGGAAGGAAGGAAGGAAGGAAGGAAGGAAGATCCTTATTCTGCATACAAGGACTATGTGCCCTGACTCTTTCTTCCTCCTCCCCTTCAGATCATGCCATTCCTCTCCTTCGTATCTTGACAACATTCATCTTCTTGGCAGTTCTTCAGGGCCTGGACAGTCATTTATCTTAAGAGTTTTTGCACAAAGGTCATCCTCTGCCTAAGACTCTCTCCTTCAGAGCTTGACTGACACTTGTCTTTCAGGCCTAGGCTTCAACATCTCCTCGGAGTTGAATGCTCTAGCTTAGAAAGATTCTCCCTTATGACCAGTTTCCTAAACGAGAGTCATTCTATTTTTTTATTTAAACATTACATACTCGTACCTTGTTTTCCCTACTCAACCTTAAGCTCCACAAATAGGAATCAAATCTGCTTTATACATCACCCTATAGTAAGTTCTGAAATGCTGTCTGGTTTATTGATACCCAGTAGATATTTGCTGAACTAATCAATGAACCTGACTGCCTAAAAGCTGCCCTCAAGTTCCCCTATATTTAACCCTTAGCAGTGCTCTCTCAACTGCACTCATACTTGGTATTTACTTGTAATGTAAACCTTTATTCTTTTCCACACATTTTCAAGAGCTTTTAAACTTTATTTTTATGGAGTCAGAATTTAATTGCTGCTTGAACTTACCACACCCTTAGCCCTCACAATAGGAGCCTTCAAATCAGGAAAAACATTCTCCAAGTACCATTTGAAAGTTTTGCATTTTAGTTTCTTTCGAAGTTCCCGTTGCTCGGTGAGGTTTCCAACATCTAACCCTTGGTCTATGAGGTGGTCCCCGTGGCCATAGAATAGCTCCTTGTATTCGTCCAGCCAGACCTCAGCAACCCGCACCAAGTTCCGCTCTACTGTCTTCATCCGGTCTTTGGGGAAGGAGTATGGATTGTCATTTCTGAATATGTGGCCCACTCGGGAACAGGGAATGATTTCAATTTCACCACCACACATCCACACCTGGAACAGTTTGATAATAAACATCAGTTATCAAATGATGTCCCCAAATCATGGGCGTTAGTTAACAATAACAAAGAACCACCTGGTGACTACTCCCTCCTCCCCCCAGTTTGAAGTAGTTTTGTCCAATAGTTTCAAATTAAACTCAACAGTTTTATTTAGTTTTGTACATTGCTGTGGACCATTTTAGGATTCGTAAAATATATATATATATTTTTCCCTACCCTGTAGTGTACTTCTTATTTTATGAAGAAATTCTCACTGAATCCCAAAGTATAAAATATGGAATATGGATTCCTCTTTTGGTTGGGTTAAGGAAAGGAGTATATATTTCCATGTTTTCATCTTGGGATGACCCATATGGAGCACAACTTGAAAATGAGCTCAAAGTAATACCCCTTTTACTATATATCACCCCATTCCTCAGGAAAGCAGTTGCCTTTTGGATTCTCTTTACTCTGGCTGCTGCCAAGACTTGCGTAGCTGTTGATCAATGATTATAAATACCCAGAGCTGTCTGAGATGTCCAGAGTTGCTGCACCATTGCCTGTTGATGGCCTGCTCTAAAGGCACTTTTTGTACTTCTGTCACTTGCGCTGTCTAACATGACCCCTCACTCAATGATTTCGTTACTTCCGATATACTAGAAAAACATTCCTGGAGATATTTTGTATGAAGTATGAATCCCACAGCACTTATACAGAATGGCAGATAATTATTCCCCCCATAGTCACATGTAGAAACAGTGTTATAAAATACTAGGGAACTCTAATAAATTTCATGAGAGCCATTGATTCATCCAAATTTAACCTGTGATATTAAAACATTAATCTAGAGGCCCTAAAATTTCTGTGGAATTTCCTCCCCGAGGCAGTCCCATATCTAATTATATTAGTAAAATGAAACCAAATGATAAAGTCTTAATTGTAGAGAGAATTTGAGGACCACTTGGTAATACCTTGAATGAGAGCTCCATATTTTCTCCACCCCAGACATCAAGCCCAGGGTCATATGTTCCAAGTTCAAAAAAGTAATTTTTATCAATAGAAAACAATCCACCTGCCATGACGGGGCACCTACAAAAGAAATGTTTGTGTTTTTAAGCTTGCATGTCATGAAAAGAATTCACTTTTCAAGTGGGTCCCCTGTGTAGTTGTGATGGCATCAGGAGATATTTCAAAATAGCTACCAAGTGTGGGGAGGTCTTGGAATGGAGTCACAAAAGCCCTGAAGTCAGCATTCCCTGGTTCATGGTGGCAGAGCTTGATTAGGGTCAGGAAAGACGGGGCCTGGAAGTAGGATTCTTATTTGCCCTTTACTCTCTGACACAAACTCTCCAGATAGGTTATTTTTAACAATGCTTACTTAACAGTGCATAGGAAGTACCAGGCACTGTTGTATTATATATGTACTATCTCAGACTTTACGAAAATCCTACAAGTATGTACCATTAAGAAACTACAGCACAGAAATGGTTAGGAATTCCCAAGTTCCCAGATTACTATGGTGAACATCAAGGGTTCAGTTTAGGTGGTCTGGTTTGACTCTATGATCTCTCACTCTACTCTACCGCCCAAACTGTAGACAGAGTTTACTGATAGCTTGTTAGGTGGCAAACACTTCTTAAAGCATGTCATATAATCGGATTTAATTCTAAGATGATAGAGGTAGCTCCTTTTATTAGTCTTAACGCAAAAGATGAGGAAAAGATGATTCGGTGAGGTTAAGAGACTTTTTAAAGCTCACACCGTTAGGAAGAAGTAGAGTTGAGATTTAAATCCAAAAAGTCAGATTCCAGAGCCTTCACGACGGTTATAGAGTATGGGGGATAGAAACTACACTTGAATCAGCAGCTGGACAAGGCAGTAATCACTTCCCATGGTGGCTACCACTGACCCAGTTGAAAGGTTTGTGTGGAGAGCCTGTCTTGGGTTTAGGGTACAACGCAATGTAAGATAATTTCTGCCCCACATCTACTTCCCATCCCCCACAATTTATGCACATATTTTGCCTGAATGTCCAAATGTCCTTTCTAGTCCATCCAGAATGCATTCTCTTCCTAATGTTATGTGGAATATAATCTGAACTCAATCACTACACTGATCCTCAAAACGGGAGTCTGAAAAAGGCAAAGAGGTTCTTTAGATGTGGGATCAGAGTGTGTTAAATTCAGGCAGATATGGGTTTGAATCCCAATTTGTTCTTTTACTAACTGTATATCCCTGAGAAAATTACCTCTTTTAGGGTCAATTTCCTCATCTCTAAAATGGCAATACCACCATCTTTCTCCTGGGGTAATAGAGAGGGTTAAATGCACAGTGTTTAGTCAATGATAGTACCTGACTCACTAGGAATAACAATTCTGAAGGGATCACACCTAGCAAGGAATGAGGCCTGCTTTACTGAGGGTTAAATTCTGAGAAATAATGCTACAATCCATTGTGGCCCTAGGCTTTCTCTTGGCACTTGTCTGCTCAACTTCTCTCTCCAAGGGGGAAGACTTTGGGATTCCTGCTGTTCTGCCTGAGGCTGGCTGCATGCTTGTTCTATAGGTCTATACTCTGGGGGAAGTGTTCAGAACTTCTCACTTTGGCTTCAGGTTAAGCTGTGTTCTTCATTTCAGCTTCTCCAGCAATGAAGCCTCACTTTTAATTCATATCCTCCTTCTGTATCTATTTCTCAATTCATTCACAGAATTTGGCACCCCTCCCATGAAAGGGAAAGACTAGAATTGAAAAGAAAATCCTGACAGTAGCTATTATTACAATATTTTTACTACTATTACTTACTCTTCTAGTTTTTACTCATGTTGGCTTTAACATTATGTGTGTTTATGTGGCATTTATACAGCATATTCAATTAGTATGTATTTCTTAGGTTGTAAACCCCAGAGAACGGGAATAGTATTAGTGAATTTCTCTGGGTTCAGGGTGAATAAGGTGCAATTGACCATATAAAAAATGAGTTTTGGTAGTGGGAAAGTAATACCTTAGGAAAACTTTGTTCGCTTTTGATTATCTATTGGTTAAAGTTGTAATTCTTGATGGTCTACAGAATGGCAGGAAATACTCATTTTGTGGAATAGCTTCCTACACCTTTATAAAAAGACACATGATTGCTTTTTAATCTTAAATTTCGCATACTTACCTTATTATATCTGTTTCTTTAATTCTGTTTTTTGCAACAATGTCTGGAGGAATTGTTCTCCAACCGAAGTTCATGGGCCACACAAAGATGCCTCTCTGAAAGTTGTCTACTGTCATGTAACTAACACAGAAAAACAAAAAACCAACAGTGCTGCCTGAGATCATACACATATACTTAATCAACCTGATACCATGTCTTGTTCAAATGAATGGAACAAGTGCTTACACAAATGATTTTAGATGATCACAAACTTTTTAATAACATTTCAAGCAAATTTATGAGTACAAGTCATATTAGTGACTAACTGGCTGGATTGTTAGTTTTTAACTTATACTCAACTTTTAATAATGTTCTGACTATTTTTTGAGGGGAAAAAACAATTTAGGAGCAAATGTATATTTCCCACAAAAAGATGAACTAATCTTAAGGAAGGTAGATATTTTCTGGGTTCAGGTACAGCTGACTAGAAAGAGGAAAGAACTGAACAATGAATCTTAGGATTTATTGCTATTAAGAGTTAAGTATTTCAATGACCAAATAAACTACTGCATTGACTTTCTCTGATCCCAAGATATCTATTACGTATTTTCATTTATTTAAATGGATGAACTGTATATTTCTTAGATTTCCAAAAATGTGCATTTTAGGAATATGACCAGTACTTTCTGCTGTTGTTAGTTAAAGATAACTTAGAAGTATCTTGTGTAATATGACAATATTACCTCATATCCTTATCATTGATGACTTCAATTACTGGACAGGCTACTTTCTTTCTACTTAAATAAACTCTTTCCAGAAGAGGTTCCAACCAACCAACATTACATTCCACGTGAGAATCTAAGAATGTCAACACATCACCTAGAGAGCCAGAAAAAAAAATCATTTGAAAATGCAGATTTACTGAGTGTGTGTACTTCATGTTCAAAGGTCTTGGGGATTGCTCCAGAAAGGTGATTATAAGGATAATAGTCTTCTTACTGAATTCCTGGTCCTTAGAATTTCATTCTATAGTGAAATAAAATGAATTTTGTTTCTAGAAGTCCTTAGGGCAAGCATCATTTTTGTTTGTGAAAACTTGATAAGCCACTTAGAATGGATAGCCAAGACTTTGAAGGGAATCTTTAGTAGTAAAGGTGGCTGCTTTGTCTTTTGTAAGAAGGATGGGTCCCATTAAACTGGAATGGGGATCTATGGACCAGGCAGAGTTTCGTATTCCAAGGTGGGCTTTAGGAATGACAAAAAGGAGAAATCATTCAGCATAACAGGGGTGAAAACAAAAGAGGAAGAATCAGTAAATCTAGAGGGTAGTGTAAAAAGGGTTACAGGGATAAGGAGGGAGACTAGGGAGTAGTTTAATGGGTACAGATTTTAGTTTTGCAAGAGGAAAAGTGTTCTGGAGATTGTTTGCTCCACTGTGTGAATATACTTCAGAGTACTGGATTGTGCACTGAAGAAATAATTAAGATTTTATGTTTATTTTACCACAATAAAAAATCAAAAGCTTGCAGGAGAGAGAGAGAAAAAAAATAAAAAGAAAGAAAGAAAGAAAAAGAAAAAAAACCTTGGAGTCCAAAAAACAAACATTAAATTTCTTTTTCTTATTAGTTGTGTGAGGTAACTCTCTGTAGCATCTACATTGTTCCAAAAGATTTTATACAAGTGGTGTGTGTGTGTGTGTGTGTGTGTGTGTGTGTGTGTGTGTGTGAAGATTAATAATAACCTGAGGAATTTGGGTTATGACCAAAATCCTAGATGTGCTTTTTCAGGTCCAACCATAGCCAAATTACAAAGGCTTTCCCAGCAAGTCCTCATGTGTGGAGGTTGTCCTCTCACACCAGACGTGGTCTGCAGCCAGTACACCACAGCCTATGAAGGGACTTGCAGTCAAGAGGACATGCTCTCAGCATAGCTTCATTCCTAGCTCAGGTTCCTCCATTGGAGGCATCTTTTAGGCCAAGATCTCTGTCTTACTGCATGGGAGGTGGGGGGGGGGGGTCTCCAAGACATTTTCCTCCACCTGCCTCAGCATTCAGTACTTTCCCACTCCAAGTCCTCTCCTTTCCCCACTCTAGGCCCAGGCTGTAATGTATATAGGAGCAGCCTTTTGTTCTGGGCTCCTTAGGCAGTGAGATGATTCTCACATCTGCCCAATCTACCAGCCCATTTCTATACAGGGAAACATGGAACATTCAGGCAGTCAGCACTTTCTTCTTTTTCAATTCTTATACTTCTTAGTTATATTAGTGGAGGAAATAAAGATTTGAGTGTTACTTTCCTTTTGGCTTTATTGTTTGACTCGACCACACTGACACCTGACTGCTCCCCTCAGCTCTTGACAAACATATAACAACATCAGTTACCTTCTATTAAGTGCTTACTCTATGCCAGACACTGTCCTAAACATTCTTCATGGTTGTCTTGTTTAATCCACACAAAAAACCTGAAGTATAAATCTAATTTGTCTTTCCATTTAAGAAATGAGATGTAGGTCTGAGTTTTACTCCCATTTAATAGAAACAAAGAACTTCAGCACTTTTTTTTCAAGTTTGCTCAGCCAAGTGGCAGCTTGATATTAGAAAACACATAGTTTATTCCATTGCCTGTGTTCCTAAAAAATGAAAGAAAAAAAATGGCCATAAAGAGGTAGGGTTGTGAGAATGGGAAAGCTTAAAGTTAGGCACTAAAAACTATAAACTACCTCTTAATTAGTGGTTCCATATCTTATTAACTGATCAACAATGGTATTTTTGCATGAGAGTAAAGAAACTGACCTTAGCCAAGCTCTTGCTGAGGAATGTCCTTGAGAAGTCTCTAGGCATAACCAGGCTGTGCTAGACTAAACCCGCTCCTCTCTTACCCCCAACTCTTGGAGACAGTGGTTACAACCCCTATCATGCTGGTGGAGTCCTATTTTCAGAGATTATGGGTTAGTTGATTATGACTCATAATCAACTAAGGGTGTTATTTTGCACAGCCCGCTCCCTGTGTGGGAAAGTTCACAGGGGTTATCTAGGTATGTAGGGTACGCAAACATGGCCTGCTTAGGTCCCACTTGGCTATGAATAGCATGTGCAGAAGATAACCTCCTTTTTCTCACTACTTCAACTGCTGGTCCATTCAAACCAAAGAGCAGCCTCTACCAGACTACCAGTCCCTATCCCCAGAATAAGCTGGTAGCTGGTAAGGTCAAAGATGCCTGGATCGACTTTCTAAATCCTTGGTGGCAGCAGGATGGGTACCCACACCTACATTCACTTCCCACCTGGCCCAGATTCCCATACAGATTTTCATTCACTTGTTGCCAGAACCCAAAGGAAGCAGCTTCTGCCCAAAACATAGACTGGAATTTTATACTGTTTTATTTTGGGTGAGAAAAGAATCCTCCCATGCATGAATGTCATTGCTCCACTTTCAGACACTTTCACTTAAAATAAGATCTCCGGAACTAGACCAGGGAGCTGTCTATGTAACTGACTCTGGCTAGGACTTCTACTTGTGGTGGGTATGGTCTGTGGACATTTCATACACTCTTCATAACCCCAAGTGTCATGGTGAAATGAACATAGGATCGAAGCCGCAGAACTCTGCTTTCCTTAGCCACACTGGATAATTACTTAACCTCTCTGAGGTTTACCTTATGGGGATAGTTCTAAGATCTATATAATACCTAAATTCCTTATAAATAGCTAGTGTTATTACTATTTTTTCAATGAGTGTTTAGTCTAGAGCCCCAAAGAATCTTATCTTGATGACCACATGACAGGCTTTTCTGTTTCCTGAGAGTAGATAACAGTGATGCTGGATTGTCTGCAGATGGGTTTGATTGTAACTTATGTATTTATTTACTTTTTGACCAACCTAGAGATGAAAAACGTGCCAGAAAGCTTTGGTTCCTTGTTGATGACAGGCGCCCCCATTTCTATTTAGCCAACCAGCTTGGGATATTGTTGCCAGCACCAATTAGTCTTGGAAGGTTGTGTTTAGGGTTCCTTGAGGGATGTGGGCCTGGCTGGCTGTTTAATTTTACATAATAATTTATAAGTGATGCTAAGGAAACCATCTGTTTTACTTGTAACAGAAACAAGTTGTAGAAATTTACAGAAGGACTATTGCTTTTCAGGAGACCTCAGGGCTGTCCAGGAGTTAGTTAGTTAGTTCACATACTTAAAGTTTGCCAACTGATTCTTTGGAATGCTCATGGCAATGTCATGTATTTTGCCAAATTCCCTTGTTATAAAGGAAATGAGAATCTGATCTCTACTCTGACTCTCCAGAGTGTACTATTGAACCTGCCCATGCCGACTCATCTTGGTAGGACAATAACTTGCTCTTTTGTTCAATACTCACATGAGATCCGAATGGTCGGCTTGTTCACTCTGTACCTCAATTACTGCATCTCTTTTTACTCCTGTTGGCTTCCTGCAGGACACTTTCCCTAGAGACCCATTGACCCTGGACTGCTGTTCAGATTTTTAAATCATACTTGAACTCTCTATCTCCTTCATCTCAGGAAATGACTGATTGGACCCGATCTTTTTGCCTGAATCATATTCAGATGAAGAACCTGTCATACACTGGAAACTGAACATGTAGTGAACATTGCTAGTGGTCAGAGAGTCACTGTTTTGCCCTTATTATTTCATATTACATACTTTTGGAGAGTCTAATAAAACCCTGGGACCAAAATGGGGCCATCTGGCCAGTTTCTGTAGGTCCTTGGATCTTTGATCTCATCCTTGCCTGTGGCTTCCCCTCCCTTTTCTCTGAATCCTAAAGGAAAAATCCTTTAGGAAACAATAGCTGTCAGGGCCTGTCAGATTTTGAATTCAGATTCTTGTCTCTCATCTCTTTGTTTGGCTGAGGCAGTCTAGAGAAAATTTCTGCCCTGATATCTTTGCTGATCTCTGATTACAGAGACTTTTCAGGCCCACAATGTCTCCTGCCTGTGCTTTACTTGTGATGGCTGTGGAATGCCCGGGGAGAGTCTGGGAGAACGAACAGGCTGGCCAGCCCCACTTAGGGCCAGTCCCTGAATGGTCCTTGAATTATTTCCTCAGCCAAAACTGGTATGGGCTTCTGAATCCCCTTGAATTGCCTACAGGAGGCAGGTACACTTTAGGGCTTTTGGATGTTTCCTTCGACAAGGCTGTTACTAATCCCAACAGAACATGCTTTTCAGCTTCATTCCAAATTCAGGGATTGGTGTTCTGCCAATGTTACTCAAAGTGTGGGCCACAGACCCTGCCATCAGAGACAGGAACAGAAATTGAAAACGAATGCTTTAAGATTCTAGCAGGTTGCTGGAATTTGTTAATTTATTCTCTATTTTATATATGTGTATTATATAACATATATGTCATTATTTATGTTGTATATTTATGTTATGTCATTTTTTATGTTATGTATTTTATCTATGTTATATATACACACATGTATATGTTATACATAATAAATTATGCATATATCTATATACATATAGTATAGATGTGTGCATATATAATTGTGATTATAGCTTTATTTTTTCTATTTCTTAGGTTGTTTATCTTTATTATAATTTACAAAGGGGTGGGTCCACAAGATTTGGAAATTAGAAAGAAAAAAAGTTCTCTGATAGTTTGAGAAGCAACTTTTCACTAGACAGTGGCAAGCAATTAAGATGTACCTAGATGGACTCTGCAAACTAAAGTTGTGACTCATTGTGACATTAGCAAGTCATTGCAACAATATGGTGGGCTTTGTCAGACTCTAAAAAACAAATAAAATAGGAAAGAAGGTATTAGAATCTGCTACACATGTTATTTCATGAAATGTCTACTGTAGTTGTATGGGCAACATATATATGCACTGGGTTGTGATGTAAGATTTATTTCTTAACATGGGTCATGGTCCAAATAGTTTGAGAGTTACCCAACAAAAACTGAGCTAATGTGTTCAAGCATGTTAATGACTGACTGAGAGCCAAGTTTATATTTTTACATTTGGATTTTCTAAATTCAAAGAAATTATTTGCTGGCTGTATAAACACAAGTACTTGAGCAGGCCGATTTGAAAACTGCTTTGAGCAAGTTCATGCAGCCCATCCGAAGAGGACTCCCGTGTTGTCTAACAGTTTAGACTCTTCTGGAGATCATCGCCAGCATGCTCTGTGCTCCAGGCAGGCACAGAGAAGGTTTTTATAAGCAGTAAATTTTTGTTCTGCACTTGTCAGCTTTCTCTACATGGATGTCTCATTTTCATCTCAAATTTACATGGACAAAATCAGAACTCAACTGCAATCCCAAATCTGTTCCTCTGGTTATGGCCCTACAGCCCAGCAAGTTGCTCAGATGCCAATTATAGGGTTTTGTTTTGTTTTTCGGGTTTTTTTTTTTTTTTTGGACTCCTTTCATTATTACTCTCTTCATATCTTATCTGATGACAAGTCCTGTGGTCTCCATGTCCACAATATAGTCTTACTCTGACCCTTTCCTTCCACTGTCCTTGTACCTCCCTTTTGCTTGGACAACTATAATAGCCTCCTTTTTTTCTCTTTAAGATTTTTTAATTTATTTGAGAGAGAGAGAGAATGAGTGATGGGCGTGCAGAGGGAGAGAGAATCTTCAAGAAGACTCTCCTCTGAGTGCAGAGCCAGCTGTGGGGCTCAATCTCACCACCCACGAGGTCACAACCTGAGCCGAGGCTAGAAGTGGACACTCAACTGACTTGAGTCACCCAGGCGCTGCTATGATAACCTCTTAATTGGTCTCCCTCCTTCCTCTCTCCTCTCCCTAATACCCATTGTCTACAGGTGGTCAAATTGAGCTTTAAATTAAGCCAAACAATTTTATCCTCTTCTTTAATGTACTTCATATGATACCAAGAATAATGCCTACACTCCTTGAATGACTCCAAGCTTTAAAAAAGCCCACCTTTGCCTTGCCCCCCAGAGGAATCTCCTATCACTCTCTCCAGGCTCAGCACCCATCAGCCATAATAAGCTTTCCTTAACTTTAATACACAGAACATATGTCTCTACCAGGACCTTGCACTTCTTTTTCCACTTGCCTGAGAAGGTTCTTCAACCTTAGCCCCAAACTTGCCTACTTGGACTATTTCCTCACTATCCTATTTTTGTATCATTTGTGTGTAATTATTCCCCAAAGAGATCAAACATGAATTTTTACTTAATGTTCCAAATGTGGTCTACCATTAAGAATCTTAGTTATCACCGCAATGTCAATTTTGGTGTGAGGTATTTGTAGTTCATTTTAAATTTCCATTACAGGCCAAAGAAATTTGTTAGCAAACCAATGGGATAAAAAAGTTTCAAAATTTGGGGTCTAGTTACAAGGAAGTGTAACTAGGTGAGCAGATAATTTATCATTAGGACATGCTTTTAAATGCAGGGCACCTGGGTGGTTCAGTCAGTAGCATCTGCCTTTTGGCTCAGGTCATGATCCCACGGTCCTGGGATGGAGCCCCATGTCAGGTCCCCTGCTCAGTGGGGAGCTCCTTCTCCATCTGCCTCTCCCCCAGCTCATGCTCTTTCTCTCTCTCAAATAAATAAATAAAATCTTAAAAAAAAATAACATGCTTAAATTCAAGCTGGTGAAGATCAGTAATACCATAGCTTAGGGCAAGCGTGGCTAGATGTCTAGAGGTAGGAAAATGTAGCAGATAAGAGTGCAGATTTGGAGCTAAGCTTTCCGGGTTCCAATCCTGCAGTAGCACTTGCTAGCTGGGAGAACTTGGGCAAGTCATACCTCTCTGTGCTTCCATATCTTCATCTGTAAAATGAGGAAAATTATTGTACTTTGCTCCTAGAGTTATTGTGAGGATGAAATCAGTTACTGCAGAAAATATTCAGAATGGAACCTGGTATATAAGTTCAGTAATTATTATAGGGAATGGGTCTTTCCACAGAAGGCTGTGAAAATAAATCAATATGTTTGATTTTTTTTTAGAGTACTGATGGGCAGAAGAGATTTGGCTCCTCCCATTCACTCATCAACACCCACACACTAAAAAGAGGTGAAGAGAAGAAGATTATATTGCTCTTTGGGAAGACAGAAGTACTAGAAGAACAGACATGCACGTAGGTCAAGGAATAGAAAAGTAAACAATTCTAAGTCCACAAATACCAATGAGAGGAGGTCAAAAAAGCATAGACTTGAAGGGGATCCAAGTGGTCCAATTTGGGACAATCTGAGTACAATAAGTAAATAAATAGATAAATGAAGGAAGGAAGGAGGGAGGAATAGACAGAAGAAAGGAAGTTAATAATATACATTAATTTTTTTAGCATAAATTCCTGTTGATGGGAGCATAAGAGGGGAAGAGGAAGGAGAGAGAGTGAGGAAGGGAGGAATAAAAAGAGGGAGGGAAGGACAGAGAAATGGACAGCCCTCTGTTTAATAATTGATTCAAGTAATTATCATCAATGGGTGCAAAACCATTGAGTAAAATATAAGGAAAAAAGTATTCATTGGATCAAGGTATCACATTACAAATACTTCTTACCCCCCAAAGAAAAATATGGCTGTCAATATTTCAACCAAAAGTTCAAAATTACCATCATCCACAGTGGGACAACCTGACATCCTGTGTCAATGATTTGAAGCCATTAAGCAATACATAATTCCTACCACCTACATAGTAGAATATTACAAACTATTCATGCCAAAAAACATTTATCCTGAGTGTAACATGAGGAAACAATGAGAAAATTTCAGAATGTGATCCCATGTACAAACAAATGGCCTGGACTCTTTAAAAACACATCAACAGGAAGTAGAGTGTTGTCTACGCTAGACTGAGGAGCTGGGGAGACTAAACAACTAAATGTGGTGCATGAAACTTAATAAGATCTCAAATTTCAAAAGAGAGAAGTAGCTATACAAAACATTTTAGGAGCAATGAGGAGGTCTGAAAGAGCATAAACCAGATGATATTTAGATAGGGAAGTGTGCTTATCTAAGAGAATGTCTGTATTTTGCAGAGATGCCTACTAAGGTACACAGAGTTGTAGTGTCATGATGTCTGTGAATTCAAAAGTTGAAGACAAAACCGTGTACATAGCAACACGTGTTTGTGTGTGTGTGTGATGAAGCACATGGAGCAGAAAGTTAAAAATTGGTGGCATGATGACGGCCACGTGGGTGTTCACTGAAGTTTTGTTTCAAATTTGCTATATATTTGAAAGCAAATAAACTAAAACAAAAATATAACTAAAACAAAAAAGAATTGGCAGCTTCTTACCTGTTGCATTCTGTGCTCCCGCCAGCCTGGCTCTTATTAAGCCATGTCTCTCTTTGAGACGAAGAATCCGAACTTTTGGAAACTGAGACATGTATTTATCCAAATTACCTTTTAGGTAGTCTATATCACAGTAAGAATAGACAAGGACACATGTTAAGTAACAAGATCGGGATAATACCAGCAGTGGCTTCTGAACATCAAATTCCAGAAACCATGTTACTGTAGCAGTAAGTTTTACTCCTCGGGCCATGATTTTATTTTCTGATGTCATTTTCTTGGGTGACTTTTTGTCTGTATTCAGTACTCCAAGCTGTATTCTCAAATTCCAAATCCTTCTTTTTAGTGTTGCCAAGTGACACATAGGAGGGCTCACCTTTTCTAAATATTTGTCAGGACAGGGGCAAATTTGCCCTGAGATAAATGAAACTCAGGTTTCTGTACAAAATTCCTGGCTTACGAAGGCCCCTTCCAAGACCCAGACCAGAGGCTAAACATTGTATGCAAATTGGAAAATTTGTGAAAGATATTACAACTGCAATTGATTAAGGGCACTGTCACTTCCCTACTATGACACCATCTGAGCCATACCTCTTTTGTCTTTTGGGTGGCCAAGGAGGAATCCATCTAAAGGAATGTTGTTGGGGTTTTATGGGATATATTTACATGACTTGCAGTCACTTCTATGTGTAATTAAGGTATTGACAGATATCCCAGGTAGGAAAGGTTTCCAGAAGTGCTTCTGCTGCTCACTTTCCTACTGACCTTGTGGGATTTTTTTTTTTTTTTCCTTAAAGCGGACCCTGAAAACCATTTAAGCTCTAGATCTCTCCAAATGGTTCTTCAGGTCCCTGGATCTGTCCTTCATAAAAAGACTATTATTTGCTTGGTGAATGGATACTATTTCTGTTTATACTTTCAAGGCCCCTTCTCAAGATTTTCAACCAGTTTTCTTTTCTTTTTTTTTTTTTTTCCTTTTTTTTTTTAAGACATTTTAGTGCTAATGGACCTCAGGGTGATTATGGTAGGAATTCTGAGGCTGAAGAAACTGGCTCATGCCATTGTGGTCATGAACAGAACTGAGTTGTTCTACTGGGGCTGTCTTCTCTTTGCTAATTTCTAAAATTTTCTAAAGTGCATTGCATTTTCGGAATTTGTAATGTGGTGGCTATGGGACCTCAGGCGGAAATGGACCATTTACATACACAAATTATGTGAGGACCCCAAGAGGAGATTCTTCACTTCTTCCAGACCGTTTCTGCCTTTGCACTCTGTTGAAGCCTCATCTCTTTGGTTCTTTTGGCAATTTGTCTTCTCAACACTTAACACATAACTTGCTTTGCTATTGAGGAAAAAACCATCGGCCTTCCATTTCTTTGTTTTCCATAGAGTCTAACTCTGACTAGTTATTACCACTGGGAAAGGCATCCTATTAATTGTGAGGGTACTGGCTTATTGGACTTCATAATACCGTTGAGTATCTTCTGGTCTCTGGGATTTCAAAGTGCTTCAAGGAGCTATAGTTAGAAAGTCATTTCTACATGGCAGAGAAGGCTCTGCGGAAGGGAAGTCTGAGACAGCTAACTGAAGATAGAATTCACTTTCTATATCCCATAGATGCTTGGCTTTATGCCTCCAAAGCACCACGTGAAACAATGATTTGATATTTTTGCCGTCCACCCGAACTGCTATTGCCTCATATCAGACTTCGGTTTTTCAGGAGTGGTCTTCCTACCTTTGGTGCTGAAGTCATCCACCAGCAGAATCTCCTTGATGAGATGTGGAGGAGAGCGATTAAGGACACTATGAACAGACCTAAGGAGAGTGGACCACACTTCATCCACAAAGCACATGATGACGCTGGTGGTTGGGAGGTTATCGTGAACGAGCTGCTCTGCACACCTGGGCCAGGACATAAGCAGGACTCATTTTCAAAATAATGAGATGGTTTTCCAAGTCACAGAGGGCAATCGTATATAGATACACATACTCTCACATGCTCTCTTTATCTGTTTGTGTATCTGTCTGTCTGTCTATATATCTGTTTATTCATTCATCTATCCAACATCTACTATATATATATCAATGATGATTTTATCATGTGTTTTTCTTGGGGAAGGTTATAAGCAAAATAAACAAGCAGAGTAAGAATAGCCAGTAACAGTAGTTGCTGCAAAAGGACTAGCAATGCAAGACAAGATGTGAGAAGTCCATGTAGTGGCAACTCGCTGTAGTGGACAGGAAGGACATAGGCTTTGCAGGTGGTTAGACACTATTTTGAATCTCACCCCCAATATTTCCCAGGTCTTTATCCATTGATACCATATTTAATCACTCTGTATCTCTACTTCTACATCTTTAAAATTAGGTAAAGTTTCTTATTCAACAGAGCTTTACAGTCTAGTGAGAACACACATGAAATGTCTAGCACAGTTCCTGGCATAGGAATTCACCAAATGGTAGCTAGTGCTATCCTACTTAGACCAGATACCACAAGAGAACACTCTGACTTATTTAATGTTACCAAGTAGTTTCTGATTGCCCTTCCAAAGGGCCTCCTGCCAAGTGCCAAAGGAAATGTTTTTTCTCCCACCTTGCATGCGAGTGTATTTATGGATGTATATGGAGATATATAATTAAACTCTTCATCTTCTCTATTTAGGGGTTACTTGCTGAGACTTTCTGTGCTACAGAGTAACCACAGTTGAAATAAGTCCTGGGATAGAGAGGAGGATAAGGCTACAGTGGGAGTTGGTATTCAGGTGGGTTGTAATTGGTCTTGTTTTTTGTTTTTCCACACCCTGCAATGTGTACTGCCTCACTGCTGACATTCTTCCACCCCCTGCCTGTTACTCTTCATAGGAGGGTGCTGAGTGGAACCTCACAAAGAGTATTTGCCATCCTCTAACACAACTATTGTTATGATGTCATAATTAAATTACAATGACCATAAATAAATATTATAGGCATGCTGTATTATTTCAATTTAAACCAACAACATCTCTTCCCTTTTTTAATGGATGAATAATTGAAATCATGGCAAGGCAATTCATGATTATACTGTTAGTAAATGGCAGAGTTGGGACTCAAACTCTGGTCCAGTCTGGCTCCAGAAATAGCCATTCAGGAAGCCTTAAGTTTTCAAGAATAAAAGAAGCTGGCAGCAGATGTAGCATTTTGTGGGAGCAGGCACTTCTGCCAGACGACATAGCTACACTTTGCTTCGTCCCTAAAAAAGAAATAGATAAGAGCAAAAACCATAGTAAAACCATATTTCCATGCACTCACCATTTATCAATAGTACTTAATAAAGTATTATCATGTAGATAACTATAACAACTGTCTGAGATCCCTATTTTTACCCTCTTCTCTAAATAGAGCACACTGAAGCTGGAGAAGTTAGATGCCTTATCCAATATGATTCGCCTAGAAAGGATATGTATGGAAATGTGAACAAATTGTTGTCATTCCACTGCACTATCCTGATTTTTCTGTACTAAGAGCACGGATTTTGGAATCAGGTAAGTATGTGGTCAAATATCAGATCCCCTAATTACTGGCTTAGATAAATTGTGTAACTCTTTTGAACCTGAATTTGCCAGAGATTAAGAACATCCAAGCAGAGATGAAGAATGGATTTATTGTAAGATTAAGTGCAAATTTTTATAAAACTCACCTACTATTTATCTGACACACAGCAGATACTTAAGAAAAGATAGGCAAATCCAGCTTTGGTCTGTACTTTCAATGGTTCCCTAAAGTGGATGGTTATGATACTAACCTACAAAGCCTTATGAAAACATACATAGCCAATCACTAGCCCCAGAAATCCTATCCAGCAGTTCTGAATAGTCCCTGAGAATCTGTGTCTTAAAGAACAAACAAACAATGTAAGTAAAATTCTACAAACAATTAGACAACCCACAAGTTGTGATAGGCCAGTTTGGGAATCTGAGCTCTAAGACAAAGTGGACTTAATTTTACTTAACATCGGTAGATAATCTTAAAAAAAAAATAAGTTGAGGGCTGATAGGAGCATGTCCCGAATCTTCAAGTGATGTAAAATCAAAATGACACATTTTTACCAGATACCCTGATCTCGTAATCAGGTACCCAGTGTTAACATCAACTAGTAGGCAACTCAAACTGATCTGATTCTACATTAGAGATCAACGAACTGGCATTTCTAAATAATGCGAGATATCCCTAAGGGCTGCATTAGTTTCCTGTGGCTGCTGTAACAGATTAAAAAAAAGAAATCTGCCTATCAGTTTCTTTCTCAATTTATCTCTTTCTTCTCACATTTTACTATGAAAGAAAAGAAATACCAGTACACACCCTCAACATCTGACTTGGAATTCTCTTCAGTTAACTATCCAAGTTCATGGCTTACAATTTCTGCTTCCACACAGCTATTGGACACAATTTAGACAAAGTTTCTGCCACTATCTTGTGAGGGTCATTGTCACTCTTGTTTCCAGTATTGTATTCTACACTTACTTCTGAACCCTCACAAGATGCACTTAGAGTGGTTATATTTTTTACCAACATTCTGTTCAAGTCGGTATATGTATTCTTAAAGCGGACAGAAGCTTTCTTTTCTGTACTTCTCACTTCCTTCCAAGCCCTCACCTGTAGCATCTTTAACATGTATGTTTCTACCTGCAATTTCTTCAAGGCAATCCAGGCTTGGCCTGCTGTGCTTCTCAAAATTTTCCCTGCTTTTATCTATTATTCGATTCTTGTGATATTACTTGAATAATCCTTCCACATTTTTAGGTGTTTGTGACAGCAGCAACTCACTCTTTGAAACCAAATTATATTAGTTTCCTCTGGCTGCTGTAACCAAGTTCATAGCTTAAAAAAAAAACAGAAACATATTCTTTCATGGTTCTGGAGGCCATAGCATTAATTTATTGATTTTATTTCTTATTTTCTGCATCCGGAATTTCCTGCTTACTACAATGCTTCTAGCATAGTTACACATAATTAATATTTGACAAATGTGTATTAAATGGGTGGATAAAAAAAATGGAAATGGAATGGAGCTTAAATCAAAAGATTAATGGTGGAAGAAGAGACATTTTTCTTTGAGATAGGAAGAAAAAAGGTGGTAATGTATACAGATGAGTTTATGCACAGAGAAGTTGAAAGAATTTGTAGCTCATGTTGGAGGAAATGTTTGTTAATGTGATAGGGTAGGGCTTTGAGAAGAATAGAGAGTATTTCGAACTGACACTATGAATAATGGGAGGGAGTACTGATCAACTATTTATGAAAGGATTTCTGAGGGGCACTGAGTGCTTTCCTGAATTAGGAGATCTGAAAATTTTAGTCAAAATGCTGGTGTGATTTACTCCACCAGGGTCTGTCAGCCTGAGTTTAGGAGGAGATAAAAGAAGATTGGAAAATTAATCCAAGTCTAGGGGTCATCAGAGCAAATGAAATAGAAAGAAAAATGGTAGAGGATTTTGAGGATACTGGTATAAAATGGGTAAAAGTTCCATCATGAGCTATATGTTGGGAGAGAAGAAGTAAAGCTAAGAGGAGTTTAATAGCCTGAGGAAGACATCAGTGACTCCCTAAGACTCCTCATCTCTAATTTTATAATGCAAATGGATGGAAAATGCACATTTTACACTTAAATACTCCTTACACCATTCGGTGCTAAGAAAAATAAACCAGTTCTAAAAAGAAAGGGTCAGCTGCACAAATTCTGCCTGAGCCATCTGAACCAACATGCCTCTCTGTGAAGTCCTGAGAACTGCTTTACTGTTAAAATTTGGTTGATATTAGGAAATCTAGTTATAAACGAGAATACATCGGGGAGTTAACCTTGTAGGCTAATGCCGATGAATCTTCTCATATAATAATAAATCAGTAGACTTTTGGTCTCTTTTAGAAGGAAGTTCCAAGAAGTGTTGTCATGTTAGCCAGTTTGAAATTAGAGATTGGAAGAGTTCTCAGAGATGTGAGATTTGGGGAGAGGCACCTCCACTAACCAATCTCTGAGCTTCCATTCTCTCCATCCCATCATAGTGCCTTAGTTTTAAAATTAGAAATCCAAATGGGTGGGGTCATGAAGGATTCCACTAGATGCCAGAATCCCAGGAAATAAGTAGGACCTGTGCCAATTATTGGCAGACATGTATTTCAGATGCATTTAAAGAACCCACTGAAGATGACTCTGAGAGAAATTATATTGTACAGGTCACACTGATGCCTGGAAAAAGAGGCAGCATCAAAGGATGGGGAAAAGGGGCACAGAAGGAGCTGAGAGAGGCTGGAAATACAAAGTTACAGAGTGTGCCTTGCTTTCGGTGGCTGAGAAGTCGGGCCACGCTAACATTTATATGTACCTGGTTTCCTACACAACTCAGCAGATTAGACAAGTTTCCAGGTGTCTAGAAAAACTAGCAAGCTAGTTTTGTTTAAAGGCACAGTACATGGGACCTGAAGGGCTTTCCACATTAATGCCTGCACTCTTTTAACGTACTGACAGTCGTCTAGGTCACTACAGGTTGTGAAATGAATTTCAAATTATCCTCCACTGACCAACTAAAAGCAAATTTCCTTTCTTCCGATTTGCCTATTGGAAACCCTGCTTCTGCTGTAGTGAGGGGAGGAGTTGCAGCTCAGGTGAAGTCTCACTTAAACGCAAGCTATTCCTGGGTTTGCAATCTTTTCTGAGGTTAAGAAGTCATATTTTTATTCTAGATGCTCATCCCTTTCACAAGTCAGGTGTTTAGAGCCCACAGACTCCGTGCTATTTCTAAAAACTAACCTGATCTGTTCCGTTTGGGGGAAACCCGGACTTATATCATGGTGGCCAAACCAGGTACCGACCGAATGAAGGCTCTGATGTGACGTCAGCTGACCAGCGCATGGCTGCTACTACTTTGGTGGAACAGCTTTCTGGACTTTCTCTAGACTTGAGAAAGATGAGAAGGGACTGAGTTTTGATTCCTTTCTGACACTTACCGGCTGCGTGACCATAAGTAAGCCGTGTAACTGTGCATACCCTCAGTTTCTTTACTTTCAGGGCGAAGATTACAATGCTTTCCTCACAGAGTGTCTGTGAAGATTTGATGTGATAATGGGCATAAAAATACTGAGTAGGGTCCATAGCAAAAACCCATGTGAGGACCTGAGAGTATCCACAATGCAAACACACACATTTTGACTGGCTACACTGACCTTTTCTCTGGCAAACCTTTAGTTCACATCTGTCAAGGGCTCGTCAGTTATCAAGAAACTCAGGGAGTGATGCATTTTGCCTTTTTCGCTTGTGAGTGCTGAATGCTCAGCCACTAACCTGATTTGAATGTAGTCTGTCCCATAAAGAAGGTTTCAAATCATAAGATTGGGGAAATGATAACATTCTCTCATTTTTATGAATTTTTCATTTTATTCTGAAACCGTCAAAATGTACTATGTGGGTCAAGTCTCAGTCTTCTCAGGTTTGAACAGAAGGTCGTGGAGAATATTTCTCAAGTCCGATTTGCAATTCAACTAGTGCCTGGAGGTAAGCCTTCAGGGGCCGTCACTCTCTAAGCTCTGCTATCTTTGGGAGGATCAGAAGGGGGAATAGGGCATCCCACTGAGGAGCTTCCTCCAGAATTATATTCTTTTCTAGGAGATGTTTGATATATTAGGGCTTCTTGACTTCTCCCTGATAACAGGGTATAGTTATATAAGAAGTTTACTTTTGTGTTTTGTTCTTTCTAGAGTAGACAGCACTGCCATTCCATCAAAATTGCCTGACTGCTAATTTAGAAGATTTCAGTCACACTCACCACCTCTACCCCAAAGGCCTCAGCCAGTTGAGCTGTGGTTTCTGAGGTCGCCTTATATCCATCAAAGCTACTGGACTCTGAATCAACATTCCTCAGTTTAACAATTGGCTATTTTGAGCAGGCAGCTGTTGGAGTGAAATCAGCATGAAAGGGAAAAGAACAGGGTTGATGTCATGTGGCAGAAATAGTTCTGGGTGACGGTCAGGGCTCCTTGGGGGTCACTATGACCTTGAGCAAGTCACTTCCCTTCTCAGACTTCTCTCTAACCTAAGGGACTGGATTAGATCAACTTTGATGCTTCATCCAGTAGTAACATTCCGAGATTGTCTATGCAGCTTGAGCCTTGTTCACCTGTAAGTACTTCCCTCTGTGTCACAAGACCCTTGAGACCCACATTTTCTCACTGGTCCTTAGAAGAACCTTAACAGAGTTCTGAGGGGATTTGTGCTCTGCTTACTTTCCATGGTCTCATTTCCACAACACTCCCAAACTCATGTTGGATTTCCTTCAGTTTCTTAATGGATTTTTTTTTTACCCTTTTCCCCCACTTCTCTGACTCCCTACCCTTTCAGGTCTCTGTCTCTCTCAGGCCAGGTATAGGGTCTCCCTTCCTTACTCTGGGAATACCCTGTGCTTCCACAAAATGTTCTGCTGGCAGGGACCTTGCTCACATGGTAAATCACCTAGTGGGAGCTCAGGGCCATTTGCTGTGGTTGACAGCAGTTTTAGACTCCCCTTTGCTTAGTGCTGTATAGAAAACACTTTCCTACCAATTTTCTCTCTGAGGAGGTAGCTGATATACAACACTAATTCCTTTCACACAACTCTGACTCATGTGTAAGGAAGAGGAAGAAAGATGTTTTAATTTCTGTCAAAGTTGTATGATTATAAGGAAGCAAAGGAAAAGGAAGGAGGAGCTGTATCCTTATGGAAAGAGGACTGGGATTAGATGTTAGGAAATTTTAGCAATTTGGCTTTTGGCTTGCAGGGACAGCAGATACATCGTCCATTCTTCTCAAGCCTCGGCCTCATTTTCTCACCTGTAAATCATCTGAGTGATAATATGTCTTTCATAGCGTTGCTGTGAGGGTTGGTTGGCATAAAAGTGTGCATACACATACACTTATAAAATCTACACATACATGTGCACACACAAACACAGCATTGCCTAGAACATAAATAAGCACTTTTTCGGTGAGGCCCCGCAAGCGAGAATCCCCTTATTCAGACAGCCTCGGCCAACACAGGAGAGGTGAGGGTGATGGTCACTCTGAGGCAGGAGGAGCTGGTTCAGGGAGAGAGCCAGCCCCAGGTGGTGGAATCTTTATGGAGTGAGGAAGAATCAGAAGCTGAAGTTTGGGTTCCAATGATGTCACTTGTGAGCAGTTGGACCCTTGGCCAGAATACCTTTCCTTGAGTTTTTTTTTCTACCCCCTCATGTCTTCAGGGGATGTAAAGCTTACCAGTCTGGCACGACTATTGTAAGGCTCAGGTGGGAAGGTGTGCGTGAAGGATGAACGGTAAAGGGAGCCCCACTCCTGACGGCACTGAGCAGACAGCACATGGGAGGAAGGGGACTGCCACCAGTGAATTATCGGCCGCTGTCTAAAAGCTCAGCTGCCTCTTCAAGGTCCAGTTTCTCCATAGGCAGGGCTGAGACGGTGACTGTCCCCACCTTGAGGAACGGTTTTGAGGATCAGATAACAGGAGGCAAGTCGGGAAGGCCCTTGTAAATACTGTTTCTCAGTACCACTCCTTCTCACACATGTCCATATAACAACATTTTAGAAGCGGAGCCAATTTTGGAGATAATTTAGTTTGGAATAATGTAGACTTTTTTTAAACATAGAGGGGACTCTAAAAAGCTCCTTTCATTTTGAAAGCAAACAACAAAAGAGAGCTTCTAAACACTGTTATTTCCCCCCAATTTTCTGACCCTTGAGCAAACAGTGTTTCATTCTTGAGAGGCTCTGCGGGGAATGGGTCACCCAGAACAGCCCAACAGGTAGTTATTTTCTGAGACAAAGCGTACCCAGGGTTATAAGGCAGCCAGAGTCTGATAAAATGAGGCCGGCAGTTAAATTAGGCACATGGACTAGATGAGTAAAAGAGAAGTGTAAAAGGTTCGAATTCTTACATTTATTCACTCCTCTCTCCCAGGGACTTTTCTGGGTCTTTGGCAGTATTTAGGGGAAAAAGTCACTGATCTGCTTTAACATTTCTCAGTTTTACATAATCAGGCACTATTTCACTGTTTTCTTCTGAGATAGTAGCAGAAATGTGTTTTGTGTCCTCTGATCATCTTTCTCCTTACTGCTCTCGAGTGATGGGGAGAGTGGGATAAATAAACGTATTGAAAGGCCCTGTGTCATCTTTCAGCTATGTTTAACCTTTGTTATGCTGTGGTGTAGCCTGTAGCATTTAAACAAATTTTGCTATTTATTTCCTGCTCTCCGACATGACTTTTCAGTGAAATAGCACGCTGTGCTCTAAAACACAAACACGCAAATGTGCACCAATGTACATGTATACACACACACACACACACACACACACAGAGCTCAGAAGCACCCGAAATGACCCTTTTAAATCATCTTATCAGATGTTTCTTTCCTGCTCCTGTTTAGTTTCCCAGGGAGCTCCTGCAGTCAGTTTTAGCTAATATTCCCTTTTCACTGTTAGTCACAAAAGCAGTCTCCTTTCATCAATTAAAATAGCCACGCTGTGTAAAAATAAAGAATATGAACTTCATTTAACTTTTGAGTTTCTGTTTTCTCCCAGCCAGATAAACTTTCAGGAGCCTGAACTTCAGAAACATATGTGGTCGGTTTATGTTTTCTCTCCTGAAGGCTCCTCCTCCCCTAGTAATTTATTAGTTACGGTTTTTGACCTCAGTAGGATTGAGAGGGGAGGAAGGAGTGGAAATTAGCGTTCTAGAAAGGTTTTTCTTTCCCCTCAGTAATTTAGACTGGTCTGTGGCAAACGCGTGGCGCTATCCTTTCCTTTTCCTATGCGCCCAAAGAGAAGTCTCTGCAGCTGTGTGGGAAGGAATCAAGTCATTGGTTGACACTCCCGGCTCTGGGCTAAGAGAGTAAAGATCAGTTTTAATTGCTTTATAAAGGGGCTTGCCGGAGTTCGGTAGGAAAAGCAAAGCATTAAATTAAACAACGGAGTAACCTCATGACGACGCAGCAGTGGTAGGACAGCATGCTATCATTCTTATTGTACTTTAAAAACTAAATGCTGGCAGCAAAAAAAAAAAAAATTGAGTCATTTTTCTCTAAAACAGATTCCGGAAGTGCACTCTTAAAATAAGTTCATTTTTGGAGTGTGATCTTAACTAGATCGTGGCAGGCCAGAAGACAGACATCTTGCCATACAATGGCCCTGCCTTTCCCATAGATAGGACCACGTTTTAGCAAAATCTGCGAGTATTGATTATTGCTGACTGAAACGAATTTCAGTAGTTGAGAGCAGGAACTGTAAGGATTAGCTCTTTATAAAGAAAAAAATTAAATATGGAACTTTAAAATGACTATCAAAAATTTTTATTTGAAGCATATAATAGTCAAAAGTTCTAGGCAAAAATGAAACTGTATTTTACTTACGGACACCAAGCATTGTTATAAACAAAATAAGGAGATTTTTTTCTCCCCTGAAAGTCAAAACATTAAAAGGAAAAATGAAACAATGAAATTATGGACTGAAGAACAAGTTCATAGTGTTAGAAGAGGATGTATTTACCTTAAGCCAGATACTAATAACATACTCTATATATCCAAAATGAAAAATTAGGAAGCCATTATTAGTTTATAAAAAGAATTATTGCATGCCATATTCAAAAACATTTCTGAGAAACATATCTTTTAAAGCCATATTGTTCATGGCCAAGGGGGGCAGAAAATGAAGGAAAAGACAGAGTTTCCTGGAGAAGCTTATACTTTCACTGAGGAGGCAAAAAGATTCTTAAGGCTCAAGTGAAAGAAGAGCACATGATAGGGAGTATTTCAGCGACTGTGGGCATATTAAAGGTTGTTGCAACTTAGAGGTCACAGTCAAATCATGGTCTAAGAGGAGATAAGCTGCAATTGGGTTTTGAGTAATGTCAGACCAGTATGCGTGGGAGAAAAGGGTAAGGATTTCGCAGGGTGAGGATGGTGGAGCCAGTAGTAAGGCACCAGTTAAGAGGAACAGCAGTGGATGGTACTGACCATGATTGCAGGAACATGTAATGAGATATTTTCCTAATGCAGAGACCCCATAGTAGAGAGAAGGTCATATGCAGAAAGCTCCAGCTATCATGCAAGGGACAGAGGTTAGGGTGACACTGAAAAGGAGACCGAGAATAATGTTGATGACCGACAGGGGTCCTTGTGCTTTTGGAAGAGGCCATGACTGCATCTCAGCAGCTTAGAAATGGTTCTCCGGGACTCAGAAGAAAAGGAGGGAAGAGGAGCTTTGGAAAAGAGAGTTTGATTTTGAAAAGAGAGCAGGTGAAATTGTTCTGGACATCCTGTTTGTCTCCTCTCCTTCTCAGGGCCAACCTCATCCTGGCACATCAGTTAAATCATCCTTAAGAAGATATTAACATGGGCGCCTGGGTGGTTCAGTGGTTTAGGCCTCTGCCTTTGGCTCAGGTCGTGATCTCAGGGTCCTGGGATCGAGTCCTGCATCGGGCTCTCTGCTTGGCAGGGAGCCTGCTTCCTCCTCTCTCTCTCTCCCTGCCTCTCTGCCTACTTGTGATCTCTCTCTGTCAAATAAATAAATAAAATCTTAAAAAAAAAAAAAAAAGAAGAAGATATTAACTCTACTGGTACTGGTTAATATCTTTACTCAGGGGAATTGAACTTAAAGGAACGTACTAGCCAATCTAGCAAAAGGTTTTCATCCTTTATTTGGCTCAGTGTGTATTCAATAGGCAGTTAGATATGCCGGTTATTGTGTTAATCGTTCCATAGCAGTGCATTTTGGGAAATGTAAAGAGCAGTGAGGAAGATATTCCCCAGAACTCTTAAAATTTAAGGGCTTCAGTGGGTTGCTACTGTGGCTAATTTCAAGGCAAGCCCTCCTGTCCTCCTGTGTCCTTATAGATCTCTCTGTCTCTCCCTCTCACATGTTTTCTTATTATATTCTATGACAGTTTTCCCCTTATGCTGACTTCTAAAATGTATTATCTTCAAAAAATCTTAGTGTGTGCATTCTTGTAAGCCATTTCAGATACTTTCTGAGCAAGGCTGAAAATAAATAAAATCAAAATAAGAAGACTTCAAATCGTGCCAACCTGATGAATCAAATGTTTTTCGTTTGTATTTTTTCCCAACCTTTATCCATATAAATCCATAATTAGCACATATTTATAGTCAGGGTGTTCGGGTAAAAGAGAAGAAAAATAATTTACCCTCTTTCAAGGAAGAGTGGCACACACGGGCTGTAAATACCTCAGCGGGCCCTCTGCCTAGGATCCCCGGTGGCTACAGAGTCACCTCCCTCCTGTTGGCGTGGAGTGTCAGGGAAGCAGCTTGAGGAGAGTGCCTATGTTTAGCCAAGGTGGGTTGTGTGATAAGAGGGAGGGGGCCCGGCCACATGCTGTCTGACTCATCCTGTCAAGCACACGTGTCAGCATCTCCTCAGTTGGGACAGTCTCCATCAGAAGACTGAGCCTGACTGTGACTTTTCTGCCACCTTCACCTTCCACACACCAATTTGCAGAACCTAATAGGTGCTGGGCACCGCTGAGCCTTCAATAGCTCAGAGGACCGATAGCCTCATGATTACTTGCTGCCAGCCCTCACACGATTGCCCTTTCTCTGGTTTGGAACTGCAGCCTGAGCTTCTGTGCAGTGCCTGACACTTCCCCAGGTTCCAAAGCAGTCTGCCAGACCACCGAAAGGACATCAAAATGAAGCTACTTGACCTACTGCTTTGTTCTCTGGCATTTTGTGTTCCAAACTGGCAAATTTACATATGCGTACGTAAATATATGTGTGACATGTGATATACAGGATTTCAGATCAGAGCTGGTCCCACATAATTTTTAGGATCCTTTTGGGGGGTAATCAACCAAAGATAAAGAACACAGCATAATTCCGAGCATGGATTTTAATAATTTCTTTACATTTACTGCTCTATGACCACAGACAATATAATTTCCCATGGCCTCGGTTTTATCATCTTAATTTTGGGCATATTTGTGTTGTTCTCCAGGTTCTGAGTTTTACCAGCGTCAGGGACACGAGTGGCACGGTCCTTAGCCTAGCAGGCATTGGTGCTTGACTGATAGCCACCTGCCAGTGGCCGAAAGAGCTGAAGATAGATAGACATCATCATGAAGAGGCTCCTCTTACTAATAGGAGAGGCCCATCTATATCTGCCTTCCTCCTAGTAACTGGCCACCTAGATCAAAAACAAGAGTTTTTCACTGAGGCCAAACAAGGCCATTGGCTTACCTACCCAGGTGCTAATTCTGAATTATGGCATTCCCTAATTCCAACCTGAAGGCAAGCATCGTTTGGCTCAGGAACTGACTATCAAGGCCTACATGGAACCGTATCATCAATTAATGGCTAGTGAGCATATGACTACAAAGTACCCTCACTTAGAAGGGGGCCAAAAAGAACCGAACCAAACTGCATTTGAATCAGATGAGATATTTGTGATTTGATCCACTTCCTGGTGATGTAGTTACAGGACTTTAATTCATTGAAGAACTGGCTCGTGAAGGCTCACTGGGCAGCTTTGGAGCTGTGCTACCTTGGGAAAGTGATAAAATTTCAGAGGGCCCTCATCTCTGAATTTGAACCCATCATATCTACTGGCTCCTATCTGGGGGCTCGTAGGCAGTTCATGTGATGTGTATGCAGGTTCTTTGTAAATGGTGAAATTCTAAACATGTAAGTGGTTGTTTATATGCTTTTATACATCCTGCAGGTGTTGCAAGCTATTAATTGATTGACTTTTCCCAACATTATTTTTCCCTCTATAACTAAACTCTTATAATATCTACCATCCCACCTACAAAGGATATTAAATTTTAGGGAGTAAAGTCATTTCTTCAGTTGCTATTATGGTGATCATTAGGTATGATAAGGTGGACTTCTGCTGCTTAGAATATAATTCCAGGGAGGCCTAGAAGGCTCCTTTTTTATGCTCATTTCCCAAATACATCCCTGGCAAACTTGCTAATAATGTAAAGCTCTGAAATTGAGAATTCACGTCATTGTTACTATTTTTAATGGATTACATTTTAAGTTCTACCATTCATATAGACCTCATTAGGAATTAAGTTCATCAATAGTTTTAATAGGTTTTCAGCAGAGGAAAGGAATGGGGCATGAGCTAATAGGGGTGAGAGCCAAAGTCTCAGAGAAGTTAAGTGTAGAGAGAGAACACAGTAGGTATGCTCTATCCGAATTTTTCTCTATGTGAATGGTAGACTATCTGGGCTCTGTCTCACGATTAATGTTGCTTTCCTTCTCTAAGTGACCAAAAATATGCAAAATTACCTAGAAATAAATCTTCTCTACAAGGGCCAAAATACTTCAGGTGGAAGAAAGAGAAGAGAAATGGATCTTACCCAGCAGGTCTTGTGTCTTCAATGGCTCGGTCCACTGGGATCAAATCGCTGAGGTAGACATTGAAGTTTCCTTCTTTCCATCTTCTTTCTGCCTCCTTCTCCTTTCCACGGGGAACCACTACAGGCCGTCCAAACTGGCCTGGAGCTTTGGGGTCCCTTGGAGAAAGTGTCACATCAATTCTTAACACATGGTGCATTCCATGTTCTTCAGGTAACAAGGCTTTTATGTGACTTTGGTTGAGTTCTGGAGGTTGGGCCTTGGCAGTCAAGTTGATTCTTGCTGGCTCTAGCCCCTCAGCTAAGGCTTGGTGAGACTGAGATACCATTGTTCTCTGTGGAGCAAGTGTGGGGAAAGATGTTTCACTCCTATTCCCAGAAATGTGTTTCCCTCGGCTTTCACCCAAAATAATAGGGAGTACAGTTTTGTTTATAAGACTGGGGGCCTGTTTGGAGTCTGTCTTGAGCTCCTCCTCCTTGGTTATAATCACAACGTGGCTTTCAGAGAAACTGAATTTCTTCCCACCAGCCACTTTGGCTCCATCATCCTTTGGCAAGCCTCCCAATAGTACTTCGTTAATAGATTGCTTCTTTGAGCGATTTGAGTTGGCAATAAACTTGGAAAAGGGAAGGCTCCGATTGGCTCCGTGTTTGTTTGAGTCTAGTTCTCTGCTCTGAGTCTCAGTTTTATTTAAGGCTATGGCTTCCCTGGACTTTGGCAACAGTGGGCCGGCAGGGTGTGTCCTCTCATTTGCTACTGCCTGTGATTGCTGCTTTGATCCATCCATATTAGGTTTGATGGTCACATTTGGATTTCTTTCGGCTGCTTGTTTTGATGTGTCACTGCTGAGACCATGACTCTTCTGGGCTTCCTGGTTTACACCGACAGGTCCCGCGTGTACAGAGGTTTCGGCCAATTGAGTTTCTCTTGCAGCTATGAATGGGGTTTTCTGAGCCCCCTGAGTTCTTATTTGCTTTGCCAAGTGGCGAGAGTAGGCTTCAGGTCTGAGGTCCTGCCTCTCTGTGTTCTGCTTGGTAAAAGTCACTGGAAGGGTCTGTAGATACTCAGGATGCCACAAAGGGGCAACCTTGCCCCTTCCTGGGGAGTTCTGCATTTTTCTTTCCTTCTGGGTTTGGTCCAAGTCATCCTCAACCTTGAGCATACTCTTCTCAGTTTTTCTAAAGTTCTCTTTGCCCCATATGCCCCTCCCGTGTCCCCTCAGTGGGGGCTTCATCTCTTTTACGCTGCTGTAAAGGATCTTCATTTGGTCTGGCTGAACCCGAAATCCTACCTGCTCCCTCCTGACGATGTCTTCCTTGAGGACCCGAGTGTTGATCTCACTGAATGACAGGCGGAGAGCTGCCATGTCAAAGAGCAGCCAGATGACAGAAGCGACAAATATAAATGCCAGGACTCGCCCACTTCCTCGGAAAAACTTTCGAATCTTGTTCATGGTGCAGAGGCTTTTCTTGCTGCCTACCCTCCCTTGGAGCCTGCTTACCTTGAGTGGAGAGAGAGCTGAAGGAGCAGCAGCAGCGGCAGCAGAGTTGCCAGAAATGCCCCCTCCCCTGAACACAGCAGGAAACAGCAGTCCAAGAGGGGAAAGCTCAGCTCCTACGGCTTGTCAGTCTCTGCCTGCGTGGCATTTCCCAGCGGAGCATCTGTGCCTGCTCAGCTGGCCCCTGGCTAAACCGTGCTAAACACTGTCCTTAGGTCACTCTGGGAGCAGTCAGTTCCAGCCACCAGACAGTTCAACATATCACTTGTCTCCCTGAGCCCACGTCCACCGTCCTATGAGCCCAAGAAAAGGTGGGGGCCGGGCTGGGGTTGCCACTTCTCTCCTCCCAGCGCTCTGCTCCGTCTGTACGCTGTAACTCAACACCACTTCTCATAAGGAAAACATTTCAAGCCATTACCCAGAAAACTTCATTCAGCTCTCACCTTCCGTGTTATGTGAGAGTGTGTATGTTTTTTTGGCAATTAAAGGGAAAGAAAACTTGGAGGGCATGTGTTCCTGGTTTGTAACCCCACCTACCCCATGCCTGCTCATTAACCCTGTTGTGCCCAGGTCTCTGAATGATCTGGTCCAGCAAATGATCTCTGACCTTCCCGTTTTGGCTTTGAGAGGCAACAGCTTAAAGAAGGGGTCTAGCATGATCTCAGTTCCAGTAGTGGATATTTAATCCAACGGTTTTCCTTGAGTGAGAAGCAAAACGTTTCTTATAAGTCAATGGTGTTTTCAAATGACTCTATTTTCATTATTAGATCGACGAGACATCAACTTAATTTATCACACGGCTGTAAAAGCTTCTAAATGCTTACCCTCAGTTACCATACTTATCTTGTCACAGAGCAGTAACAAATACCTTGCAGAGTGTCCTGTGGGTTGGACACACTTGGGGTGGCACTGGGCGGCTGGCAGAGCAGTGGTCCCCATGCAGGCTTCATGTTAGACTCACTCTAAAGAGGTCCCCCGGCCCCTGATTTTGATTGATTGATGGGGGGCGGGGGCAGCGACAGCAGTTGGTCTGGTGTTGTGCTTTTTTTTTTTTAAATTCATTTATTTGACAGACAGAGATCACAAGTAGGCAGAGAGGCAGGCAGAGAGAGAGAGAGAGAGAGAGAGAGAGGAGGAAGCAGGTTCCCCATTGAGCAGAGAGCCCGATACAGGGTCCTGGGATTATAACCTCAGCCGAAGGCAGAGGCTTTAACCCCCTGAGCCACCCAGGTGCCCCAGGTGTTGTGCTTTTAAGAAGCTTCCCGGGTCTTTATAATGTACAGTCAAACCTGAGAAACACTGGTTTAGAATAAAATACTTCTTATTTTCTTTTAAAGATTTTATTTATTTATTTGACAGAAAGAGCACAGAAGCAAGAGGAGTGGCAGAGGGAGAGGGAGGAAGAGACTCCCCACTGAGCAGGGAGCCCAACATGGGGCTCGATCCCAGGACCCCAGGATCCTTACTGAGCTGAAGGTAGCCGCTTAATGACAGAGTCACCCAGGTACCCCATGTTTTTTGTTTGTTTTTGAGCACTGCTCATAATTTTTGTGAAATTCCCTCCTAGGCAGAGTAAAACTGAATCAAAATCTGCATTTTAACTCACCTGTTAAAAACGTTACCCATGAAGTTTGAGAACTTTCCAGGAGCACTGTTCTCCTGGGAACTTTGAGGGATCTGTAGATGGCAATACCACTTATTACTCTAGTGTTGGGAGCCCATAGCGTCTCTGTAACAGGTAAATTTAGCCTCCCACAGACTTGGGAAGGGAAGAAGGACAAAGTCTGAATTCTCTATACTTCTGCATTACCTTCTGTAGCATTTGGCCTTTAAATTTGTACCTTGCCCCAAAGGGGAAAAACCTGATAAATGCAGCTGTGGTAACATGTGTCTTGAATCCGTGATTCTCCTTTTTATTCAGTGCCTGCTTACTCTGGTTTGGATTGTCCACATGGAGGACAGCATTGGTATCTCAGTCATTTCCTGCCTGCTGTGATTCATCCACCTTTCCAATATTTGTTATGTTTTATGGCTTAGGTCCTGTGTTAGGTGTTGAGGGATATAGAGTAAAGGACATAGCTCTTGGGCACCTGGGTGGCTCAGTGGGTTAATACCCTGCCTTCTGCTCAGGTCATGATCTCAGGGTCCTGGAATCCAGCCCCACATCGGTCTCTCTGCTCAGCAGGGAACATGTTTCCCCCTCTCTCTCTCTGCCTGCCTCTCTACCTACTAGTAATCTCTCTCTGTCAAATAAATAAGTAAAATCTTAAAAATAAAAAAGGGCATAGCTCTTATCTTGGAGATCTCACACTCTATTGGTGGATACAGACAGGTAAGAGGGTTTACAGGGGACATGATAAGTAACACGAGAGAATAATCTACTGGATTCTATAGGGATCTAGCTAAGTTTAGGGCTGTATGAATAATTTTGGAAGAAACTGTCCTTAGACTTGAGGGGTGAATGATAACATAATTGTTTCTGCTTGTATTGTGGTCCGAGAAAAGAAATATTATTTGGATGGTGAAAGGCAGCTAAATTAGCAAAATCATAGAAGTGAAGACAGAGTACAGTACATGAGGGAAAAGCACAAATGTCTGAGGACAAGCATGACTGGAAACACAGGCTTTGCCATTAATGGGCATGAATTTGTGTGTGTGTGTGTGGGGGGGGGGTTGTGCCCAATACGTTCCAAACACTTTATTAATCACTTTCCTTTGAATATCTCACTCAATCTCCAAAAAACCCAACAGAGGCGATGCAGTGAGAACTATCACTTTGTTATGAAAGAAACAAAGCTGAGAGAGGTGAAAACATGCAGTAGAAAAGGAGGATTTGGATCTGGAATAAATGATTGTGCGACACTGTAGTCCATGTACTTAAAATGCCACACCGTACTGCTTCTCTAGCTGTCTAATCTTGTAAGTTAGTTAATTTTGTGTGTTTACTCTGTGATTAAAACAAGAAAATAAATTCTACCTTGCAGGTGAATGTAAAGATTAGAGAAAACAATTTAAAGTTCTTGTTATATTGAATGATGTAGTCACTGCCTCTAATACGGTTGCTGATATTTTGTGTGATAGGAGTATGGGGTGCATGGGGGAGACAGCATACCATCTCTTCTCGAAAATCAAATAAGAAGACTGATGACTAACATGCTTTTGGCAACAGGGCAATAAGGATATTTGAGTATTTTATTTCTGGCTTCCTGTTCCTAATTCTTTTATTTTGGATTTGATCAATGAACAGTTGTTCTTTGAGAACTCACTTTATGACCAAAACACTGAAGTAACTAACTTTGTTTCTGCATCCTAATGACTTTAAAATGCCACTGAATAGAACACCTTCGACATCAAACGAAGCACAACTATTTAGGATCCAAGTTCCAAAATAAAGTGAGAAATTGTTTTTCATATGATGGATATATGGTTTACATTACAATATTGCTTTAGATATGAAAACAGAATGCTTTGGAATATTTTACTATCCAAGATTTAAATCTTGTCCAACCACATCCCCACCTCAAATGGCAGCAGGAATTACTCAAACTCCTGTTAGAAAAGTCAACACTTATTACATCCTTACTAATCTTGACAGCTTTAAAACACTGTTTGAAAAATATCCTAAGTCTTTTATATTTATTTGCTCTAAGAACAATGATTTCTCTCTCTCTCTCTCTCTCTCTCTGGTCTGTCCATATAAATAAAAACATAAAGCACTTGCAACAGAAGGAAAAAATGTTAAGAAAATTAAAGGAGAGTCTTGGCTTATCTACCTGAGGCAAAATTACTTATTAACTCTGGCTTAGTTTTGAGTTCTAACTGATGTAGAATACAGAATAAGACATGAAGAGTACATAAGAGAGAAAAGAAATGTTGACTTATTCCCTTGAAACAGAAGGAGTATATTGACAGATTTGGTCTAAAGTACTGACTTGACCATTAATAGACATGATCATAGATAGGATCACACAGGAAAGAGCTCCTCTAAAGGCCTCTTCCCCATCCCCAATCCCCTCGGCGAGTCTATAAGAATCTATAGGAATGACAGAAGTTGGTTATAAGGTACATTGGTACATTATCGTCCTAATGCGATGGATCTTCAGGAACCCAGCAATAATTTCTGGTGTCCTCCAGGAACTATACATATCTCCTCTTTTCCCTCTCTTGTCTGGACACATGATGTTCATACAAATGACAGAGTGTAGATAAAAAGAAATAGAAAACAAAGAAATTAAGAAATTCTACACTTAACAGAAGTCAAAACACATATTATCCAACAGAAGACCTTTCATATAGGTAAATGATGCTGTTTTTTATTTTAGTTGTATTTATTTCCATGTTACCAGCATAAAACTAAATATAGGGGTGAGTTGACTATTTAAGGTACTTCTGGCTATCATCCTAAATCATAGCTTTAGCTGCTCAAATTTCTTAAGAATCTATACATACTTAGTTGGAGTGACTATTAGTCTAAAAATATTGAGTTATGAAGTAATCCTTGGGAGGCTTTTGGAGGTGCTATTTTAATTTTCATTCTGACTTCAACTTATAGTAAAAAAAATAAAAATAGTTTAAGCTTTTTCTCTGTAAAATGGGTATATCAATGAGGGAGTGCTCTCCTTTACTTGGTTGCTGTCAAATATCATATTAATAAAAACCTCTTATTGAAAATTACTGAATGCCTGCCAGTAGGTTCTCCTGGACTAGATCATAGACTGTTCAACAGGATAGCTCTGTTTTTAGAATAGGATCTGAACCTTTATACTACTTCCATGGCAAATATCTCTGAATCATCCTCATTGTTAATTGAAGATTAATAAACATGTTTTTATTTCTAGCCTCAAACTTCTCTAGTGGAAATACAGAATCTTAGAAGTACTGATTCTAGTTCTCTGGATTTGCAATAGTGTTACTTTCTCAGGATATTTGAGTTGCTTGAGTATATATGTACATTCCAATTAGTATCTATTTTCTTTGATGATTTTTACCTAACTGCTTAGCCCTAAGTACAAAAGATATAAAAAGAAAAAAATGCATCTAGACATATATTTTATGGAGAATAATGATAATTTATAGATGTATCACTGAATTTGAATTTAGATTTAAAGTTAGAGATTCTAGCTAAAGACAATATGGGATGAAGTTATTATTCATTTGAGAAATTCAAATGGGAAAGCCAAATAAATATTATGCATCATTTTGGTTTCTTATCTTAATATGGTCATTTTTTTCCTTCAAAATTCTTTTTTTTTGAGAAAAAAATTGTATTTAGTAAGATCACACCATCCTGTGAACAAAATCCACAAAAAAAGAGAGAAGATTGAAAATTATAATTTTGAGGCTGAAGTTATTGCAAAATCCATGGGTAGACTAAAAATACAAATCAGAATCTTATTCTATTTTAACCAGTTCTTCCAAAGAAGATGGTTGACTATAAATTCTGGCAGCCATCCAAACATTGGTGTATGTCTTCTTTAGAAGTTTTGGAAGCTGGTTAAGAAATAGAGCACTATATTGAAAACTAATGACATACTTTATAGTGACTAACATAACATAATTAAAAAAAAATGGCCACAGTGGCTAAGGCCCACAGAAGGAGAGCTGCTGTAATATTCTTTTGGACATTTGTCCTTGAAAAGGATTGCCTGGGGCACCTGTGTGGCTCAGTCAGTTAAGCATCTGCCATCAGCTCAGGTCATGGTTTCAGGATGCTGGGATGGAGCCCAGCATTGGGCTCCCCACTCAGCAGGGAGTCTGCTTCTCCCTTTTGCTCTACTGCTCCCCCTGCTTGTGCTCTCTCTCTCTCTCTCTCTGTGCCAAATAAAATAAATAAATAAAATATTAAAAAAAAAAAAAGAAAAAACAGTGTGGGGATTCCTCAAAAAAATTAATAGAATTACCTTATGAGCCAGTAATTCCACTATTGGGTGTTTACCCAAGTAAAACAGAAATACTAATTTGAAAAAATATATGCACACCATGTTTATTATAGCATTATTTGTAATGGCCAAAATATAGAAGCAACCCAAATGTCCATTGATAGATGAATGAGTAAAGATAATGCCACACACACACACACACACACACACACACACACACACAGGAAAATTATTCAGCTGTGAAAAGGGAAATCTTGCCATTTGCAATAATATGATGGATCTAGAAAGTGTGATGCTAAGTGAAATAAGTCAATCAGAGAAAGACAAATACTGTATGATCTCACTCATGTGGAATTTAAGAAACAAAATGAATGAACAAAGAATAAAAGACCAAAAAAAGACCTAATTTTTTTCTTTCAAAATTTTATTTAAATTCAGATTAGTTCATATATAGTATTGTATTAGTTTCAGGGGTAGAATTTAGTGACTCATCAGTTTCATATAACACTCAGTGCTCATTACATTAAGTGCCTTCCTTAATGGCCATGATCAAATGACCTTATCTCCCACCCCCCACCTTCCCTCTAGCAACTCTCAGTTTGTTCCCTGTAGTTAGCAGTCTCTTATGGCTTGCCTGCCTCTCTGTCTTTACCACATTTTATTTTTCAACAGATTCTTAAATACAGAGAACAAACTGGTGGTTGCCAGAGGGGAGGTGGGTGGAGGGATGGGTTAGATGTAAAGGGATTAAGAGTAGAGTTATTTTGATGAGCACTGAAAAATGTTTAGAATTGTTAAATGATTATATTTATACCTGAAATTAATATAACACTGTATGTTATTTATACTTGAATAATGTATGTGTGTGTATATACCCACATCTATATAAAACTCTGTGTGTGTGTGTGTGTGTGTGTGTGTGTGTGTGTGTAGCAAATATTTATTGAGTACCTACCATGCAGAAGGCTCTGGGAAAACAACGAATCTGAAGCTCATAGTTTAGTGTAGTTCTCAATTTTCTTTATATCAAAAAAGCTCATGGGGAGCAATTGTTAAAATATAGATTTCCATGTTCTATCCTCAGAGATTTTGAGGTGAGATGTAGGATTTAGGAATCTAGATTTTTAATTAGATTATTGGATGATTCTGACACAAGTGAACCAAAAGACATGCTTTGAAGCTCAGTGGTTCAATGGCAGAGGCAAATATATTAATATTAAAGGAAAAAAGTGAAACAAACAACTGACTTATTGAGGGTGCTTGAGAAAGCTTCTGGTGGTGATGACTAATGAAGGATAGTTGGAAGAAAGGCAGGCAGGGACAAGGGACCCCTCCATAAGAGGAAACCACCCTCAGGAGGATTTTGCCCTTGGAAGAAACTTTCCACCCTTTCCCACTGGGCAGTTAGGTGACAGGCGCATGGAGGGTTAATCAGATTAAAAAGCCTGCCAACAAGCCCATAAAACCACTCCCAAGATTTAGAAACTCTGGTTGCAACCCTCTCCCAGTCTCCTCCCTCTACAGGAGTTTTGTACTATCACTCAAAAAACTTTACTTTGCTGCCCACCACTCTTCATCTGGTCTACCTCTTCATTCTCATGAAGTGGCATGACCAAGAACTATGGGCACTGAAGGAAAAGAAATCCCAAAACAATTGTATGTGAATTCATCTTAAGGATAAGGAGGGATTCCAGATCCAGATTCAGGGCAAAACTTTGCCAGGGTCCCTTTCCAAGAGTGATAGTGAAGGCTTTAGAAGTATATGATGGAAGGGTGGGAGGGGTGGGGGAACAGAACTCAATGCTTAGGAGTGATGAAGTTTTAGAATGTAAGTGAGGTTTGGTGGGGTGACGTCCAGAGCCAATGACCACGAAAGAATTCTTGAGACATCTCTGGTGCAAAATGGTGGCTTATTAAAGCACGGGGACAGGACCAATGGGCAGAAAGAGCTGCTGCCCCGGGGTGGTGAGAAGTGGTCCATTATATGGTTGCAAGTTGAGAGGGGGTCAGGGATGGCAGTAAGTCTCTAAGGAATTTTGGAAGCAAGGTTTCCAGGACCTTGAGGGGCTAGCTATTGTTGGGAAAAAGTTTTTATTACCGATAATAAAACCATTTTCGTGAGACCCTTTAGATGTGTATTAGTGGGCCATATGCTTGGGAATGATTGTCAGCACTATCTTAGAGGGTTTAGAGATAAAGGAAGTTTCCAAAGGAATTGTTAAAGTAGACCAACAGGATCCTGGCTGGGGGTAGGGGTCGGTCAGGCTAGGATTGCCCTTTGCCCTTAATAAAGCCCTAAGGTGGAGGTAGTTGAGTCCCTGGAGGATGTTACTCTGCCTGTTTTAAGGGCTTGTCAGTGGGTAAGGAAATTTAATAATTTTTCTTCTGCCTCTGTTTCCCACATCAGGAGGGTTTGGTAATCAATTATAATTTCTCCGTGAGAGAAGGAATGTGGCATAAATGCAGGGAGTACAGAATAAACTCAAGATTTCTACTCAGATTACTGGGTGAATATAATTTTATCCAGTGGTTCCCCAACTTTAGCATGAACCAGAATCACCCAGAGGACTAGTGGCCCCACTCCCAAAGCTTCTGATTGAGTGGGTTTGGAGGGAGTCCCAGAATTAACTTGCAATTTACGACAAATTCCCTAATGAGGCTAATTGTGCTAGTCAGGCGACCACACTTGGAGAAACATTGGCTTTTGCCAAGAATGAGGACAGTAGAGGAGAAATACATGTGTGGAGGATGATGATGATTTTGATTGGTCATGTTGAGTTTCAGATGCCAATGGATATTTGATTAAATATGCCCTTCGCATTAAAAAAAAAAAAAAAAAGATTGGTTTGGATTTCAAGAAAGAAGCCAGGGCTCAAGACCTCGGTGGAGTCATAAGCATATGTTTAATATTGTATGCATACGGTTACTCATATGGCAGAGAGCACAAGCCATGGAAATGGCTGGGAAACTTGTATAAATAAGGTAGAAGAAGTGTACAATAAAAAGGGATGAGAAAGAATAGAGAGCAGGAAGGCTGGACAAGAATAATGTCATGAGATCCATGGAGGAGAGAATGGAAGACAGTCAACAAGGTCAGAGGTGTCTAAGAAGTTAAGCCAAATATATTCTAAAAATAGTCTCTTAGATTTTTTAGTTAACAGTTCTTCAGTGGGCTTCCAGTGAATCTGTTTCTATTGAGATGAAGTCCATATAAGAAAATTAAATTAAAGTGAACAATTTAGTGCCTCTTAATACATTCACGGTGTTGTAGAAACACCACCTCTATCAAGCCCCCCCAAATTTTATCATCCTAAAAGGACACCCACCTCTTTAAGCAGGACCTGGAAAACTTAATCTGCTTTCTGTGTCTATGGATTTACTTATTCTGGATATTTCATGTAAATGGAATCATACAATATGTGACCTTTTCACAATTTTCTGGGCACTGAGAATACAAGAGTGACTAAACCAGGGAAGCTTCCATCCTCTTGTAGTTCACACTCCATTGGGAGATACACAACTAAATTACCTGACAAAAAGTACAATTTTAGTTATTGATGCATGCTAGAGAGAGAAATAAAAGGGAATAGAGATGAAGAAGGGTAGAAACCATGCATGCTTCTTTAAAGAGATAATATCTAAGCAGAAACATGAACCAAATGAGAGAGTGTATGAAAACATCCTGGGGAAGAGATTCCAGGGGAAGAAAGCAGAAAAAGCCGAGACCTGAAATTGAACCCAAGCCTGGAGTGTGGGGTATGGGTAGAAATGTGAGAGCAGCTGGAGTGGAAGAGGTGAGAACTGAAGTTAAAAGTGGTGAATTTGGAGAGGTAGGCAGGAACCAGATTTCCTAGCTAGATTATTGTATATACGATTGAATTGGCTGAAAGAGTGGACTAGAATTAATGGCATTACATAGGTTACTTCAGTTAGTCTTTTAAAAAAATCAGATGGGTGGAATTGGTGCTAATATCTCCATTTTACAGGTAAGAAAACTGCAGCACGGTGAGGTTAAGTAACTGGCCAAAGCTCACACAACCAGTGAAGCATTGGTGGGCATGGAATGTGAACCCAGGTAGTCTGGATCCACACCAGTTTTTCTCAATCTCCTTTTCATTGTCGGACCCCATTCCTTGGCAGAAAAATAAATTAAAACTCTCCCTGAAGAAATAAATTAATCACTAAGAATTACTATTTTATTGAGTAGATTGAACTTTGGAAGACCAGAAACAATTGTAGTATTTTAGAACTTTTTGTCTCCAAAAAACCAATTTTTACCCCCGAAGGGCAACATCATTTCATTGAGGAAAAAAAAAATGCATGCACTGCACTGTAATGCCTCTCATAAGCACATAACTTATGGTAAAATATATTGTATATAAATCTTATAAATAAAGGAATACTTTTTCTTATAAATAAATAATGTCTTTTAAATAAACACCTTTATTGTAAACTTTTCTTACAAGTAAGGGAATATAAAGGAGAAGTCAGTAACTTGATGAGACTGTCTTTTATTTGAGGATGGAGAAGACCTGAATGTTTTTCAAGAATAAGGCAGGAAAATGGTAAGATTGAAGGTAGAGTAGAGATAAGGCCTTATCAGACGAAAGTGAAGTCCTAGAGGAGACATAAAATAGGCCTAAGAACTCAGGTGGATGATTTAATTCATTAGAAAAGACTAGGGGCATGTTTGATTTTGATATAGTACCTGTTTCAGGGCAGATAAGAATGAATAGAAGTGGGGCGCCTGGGTGGCTCAGTGGGTTAAAGCCTCTGCCTTCAGCTCAGGTCATGATCTCAGGGTCCTGGGATCGAGCCTCACATCCAGCTCTCTGCTCAGCAGGGAGCCTGCTTCCTCTCTCTCTCTGCCTACTTGTGATCTCTGTCTGTCAAATAAATAAATAAAATCTTAAAAAAAAAAGAATGAATGGAAGCAAGGGAAGTTGGGGGAATTGTGCCCAAAAGCTTCAGATTGTTTTAAATAAGTATAAGTCAGACAAGACAGGTTGGGTACCAATGAGAAAGGGGTCAATGCACTTGGCAAAAGGTTGGAATAGATTATGAAGGTTGGAATCAAAGGTTATGAAGAGAAAGAAAAGCAGCTAACTCAGAACAAGAGTAAGAATTGTCAGAAAACTTTGAAAGTCTTATTGACATTTAAACCAATGTCTAATCCAGGGGAAAACAGATTGAGTGACAATAGAACAGAGTGGGGATCTGGACGGTCACACAGCATTCATGGCAGAGTGACAGAGGGTGATGGGAAGCAGAAACAGAGTGGTGATTTCTTTTCTTTTCTTTCCTTTTTTCTTTTCTTCTCTTCTCTCCTCTTCTCTTTCTCGTCTCTTTTCTTTTCAAGAAGACTTCACACGTGACGTGGAGCCTGACAGTGGGGCTTGAACTCACAACCCTGAGATCAAGACCTGGGCTGAGATTAAGAGTCAAAGGCTTAATTGCTTGAGCCACCTAGGCACTCCCAGATTGGTGATTTCTGACCAGCTTGGTGGGAAGCAGGATTTCATGGAACACTTCTTATCTCTTACAGGAAGTGGAATGCCTGGATCTTGAAGCATTTCATAGAACCCGTACAGGTTAGAATAGGAGGTAGATTCTGTTTTGTTGTTGTTGTTGTTGTTGTTGTTGTTGTTGTTGCTGTTGTTGCTGTTTGCTTTTTTTGGTGGGAAGGAGACATACGATGATGACCACAGATGTGCAAGGGATTTATCTTTTGAAAATCTATTACCAATGATATAAAAATTCTTCCTGTATTACTTTTGGCAGAAACTGGATTAATCTTCAGCTGCTCTTTGACATCACTCACTTAAAAGTTTCATTGACTCATATGTAGAGCTTGGGTTAAGAGAACAAAGATGTGGGCAAGTTTTTGGCCAAAGCAAAGTTGCCAGCTGCAATGGAATGAGCACCTGGTGCCCCCAAGGAGCTCCCCATGCCCGTGTTGGGCCCCCTCTGTGGTATCCTCTGTGTCTACACAAAAATGCCCTCAGAACATATCCTGACACTGTTTTCTCTTTTCATCCTTCTTATTCTGGCATCTTCCTGTTCTCTCTATCACCTCCATTTTAGCAAAGAAAAGAGGAGTAGAAAAAGAAGTGTCATGGGAGGAGCAGATAGCAGGAGCTATGGAGGGCATACGAGGGCACTTTTCATGTGCTGTGAAGAAGTGGGATGAAATTAAAGCCTTTCAAACACAGCAAGATGCTGTTTCTTCTTTCCCCCACTCCCCCCACCAACTCAACTTCTGCCCCCAGGAGAAAGATCAAAATAACTTTCTGTGGGATGAAATGCTGACAATGACTTTGGATCCAATTACATTATCATAACCTGGAAACAACCCTTTCATTTGAGGCTTGCTGAAGTACTGAACTGTGAAACTGAAATCCCAATGTGAGAAATGAAAGAGATTTGAACTCAAGGCCTTTTGGACATTTCCCTCAATATCAAAGTAGATTTTTCAAATCTGCAAACAAGATAGGAAAGGGTCAAGAGATGCACTAACTGAGAAGTGGTGGAAACAATACCTCACTGGAAATGAACCTAAAAAGGGAAAAGACAAATAGGTTCAGATTAATGTCAGGCATGTAGTTAATCACAAGATCTGAATTTTGTTTACATCATCACACAATTTCAGAGTTACTCAGGTCCTCTGATGTAGCGTGTCTAAGTGTTTTCTTTACCTTTGGAAAATGAAGATTAATTAATTACTCAATTCTGGGCACATAAGTGATGGAAGTATGCAAGCATCCATTCATAACTGAGTTATGACAGGTAGAAACAGCTAGAGCACCCACCCCCAACCAATTCCAGGGAGATGAAATAAGTCTGGAATTAGGCAAACTCTCCCCACATATTGAGGCTAGACTGGAGCCACACAAAGAAGGAACACTTGAGAAAGCAGGAAAGATAAGCAACATATAGATTTTCCACATGTGCACATACTGTGTCTGTATGTTTCCAGGCAAACCCAGAAACTCCACATGCAGTTTGTGTGCACATATTCATCATTACATGCATATGTATGTATGAGCTTACAGAGCACACCCAAACAAATGCACACCACATGTGCTGATTTGGAGCTCTGTAAAAATTACTATTGAGAAAGAAATGAAACAGGGCTTTTAAAGACATTGGTCATACTACCAGTTATCCTGTTTTTTTGGAGGACATATCGTATGTTTTGCATATGTTTATATTGAGTAAAAGAAGACTAGGGGCAACATGACAACTGCTTCAAAATTTGGGAGCAATATCATGTGGAAGAAGGATGTAACTTATTCCATATGGTTCCAGGGGGTAGAAATGAGGCTGAGGCATAGCATATTTCTATTCTAAGTGAGAAAGACTTTCTAACAATTAGTACCATACAAGAGAGACATGGATTCCTTCTAAAAGTAGATAATGATCTGCCTAGCTCTTGGAAATGACATGTGGCAGAGGCTGCACGGCCATCTGTCACAAAAGTTGTCGGGGGCATTCTTCCATTTGGTGGGCGTTGGGACTGCAGTCATTTGCTGGGCCATCTCCATTCTGAAATTCAATGCTTTTTGAAAATATATAAACATACTTTGAGGCAAGTCAAGTCAGATAACGGTTTTGGCTTTACGACTATTTTTATCTTGTTCAGTGACTTGTGAGCAGCTCACTCCTATCTCAACAGATCCTACAGATAAAGATAATTTTCCCTTCTATTTGGTTTCCTTGAACTTTTATATTTTCTGTTCTTTTTTTCTTTGTCTTTCCTTCATCCTGTCTATGCCCTCTAGATGTAAGGGATGGAGTAAAGATAATGTTTGTTGAGAAAGTAAAATGAGGAAGAAAAATGTTTAACTCAATTATATTTTCACTGCAAATTCTGGCTGTGTATGAGTATGTGAATATGCATTTGTGTATGTATATGTGTGTAAATCCTCAGTGAGCTGTGCTATTGCTGGGGAAATAAGGCTCGCAGTGTTTTAACCTAGACTATTTCTCTCTCAAGTGGATGTTTGGAAAAGCTGGTGCTAGAGAACCACTTTTAATTGTCATAATGCCTGGGGACTTCGACTAGCATTTAATTGGGAGAAGGAAGGGGATGCTCAGTGTCCCAATATGGGTAGGGACACTTTAATCAAGTATTCTGCCCCCACAAATGACAATAGAGTCCCATTCACCCTGTAGGAGAAAGTTTTGGAGATAGATCATCAGTTTCCATTTTGTGATCTTGGACAAGTACTTTAACTTTCCTGGGCTTTTGTTTTTGTCATCTGTGGGATGGAGGGTAATCAGGGCATCCACCTCACAAAGCTGTGGTGAAGATGGAATGAATTAATGAGCCCAGTGCTCAAAAGAGCACAGACAAAGAAAACACACTCAATAAGGTCAGCAATGATTTTAATTTTTCCGAAATGGCCAGGAATGGACTATCTGGGTTCATTTTACACACTGAGTATATGTGAGTTTCTACATGCTTTAATTAACCAGTTTTTTTTTTAAGATTTTATTTATTTATTTGACAGAGGGAGAGATCACAAGTAGGTAGAGAGGCAGGCAGAGAGAGAGGAGGAAGCAGGCTCCCTGCAGAGCAGAGAGCCCGATGCGGGGCTCGATCCCAGGACCCTGAGATCATGACCTGAGCCAAAGGCAGTGGCTTAATCCACTGAGCCACCCAGGCACCCCTTAATTAACCAGTTTTCAGGAAAATAGAACATAATGAACCAGTACTTACCAAAGTGTGGCTGATGGACCTCTTCAAATTGTGGAGTGGCTGGGACACCACCATGGACGCATATGGGGAGTAAGCATTGGCAAGGTAAAATTAGTCTTTCTTTTCCTTCTTGTACATATGCAAAACATTCCTAAACCTTTCCCTAACACACACACGCACACACACCCCACACATAGTTGTAATTAATAAAATGTGAATTCATTTAAAGTCCTAGGAGTTTTGTCACTATGTATTTGCTCAGTAAGTGGATACAAGAGTACATTTACAACATGTAAGGACAACAGAATTTTGAAAAAAAAATTTTTTTCTTTAATTCCTTATGCTGGAACAGGTTATGATTCATACCATAGATCATTTTTAATTCTACACTGATAATGAAGATTATTTTCTTTTTAAATAATGACTCAGAAGGCATTTCAAGATTTGCCATATCTCAAGGTCAGAATCATGGACATTTATGATAATTCTATCATAAACCAGTTCTGGGAGCACATTTAATTAAGGAGAATCTGTTAAAACATAGTACTGATATAGAAATTCCTCTGAGGAAAAAAAACAAACTCTTGGCATTAGCTTGTTTACTTGTCATTTTTAATCTATTTTATGCAAACAGGGTCAAGATTCTTCGGAATAATGTGTATTTTGGTACAATGAACAATATCTCTAATTGATTTTAGTCCTATTTGTTTAAATAATTTCTCTCTCCCATTTTGAGTGGCCATTTGGGGAGAAACACAAGTGTGTATGACAGTATGTATTTTCTGAACTGTATTACTCCCCTTTAAGATGACTATTGTATTTTTCTACAAATCTATATTGAAAAGTGTTAAAACTTTTCCTGCTTTTCCTGCATGAATTTGCTGATCTCCCTGTGGCACATGTAGCCTGCATGTGTGGATGCCACACATTCCATAAAGAGAATGGGACATTTTATAGTTTATTAAAATATATATTTAACCCTCTTTTTGATATTTGTTATGAAGATTAAATGACTTCTTACAAGTCAAGGGTTAGAAAAACACAGACAAATAAAACATTCAGCAAGTGTCAGCTACAATTTTGATATTTCTGAAATGGTTGCATATGAACTATTTAGATTCTTCTTACATGTTGATTATATGAGAATTTCTGTATGCCTTAACTGGTTTTCAGAGAGCTGGAACATGATGAACCAGCCCTCAAAAAATTCCACGGAGAGGATAGAAATAGTGTATAATTATTAAATTAGGAGTACTCTATGTGTCACTCTGGTCCAAGATCTTAATAGTGGTGGCAGTAGTGAAAATCGGGGGATAGGAAGTTTATGAGAACTATATGTACTTTCTGCCCAGTTGTGCTGTGGAAATAAACCTGCTCTAAACAATAAAGTCTATCGGGGTGCCTGGCTGGTTCAGTGAGTAGAGCATGCAACTGTTTATCTTGGGGTAATTAGTTCAAGCCGTCATGTTGGTTGGGCGTAGAGTTTTCTTAAAACCAAACAAACAAGCAAGTAAATAAATAAATAAATAAATAAAGTCAGTCTATTAAATGCTCAAACATACTACCAGAATTAAGACTGAGCTTGTAAATTAATAATAATAATAATAATAGATTAACTCAGGGTTTATAAAATCAAAAAAATTATAATATTTTATAAAATCAAAACTTTAAATGACTTCTTTCCTCTCATGTGTACCTTCACCCGTAACTCCACTGAAAGTGTTACCAGAATTTGACTTAAAAAGGAGTTTTATTTACTGATTTGTGTTTGTCTGCCTCTGAGGAAGCCCAGCTTAGTAAAGAAAGCCAACAATGGTCTTCATGGCTATATGATTGGCTTGCTCAGTGTACTGCTGTTCTTCTGAAGTGTTCTGGGTTCTCTGGTTTACATGGCCAAGTTTTGGGTATCATTTGCTTTGTTTTCTTTCATCTTTACTCTTCTGTTTGTTAGTGCTTTTGTGCATTAAAGGTCTAGTTGCATAAAAATAAATGAGTATTTACCCCATGTTTATTTTTTGTAAGAAACGAAAACATTGAATAGAGAACCATATGTGCAAAATTCTCGTAGGGAGACAGTCTGGTATAGTAAAGCACAGACAGAGTTTGAGGTCACTGAACCTTAAATTTATATCTCAGCTGTGTTGTTTTCTTGTGATGGAGCTTAGATATCCCAGAACCTTCATGTGCAAACTGTGGATTTTGATGCCTATTTGTTAAATTTGTTGTGAGAATTGGATACAAGTAGGGTAAAAAACACCTAGCTCTGTGTGTGGCATATAGTAGGTGCTTATTATATGCTACGGTAATAATTAATGCCAGATGCTATTTTTTTCTTTAACATTTTATTTAAGTTCACTTACTTAACATATAGTGTATCATTAATTTTAGATGTGGAGTTCAGTACTTCATCAGTTGCATATAACATCCAGTGCTCATTACATCAGGGTGCCCTCCTTAATGCTCATCACCCAGTTACCTTCCCTCCAGCAACCCTCAGTTTTTTCCTATAGTTGAGTCTCTTATGGTTAATCTCCCTCACTGATTTAATCTTATTTTACTTTTCTCTCCCTTCCCCTATGATCTTTTGCTTTGCTTCTTAAATTCCACATTTGAGTGAAACCATATAATTGTCTTCCTCTGATTGACTTATTTTGCTCAGCATTATACCTTCCAGTTCCATCCATGTCAATGTAAAGGGTAAGATTTTATCCTCTCGGATGGCATGCATCTATATCTATATCTATATCTGTATCTATATCTATATCTATATCTATATCTATCTCACATCTTTTTTATCCATCCGTCTGTTGATGGACATCTGGGCTCTTTCCATAATTTGGTTACTGTGGACATTGCTGCTATAAACATTGGGGTACAGGTGCCCCTTTGGATCACTACATTTGTATCTTTGTGGTAAATACCTAGTAGTGCAATTATTGGGTTGTAAGGTAGTTCTACTTGTAACTTCTTGAGGAACCTCCATATTGCTTTCCAGAGTGGCTGTACCAGCTTGCATTCCCACCAACAGTGTAAGAGATGTCCCTTTTCTCCACATCCTCATCAACATTTGCTGTTTCCTGACTTGTTAATTTTAGCCATTCTGAGTGGCCTGAGGTAGTATCTCATTATGGTTTTGATTTGTATTTCCCCGATGCTGAATGATATTAAACATTTTTTTCATGTGTCTGTTGACCATTTGTATGTCTACTTTGGAGAAATGTCTGTTCATATCTTCTGCCTTTTTCTTGACTGGATTTTTTGTTCAGAACCTTTGGGATGCAGCAAAGGTGGTCCTAAGAGAGAAGTATATAGCATATTTCTCAAGAAATAAGCAAATATCAAATACACAAGCTAAACTTACACCTAAATGAGCTGAAAAAGGATGAGCAAATAAAGCCTAAATCCAGCAGGTGAAGAGAAATAATAAAATTAGAGCAGAAACTGATGAAATAGAAACAAAAGAACAGTAGAACAGATCAACAGAACTAAGAGCTGGTTTTTTGAAAGAATTAATAAGTTTGATAAACCCTAGCCAAACTTATCAAAAAAGAAAAGATAAAGGACCCAAATAAATAAAATTATGAATGAAAGAGAAGATTACTATCGACACTGCAGAAATACAAACAATTATAGGAACATATTATGAGCAACTATATGGCAACAAATTAGGCAATCTGCAGGAAATGGATGCATTCCTAGGAACATATAAAGTACCGAAACTTAAACAGGAAAAAACAGAAAATGGGAACAGAACCATAACTAGCAAGGAAATTGAAGCAGCAATCAAAAACCTCCCCCTGAAAAAGAGTCTGGGGCCAGATGACTTCCCAGGGGGAATTCTACCAAACATTTAAAGAAGAATTAATACCTATTCTTCTGAAGCTGTTTCAAAAAAAATACAAATGGAAGGAAAACATTTAAACTTGTCCTATTAGGCCAGCATTACCTTGATCCCAAAACCAAAGACCCCACCAGAAAGGAGTATTACAGAACAATATCCCTGATTAACATGGATGCCAAAATTCTCACCAAGATACTAGCCAATAGGATCCAACAGTACATTAAAAGTATTGTTCACCATGACCTAGTGGCATTTATTCCTGGGCTACAAGGGTGGTTCAACATTTGCAAATCAATCAACATGATACATCACATTAATAAAAGAAAGGAGAACCATATGATCATCTTAATTGATGCAGAAAAAGCATTTGACAAAATCCATCATCTTTTCATGATTAAAATTCTCCACAGTGTAGGGATAGAAGGAACATACCCCAATATCATAAAAGCCATCTGTGAAAAGCCCACAGTGATTACCATTCTCAATGGGGAATAACTGAGAGTTTTTCCCCAAGGTCAGGAGCACAACAGGGATGTCCACTTTCACTACTATTGTTAAATTTAGTACTAGAAGTCCTTGCCTTAGCAATCAGACAACAAAAAGAAATTAAAGGCATCCAAATTAATAAGGAGGAAGTCAAACTCTCACTCTTCCCAGATGACATGATACTTTATGTGGAAAACCCAAAAGATCCCAACCCCAAATTTCTAGATCTCATACAGAAATTCAGCAACATGGCAGGATATAAAATCAATGCACAGAAATTAGTTGCATTTCTATACACTAACAATGAGATAGAAGAAAGAGAAATTAAAGAATCCATCCCATTTTAAATTGCACCCAAAACCATAAGATACCCAGGCATAAACCTAACCAAAGAGGTTAAACTAAACTACAGGATACTTATGAAGAAATTGAAGAGGACACAAAGAAATGGAAAAACATTCCACGCTCATGGATTAGAAGAACAAATACTGTTAAAATGTCTATACTCCTCAAAGCAATCTACACATTCAATGCAATCCCTATCAAAATACTAGAACTCTTTCATAGAGCTGGAACAAATAATCTTAAAATTTGTACAGAACCAGAAAAGACTGAATATCCAGAAGAATGCTTGAAAAGAAAACCAAAGTTGGTAGCATCACAATGCCATACTTTGAGGTATATTACAAAGCTGTGATCATCAAGACAGTATGGTACTGGCACAAAAACAGATACATAGATCAATGGAACAAAATAAAGAACCCAGAAATGGACCTTCAACTCTATGGTCAATTAATCTTCCACAAAACAGGAAAGAATATTCAATGGAAAAAAGACAGTCTCTTCAACAAATGATGTTGGGAAAATTGGGCAGCCACAATCAGAAGAATGAAACTGGACCATTTCCTTACACCATACATAAAGATAAACTCAAAATCAATGACAGACCTAAATATGAGACAGCAATTCATCACAATCCTAGATGGCAGCAACCTCTGTGACCTCGGCTGCAGCAACTTCTTGTTAGACATGCCTCCAAAGGCAAGGGAAACAAAAAGCAAAAATGAACTATTGGGACTTCATCAAGATAAAAAGCTTTGCACAGCAAAAGAAACATTTGATAAAACCAAAAGACAACCAATAGATTGGAAGAAGATATTTGCAAATGTCTTTTCAGATAAAGGACTAGTATCCAAAACCTACAAAGAATTTTCAAACTCAACACCCAAAAAACCAAAAAATCCAGTCAAGAAATAGGCAGAAGATATGAACAGACATTTTTTCAAAGAAGACATACAAATGGCCAAGAGACACATGAAAAAAAGGCAGTTGCTATTATTATCTTGATGCTAAAATTTTTGACAAATGAGTTTTGTTAAAGTATTATCACTTGTTTTAAATTATGACACGATGGAGTAGTGTCTGTAGCAATAATGACAACAACAAAAAGATTGGAGACTAAGCCCCAAAATTTGCTATTTAGTCAGCAGGCAGGATCCCACAGTTCCCAGATAATAATGGCCAAAGACTTCAGAGACAAGATACATGAATACTACCTTGTGTGACTGAAATGTATGTATGAGGAACTTACATCTACACATCATAATCACTCAAATTCCATAGTTCACATTACAGTTCACTCTTAGTGTAGACATTCTGTGAGTTTGGATAGATGTAGAATGACATGTATCCATTACTGTGGTATCATACAGAACTGTGATACCAGAAGATCATATTTTCACTGCCCTAACAACCTCTGTGCTCACCTATTCATCTTTCCTCACACCGACTCCCTGAAAATCAGTGATTTTTTTTTTTTTTTTACTGTCTCCATAGTTTTGCCTTTTCCATAATGTCAAATAGTTGGAATAATACAGTGTGTAGCCTTTCCAGATTGGCTTCTTTTACTTAGTAATGTGCATTTAAGCTTCCTCCATGTCTTTTTATGACTTGATAGCTCACCTTTTTTAGTGCTGAATAATATTCCACTGTCTGGATGTATCTCAATTTATTATCTATTCACCTAGTAAAGGACATCTTGGTTACTTTCAAGTTTTGGCAATTATGAATAAGGCTGCTATAAACCATTATATGCAGGTTCTTGTGTAAATGTAAATCATTTTCAAATTTTCCTTTAAAAAAATAAGACTGTAGAAACAAATAAAGAGTGGGGAGAAAGAAATACCTTTACCACAAAAAATTTTTTAGAGTCAAAACTGAAGATAGGTCTCCATGGTTGGAATGCCATCATAGTAGGCTGACTTGGGGGTATTCTGAGCAAAGGGGACTTTTGCCTTTTCTTAAAACACTCAACCCAAGGAGGTCACTGATTTTGCTACATTGAGGAATTTCCTTCCTAAAATTCAGTGGTTCTCATTCTTTTCAATTTCAGAGTTTGCTATAAATTTTAGTGATCTGCTTGAAAGAATTGCCAAAGTCAGTAATTCCTACTGCAGTCTGACAATATTCTGATCTGTCTTGAACAGCAACTACAATTACTGAAACCAACTTTTTCACTGATCAAATCCTTTTTCCTAACAGATGGAACATTTAATATCTTGACCATGATTTCATATTTCCTCACTAGGCAAGTTCCTAGAGGAAATGCCATTGCATGGTTCTGGCAAACTCCACTACTTTATTCTTTGAAAATGGTGCCCTTGGAGTTGTGCAATACTTTTGTGTGCTGTGTAAGCACATAATATTTGTCTGCTTTCATCTTGACTGTTACTCCATTCTTCCTTAACCTGTGCTTTTCCCTTTCTGTTCATATACCCCATTCAGCTCAATGTTCTATTTGGCAAACCAAAATAACATTGTCCATATTAACTAAAATAAAATGAGATATTCTTGTTCTTGACTTTAGTTTAGTCTCAGCACTGAGTTCTAGGGGGTTGAGGGGAGTGGGTAAAAAGTGCCATAATTATTTATTCTTTGATAAATTTTCCCTGATTACATGCCTCCACTTGTAGCAAAAGTAAATTTTATAGGTGGTTAAGTTACCTATAGTATATTTTTGTCTTTTGAACACAGTGGCCAGCCTTGCAGTCAATTTATAGTTACTTAGACCTTTATATGGACAATGTATCAGCATAACCACCAAATGTCATAAGCCGCTGAAATAGACTTGGTTTCTGTTTTGTTGTTTCCTTCAAGTTATATAAAATATTGGTCACCATTTTTTAAATTTCCTTTTAATCATTAGCTGGAGAAACTTTCTAGTCACACAGAATATTTGTCTTGTTCTTCTATGAAGGATATCTCACTACTTAACTGAGAAACTCCACATCTTTGAATGCTGAAATATAGCTCTTCGTGATACTTTAAAATTGGAATGGGACAGGCTTAACTAATCAATTTATCCGTATAAATATTTATTTCAAATAAATAGAAATATGTAATTTATTAGTAGAGAAATTCAGTCTATACTGCCTGCAGTGGGCATATTTGGCCAGACTAATAGAAATATTTTTCAGAGTTCAGGCCAAGAGCACAAAGTTTTAAAGTATAGAGGGTTATCTTCAGGACTCCTTATGAGAAACTATGGATGACCAGGTATACAACTGAGCTGTGTCAAATAACAGACATCATTTTCTCCAAACACTCCCTCCACCTCTTTCAAACATAAATCTTTTTTAAATGAAAAGACAGTGACATAATAACAAGTTGCTATTGGAAATTTAGAGAACTTAATAATTGGTGGAAATGTACATTTTCCTCTTTCCTTTCTTTTCAAAGAGAGTTTCTTATTTCATTTTAATATAGAAATAGCTACCATATTTAATGTCAGGATATTCCAGATACTGTATTGAACCCAGTTTGAAACCTCTAGTCTCTGTGCATCACTTAGGAAGGGAAGAATTTTATAGCAGGAGACCATTTTATGATCTGCAAGTATCTAGAGACCTTTCCTTTTTCTTTTTTTTCATTTATTCATCCATAGTATCCAAGACAGTTGGGAAGAAATGCAATTGCCATTGTATTTTAGAGAATATGATTGCATAAATAAAAAATTAGAGCCATCTATTGATAAATTATTATAATTTGTAAGTTAATTTAGCAGGATTGCTGTGAAAGAGGTCAATTGAAAAAAAAAAACAGTTGCATTCATATATATGGCACACTGTAGGATCTGAAATAAACTTCAAAGATAAATCTTAGCTAACTCACCTAGCCGAATGTAAAATTTTAGACAGACTCAGAAGTGGAATTATTTTTAACCCAACTGAATTTGTGAAAAGATTCTATCCCAGAAGACTGTAAAATTCTCTGAAGTTTGTGTTATAGTCTTTTGCAGTAGAATCCTATAGGTATTATGAATTATTTGAAGAACAACTTTAAGTGAAAGAAGTTATTTGAAGAATGAGCCTATTTTTCTTTATCTGGGCATATCAATATCTATGCAACTTCTTTCAAGGGCAATGGGCTGCCAAGTCTCATGCTGGAAAACCTATCACCAATAGTTAAAAGGGTTTTGTTCTGCCACACTTCCTCCCTGCTTCTTCCCAGGTGTCAGCATCTCCTCGTGAGCAGGCTCTCTTTCCAAGCCCTCCCTGTGGTGATCCCAAATGTTGTTTATCAAATGGGTGTAATTCAACCCACTAAAATACATCCTTGCCAATGGGATTTGTGCTCTGAACTCCAACCCCCTCTGTCTAGTGACATATGCAGGTTGTTCTCAATCTGCGTCATGAAGATCTGTAGGCAGATGTAGGTGGTACCAAACACATGCAAAATTATTTTTTTTTTGTATTTTTCTTGTATCATTTGGACACAATGGTAGAAAAGTAATCATTCCTCAGTTATAAAGGATTCAGAGAAAGAGTTGGTATTGGGGCTCTCCTCCAACCCCCATCTGTGTGATGTATCTTGCTTGATCTTTGGAAAGGAAAGAATCCATATAAGCTTTACATTCTGCAGTTGATTTTTATCCCAGGCATGCCTATTTTGTTTCTTCAACTGGGCCACACTAACATACCACACATTTCTAACTGGCAAACAGGGCAGGAAAGCAAGACATGCCTGAATGGAATCTGGACCTATAATCATAACATTTACTTTCCACTCTTACGTTAATTTAAAGATGTGGTTTTTACTATTTACCTCTAACATTGAAATATTTTTAAAGTGGCTTCTAGGACTCAGAAAATGTAAACATGTTTTAATTACCTAGCAACCGTCTATAAGTTTAGTAGACAAATGAGAAATACGAAAGAAGAAAATGAGAATATGATTCTAATAAAAAAATTTCTATAAAAAAATCTCTTCTCTTACCAGGAAGAACAGGAAACTCCCTACATATAGGGTTTGGAAAGATCCTCTGTTCAGTTAAATCCTGAGTTGAACAAAAGCAAAAAAACTCCAAGTCTGTAACCTATGTTATTCCCTCTTATTTTTTTTTAACAGAATGTTGAATCTAAGGTGAATTTCAAAATGATTTGGATACTTTTTCAGACATTCCAAATATTGTTTCAAAAGATCTTTCATAGTAGTTCAAATAAACATAAAAAATGAAAACAAGAAGATGCAGCTTGCTACATCTAAACAAGATCATTTTAGAAATCAAAATCATGACACTTGAGGAGGATCTAAACTTGGCAGAATTGTGCCTAGAATAGAAACAGTAGATTTTGAAAGTATTGGAAGACATGCAATTCATAATGGAAGATTTCACCACATGATCAAATTGTTCAAATTTAAAATCGTTCCCTTCCTTCTAAATGATGTACATTTTGTTCTCTATCTTCCTGTTTTCAGATTCAGAGCTGAATACCACTTCAGCTTCAAAGGTATTGTTTTTAATTTTTCCTTAAAAATGTCAGATTTGAGGGGTGCCGGGTGACTCAGTCAGTTAAGTGTCTGTCTTTGGCTCAGGTCCTGATCACAGGGTCCTGGGATTGAGTCGCACATCAGGCTTCCTGCTCAGCTGGGAGCCTGCTTCTCCCTCTCCTCCCAGCTCCTACTCTCTGTCTCTATCTCTGTCTCTCTCTCTTTCAAGTAAATAAACAAAATCTAAAAAAAAAAAATGTCATATTTGGATTGTCTTTTCATGTATTCAGTGGGTTTGTTGTATTAAATCAGGTGGCTATTTTTAGAAAGGAGAGAAAGGTTCACATTTAGTATTTTGATTGATCTCCACATAAATTCCAAAGCCTTTCACTGTCTGTTAATGGATGAGCGAGGATGGCCACTTTGGCTGAGTCCTCGCCTTGAGTTGTGATAGTCTATCAATTTGAGATTATTGCCAAGTCTTCCACATTGTTTTCTAGGAACCCTCCTCAATATCTGTTTTCAAATGTCTAAGTTATTACTTGAAATACTTCTGTTTGTTAACATTAAATTAAGGCTTTATTTCATTATGTGAAAAATGACTTATGGCTTTTATATTCACATTTCTTTCTTTCTGTTCACTATACAGCCTTCAGAGACATATCAGGCATAGAATATTGATAGTATAAAATGTGCCAGAATGCTCCAACACATGATTTTTTGGTGTTATTTTAAGCATAAACCTGTTTTTGCAGCAGAGTCCATCATGGATTTTTAAGACTTACATTTAAAAATTTATTATGATTTATCATCTGAAATTCACACTAACTATACTAAATTTTTAAATCATTGGCAAACAGTCATCTGCCCCTTGTCCAGAACACATGATGATTTTGCCAGGTCTGAGCCTGCCCCCTTTCTCCGACACAGTGTTGACTCTGCCTGACCTCTTTTACTTCCTAACCCCAGGAGAACATATCAATTAGCCACTTCCAATGGGGTTCCTCAGCCCAGAATGTAGCCATCTTGGACAGAATCCCATAGACTTGTTTTGAACCTATCTCCTTTATTTAAGTAGTGATCATCTGGCCGAAGGAGACTTAGGCTTTCTAAGCACACCAACTGCTGAAAAGGATAGGTTGATCTCACAGCTGAACTGTCTCCTCTAACAATCCACCAAGATCCTTGCCTTCAAAATTTTCCAAGTAAGAACCAGATTCCAATCTCCTTGTTCACCAATGTTCCCAACCTCCATGGCACACTTTAGAAACTCTGCAATCACCTCATCATGTCATTCACTTCTGGTTCCCTAAGATCTCCTTAGTTTAGCAAATATTTAGCGGTGAAGTTAAATGTCTGTCTGAATTTCAGACACTCTAGTCTTTTTTGCTCAAGGGTGGGAAGCAGTTCCTTTCTCTTTACATGCTGGGGAAAGGAAATTAATGACACAACACTCTTCATATTATGATCCATCTCAAATCCCCTTTCCAATTTATTTTCTACTCTGTAGAGGCAGGAAGTCAGTCATTGTGATCAATAAAATTGTTACATCATTTCTGCCATTTTAAATTTAGCATAGGTGTAATTCAAATTTTTTTTTGGAAGATGAATATGCTTCTTGCCTATGATTTTCATTATTGGGACTTCAGCAGAATTCCCACAACAATAGGAAAAGTTCCCTCGACATCCTGTTGCATTCCCTTATAGGGTAGTCAGCAGGTTGGGAATTTTCATGGTTTTGAAAAGAGTTAAATACTCTTATTAAGCAATTACTAACTTTCTGTTCACATGTTTCTGACTAAATTTCTGCAAACTTACTCCTGTGAAGTGATTAAAATACATCTTTCAAGAAATCATAGAGCCATAGCAAGGGATTTCTATCAGAGGTTACCCATGGTGTCAAAAGCCAGAACATCCCAGCTCACTGGAAAAGCTGAAACTCAAATACCAGAAGCAGAAATAAAGTTAAGAGTAACAGATCAAGAAGACTGGGGCTTAGTAAAGATGAAATGAGGGAATTGATTGGGAATAAGTAAGAGAAGGCTAAGGAGAAAAGCTGTAAACTTTTGTGGATATTTATGGTTTGTGTTAATGGTTTGTGGTATGTGTATGTATTTGAGTTGGCCTGGATTAAAAAGCCAGAGCTAACCATGAGAGAAATGAATATGTTTTTCTTATTTAAGTGGATTTTTTGGTTGGAAACCCAAGATGCCTATGAGAATGAAATTTCAAGGCTCTTTACATATCTATAGGGCTAATAAGCTATATATTATCTCCTGGGAAGTTATCTCTTATTTATGGTAACCTAAGCCAATTTATTTTAAACATATGATGCTCTCTGGGAAAGCACCAATAACATACACAATACCATGAATCCCAATGGGTCCAGAAGGCAGATTTTAGTCCATAATCTGAAACCAAATTATGAACTAGGGAGTAAAAGGAAAAAAAAAAAAAACACTCTAAATGATTAATGAGAGTCCAGAGTTTTTCCAGAAAAGAGGTTGGCACACTTTCAAAATCTGACCCAGACAACTATATACAGACAGAGAACAGATGAAAAGTGGTAATATAGTGACAACCATAAGAATTAATAGCTGGTTTCAAAGAAGGCTAGGCAACTCCTTGTGGAAAGGAGAAGCATACCCTTCTTGTACCCAGAACAAGGGACCTTTTCATGTCTCATGAATTCCTAGGCTCAATAATTCATAATCAAAATGATAACCTCTGAAGTTATCATTACAGAAGTTATCTTCTTTAAAAAAAAAGTGGTTTTCAAAGAGTGATATTGTTAAAAGGATCTGCTTCACAATCCATGCTAAATAGTTGATCTTCCTGATAATGCTATAGGCATATTAGATTTTGTCACTTGTTTTCCAAATGATATGTTTGAGTCTTTGAAGGTTTGGTTGGAAAACGGTAGATTGCTGATGAGGAAGGTCATTAATTTGGAATTCCTGTGTCTCACCAACTCAAAGAAATATGACTATTGAGTGGCTATGTTTGGAATGGTGGTAAAGGAAATGGGTAGGGTCTGAGGTTTTTACTCATTGCAAGCCTGCAGAGTTAGATCCAGATCTATGAATTCTTTTTTTTTTAAATATTTTATTTATTTATTTGACAGAGAGAGAAATCACAAGTAGGCAGAGAGGCAGGCAGAGAGAGAGGGAGAAGCAGGCTCCCCGCTGAGCAGAGAGCCCAATGTGGGGCTCAATCCCAGGACCCTGAGATCATGACCTGAACCAAAGGCAGCGGCTTAACCCACTGAGCCATCCAGGCGCCCTATGAATTCTTTAAAACCAGATTTCTCATTGCCAATCAATGAGTGGTACTTGTTGAATTTTGCAGTGTGGTTCTCCATTTTTATCCACAGCCCAGGTTACTGAGGTCAAGATTAAGAGGTTAGTTTAGGAAAGAGGGATGGAACCAGAAAGAACTCAGGACTCCGTTATGTCTAGGGGACCAGCTAATTTGAGGGCCCTCTGTCATGATTGCTGGTGCTGCTTGTATTTTGCTCCTCACCACAGGAGGCGCCATCATAAGACCGAATAATGAGAGCAGTCAAAAACAGTATTTTCATCTTCTTTTTTTGGCCTTGGGTGCAAGAGACTTCACAGTTTAAGTTGGTGTTGAAATATGGCAACCACGCTTTGCTACATTAAAAAAAAAAAATTGCAACTATTTCAGTTTGTGCCAAATTACTTATTTTTTCCCCATTATTGTCTTCTTAATGGATTGTTTCTTTGTCTTCCACCGTATGCCTTTTATAAAAAGTTTTTATGGAAAATTAACATGAAGCACTCCATAGATTTCTTGCAATAGAAAGAAATTTTTAAAAAGGGAGAGAAATTCTGAAAGAAAAAAAAAGGTAGAATATTTCAAACAATGGAAGGATTGTGATTGTAAGCAACGTTAGAAAATGGTGAATGAAACCTAAAAGTTCTCATATGTGTTGAATAACTATTGAGGGCACTTGAGCTACACCTTTTGAAACACAAATTGCTCTGGGTCATAATACTCAGTCTATGAGATACATTGTGGCTTGTCTGGGGGTGATACTGCCTTGAACTGGATACAGTTGAATTCTTACTCATTCACATGGTCCTTAGTGAAATGCAGAGAGATTAAGTTTTGACTTTGGGTGTGATATTTGGGTAATATATAACCACAAAATGTTTTTTCCTTCCTCCTCCCCTTCCTTCATTCCTTCCTTTCCTTCTTTTGACATAAGGGAGAGGATGTCTCTTTCCCTATAGTACATGCACAGCTTCTTTCATTGGGGCATGGTGTATAATTTTAGTTCTGTTTTTAAGGTATTGAGAAATTACAGGATTGTGATTAGTAGGCCTTGCTTTCAGTATTGTAGGCACAACACTTAAGAGTGAATGTTTCTTAGGATGAAATGGGAGATATAAATGATTTTTTTTTAAATTTTAAAGAGTAAAATTATATGGATACAATTGATGAAGTAATTTATAGCTAAAGTAATTTCAAAGAATTCTACACTTCGATAGGATTATTCTCCAATGAATTGAAAAGGGTAGTGCTTCTCAGTTCCACTGCCTCTTCAGTTTAGGGGATTTTCAACCCGATTATTTTAGTTAAGCAAGCAATTGTAAAATAAAACATATTTATATAATAAAAATGCTCAGGTTTAAAGGCCTTATATTATTATTTCGACCTTAATATTTCTGGTATGGCTCCAATTTCTGTTCATCATTCTTCCAAGAATTTAGTGCCTATTTTTGAATTATTTTTATTATTCTTCTCTGGGCTATTTCAATTCTCACTATATACCAACAGTAAAGTAGCAGCAGTTTCCATAAGAATTGCTGCTATTAAAAAATAGGCAAAACGCAGGAAAACCAAGACTGCTTTGCGCATTATAGTCCTTCAACATTTATTCCAAACTTAACTATATCAATATATACTTGTTTATAAATGATAGTATCAAGCAAAATCTAAAAAGTAACTTTCCATGAGATGTATGTACAGGTGTTCTCAGTAGATTAGTTTGAAATTTGGGACAGGGAAGGACAAACGTAATCTGCAAGTTAAGTGAAGAGCAGGGAAGGATTACGAGCAACTGATGAGCTGTGCACAGATAATACGAGTGAGGTCTCTAGTCAAGTAACTATCTAACTTGATGTTAACCAAAAATTCTTTAAACTTCAGTCTTCTTATGGGTTAAATAAGATAAAACATACATTCATGGAACTGAGTTAGAGATTACCTGACTGGTATATAGCTAGAGATAATCTCAGTGGTGGTAGAATGAGTTGCTTCTTAAAAGGTTTTTATGTCCTTCTTGTAAACAGAATTTTGGTAAATCTACTTAATTGGTCCTTCAGTCATGTCCAGTCTTGATGTACCTGAATCATAGGTAAACATAGCTTAGCATAGGATGGGAGTAATTCTATAAATATAGCCATGTTATGACTCATTAGGACTCCAAATTGTCTTTTTACTCTATTCATTTGGAAACTTTCTATATATTTTTGCCATTATGATTTCAGATGTATTTTCTTGTTCATATCATTTACTAGAAATTGATAAAAACATCTTGAAAATTCTTGGCTTTGGGCTACATTATCCAAACAACTTATTGGAGGAGAAATGTGTAATATTATTTACATTTTGTGGCTTTGTAAAAATGTCTTGGATAGATTATGATAGCCAGGATTTTTCCCTCTGTAACAGTATGTTAATTGTGGGTATGGAACAGGTGGTAGTGGTCATCATAAAGAAGATTGGGGTTTTGAGTATGGTGAGTACATGCATATGGGTATATATTTCAATGAGAGTAGTAGCTAGAGAGGGCTACTTAGTATTGATGAGGTGAACTTTCAGCATTCACTGTGTATTTCATAAAAATGTATTAAAGACATGTTAATATATTTTTCTTGATTTTTTTTTCTGAATCACCATGAAAATAAACTCTAAATCTTTGGCAAAATCAAACGATGTTTCATGTTTTTTTATTTGTACAAATGTTACTAGAGCCAACAAGCTATTATAAAAGATTAAATAAGTTTGATAGGGCTTATTTTATCAAAGCCATTAATCTGTTGTTTTTCAGTGCACTGTTTTATTCAAGGTGTTTGCAAATTAGTCTCATTTTAAAAATTAGAATCATGATATAAATCTACTGTTCTTTGAATACAGGACAAAACCTGGATAACAGTGTAGTTTGCCTCTTTATGCATTCCATAATAATTACAAGTAATTCTTATGGAAAAATAAACAGCACAGTGAACTTCAGAAGGTAAATGAAAATAAAATCAAGGCTTTTTAAAAAAATATTTTATTTATTTGACAGAGAGAAATCACAACTAGGCAGAGAGGCAGGCAGAGAGAGAGGAGGAATCAGGCTCCCCATGGAGCAGAGAGCCCGACGCGGGGCTCGATCCCAGGGCCCTGGGATCATGACCTGAGCTGAAGGCAGAGGCTTTAACCCACTGAGCCACCTAGGCACCCCCCAAAAATCAAGGCTTAGTAATTTGTGCAGAGGTTGTGTTTCATTAAAATGTGTCTCATATAAGCAGATAGCATGTAAAAATAGATGGCATATCTGACCAAGAGTTTAAAATTAAAAATTATACATAGAATGTGTGTTAAATTAATTGGGGAATTAATTGAGAAGCATGAGTTAAGGAGAAAACTAGTTGATGTTGTACAACATTTGATATTCAGAGTCATTTTTCTACAATTGTTAAATGTAATTTATCTCCTAATGTTATCCTTTGGTAAATTGTTACAACATTGTATGATATATGTAGCTTATTAACAGTTTCATTAATTGCTATTAGAGGAATGAAGCTATGAAAGCTGGTGCACATAGGAACAAATGTTGAGGCAGATGGTTGAAATTAGTGAAATGTGATCAGTTGCTGCACTAGTTTACTTAATTAGCTTTCTACATCAGAATAGTTGAAATAAATCTGTAATATTGTCTTCAGGAAATTGAAATTCGGCAGGCAATCATCATATATCGTAGTTTTAAAAATAACAAGACAAACAGCAAAGAACTGTGGGCGCTGACCCATGACCATGAGTTTGTTCTGTACTGAGTCGGCTGAACAGTTTCGAATGAGTGGGATATTTTCCCATTAGGGAATACCAATTGTACTGACATCTTTCCACTGCCTGTTAACAGGGAAAACAGAGGGAGAAGAGCAAGTGGAAGTTGGCCACTGCCCACAAAATTTCCTTGATGCTGCTACTTCTTAATGAATAATTCTTAGAGAAGCTGAAAGAGATTTTTTGAAATACAAATTTTATAAAACAATTTAATCTTCAGTGGGATATCAGAAAATTCTAAGGCATTGAAATTGTAATGATTTTCGTACTCAGGCCATTCTTGGCTATACTACTGGGGATGGGAGGAAAGAATCTTTTTTTTTTTTTTTAGGTACTTATCTTTGGTTAATTGTAGATTTGAATTTTGCACCACACCCATAACAGGAACAGCAAACAGTTGAAGGTGGTGGAGATTTTGGTGGGAACATGGTTCATATACTGGAGAAAATATATGTTCTGAATTGTTTAATAGAATTCTCCAGATGTGAGGGGATTATTATATGGTTAATACCTGCTGAAGTTTATGTAATTTTTAAAATAATTTATTATCCCCTCCCACCGGAATGTTTTCCTGTATTTTCTTTAATTTTTTCTTTTCTAAAGATTTTATTTATTTATCTGACAGAGGGAGAGATCGCAAGTAGGCAGAGAAGCAGGCAGATAGAGAGAGAGGGGAAAGCAGGCTCCCTGCTGAGCAGAGAGTCCGATGCAGATCTCGATCCCAGGACCCTGAGATCATGACCTGAGCTGAAGGCAGAGGCCTAACCTACTGAGCCACCCCACGTGTATTTTCTTTTAAAGAAACACTTTCCTTTTTCATGTTTGCTCATATGAATCTGAATAATTATAAACATGTATGATCCATTAGGATGCAGCTCCCCTTTTCCCTATTAGGATGTAAAGTATGCTTTTTTTTCTGCTAGTTTAGTTTATAAAGTTGTTTGTTGTTGATTTAGGAACTACAGAGCTGCTGCTACTAGTCCTTTGGCCTTTGTCTTCTTCCCTGCCTTTAGTACCACCCTTGGACTCAGGAAAGGATATAAGGGTAAGATTATTTTATTTATAATACATTTATAGGCACTGTGCCAAGAACCTTTGAATTTCTTAAGGTTCCAGAGAATATTTGCATCTTGAACTTTTAAAAACATATTTTTATAATATGAAGCCAAAGTTGAAACTAGTAAGTTTCTGCTTATTTAAAACATGTAATTCAAAAAAATAATCAATTGCTGTTTTACTAAACTCTTCAACAGTAAGATATAAATAATATTTAATGTGGGAAGTGGGTTAATTTTTTATGTTAATTATGAGGAAAACTTTAATATCAAATGGAACCATCTGACAAACTACCTTCTTATTTCCACGCTTTTATTCAACAAAAAAACAAGATGCATCTTTACCATGAGTTGAAGGCCATTACATTTTAGCTATTAATTCTAATATACTTCATAAAGGACAAGAAAATGTTAAGCATGATGTTAGCTTATTAAAATTTAGGAATAAAATTTAGGGAGCCTAGAATGATTATCTAAAAAATAAGGAAGCTTAATTTTATTTTTATAAATGATGACAAACATAAGACAAAACTATTACAAATATTCTACATGTGAAAAATCTAGAGACAAAAGTATAACATAAACCATGCTAGTATTATTTTGATATTGAGCAACATAGGACTGGCTCTATGCAAAATTTGAGTCAGCAAAGCTATTTTTGTAGATTAAATTGTTCTGGCTTCTTAGCTTAAAGAATTATTATTTAATTATTCTCGATGAACTATTAGAATTAGTGTTGCAAACCCATCATGTTCATGCATTAGATTTGTAAAGCCTTAAGAGTAGAGACATTGCATCATTATTTGTCTTTCCAGTTATTGTAAAACAAACAACCAACCAAAACTGACAGGTGTTTAATAAACATGTCTTGGTTCAAAAACTTTTAGTCTGAATGTTGGGAATACTGGGGAAAGCTGCCTCTACTTTGGATATAGATTACTCCTAATCTAACAACAAAAATATGGGATCATGTATAAAGTCATAATTTATTTGTTCTCATTAGAGAACTGAAGTTGCAAAGAAACTAGGATCACTGAATTTCAAAGAATGATAAGCCTCTCTAAAGAGAGGAGGGCTACAAAAAATTTGCCTCTGATAGAGCACAGAAACATGAGGAGGAAGTCATATAATCTCATAAGAAGAAAACAGTTGTGCAATGGTTAATTTTATGTGTCAATTTAACTGGGCCATGAGATGCTCAGATATTTGGTTAAACATTATGTATTATTATTGAGTTTTATTGTTATTAAAATCATTATTGGATATGTCTGTGGGGATAGTTTCTGAATGAGATTAATATTTGAATCTGTAGACTGAGTAAAGCAAATTGACCTTCCTTTTTTTCTTTTTCTTTTCAAATTTTTATTTAAATTCTCATTAGCTAGCAGACATACAATATTGGTTTCAGGAGTACAAGTCAGTGACTCATCACTTACATATAATACCCAGTGCTCATCATAACAAGTGCCCTCCTTAATGTCCATAACCCTTCTAGCTTATCGTCCATCTACATCTCTCTATCAATCCTCAGTTTATTCTCTATCTTTAAGAGTCTCTTATGGTTTGTTTCCCTATCTCTTTTTTCTTTATTTCTCCCCTCCCATATGTTCATCTGTTTTCTTTCTTGAATTCCACATATGACTGAAATCATATGGTATTTTCCTTCTCTGACTGACTTATTTTGCTTAGCATAATACAAAGCTCTAGCTTCATCCACATCATTGTTCATGGCAAGATTCATTCTTTTTGATGGTTGAGTAATTTCCCATTATATACATATACTACATCTTCTTTATCCATTCATCAATGGATGGACATTTGAGCTCTTTCCACAGTTTGGCTATTGTTGATAATGCTGCTATAAACATCAGGGTGAATAAACCCCTTTGAATCAGCATCTTTGTATACTTTGGTTCTATACCTAATAGTGCTGGGTTGTAGGGTAGTTTTATTTTTAACTTTTTAAAGGAAACTCCATACTATTTTGGGGTGGATGCATCAGTTTTCATCCCCACCACTAGTGCAAGAGGGTTCCCTTTTCTCCACATCTTCGTCAACATCTATTGTTTCTTGTGTTGTTAATTTTACACATTCTGACATGTGTAAAATAGTATCTCATTGTGACTTTGATTTTTATTTCCCCGATGATGAGTGATGTTGAACAAGACACATGAAAAGATGTTAAAACACTTTTTTTCCCTGTTTTTAAAACACATTAAAAAGATAATTGAGTGTATAAAACAAGAATAGTAACACCATATATTGTGGTATTTATAACATAAGGGTAAAAAATAAAAAAATAATAACAATGAATTAGTGGAAGAAGATAATATCGCATGATTCCTAAAACATATTGAAATTATATGTTTTTGGAAAATGTGTGGTAAGAAGTTGAAGATGTAAAATGTAAATCCTAGAGAAAACATTAAAAAGGAAAACAAAAAGCTATAACTAAAAGGCCAATGGTGGAGTAAAATTAAGTCAGAAAATACTCATTTAATCTAAAAGAAGGCAGGAGAAAAAAAGAAAAAGAACAAAGAATATTTGGCACGTTCAGAAAGCAAATAGTAAAAAGGTAGCTTTGGGACACCTGGGTGGCACAGTCAGTTAAGTGTGAGACACTTAGCTTCAGTTTGTGATCTCAGGTCCTTGGATTCAGCCCTGCACTAGGCTTGGTGCTCAGCATGGAATCCTCTTGAGATTCTCTCTCCCTCTCTCTTAGCCCTTCCCCCACAATTTACTCTCTCTTTCTAAAATAAATAAGTCTTTGAAAAGAAGGGAAAAGAGGAAAAAGGTAGATTTAAATACAATTCTACTGATCATTCTATTAAATGTAAATGGTGCAAACACAATATTTGAAAGCTAGATATTATTGAGACACCTGGATGGCTCAATATGACCCTTGATTTCAGCTCAGGTCATGATCTCAGGGTCATGAGATCAAGTTCTGCATTGGGCTCCATGCTAAGTGTGGAGGCTGCTTAAGATTCCCTCCCTCTGCCCCTTACTCTCTCTCAAAATAAAAAAGGAATAAACGAATGAATGAATGAATAAATGAATAAATAAATAAATAAACAAACAAAAGCAATCTAGATATTATTAAACTGGATTAACAAAAGCAAGATCCACCTATGGTCTGTCTACAAAAATGTCACTTTACACATAAAGATATAGATAGATTCAAAGTTAAATGATGGAAAAATTATATCATATAAACACTAAACAAATAAAGGTGAAGGAGGTATATTAGCATTAGACAGAGTAGGCTTCAGAATAAGAAACATTACAAGAGATATAAAGGGATGTTACATAATGCTAAAGGAATATATTTTATATCAACATGGACGGGACTGGAAGAGATTATGCTGAGTGAAATAAATCAAGCAGAGAGAGTCAATTATCATATGGTTTCACTTACTTGTGGAGTATAAGGAATAACACGGAGGACATTGGGAGGTGGAGAGGAGAAGTGAGTTGGGGGAAATTGGAGGGAGAGACAAGCCATGAGGTTTTTTGAGGTTTGTCTCAGAAACAAACTGAGAGTTTTGGAGGGGAGGGAGGTGGGGGGATGGGTGAGCCTGGTGGTGGGTATTATGGAGGGCATGTATTGCATGGAGCACTGGGTGTGGTGTATAAACAATGAATTTTGGAACACTGAAAAGAAATAAAATAAAATAAAATGAAAAAAAAGGAATATCTTAACTACAAAAAAATATATATTATTTGAAGTATTTGACCAAAGTTACTGATTGACAAAAATGTTTGTAAATTGAACAACAGAAAATAAAGCTTGCTTCAATTTTTGAACATCAACAACAAAATAAAGGAATTATTTAATCCAGGAATTTTAAATATGAATTTTTCAAAACTAGACCTCCAAAACGTTTGAGGAAAAAAACTGATAGAACTGAATGAATAAAGAGATATCCACAGTTGTAGTTGGAGATTTCAACATTTCTCTCCTCATAAAGACATAGACAAAAGAAAAAAATCAGTGGGAAGACGTGGGCAATGCTATTAACCATCTTTATCATGCTGACATTTATAGACTATTTCAGCAAACAGTAACAAAATATACATCCTTTTTAAATGCATATGGAGCAGTAATTAAAAAATTTTTTTCTGGGCCATTGAAAATGCCATTCAAAATGCCACAAATGATAAAGAAATGAAACCATATAATTTATGATGTTTAGACCAAAGTAAATCAAATTAGAATTTAATGTCAGAAAGATACTTGGAAAACCCCTAAATATTTGGAAATTTAACAATGCACTTCCAAATAATCCCATAGGTCAAATATAAATAACAGATATATTAGAAAATATCTTGAATTGAATGATATTAAAAATACAGCATATTAAATTTGGGGGCATTCAACCAAAGAGCTGCTGAATTCCAAATGTATAGAGTCAAGTGGTTTTATTACAAAAGAAAAAAAAAAGACAATTTTTGGGGGGTGTATGACACCAAAAGCATAAGCAACAAAATCAAAAATTAACAATTGGGACTACTTCAAACTAAAAATCTTCTAAATCTTCTAAACTAAAAATCTTCTGCACAACAAAGGAAGCAATCAACAAAATGAAAAGTCAAACTACAGAATGAAAGAAATATTTGCAAACTATATTTTTGATAAGGGACTAATAGCTAAAATATATAAAGAATCTATACAACTCAATAGCAGAAACCCAAACAATCTGATTAAAAAACAGAACTAAGCAGACATTTTTTTCCAAAGAAGACATAAAAATGGCCAATTTATACATGAAAAGATACTTAACATCATTAACCATCAGAAATATGTACATCAAAACTACAATAAGATACCATCTCACATCTATTAGAATGGCTATTATCAAAAAGACAAGAAATAACACATGCTGGCAAGGATGTGGAGAAAAGGCAACCCATGTGCACTGTTGGTAGAAATGTTAATCAGTATACCCAGTGAGAAAAAGAGTATGGTGTTTCATCAAAAAATTAAAAACCAAATGACCATATGATCTGGCAACCACATTTCTGAGAATATAGCTAAGGAAAATGGAATCACTGTTTTGAAAAAAATATCTGTATAACCATGTTTATTGTGACATTATTTATAACAACCAAGATAAGGGAATAACCTAGTATCCATTGATGGGTGGCCAAACAAAGAAAATGAAGAGTGGGAGTAATAAGGAAATTTTGGCCAAAGGATGCAAAGGATATTTCTAGGAATATAGTGTACAATATGGTGACCATAGTTAACAATACTGTGTTATATATTTGAAAATTGCTAAGAGTAGAGCTTTAATGTTCTCATAATAATAATAAAATAACAAAATGTTAATTATGTGAGGTTAAGGATGTGTTAATGAACCTTATTGTGGTATTTCATAATATATATGTATCAAACCATCACACAGTATGCCTTAAAGTTTAACAATGTCAATGTCAATTACATCTCAATAAAGCTGGTTTAAAAATTAAAAAAGGAGAGAGAAAAGGAAAGAAGGGGTTAACTCCAATAAACTAATCTTCCACTTAAGACTCCATAAGAACAAAAGAAAATTTAAACACAAAGGAAAGAAGGAAGGAAATAAAAAAGATAAGAACAAAATCAATAAAATAGAAAAAAACCAAAGCTAATAATGGAAATGAACCCAAAAGTTGGTTCTTTGAAAAGATTAAAAAAATGAATAAGTATTTAGCCAGACTAAGGAAAAAAGAAGAGGATGTAGAAATTGCAGATATCAGGAATGAAAAAAGCTAACATTACTATAGACCTTAAAATGATATTTTAAAAAATAGTAAGGAAATATAATGAGCAATTTTATGGTTATAAATCTGACAAGTTATAGGGGAAAAAATTCTTAGGAGGGCTTGCCTGGGTGGCTCAGTGGGTTGAGCCTCTGCCTTCGGCTTGGGTCATGGTCTCGGATCCTGGGATTTGGCCCCACATTGGGCTCTCTGCTGGGCGGGGAGCCTGCTTCCCCCTCTCTCTGCCTGTCTCTCTGCCTACTTGTCAAATAAATAAATAAAATCTTTAATAAAAAAAATTCTTAGGAAATAGAATCTGCCAAATATCATGCAAGAAGGAATATATAATCTGAATAGTCCTGTATTTATTTAAAACACTGAATTTGTAGTATTTGTAGTTAAAAATCTTTTAACAAAGAAACTTATAAGACTATGTGACTTCACTGGTAAATTCTTTAAACATTTAATGAAGAAATCATAGCAACATTTTATAAATTCTTCCAGAAATTAAGAGGATAATCTTCTAAACTCATTTTATGAAGTCGTTTCCGTAGTGTAGTGGTTATGAAGTCAATATTACTCTTTTATCTTGATACAAAAATTTTAGAAAGACCCAATAAGATAAGAATCTATAGACCAAAATATCTCATAATTATAGATGGAAAAATCATCAACAAAACATAAGTTCAAATATAGAAATAGGAGGGGCGCCTGGGTGGCTCAGTGGGTTAAAGCCTCTGCCTTCGGCCCAAGTCATGATCTCAGGGTCCTGGGATCGAGTCCCGCGTTGGGCTCTCTGCTTGGCAGGGAGCCTGCTTCCTCCTCTGTCTCTGCCTGCCTCTCTGCCTACTTGTAATTTCTCTCTGTCAAATAAATAAATTAATTAATCTTTAAAAAAAATCTAGAAATAGGAAAAAATAATAGAATGTAATTACCAACTTGGACTTAAACCAGGACTGCAGATTGATCGAATCATTTAAACAGCAATTGATGTCCTTTATTGTGTTAAAAATAGGAAGATGCCTTTCCTAAAAAAGGAAATGGTCATAACATTATGTTAATGAATAGTGAAAAGGATACTAAGTCAATATACAAGAATTAATTGTATTTTTATATACAAGCAACAAACAACTGGAAATTGAAGTTAAAAAATACTATTTATGTAGAATAAAGTACATCAAATACTTAGGAATAAAATTTTTAAACATATATGCAAGGCCATTACAGTGAAAAACTATACATTATTGAAAGAAATTAATAAAGGCAAATAAATAGAAAGCAACACTGAGTTTATGGATCAGAAGACTCAATTTCAATAAAAATGTCAATTCTCATCAGAACCCCAGCAGGCTTTTTCCCCCCATTTTTAAAAAATTTAAATTCAATTAAGCACCTAGTGCTCCTCATATCTTGTACCTTTTTTAATCCCCATCACCCAGTTAACCCATCCCCCTGTCCACCTCCTTTTCTGCAGCCCTCAATTTGTTTCCTGGAGTCAAGAGTCTCATATGGTTTTTCTTCCCATTCAGTTGTCCACCTCCTTTTCTGCAGCCCTCAATTTGTTTACTGGAATCAAGAGTCTCATATGGTTTTTCTTCCCATTCAGTTTTCCCTCCCTTTCCTGTTGTCCTCTGCACTATTCCTTACGTTCCACATATGAATGAAACCATCTGATTGACTTATTTTACTTAGCATAATACCTTCCAGTTCGATCCATGTCAATGTAAATGATAGATATGCATCCTTTCTGATGGCTGAGTAGTATTCTATTGTATTTATGAACCATATCTTCTTTATCCATTCATCTGTTGAAGGACATCTTGGCTTCTTCCACAGTTTGGCTATTGTGGACATTGCTGTTGTGAACATTGGAGTGCAAGTGCCCCTTCTTTTTACTACATCTGTATCTATGGGGTAAATATCCAACAGTGCAATTGCTGGGTCATTAGGTAGCTCTATTTTTAACGTCCTGAGGAATCTTCATACTGTTTTCCAGAATGGCGGTACCAGCCTGCATTCCCACCAACAGTGTAAGAGGGTTCCCCTTTTGCTACATCCTTGCCAACTTTTGTTGTTCCCTGTCTTGTTAATTTTAGCCATTCCGACTGGTATAAGGTGATATCTCATTGTGGCTTTGATTTTTTTTTTGTAAAAATTGACAAACTGATTTTAGAATTTATTTGGAAATTAAAAAGACTTAGATTACCCTGAACAATTTAAAATATTCCCAAATTTGGAGGATTCACACTACTTGATTTCAAAACTTACATTAAGTTACACTAAATGAAACAGTATAATATTAATTTAAGGACAGACAAATTAAATAAGGGAACAGAATTGAATCTATAAGTAGGCCCACACATATATGGTCAATTGGATTTTTTTTTAAAGGTTTTATTTATTTATTTGACAGGCAGAGATCACAAGTAGGCAGAGAGGCAGGCAGAGAGTGAGAGGAGGAAGCAGGCTCCCCGCTGAGCAGAGAGCCTGATGTGGGGCTTGATCCCAGTACCCTGGAATCATGACCTGAGCCAAAGGCAGAGGCTTTAACCCACTGAGCCACCCAGGCGCCCCAGTCAATTGGATTTTGATAGAAGTGCCAAGGTAAGTTAATGGGAATGAATAGTCTTTTTAACATGTGAAATCGGAAAACTTCAGATCTGAATGCAAAATAATGAAATTCAACACCTATCTCAGATCATATAAAAAAAAAAATTGGTGCAGGGAGCCTGGGTGGCTCAGTCAGTTAAGCATCCGACTCTTGATTTCAGCTCTGGTCATGATCCCAGTGTTGTGAGATTGAGCCCCAGGTCAGGCTCCATGCTGGGTGTGGAGTCTGTTTGAAATTCTCTCTCTCCCTCTCTCCCCCTCCCCCATCCCCATTTCACAGTTTCTCTCTCTCTCTTCTCTAAAAAAAAAAAAATGCATTATTGACCTAAAATGTAAGATCTAAAGCTAAATAATTTTCATAAGAAAACATAGAAAAATCTTTCTACCTCATGTTTGGCAGAGATTTCTCAGATGGAACACACACACACACACACACACACACACAAACATGAATCATGAAAAGAATATAATTTGAACATACTGACTATGTGACTTTGAAAAAGTTACTTGCTTAAAATGGGTCTCATTTTTCTTATCTATAGACAGAGATAACAATCCCATTTTCATTAGTGGTTGTGAAGATTATATAAAGCATATAGTAGCTGCTCAAATTAGTGGTGTCTATTTGTAATTACTATTTTTATTAACAGTAATATTAGCAGTGATATCTAAAGCAGGATGATTCTTTTCAAGAATTTTCTTGCTTAAAAGGCTTGTCTTTTCGATAGGAAATGTTTGTAAATATCTAAACACTTCCTGCAAAGATCAGAAAGAAAATTTATGGTAGAACTTACATTTTTTTCTTCCTTCTTATGTATAGTCATTTTGGGGGGTGTGGTCACTAGAAAATGAATCAAAGCGCATTTTAAATCCATTTCTTTCAATTTCTTTTCTTCCTTCCCTAACTTTCTTAAGTCTAATAAATCTATTAAATCTATTATATTGCTTTGATGCCTCCTTATAGTTGGTCTATGAGAATGGATTTGTATTGTGTAAATACTACAAACTGAATTATGGGAAATGCTAATTTAAATGTGTGCTTTTTCCTACTAGAAATAATTTTCTTTTATGGTAAACTGTGAACAACAGCTTATAATTCATCTTTGACATGAACATTAAAATGCATAACCACATAACATGATATTAGAAATTGACTTTTAGAAAAACATATTTTTGCTTTTTGTTATATGTCCCATTTTAAACAATTGGTGAACACTTTGTCAGATCAGTGATCAAATCTTTCTTTTATTCAGTGATTAAAGAAACTAGTAGATTAACAGCACTTTTATTTTGGCTCCTTGTTGATTATGACTCTAGCAAATGAACAAAAGGGCTTATTTGTTAGAAATTCTGGTGAACAGCTTGCTGCAAGTTTAGTCAAAATAAGTTTTTTTTGACCAAGGTTGTCATTCCTGGTATATAAGGTGACAAAGTTAGAGGACTTTATGGGGTTTTGTAGGGGAGTCTAAACTAAAGGAAGATGTGTTATTTTTAGGGTTCCTAGAAGGTCCTTGCTTGAAGACTTTGCATGTTTGCTGATGTCTAATGGGAAACTGATTGATTTTTGCAATCTTCAATCTAGCCCCTAAAAACATGTCAAAATATAGTATGTAAATTTTAGATTTGCTATTTAAAGTGATTATTTGAAATATTTTGTATCATAACTTATTTTTAATGATTATATCCAATATTTAGAGAAAGAATTAGATCTGAACATATTTAGTGTTCATAGTATTGTTACAACTCTAACAAATTGCTAACAGTAGAACAATGGGATATATAAATGTGATTATAAAGGTTCAAATGAGCTTAATACTTAGGCTTTTACTACTTACATTTTCAGATAATTGAAAATAGGGGAAGTTTCGAAGAACCACAAAGACAGTGGGCAGTACCTTCATATATGAGAGCATTTTTTTGAAAAGAAGGTCAAGATAATTTCACCTTTTTCTTTTTGAAAGTCACTATTACTTTATGGCAGGAGTGACTTTGCCCTACTTCCCCACCTCAGGATGTTTGGCAATGTCCAGAGGATATTTCTGTGTCATCACAGCAGTGCAGAGAGGTTTGCTACTGTTATTTTGATTATCTACAAACTTATTTAGACAACTTCCTATTAGGTTGTTCCAAAAGTTGTTTTTCCAGAGGTAGGGAAAGTGAAGTAGATTGTCCCATGATTTTGTATCATAAATGGAAGTCTTATGTTGTCAAGCACCAATATTTTAGATGCATTGTGTTTGTCTTTATCATAATAAAGTACATATAATTGTGCCACTCACATATGGAAGAAGTGAAGAGAGGTTAAGACACAATCTCAGGGTTATCTGACCAGGTAATGTCAGTAGCATTTTGAATGTAGGTGTTTTGACTCCTAACATATTCTATCTCACTGTACCCTTCTCTCAACTGCTTTGCATACATATAACAAATTGTTCTAAAACCATAAATGTAAAAAGATGATTATGAGTTTTAAAAAGTTTTTTGTGCCTTTGCAAAGTAAGGACATGGGACTACATCTACTATCTATTCTTGCTCCTGTTTTTTTAAGTTAGTATTTAAAAATCAGTAAACCTTTGGAAAATGCGGGGTAATAGCTCATTATTCTAACTGGTAAATAATGGAAAAGAACACATGTTTGTTTATCTTGACTTCTTCTTCTTCTTCTTCTTCTTTTTTTTTTTTTTAGGTTAAATTCAGTTAACCCTCACATAGATCATTAGTTTCAGATGTACAGTTCACTAGTTCATCAGTTGTATATAAGAACCAGTGCCCATCATATCATGTTTCCTCTTTATGCTCCCCACCAAGTTACCCCATCCCCTCACCCACGGCCTCTCCAGCAACCCTGTTTCTTTCCCATAGTTAATGGTTTGTCTACTACTCTGATTTCTTCCCATTCCATTTTCCCCTCCCTTCCTCTGTGATCTTCTGCATTGTTTTTTTTTTATTTCTCATATGTCTGAAATCATATGATAATTATGTTTCTCTGACTTATTTTGCTCAGCATAATACCCTCCAGTTCAATCCATGCTGATGTAAATGGTAAGATTTCATTCTTTCTGATGGCAGTAGTATTCTATTGTGTGTGTGTGTGTATACATACATACATATATATATATATATGTATGTATGTATATGAAGAAGATGTGATGTATATGTATATCACATCTTTATCCATTCATCCATTGATGGACTTCTCAGCTCTTTACATAATTTGGCTATTGTGAACACTGCTGCTAAAACCATTGAAGTGCAGATGTCCCTTCAGATCACTACATTTGTATCTTTGGGGTAAATCCCTAGTAGTTCAATTTCTGGATCATAGGGTAGCTCTGTTTGCAACTTCTTGAGGAACATCCATACTGTTATGCTGAGTTGCTGTATTAGCTTGCATTCCCATTGACAGTGTTAGAGGGTTCCCCTTTCTTCACATTCTCACCAACATTTGTTGTTTCCCGACTTGATAATTTTAGCAATTCTGACTGGTGTGATGTAGTATCTCGTTGTGGTTTTGATTTGTATTTCCCTGATACCAAGTGATATTGAACATTTTACATTTTTTCATTTGTCTGTTGGTCATGTGTATGATGTTTTCTCTGGAGAAATATCTGTTCATTTCTTGTGCCACCTTGATATCTTGACTTTTTGTATGAATTCTATCTCAGGGCAACTGAACAGTTGATGAAGGGACGTTTTCTTTGCTTTTTCCTTTATATGTACCTTTTTACAAATTAATAAACTTTGTTTTTTAAAACAGTTTTAGGTTGACAGCAAAATTGAGCAGAAAGTACAGAGAATTTTCATTACCACCCTCCACCCCTATCACCCTACAAATCTTCCCCCACTATCAGTATTCCCTATCATGGTAGTACATTTATTTCAATTGATGAACATACATTGATGTATCTTCACCTGAAGTTCAGTTTACAGGAAGGTTCACTCTTGGTATGGTACAGTCTGTGGGTTTTGACAATATTATAATGATACACACCCAACATTGTTGTATCATACAGAATAGTTTTCACTGCCCTAAAAAATCCCATTTTCTGTCTAATCATTTCTCCCTCCCCCTTAACTCCTGGCAACCACTTGATTTTTTTTTTTTTTTACTGTCCCTGTAGTTTTGTCTTTTCCAGAATATCATATAGTTGGAATCATAGAATATCTGAAGATTGGCTTCTTTCATTTAATAATATGAATGTAAGTTTCCTCCATGTCTTTTCATGACTTAAGAGTTCATTTCCTTTTAGTGATTAATAAAATTCCATTGTCTGGATATACTATATTTATTTATTCATCTACTGAAGAATATCCTTGCTACTTCCAAGTTTTGGCAATTATGAATAAAGCTGCTTATAAACATCTGTATGCAGGTTTTTGTGTGGACACAAATTTTTAGCTATTTTGAATGTCAAGAATCATGATTGTGGGATCATATGGTAGAAGTATGTTTAGTTTTGTAAGAAACTACCAAACTGTCCCCCAAAGCAACTATCATTTTTGCATTCTGAGCAGCAATAAATGAGAGCTGGTGTTGAATATCCTCTCCAGCATCTGGTGTTGTTATGTTCTGGATTTTGGCCTTTCTAATAGGTGTGTTGTTGTATCTCACTGTCATTTTAATTTGTATTTCCTAATGACATATGATGTTGAGTATATTTCCACATACTTACTTGGCATCACTGGTGAGGTACTTGTTCATGTCTCTTCCCATTTTTAAATTGGGTTGTTCATTTTCTTATTGTTGAGTTTTAAAAGTTCTTTGTATATTTTGGATAACAGTTTCTTCTCAGATGTGTATTTTGCAAATATTTTCTCCCAGTCTGTGGATTGTTTTCTCATTCTCTTGACATTGTCTTTTATAGAGCAGAAGTTCTTAATTAAGTCCAGGTTATAAATTATTTCTGTCATGGATTGTGCCTTTGGTGTTGTATTTGAAACCTCACTGCAATATCCAAGGCCATTTAGGTTTTCTCATATGTTATCTTCTGGTAGTTTTATAGTTTTGCATTTTACATTTAGAACTATGATCCATTTGGGAGTTAATTTTTGTTAAGGGTGTAAGGTTTGTGTTTAGATTTTTTTTTTTTTTGACATATAGATGTCCAGTTGTTCTAGCACCATTTGTTGCAAAAATTATCTTTGCTTCATTGTATTGACTTTACTCCTTTGTCGAAGTGATGTTGACTATATTCATGTGGGTCTATTTCTGGACTCTCCTTCTCTTCTATTGATCTGTTATTCATCTGTTGTTTCAGTATCATGCTGTCTTGGTTATTTATTTAGTTATACTTTGAAAGCTTTCATCACAGTTTCGTAGTTTTCTTCATATAGGTCTTCTTTCTATATATTTTTTGGAATGGCATAATAAGGACTGTTAATGTAAGTGGTAATATGTTTTTAATTTCAAATTCCAATTGTTCATTGCTGGTATGAGTGAAAGGGATTGAGTTTTGTATGTTAACCTTGTGTCTTGACATCTTGCTATTATTCCTTATTAGTTCTAGGTTTTTTCATCAATTCTTTGAGAGTTTCTACATGGACAATTATTTATTCCCAATCTCTAAATATTTTATTTTCTTGTCTTATTGCATTGGCTAGGACTTTCAGTATGATGTTGAAGAGTAATTAGTTAGAAAGGTTCAAATTTCTCACCACTGAAATGTTGTTAGCTGTAGGTTTTTTTTTAATAGATGTTCTTTATCAAGTTGAAGAAGTTCTCTTTTATTCCTCATTTGCTGAATTTTTATCATGAATAGATGTTGGATTTTGTGAAATGCATTTTCTACTTCTACTGATATGACCATGTAGTTTTTCTTCTTTAGCCTATAAATGTGAATACATTAATTGATTTTAAAGTGTTGAGCCAGCCTTGTATACCTAGAATAAATCTCATTTGGTTGTCATATATAATTCTTTTTAGACATTATTGGATTTATTTGCCAATATTTTGTTGAGGACTATTGCATCAGTGTTTATAGGAGATATTGGACTGTAGTTTTTTTGTTGTTGTTGGTTTTTTTTTTAAGATATCTTTGTCTGAGTTTGGTATTAAGGTAATCCTGGCCTCCCTGGTGCTTTCTGCTTTAGAAGGCTATTAATTATTGATTCAATTTCTTTAGTAGATATAGATTGACAGATACTATTTCTTCCTGTGTGAGCTTTGGCAGATTTTGTCTTTCAAGGAATTGTTCATTTTGGCTAGGTTACACATTTCTGGGCATACAGATGTTCATAGCATTCCTTATTATCCTTTTAGTGACCATATGATTTATACTGATGTGCCCTCTTTCTTTCTGATATTACTAATTTGTGTCATCTCTCTTTTTTTCTTAGTTAACCTGGTTAGAGATATATCAATTTTATCAGTCTTTTGAAAGCACCAGATTTTTGCTCTGTTGATTTTTCTCTATTGATTTCTGCTTTCAACTTCATTAAGTTTCTCTAATTTTAATTCTTTCTTTCTTCCTTTCTCCCTTCCTCCCTTCCTTTCTCCCTTGCTTCCTTCCTTCCCTCCCTCCTTCCCTTCCTTTTCTTCCTTCCTTCCTTCTTTCCTTTTTTCTTTCCTCCTGTTTACTTTGAACTTAATCTGCCCTTCTTTTTCTAGTTTCCTCAGGTAGAATTCTAGATTACTGATTTTAGATCTTTCTTCTTTTCTCATAAATGCATTCAATGCTTAAAAATTTCCCTCTAAATAAGTACTCCTTTTTTTGCATCCTATAAATTTTGATAGGTTATATTTTCATTTTCATTTAATTCAAAATATTTTGAAATTTATCTTGAGAGTTCTCTTAATTTTGTATTATTTAAATGTGCATTATTTAATCAGCAAATATTTGGGGACTTGCCAGCTGTTTTTCTGTTTATTAATTTCTAGTTTAATTCCATTGTGGTCAGAGAAAAGACATTGTATAATTTTTATTTTTTAAATTTGTTAAGGTGTGTCTTATGGCCCAGAATGTGTATCTATCTTGGTAGATATTCTATGTGACCTTGAGAAGTATAATTTGTTATTGCTGGATGAAGTAGCCTATATATGTCAATTATATTCAGTTGCTTGATGATATTGTTGGATTCAACTATGTCTTACTGAATTTCTACCTGCTGGATCTGTCCATTTCTGATCCAAGGTTGTTACAGTTTCTAAATATGATAATAGATTCATCTATTTCTTCTTTTATCTATTATCAGTTTTTGTCTCACATATTTTAATGCTGTGTAGTTAGGTGCATGCACATCAAGAATTGTCATCTTCGAATACTGACCCCTTTGTCATTATGTATTGTCCCTCTTTATCTCTGATAACTCTCCTTGCTCTGAAATCTGCTCTGTTTGGAATACATATAGTTATTCCCATCTTCTTTTGATTAGGTTAATGGTATTTCTTTATCCCTTAATTTTTAATCTACATTTGTTTATATTTAAAGTGGGTTTCTTTCTTTCTTTTTAAAGATTTTATTTATTTGACAGAGAGATCACAAGTAGGCAGAGAGAGGGAGGGAAGCAGGCTCCCTGGGCAGGGAGCTTGATGCGGGGCTTGATCCCAGGACCCTGAGATCATGACGTGAGCTGAAGGCAGAAGTTTAACCCACTGAGCCACCCAGGTGCCCCTAAAGTGGATTTCTTATAGACTACATAGAGTTGAATCTTGTTTTTTAAAAGATATATTTATTTATTTATATTAGAGAGAGTGGGAGAGGGGGTGAGAGAGATGGGAAGAGAATCTTAAGCAGACTCTAAGCTGAGTGTAGAGTTCAACATGAGACTTGATCTCATGACGTTGAGATCATGACCCTGAGGTCATGCCCTGAGCTGAAACTAAGAGTCAGATGCTTAACTGACTTTGCCACCCAGGCACCCCAGTTGAATTTTGTTTTTGGCCCATTCTGACAAACTGTTTTTTTAATTGGTGTATTTATACAATTGATGATATTAAAGTGATTATTGATATAGTTGGATTAATGTCTACTATAATTGTTAGATTTCTACATTTTGCCCTTGTTCTTTTTTGCTATTTTTGCCTCCTACTTTTTTCCTGCCTTTTGTGGTTTTAACTGAGCATGTTATGATTCCATTTTCTGTCCTTTCTTAAGCATGTAAGTAATACTTCTTTTCCTCCCACATTTTTTAGTGGTTGGACTATGGTTTACAAAATTTATTTACAACTAATCCAAGTCCAGTTTCAAAGAACACTGTACTGCTTCATGGGTAGTGAAAGTACCTTATAAAAAATATTCCTAATTCCTTCCACCCATCTCTTATATCATTGCTGTCATTTATTTCATTTGTACACAGTATATTTAAGCATATGTGAGTATATGTATAAAAGCAGATGCTTATATATGTGTATATATATGTGTGAGCATACACATTCAAATAGATTATTGCTATTATTTTCAATTAACTTTTATCTGTTAGATTCATTAGCTGCCCAACAGTTCTTGATATTATATATATTTTTTGTCTTTATTTGTCTTTGTTTTCACTTTTTGTTTTTTTTAAAGAGTATTCTCTATTATTCATTATTATCAAAGATTCTATTTATTCATTTGTCAGAGAGAGAGAGAGAGCACAAGCAGGCAGAGTGTCAGGCAGAGGAAGAAGCAGAATCACCACTGAGCAAGGAGACTGATGCAGGACTTGATCCCAGGACCTGGGGATCATGACCTGAGCAAAAGACAGACACTCAACCCACTTAACCACCCAAGTATCCCTGTTTTCACTTTTTGAAGTTTCTGTTGTCATACCCTGAAACTCAGAAATTCTTTCCTTATCTGTGTCCAGCCGACTAATGAGCCCATGAAAGTCATTCTTCATTTCTGTTATAGTGAGGTTTTTTCCTAGCATTTCTTTTTTATTCTTTCTTAGAAATTCCATCTCTCTGTTTACATTATCCATTTGCTTTTGCATGTTGTCTATTTTTTTTTTATTAAAGCCCATAGCATACTAATGAGTTTTTAAAAAAATTCCTGACCTTATAATTTCAGCATTTTTCCATGTCTGACTCAGGTTCAGATGCTTTTGATGCAATCTCTTCTACTTTTTTTTTTTTTTTTTTTTTTTGGTCTTAGCTTTATTTGCTTGGTTTTTGCCTTTAAGTATGCCTTGTGATTTGCTGTTGTTGTTGTTGTAGAAAGGTAGACATGCTGTACTGGGTAAAAAACAATAACAACGACAACAACAAAACTGTTAAATAGTCCTAATGTAGTGGTTTGGGAATAGGGGAAGTGTTTTGTAGTCTTACAATTAAGTCTTGGTCTTTTAGTGAGGCGGTGCACTTGGACTGTGAACGTCACCAGTGCTTCTCCCCACCACCCCTTAGTAAAAAAGAATGGCCAAGAGTGGGCTGGAGTTGTGTATTTCTATTCTCCCAGGTTGGTTAGGATCTGGTAAAACCCCAGCAGTTTAGCCTCTACTAAGACAGTGTCTCCTGAGGGCATGGCTTGTTAACAAAAATGGAATACTCTGATGTATTTCAATATGGTTCTTTTCCTCTCCTCTTGCTAGAGCACGAGGGGATTTTGTTTTTTTTTCCTCTCTGATTTTCGCTGTGAGAATCTGCTAAAACTGCTGGAGATAAAACTCAGAAAAGTGTGGTCCTCAGCTGTCCCCTTGTCATGACTTGGACTTTTTGGAGTTTTTAACTCTCAGAGTTGTCCATGCTTAGCCTCCAGTAATTTGTCAATTACAGTTCAGATTTCCCTACCCTGACACTGGTTCCCACAGAGTTTTCTTCTTGTGGGTTTCTGCTTTCATAAGTAGTGCTTCTCTGTATCCATCTGTCTGTCTCTCCAGTTTTAAGGACAAAAGATAGCCCTGTGACGTCATTTCTTTATAATCTAACAGGAGTTGTTGATTTTCAGTCTGTTTAGTTTTTTTTTTTTTTACTTGTTGATAGTTTGGAGTGCTGACTTCTAAACTCACTACATGTTGGACCAGAAATGAAGTTGGGAGATTTTCCTTTAAGGAAGGATTCTAATTAATAAGTGTGGGAAAATGATAAAATCAGGATATCATTCTTTTACTATCCCTAGTTAAAATATCTATCTATCTATCTATCTATCTACCTATCTATCTAGGGAATGATCATCAATAAGTGCTAAAACAGTTGAAAAGCTGGTCGGAATTTTTAAATGGATGGTTCAGGATAACAGTCTGATTAATCTTAACAGTCAAAATAGTATGCATAATAGAAGTATACATTATCACTTGTGAAGTAATCTTGCCAAAATATCGAACATTATTTTTATCAAACCTCAAGACTTTTTATCAGCTCATAGGAGAGGAGACAGAGAGACTTGCTGGATGACACCAAAGGGATCCCATCAGCAAAACCCAGAGTATGAAAAATTCCACTGAGAAAACTCTGCTTCTTAAGCAAGTGCATTGGGGGAAAAAAGAAAGAAAATAAGGGGGTGGAGGGATACATAAATTCAGGAAAGACCTAATAGCTTTTGCACTCTGTGCAATAATCAACTAAAACCAGTAAATTATGAAACAATAGGGGAAATTTGAATGTTAATTGGATATTAAACAGGGTTGAGACTTTATTGTGATAACTGCACTGCATTTAGGTGTGGGAAAAATCCCCTTTGTTTTTTAGAGGCATGTGTTGAATTTTATTTTTTTAAGATTTTATTTATGTATTAGAGAGAGAGAGAGAGAGCAGGGAGAGCAGCAGGCAGAGGGAGAAGCAAGCTCCCCACTGAGCAGGGACCCTGATGTGGGACTCAGTTCCAAGATCCTGGAATCATGACCTGAGCTAAAGGCAGACGCTTAACCAATGGAACCACCCAGGTGTCCCTGTTGAAGTATTTATTATTGAAATGAAATTTTGTCCGAGATTTGTTGATCATAATCTGTAAAGGTAGGAGAGAAGAATAGGAAAGTATCAGAGCGTTTATTTAGTAAAAAATCTTCATTTTTGTTGATAAAGAGGCAAATTCAGAGGACTAAGGACCTTATTCATTGAAATCAAGTTCAGGTAATAGCTAGACTGAAACTAAAATTAATTGTTGATTTTTATTCTAGTACTTGATCATAGAACATTTTAAATATCCATAATCTAAATTGCATTGATTTAACAAAACAAAATTAAAAATATACAAATCTCTAGCTGAATAATAATATTTTTAAGCAATTGAGTTATGAACTAATAGCATTATACATAAATGGAAAATGAAAACTATGAAAGAGCTAAACTTCTTTTATTATCTGTTTTTTCTGAGGGAACAAAATTTCTACAAAAGAAAATTTCTACAAAAGTATCATTTTAGTGTTGCCCCATTTATATTTGGACCACAAAATTTACGAGTCTCCCATATCCCCTCACTGCAGTTTTTCATTAATGCTGGCAATTTTTCACAAATCTAACTTTACTTCAATTACTTCATAACTTGAATTTCCTAAATAGTTTCTTGCAAGTGACTAGCTAATGTAATAAAGTCATTTCTGTGAGATGTTAATGGCTGACAACAATTCAGTGGATGTAGAAGTACCATTTCTTGAAATACCTACAAGACTAATATGGGAATTTATGTAACCATGGTAGACTGGTGATGACTAGGGATATTTTTAAGTGGTGGGTGGGAAACTTTCAGTGTTTCGCATATAGTATTACATACAGCACATATCTTCTAATATTTGGGGTCACCCTTAATCCCATTCTAATATTTAGCTATTGTTCAGTATTCCTTTCTTAAAATATATTTATTTATTTTTATTTGAGTATAGTTGACACTCAGTGTGCATTAGTTTCAGGTGTACAACCTAGCAATTTGACAAGTTTACACATTATGCTATGTTCCCACAAGTATAGCTACCATCTGTGCCATTACATCATTACAATATCATTGACTATGCTCCTTATGCTCTGTTTTTTATTCCTGTGACTTACTCATTCCATAATTGGAAGACTGTATCTCCTTTTCCCCTTCACCCACTGTGTCCAAACCCCATCTCTCTGGCAACCATAAGTTTGTTCTTCATATTTATAGTTCTGATTATGTTCTTTGTTTATTCATTTTTTAAAGATTTCATTTATTTGAAAAAAACACAAAAACCAAAAAAGATCCTTTATAAGTGGACTTACATCGTATTTTTCTTTTTCAGTCTGACTTATTTTGCTGTAATTTAGTTCCTTTTGCTATCTATCAAACACTTTTAAGAATAACTCTTAGTTTCCTTCAAAGTAGCTGTCAAAATACTTATTTTTTTAATTCAAATTTACAATATATTTACCAAGATAACTTTCCACAACCAGTTAAAAGTGCAAATAAAATTTTACACTTACATTACCATTCAGAAAGTTTTTATTTTTCATTTCAAATAAGTGAGAAAAGAAGAAGCAAGTTTATATAAATAAGACAAATTATTTTTCACTGAAAATTTTATTTTTAGAATTTATAAGAACTTTAGAAAAATATGAATTAAATTTTTTTTCAGTTGATAAAAAACTGAATTCTCTTTTACACCACTTTTTTGTTTGTTTTCATTTTTCTTTCTCACCATTCATTTCCCTCTTCTATTGCTGGGATGAATTTTGTGATGACAGGTCATATTGTTTTCTTAATTTCTTATGTATTTCCAGATACATAATCTTGTGGCCCATTTAGAAAAATAGTTAACATATAACTTCAGAAGAGAATTCTAGACTTAGAATGCATCTCAAAAGAATTTTTATTATTTCAGCAGGATTCCAAAAGTAAATTTTAATTTCTAAATGTTGGATTGAAGTTAGACATCAGTTGTTTTTAAGTTAATTTAATTTCTTTTTCTCTTTTTTTTTAATTTATTTTTGAGCGTAACAGTATTCATTGTTTTTGCACAACACCCATTGCTCCATGCAAAACGTGCCCTCCCCATCACCCACCACCTGTTCCCCCAACCTCCCACCCCTGACCCTTCAAAACCCTCAGGTTGTTTTTCAGAGTCCATAGTCTCTTATGGTTCGCCTCCCCTCCCCAATGTCCATAGCCCGCTCCCTCTCCCAATCCCACCTCCCCCCAGCAACCCCCAGTTTGTTTTGTGAGATTAAGAGTCATTTATGGTTTGTCTCCCTCCCAATCCCATCTTGTTTCATTTATTCTTCTCCTATCCCCCTACCCCCCCATGTTGCTTCTCCATGTCCTCATATCAGGGAGATCATATGATAGTTGTCTTTCTCCGATTGACTTATTTCACTAAGCATGATACTCTCTAGTTCCATCCACGTCGTCGCAAATGGCAAGATTTCATTTCTTTTGATGGCTGCATAGTATTCCATTGTGTATATATACCACATCTTCTTGATCCATTCATCTGTTGATGGACATCTAGGTTCTTTCCATAGTCTGGCTATTGTAGACATTGCTGCTATAAACATTCGGGTACACGTGCCCCTTTTTCTCAGGTAACAAAATATTGAGAATTTACTTATGCTAAAAAACAAACAACCAAGATATTAAAGGAGATTTTAGATGAAAAAAGACACAAAATTAAAATTACAAGAGTGAAACTTCACACATACATATGCTTGAAAAATATTTAAAGTAATATATAAATAAGATATCATTATTATTGTACAGATGAGCAGGGTAGGCAGGTAATTCAGAGATTGGGCAAGAGTACCAACTGAAACTGAAGAGATCTGGGTTTGGATTATGACCTGTAATTTATTTTAAGACAGAATAAATCAGCCATTTGGATTACTCAGTTTCCCTACATCGTTAATCAGAGGTGTGCTGAAGTCTACTTACAGTGCCTTGCAAAAGCCAATTGTCAAATTTTTAGGAATTTAGAAATCTAATTATTACAATTGTCATTATTAAAAAATTAAATTGTATAAACTTTTAATTAAATAATGTTAAACCCAAAGGTAACATATATTCAAAACTCAAGACTTTTAATTATTGTACTACATTTTAGTATTACATATGTGTTTAAAATTATTTATGTCAATGATACTTGTAGGATGAAAACAATACATAAAAGTATATGCTGTACATAAATTGACAACCATGTAAATAAGATTTTATCTTTTTTTGATTTTTAGAAATAAGAAATGATGGTGAATGTTAATATTGCGGATTAAATCTAAAAGAATATCATTGTTTGTACCTTCTACATTGTAAATAGTACAAAAAACTGAGGATATGTTCTTCTGTTATTTGAAAACAATTATCCAATTCAACAAAACAGTTACTTACTGATGAATGAATGAAACCCAACATACACCTTTTTTCATTTCTATCTTATTAATTAACCTAAATAAAATATCAATTACATTCATGTCAGAACTACACTTGTTTCTCACTTGCAACCATAGGTTGGCTACAGATAAAGAGATGGATAAAAATCAGTGAAAGCATTCTGTGAGAATCAGTTGGTTATAAGGAATTTACAGTACAAATTATTTTGTATTTTATTATTATATAAGCATGACAAAATACCTAGAATGTCTTTCATGATATCTGCTGCATAGATGATGGTTGTTGATGTTACCTTTAGTTAGTTACTTTTAATGTAGTGAAGGAGAAATTGAGAAGAGTATTTGGGTTCATCAGGAGAAATTTTAGAGTAGACATGCTTTGGAGTAGACTTTGAAGAAGTGGAGTTATGAATTAAGATAGTCTAAGACTGATAGCTAAAATGAAGAGAATTCACTGATGTTCAGTTTTGACTTTGTTTAATTATTATGCCTGTTATTTTCAGCTCAAATATGCTGATTTCTTTTACTAGAACCACAGGGAGTTATTTAAACATAGATTCTTGGACTTCAGAGCCAATCTACGAATCAAAATCTCCAGGGTTTAGAAACACATCCTTGGTAATCCTGCGGCAGCCAGTCCAGCTACACATGAGGATGAGGTTTGGAAGCTACTGGAAAATAAGGAAGGGAACCCTGAGTTCCGGATTCAGTTCTGCTTCTGATTTCTCTCAGTGCTGTGAACCTGGGCAAGTTATTTGACCTTCCCATACTTTGGTTATTTCAGCTCTAAAGTGGGAACAGTGAAAAAATAGTAATAAATTTGCAATGTATAAGAAGACAGATGATATTCAGTAGTGTTAAAAGAGAAAAATATTCTGTGGTTATGTACCGGTAGTCTACCAAATTCTTTCAGGATATTTACTGCTGTTTAAATCCTTCTCTTTTCTCTGTGAATGAAATTTGTCACATACAAATGTTAATATTTTTAAAAATTGATTTTATTTGTATTAATTCTGTGAGAAAAAAATTGCTACTTCCTATTGGACAAATTACTGCCTGTATTTCTAATTTAAAATGATCAATAGGAAAAAAATTTATTAATAAATTACAAAGACTAAGCTTTTGTTTATTATAATTAAATTCTATTTTTGTTTCAAATTTGCCTATGGTATTTAAGTCTCATATGGTTATTAGGTACTGGGATTTGTAATCATGAATCTTATCTGTATACAAATGTATTAAAGGTATATTCAGTTCTGAATTGTATTAAGTCAGTTAGCCATCTGTTCCAGAGAAAGTTACCAAGTGCTTAAAATTAAACTTGACAAATATTTCATAAAAAATATGTGTGAAAAAAGTTATTTGTGACTCAGATTGGCTTGCATTGAAATATTTTTTCTTTTCAGCCACAAGATGGTGCTTTTGCACTCTGAATCTCCTTTGGGAAAGTAAAATCTCTTTAAAATGGTTGACAAAAGACTTTAATTTTATAAGAATCATTAGAGTTCAAAGCGCTTGCTATCATTTCCAAAAAACATTCCTCACTACACCCGTGGGTAAGAAATGTTAATATGAAGGTGAAAATGAAAAGCATTTTTTTAATCCTTTGGGACAATTCATTTTATCTCTTTTTAAGCAGGGTTGTGACTCTCAGAGTGTGTTTGTTATTTCTGTTCATAACTGAGGAAAGTCTCTCCCAGTATATTACTGTACAATCCCTGACATATCATAGACCCATTTATTAAGATGCCCAAACTGGAGCTTGTGAGATGCTGCTACTCATGGTATGTGGTTTTTGTCAATGTTGTTGAGTCTAAAAGCAAGAAGGTAAAAAGAGAGTCCTCTAAAAATGGAGGTCATGTGCTTTGCATCCAAGATGCCTTGCTTTCTTTTTCATATATGCCACCGTTTCATTCTCCTTTTGTTTTTTTATCCTAAAAGGACTTCTTGTCTCATACCATACTGAGTTTATTCCTTCCACAAGACAGTGATGAACTTAAACTCCGTAGTTAAAGAGCCTATAAATACCTTTCATTCAAACTCTTAGCCAGAGAAGGCATTCTTTGTGTATCATTCTTGATTACTCCAATCCTTGTGCCATCAACAAGAAACTTTCTGTGATAGCTTTTTTCCCCCTTTTTGTCAAATGCTCTGCTCGTTTTTTTTTAATCTGCTAACCCTGTGTCAGACTATGCTGCCTTAAGAGAGTTTCCTCCAGATCAAATAGTTTCACTCATAGTTTTACTATATCTTGCCTTTTAAAATGTAAGCCACTAAAGCAAATTATGTTTGAAGAAAGAATCATTACTTACCTGCCCCGCAGAGTTGTTGGAGGCATTGCATCCCAATTTTTTTTTCATGAAATTTAAAGGAAAAAAATTATAAAATCATTCAGAGTTTTCACCTAGGACTAAGCTTTCACCTTACTTCAAATTTCAGTCTCACACAGATTAGATGTTTCTTTTTCTACCTGCTAGATTTTTGCCTGATCCCAATAGCAGTACATAAGAATTAATGCTGTCTCTGTGAAGCATAGTCTTTTTTTTTTCATTCGGTAACCATTATTTTATATTTTTAAAGATTTATTTATTCACATCAGAGAAAGAGAGACAGAGAGAAGGAGGGGCAGGGGGAGAGAGAGACAAGCAGACTCTCCACTAAGGATGGAGCCCCTACATAGGGCCTGATCACAGGACCCTGACCATGACCTGAACTGAAATCAAGATTCAGATGCTTAACCAACAGAACCACCTAGGCAACCCCATTATTTTATATTTTTAAATATAAATGTTCACTAAATTGATAAACTCCTGCATTTTTTCTTTTAAGCCTTTGTGTGTGAATGGTTTTATAGGTCGAAGAGGAGGGAAGCAGAGGGAAGGTGAAGGAGGAGGATGGGGCATTACCGAACTTACATGGAAGGAGCAAGGAGACACCGGCATAAAGGACTCACCTCTGTAAGTGGTTCCCTGTCTTAAGCAGCTATTTAAAGTCTCCCAAAGTCTCCAAAACAATTTCATTTGACCTTTTGTTAAAAACCGCTTCTACTAAGCAACAGATTTTCCTATTCCCAAGGGTGGAGAGTTGAGACAGGTTTTTCTGTTGCTTTGTATTAAAATTGTATCAAACCATGTGGTTCCTGTGTTGTACTAAAAAAATCCTTAGTCATCGGAGGAGAAGTCACATTTATAATTCCTGACTCAAGAATTATGTTACCACAATCGTGAGTGACATTATTTCTTAAATTCTTTACTCCTAAGAGAAGAAGATTGAACAGGCAGAGCACTTCTGTTTGTGAAAAAGGGATATTTTAAGGCGGGGGGGGGGTTAGTAAAGGTAACTTGACTTGTGATCTGCACCCATCTTGGGTTAATAATGTAAAAGTGCATGGACCACTTAGGACAACCTGTCAATGAGTGGTATGCTTCCGTGTCTAGCTGCTTGAGGGGACAAAAGGACTATTTAGCACACATTGCTGAGGTAAAAATAATTCAGATGACTTTTCTTTTCCAGGTCTCCCATGCCCATTGTCCTGTTAAATTGAGAAGGGAATATCTGCCATGTTGCAAAATATATTTTAACGATGTCGTATTATATTTCTATGGGAAAGTATCCTATACTCTTCTCCTCATGAGTATATAAGTTGTTCTGATATGAGGGTGAGAGAGTGATTCAGAGTATGGTAGTCAGTATGCACACAGTCCCTATCAAATTATACTTGCCCTTTTCTTTTTACCCTCAAGTTTCTTCAAGTGGCCTGGTTCACAGTTTGCATAATTTAAGGATGTCTACTGTCTGGGAAGACACTAAACTACATTTTCTATTCAACTTAGAGCATGAAAGAAGTAACATTTCCACCTAGTCCTTCCCATACATTTCTAACTTCAGCAGATTACACAATGATCAGTCATTTAGTTCTCAAGCATTGTCCTCTGACCAAAATTGATAATAGTACCAAAGGAAGAGAACAAGAAACACCTGTGAAGTCTCTTCTCCTGCCAAGGGTGGAAATAGATAAGAAGCTGTCCTTGTGTTTTGAAGCCACAGATAGGATTAAAATCATGCAGAGCGATGTAGTTCTGTCCTTGAAATAATGCAACACTTGGGCACATTAAGTGTGGTCCTAGGATTCAGGTCAAAGAAAAGGAAATGCTGGCTCAAGAATTTTGGGGTGAGATCAGGAAGGCAGGATAGCTGGGAAGGTCTGTAGACAGGAAAGCACAACATTGATGTCTCACTATCTGACTGGGGCATCTTTCAAGTCCTATGTAAGAATGTAGCCCTTGGTACCTTTTATATAATGAATTGTGACCATTGACAGCAATTCAAACTGCAATTTCTTCTCACATCTGACTAAGTTTGTCAGAGGATAATTATTTACCATCCTGATGAGTCCAGGCTGTCCGCTAATTAATTCTTCAACGGGATGCTTGCCATCCTTGTTGTTCCTTCATACTGCATACTGAGGGTTGTGCATAAATGGGATTGGCACAGGGCCTACCATAATGATTATACACGTTGAGCACTTGGTGCCAAGTGCTATTTAATTCAGTTTCCCTGAGGTCAGGGAGGGAGGGCTTCTGCTGTGCCATGTATTTACAATTTGTAGTAAAAGAGTGGGTGAAAAATGTGGTCTCACAAAAATTCCTAGCCTGGTGAATATTGGAAAATAATTAGGATTGGTACAGATGTATTACAAATCTTCAAATTGAGGGCAAATGCATTGATTGGAGGGAGAATTCGGTCACATATTAACATTTTCCCCCATAAACATAATCACAAGACTTAAGAAGTGCAAGGTTATAGAACCTTGCTAGTATTGAAAATAAATGAGAAATCAAGTTAACATATTTTAAACAAGTCTGTCTTAAAAGATGGGCCTGGAAATGATATGAGTCAGATTTGCCTACTAGCATGAATTAATTAAAATATGTTTAATTGATTAGGATTGTTGATTAGTTATGTTTTCTTGAACTTTCTGCTAGAAAACTCAAGCCTGGAGTTATATTTTTTCAGTTTCATTTTCTATACACCGCCTTTTAAAAAAAAATTCCAACTTATATTATTTTATGTTAAACTGCATTGGGAGATGCAAGCTATGAGCAATATTTCACTTAGGACAGACACCCAATTAAGTTGACCTTGTCATTAAGAGAATCATGTGTTTCATTGCTGAATTTAAAGCTTTGATAATCATTTTAATGGTGCTTCAAAATGACCAGAAATCTCTAGCAATAGGGAATACAAATTCTCACATTTCCCCAGGCAAATAAAGGACAAGACAGGCCACCTAGTCATGTTCCAAAAGGCTTTTTCCCTCCTTTATCAGATAAGTATTTATGGCAGACAAGCTACCTCTAGGCTTTATTGATGATGATGATAAACTGAGAAGGAATGACAGCTGAAGGAGAGAGAGAAAAACACGAGGGTGAGTACAAACCATCTACTGGGGTGTCAGTGTGCCTGAGGGGGTATCCCAAAGCATCTCCAGGAATGTGGGGGTGGGAAGGTGAGGATGGGTGTGTGGACTGACTCACCAATAACCACGGAGTTTAAAAATTCCAGCAACTTCAAGAAAGCTAAAGTACTCTTGATTTCTATACTTATTTTCTAAAATCTGAGCCATATTTATATTTTAGGTAGTCTTGGATATTATTGTTCCTATCCCTTTTTGGAATGCCATCATTTTTGAATATTACTGCAGTAACAGGAACATGGGTCGTGTAGGAAGTACTAGGATTCAAGCAGTGCCTATCTGCCACAGAACACCAAGTGCTTTGCAGATCCCTCTTTTCCTCTTCTGTGTTCTGTTAGAGTCTAGGGTGACTGTAAAAGTATTAGTCATTGGGCTGTTTCCTCAGATGGGAACAATATGGTTTACCTTCTGCAACTAAAACTTGTCTGACCCAGCCTCACCTCCTCATCCTCTGAGGCTAAACTGGAGTTTTCACTCTATTTCAACTCAAGAATAAGTGAATTTCATATAGCAGTTTAATCAACATGTAAAAAAATTCACTGCTCTGATTTATTTTCTGAAAAACCCTGAAATGGGCACAAGGTACAATGCCTCTCCATTCTCACATTTCATGCTCAGGGTCATGGAGATCTCACTGATGTGCCAAAGTGGGTTTTGTGGTTGCTCCTCCTTCCTAGAAACTATGTTTTATACATATTTAATATGTATAATCTCTTTATCCCAGGCCCAATCAGATCTGGTTTACCTTGTTCAGTGGAAATTGTGGCTCTTAATTACAGATTGCCCTAGAGAAGTAGGCCAGCAAGCTACTTAAGACAGTGGCATGTACCTCTATTATTTCTCCTTTCTCAACTGGAGACCTCTGAGTGTTCCTTGCTCTTTTTAAAGAAGCATATTCCACCCATATGCTAACCAGCATAATCCTCTCTTTAACAACCCTACAATATGCTACGTTAAAATTCCACTTCACAGATATCAATAGTAATTGCAGCAAACATTATCCTTACCCAGTGTGCTTCTCTATCTTAAGAGTTTTATCTGTGTTTTGAGTGAATCCTTAGTCATCACATTACAGCACAATACTATATATTTCATATTATATTAATAATTTATTAATAATATAGTAATATTATTAATATGGTATATTTAAAATTAATATATTTATATAGACTAGTGTAAGCTAGTATCTAGTATATTATAAAATAGTATAGTTTACATTATATTGTAACATATATAAAACATATAGGAAACAAAGAGTATGATATAAGAAAGTAAATATAAATATAAACACAGGACTGATTGTTTTCCTTTCAAACTTACTTGACCTTCTTGTACAATACCCTGAGGTTCACACATCGCCTTTGCTGAGTGCTGCCTATTCTAGTAGAGAACATTAATGGAATTGTTACTGTAACAGAAACATAATTTAAAATTATTTTATATCTGTCTATAGGACATACATTATGTGACTTACTGATTGATTCTTTGACTTCACTTAGCAGTTCTTAAGATAATAGTGTAAGTAATTTGCATCTCCTGATGGGGTTCTTATGAGGTATTGAATGGAATATTTTGAGTAGTAATGGAAAATGGCTTGAGATGAAAAATTTGCTTTGAATAGATTTAAAAATAAGTGATTTACAAGTGTCTGGTTGTGACTGTATGTGGAAAAATATGGAGATAGAAGGACTAAGTCATTTTCCCAAGATTCGTGGAGTGAGCCTCAGGCAAAAGTTGGAAGAGAAAGTAAGCCTACAAGCCCAGTGTTCTGAAACAATTACATTGGTATTTTTAATATTTATATTTCTACAGTTAAAGGATACACTTCCATCCCTATTCATGTATGCAAACATTTTTTAAATACAATGATAAGGTTACTATTCATCAATGCTATTAGTTGAAGTGCCTCATGTAGATGACCTATACCCAAGATTCTTCTCTTTTATTTAAACTTTTATAAAGAAATACATAGTTAAGAATGGGAATGTATATTTGTTTCTTTGGCTGGCATTTTTAGATATTTTAACTAAAACAGATCATTGACCAACATGTAAGTTAATGTTGATCGGTGATCTCTTTCAACATTACCTATACTTAGGATGCATATGTATTGCCCTCCATGCTTAAATATCATTTCAAAAGTCTTTTCTTTCTGGTTTGTGCGAGCTGATTTTTTTTAAATACTGGTTTTTAATATTTAAAAATATATATAATTGACACACTTGGGAATTTGATGAAGACTACAGGCTCTCTCTGCTGAAAAGTGCACATATTTACAAAATGATGCAAGGTCAAGATATTTGTTATAGCATAATTATACTCCAAAATAAAGCATTTCACTCATATAAGATCGTAGGATAATTATTTTAAATAAATAAAGTTAGATACAAAGTAAGATTTACTATTTTCTTATGAGCTTTGTATATGAAATTAAAGATACACCTCAGACATAGTGGCTTAAAAGAGCAAAGTAAGGAAACCAGGAGGGAAGCAAAATAAGGGACAACTTTCAGCTGCTATGACTGACTGTCTCAAACTTTGGGGATGGCTGAGTCAGTGAGAGTGGCAGTCTGGGCTGTAAGTCTTAGACATCTCTGGTAGTCTGTCCAGAGAATTTGCCATGGTGGTAAAGAGATAGGTGGACCACAAGATTTGGGAATTGAGGTCAGAAATAGGAAATGTGAGAATGGAAGTCGAAGAATTAGTATAACTGGGAAAGAGGAAAGGAATCCTGTATGAATCAGGAACTAGGAAAAACCTGTGAACTGGAGGTTTTGCCAAACCATACTGAAGTCTTGTCTAGAGGTGGGTCTATTTGGGAATAAAAACTAAGATTTCCCTACTTGGTCTTCCCAAGCCTAACAAACAGATTTCTCCCTATTTAGTATGTCATACCAGCCCTGACAAAGATGGTAGCATTTACAAGGGCAATACAGAATGTAGGTTTCATTGAGTTGATAAATAGAGAATGCTTCGGAATTACATCACCTTAAAAACTCAGTGACAGTTTCAGAATTCCTTGAGTTTTATCGAGTCTAAGATTCCTTATCCTTTGCCTTGCTTTATATTATTTTCCCCATTATTTATCATAATGCAACATCAATGATATACTTCTTATATTTTATTGAAGTATAGTTAACATACAATATCATATTAGTTTCAAGTATACAACACAGTGGCTCGTCAGTTATATACATCATGAAATGCTCACCACAATAAGTATAATTACTGTCTGATCTTTTTTGTTGTTTATGTTCATTTTCTGTCTCCTTTCAGTAAATATAACCTCCCTAAGGGTAAGAGTGTGTTTCTTGTTCACTGCTATGTCTTAAGTGTCTGGAAAAATGTATATAAGAGGCACTGATAAATATTTATTCAATGAATAAATGAAGCACTAATGAATAGTTATTAAATGAATAAATGAATGGTGGAAAATAAGTAACTTCATTTATCATTCCAACAAACATTTATGCAGTACTTTCTATGTGTGGGTCAATATAGTGGTTACTTGGGGTGTGAGAGTGAAAAATAACATGGTCTCTGCTCTGAAGGAGCTTATAGTATGTCCCAGAAGACAGACCCAAGAGTAAATAAATACTGCATACTGATATAAATGCAATAAAATACTGAGAGATTGCAGAAAAAGGATCTGTTAATTCTTCTTGGAAAAATCAGGGATTGTTGAAAAGGTCACCTCTGAATGACTAGGAATTCCACTTGGGAGAGAAGTGCTAGAAGGGGAGTTTTATTTAGTGTGCATGGATAGGTGAGGATAGTCAAAGCGGCTGCTGTTGGGGTAGTATTCTCAGGCATGTGAATGAAATGGGATGAAAGAATGCCCCTCAGTTCTTTCACACTTAGTACCTCTGAAGATCACGTTGGGCTAGCAGCATGGACTGCTGGGTACAATATTTCTATCTTGTGGCCTTCTTTGCTTCCTAGCCAGTATTATGCTTTTGCTCAAAAAGAGCCACCTCATTCTCTGATTGTTTTATGCCAAGTTGGTGTGTTGCCTGTGATTGTTTCCCAGCATTCCACAGCTTGAAGTTTGCTTTAGTGTATCCTTATGGTGTTTCTTATGCCTGCCCTGCTTGCAGGCTACATATGTTGTACCATTTTACACTTGGAGACCTTCCAAAATGTGTGAGAGAGAATGAGACCAAAGTGGTTGCCTTTAACCAGAAGCGGGTAGACAGGCAAAGAATCCTGGATTCTCAGAATCAATGAGTTGAAATAGACTTGAAAAGTCAACTAGTCAATTTTGTGGACTCTTGGCACAATTGCAGAAAACCCAGTCCAGGAATACTGCTAACATTTTGTTCACATATGACTAAATGAACTTTTAGATTAATTCTAAGTAACAAATGACTATTAAAAGTTAAAACCTAAGTGCACAAACTCGAGTGCTCAGGATAATACAAGTTTCCATTTGGGGTAGTGTATTTGTTCATACAAATGACAGGTATAATGAAGTTAAAAAAGATGGAATAAGTTTAATAATGGCCTTCCATTTCCTGGTGTAAGTAACCAAACTATTAAGAAATAAAACAACTTTTGCTCTTTTGTGAAACATGATGTTTGGGGGGAATTCATCTTAGAGAGGTCTACTGTTGAAATGGAATTATTTTACCTTCACAGTGATACTGACCTTCCAGAGTGATACAAAAAGTTTGTACTAGTTAGAAAGTAACCTTTTGTAAAGTAATCACGCCCAACTCTGTAACTGGGGCTTTACATAGTCTACAGTCTTAAGAAGGGTCACTCACAAGGAATACAGAATGTAGTAAATGGTCAAAAAAAATAATAATTAGAGACCGATCAAGACAGGTATCATTCAACAACTATGGCAGGTAAATGTTATTATTATAATATACCAGGAAAATATAAGACATTATCCATGTCCTCAAAGAGTTCTTATATTAACTGGGGAGATTACACATGCACACCAAAAAACAGTACATAGCAGGTTATGAATATTCTGAGCAAGCCTTGTAGTTACAATGTGGCTGGGCCCTATGAACAAGTGGGAGATTGAGAACTACTCCAGATATTTGGTGGTTAGAGAAATTGCTATGGGTTGAACTAGATGGAGGAGATACTCAGGGTAGAATTGGAACTTGAGATGGGTTTGAAGGGGAGACTTTGCATGGATAGGGAGAAATAGCAAGGACAACTTGGATTAGGAAACACAATAAAACACACAAGTAAAATGTGTAAAATGGTCAAGTTGGAAGATTCAGGTTGAAGGTTTTGATAGAAGCCAGGATATATTTGGAGTCTATTGAATGTCAAGATGACAATCTGGGTTTTATTTTTTTGGGAAATGCGGAGCAGTAGGAGACTGTGATCTGAGGAGAAGCAAGATGAAATCAGTGCTTTAAAGGAAGGGAACATGAGTCCTAGTCCTGGAGGTATTAACAAGGCATAATAGGAAGGGATTCACTAGAATATATGTTAAGTTCATCTAATAGAGTCAGAGCAGTGGTCAAGAATGATAGTTCTGTAGTAATACTAGCTGGGTTTCAATTCTAACGTCACCACTTAGAATCCGTGACCTTAGATAAACCAGTTAACTTTGTGATGCTCCCTTTTCCTTAGCCATAAATCATGGATATTGACAGAGATTACCTAGTGACTTTGTAGATGAACTGACATGCAAAGGTGTTTAGAACAATACACTGTAAGAGTTTTGTTACTGTTAACTACTTTTATCATTAGGGAGCAGTGGCAAATAGCACCATGCAGAGATTATTGGTCAAAATATCTATACATCTCTAAACTGTAAATAATGATGGCTCCTACATTGCACAGATATAGTCATGATGAAATGAAGTAATTTCTTTTTTTTTAATATTTAATTTATTTATTTGACAGATCACAAGTAGGCAGAGAGGCAGGCAGAGAGAGAAGAGGAAGCTGAGCAGAAAGTCCCATGTGGGGCTCAATCCCAGGACCCTGGCATCATGACCTGAGCCGAAGGCAGAGGGCTCAACCCACTGAGCCACCTAGGCGCCCCAAAATGAAGTAATTTCTATAAAGGTGCCTGGTTCAGAGCAGGCATTAATCATTATTAATGGGCTGACCCATGGTCCACAACTCCAGGCTGCAATTTAAATCTGGTATCTTTAAGTTCATGGACTCGTTTGGTGAAATTGTTTGGCAAAAGTCCGTGTGGTCTCTGGACTCAGAAGTCAGATTCAGATCAAGTACCTTATTTGGGTTTCCCATAGAATGACGAAGACACAAAGAGATGAAGTGAAAGCCTTTGTTTGGGGAAACTTGATACTTTCTGTTATTGCCAAAACAAACTCATTCGGACAAATAAGAATTGATTTGGAAATTTTAAAATAAAAATTGCAAACCAAACAGGATGCAGCCTGGTTAGGGAGGAAATGATTCATTGGATTAACGTAACGAGATAGCTCTGTTTGTGCAAGACTTAAACAATCACTAAGTTCTTTCTGCAATTCTTAGCACTGCTGTTGCTGCCCTGCTTTGGTCTATTCTAGGTGGAAAATGAGAAGCAGGGGGAGGAAAGCACAAACATTTCCTGTGTGTGTGTGAGCGCATGAGAGCAAGTGTGTATATGTATGTATGTGTGTGCTTACATGCATGCACACACATATACTTCGTGCCTTTGCTGGCTATCAAATTTTCTTACAACTTCGTGCTTCCAAATGATTTTTAAATTTTAGTGTGTTTTTGGCAGAGGATAGATTTCCTCACTTTGAGTAAAAGGTAGTGAGATCAAAGGCAGTAAGCAGAAACTGTCTGCGAGTAAAAGGTATACTGTTAAAGATCGCTCTCCTTTTCCTTTTTCTGTAAAAGAGAGGTTAGAGCGTGGCATGTGGCTAGAGGGGCTGCAGCCACATGATGGAGGATGGGAGGAGTGTCACCTGCTTGCCACGCAGGGCGCCCAGCTCAACCCGACTTTCTTTGGCAACTGTGCCCCAGTGAGAAAAGCTAGCAGTCCATATGTTGAGTAGGCACCGTGCCATTTTGACAGGCGTGAGTGTCGGCAAGAAAGGGACCATGTATGAGCATCAAATGTGTTTGTTGTGGGAAGGATTCTAGGCCAGGAATATTAAAATAACTGTCTGTCCTTAGCTCTAGCACATATGGTTAAGGAGATATGCTATGATGACTCACATTAACGTTGGAAAAAATATATATAGAATACACAGCCATGCTAAGTAAGTTTCTGGTGTTGATAAATCGAGTCTGGAATCTTCACAAAGGAAGGTTGTAGAGAGACATACATAGTGATAATAGACTCATTTCTGTGTATCGAATAGAACTGACTAAGGACTAAACTCACATACAATTACAGTTTCACTGAATTGATGAACAGACCAAAGGATTCTGTTAGATTCTGCTCAGAGGTCCTCAGGTATTTTCTAACACTCCTTGAAAAGTAAATGGGATAGAATGGGCTCATTTAATATTTCAATTCCAAAGAAATTAAACTAATTTTAGCAATGTTAGTTCAACTATTTTCCTGCTACAGGGACCATTTGTTTTAAAAATCATTAATGGCTTTTAAATGACATTGTCCTGACATTTGGTGTGATTAAATTAAGGGAATTAGTATAAAGTCATTTTATCTCTCCTTAGCTTTCTAAATGAATTGCACATCTCCCTCTATGAGAAAAGGAATGATGGAGCTGTTTTTATCCTTACATCGATTTGTATATGTGTGTTTGATAACTTCATAAATGTTTAGGCATGTAACTGGCTCAATAATTCACAATGGTCTCTTCAAAGATTCCACGAGTCTTGCTTAGCTGCTTGGAAAGGCAGCTTTGTATGGTGCAAACAATATAGGAGTTAGAGTCTCAAGAGACGTAGGTAAGATTTGATAGCTGTCTGCAAGGTGTTTAAACTTATACCTATATGTGTTACACACACATGTCCCCCTCCAAACTCATGCAAGCTTAGCATTTTTCATTTTGAAGCCTAGGGGGGCACATCTAGTTTGCTTCTAGCTTTAGTAACTTGGCTTCCTAGGAGAATGTCCTAGTAAGAGTCTAAATGTATATTAGGGCAGTGTCTGAGTAAGGAATGTATTGCTTCCTAAGATCATGGTTTCTCAGAGATGAGAAACACTTTTTAAAACACCATATAACTCTCTGATATTTTATGTTTATTGTTTATTGCATGCTTTCCTTGACTGTATATAAAAATATAAACCACAAGGAAGGATGTTTACCAGTTATCATTATTATTACTACTGTGTCCAAGAACCTACCTAGAACGATGCCTGACACACACTGGTAATACAATATGGTGATGAATGAATGAAGCAAAAACAAGGCTTTTCTCTGGTGATGGCTGAAAAAACTGGTGGCTGGGCATCATTCAGAATTAGTGTCTAGAGTTGTAGCCACCCTGATCTCCACTGGCTCCTTCCATTCTCAAATAAAAAATATTACTTTTAATATGGCCAATTTAATCATTCTTACGTAAAGTGTGAATAAAAGTGTATTTAGGAAACTTTAATATCGATATTGCTCTGTAACATACACACCAAGTTAAAAAGAGTGTGCTTGCTTTGCAAACATAGCCTGATGGCAAAGCTCCCAGCTTCCTCTTCCAACCAGATGGCCTCCCCTAAGCCCTACCCTTCACAGAATTCTGGAGATGGAGCTGGCCCTACCCCAGATCCAAATCAGGATATCTGGGGTGTCCAGGAATCAGCATTTTTCATAAGCTTCCCAGGTGGATTATGTGGCACTACGATCTGGGAGCACACAGCCCCGGAGCTTCCTATTCTTACATAGATTCTTTACTCTTGTTCTTATCCATAGCTCCTGTAACACTCACTGACTTTGCAGTGGTAGCTGCAAATCTCAGTTTTATGGCTGCCCGAAGTTGGGTAAAGCCTGATTTCACTATGCCTAACATGAAATGCAATGAATGAAAAAGCATTAACATCATAAGCTTGGACTGGGCAATAAATAACGAATAGATGTGATTTTGATTGCAGACTTACAGTTCTGCACAAACTATAGTGTAACTGTCTCTGGTAAACAAAACAAAATATAACTTAGCCTTGTAAGCTCTAGCTTGCTCTTTCTTCCTCTTTCTTTTCCTTCCTTCCGTCCTTCCTTTCTCTCTCTCTCTCTCTCTTTCTTTCTTCCTTTCTCCCCTTTCTGGGATACATATAAGCAGGGACACTAGCATCATATACAGTGTCTTCATGCAATTCAGGAAAAGGTGCTTTCCCTTTATGGACAGATTCTGAAAACATATCCTTCTTTGGACATATGAATTACAAAAAGATACCCTTACCTTAGGTTGACTCAAGGCTGGCTGAGAGGAGCCTGGGCTAGGTTTCCCATGGCCCTGGTACCCTCTTGGCTGATGCCTTATGTGAAGTGCAAAGGCTAAACTGTATAATTGTATGATGAGGAGTTCCTGACAATAGGGGTCAAATGCTGGTCTTTGGTGGTGATGAGGCAACAGGGACAGAAAAAGGTGAATGCTTGGAGTGGGGGAAATCACACAATGTCTTCTGGATCCAGAGATGAGCCTCACCTTTGCTCTATAGGGAGTGTCCCTGTTGTAACGGAAGTTCTTTGAGAAAAATAGTAAACATCCCTCTGTTTGAATGACAGGGAGTTGTGATTATTACTCCCACTTTTGAGAAACCCACAAGGAGGAAAGTTTACTTATGTGGTTCTGAGGAGAGGGACAAGCTGTCATAGTGGGAACAGAATGAATCTTTTGGCAGCTGGACAAGAGATGAGAGAGGAAATACTTACTTTTGAATAGAGTAGCCATCAGGAAGCTGGTGAAGACGCGCATCTCCACCTAGGCTACACACGGGCTCCAGGATTTGAGACAAGTCACGTCACCAATCTAAAACTAACATTTACTTCTGGGGTGTTGTGTAATGATTTATATAGTGTTTTATAAATTGAATACTATGTGATTATAATGTTAGTGATTATTTTGACAGAGTTTATTTTACTATGGTAGGGTCTTTGATAAGTTTTTAACGCTTTTGAGAGCCCGCGTGTGTATTATACATTTCAAAGGACAAATGTCAATCTTGTGATCTGAATATTTGTGTGTCTTCTATTTCTGAAGTGGCTGTTTCTTGAGTAACCAATCCAAAAATATTTGTGTAGTACTCTCACAGTGTAGTAAATGTGGTTAAATGGAGAGAGTGTCACAAAAACACAGGTTATTGGAATCCCTGCATAGCTAGGGAAGATTAAGGATTTTCTTCTTTTTTCCCCCCTATTCTTTCTTTTCTTTTCTTTCTTTCTTTCTTTCTTTCTTTCTTTCTTTCTTTCTTTCTTTCTTTCTTTCTTTCTTTCTCCTCCTCCTCCTCCTCCTCCTCCTCCTCCTCCTTCTTCTTCTCTCTCTCTCCTTTTTTTTTAAACTAATCAAATTTAAGAGTCTCAGTGGGCCAAAAAGGAGTATGTAAAAAAGATGAAAGATTTCAAGAGTTTTTTGAATAGGGATTCGTGATTCTCAAAGTTTAAAGTTCATCGATATCACCTGTGGTCTCATTGGAAATGTCATTCTTGGGCTCCAGTCCCAGAGATTCTGATTCAGTAGATCAGGAAAGGGGGCCCCAAGCTGCATTTTCATAAGCACCTGATACAAGTGGGCTGAAGACCAAGCTTTGAGAAATACTGAACGAGATGATCTCAAAGGCCAATCTGCACTTCAGCTTCTTTGGGTCATTTATTTACATTGAAAGCATTTTCCTGAATTTTTGTCAGAAATATGAGCAAATAAAAAAAAGTATTTCTTTTAACAATTCACATAGTTGTAGATTTAAAAAAAAAATCTTCATGAAATCTCTGGATTTCTTCTGTGTTTTCAAGATTGAAAAAAAAGCTTTGATGTTTAAATAACCATTCAGTATCTCAGATGTTATAACTAATTGTCTGAATATGATCCAGTTATAGCAAGAACTACTTAAGTTTTTTGAAAAATACTTATAGAGAGTAGAAATGTGTTATCTGTACACAGCAACTCTACTGAAGGTCCACCTGAAGAAGAAAGAGTAAACAGCTTTGAGATTTCTACTGTAGTAATTAAACTGCTGTGTTATATAACCTGGGCTGCCATCAAAATCACCTGGGTACTTCAATCCACTACTAATCTCTAAGTCCCATCTCAGACCAATGGAAAATAAATTTTGGGAATGGGGAGAAGGCAGACATATTTTTTAAAAAGTTCCACAGATAATTCTGTTGTTCTTATTAAAGGTAAGACACTGATTAAACTTAAAGAATTATTGATACAATTTCTCTTTGGATATCTTTTTCCTCTATTTTGTACAAGATTAAGAAAATTTATCTGGTTTCTGATCTCAGTTGAATGGGAGTGAGAAAACATTAATTGCACTTGACAAATATTTACAAATGTGATTTCTGACTTCAAGGAACTTACTAATTAACAGAAATAAATATTTTGGCCTCCAAGAAAAAGACAGTATTAGTTACAATTCTGGGCACATCAGTTTGAATGAAGGGAAACCTCATGTCACTGTCACTGGCTAAGGTTGAAGGTTAGTAGCCTAACTTGGTAGAGACTGTTTAGTCTATTTTTAGATATTCTGACTACATCTGACCACAAGAAAGATGGTGGTAACAAGGCTATAGCCACAAGATCTGAGCTCTTTGGTTTCCCACAGGCAGAGTTAATAGAATGAACAAATATACTGAATGATTTAAAATTCTACAAATATTTGTTAATGATAAACCCCTGGTAATAAGATGACTTATTATCACACAAAACTAAAAAACAAGATGGTCTGTGGATTCTAATCCAATAATTTTGTGAAAAATCTTACTTCTTTCTGAACTTCTACTCTGCTGTCTTAAGCGTTGACGTCATTCTGAATCTGGTTCTTCTTGTAGTTGGAAGAGGAAGTTGGTTTGTTATGTCAATTGACCCTACAGGCCTTGTTCCCAGCAGCAAGAGCCAGAGAGACAAATCTTTTATGTCAAGCCCTGAAGGCAAGTCTTTCCCATTAGTATGACTGGGCCAATTCGGGTCAAGGACCTGCCTCTAAATCAGTTGAAAACACAAGGGAAAAGCCATTTGTGGACAAACCAAGATCTATCTCTGGAGCTAGGAATTAACTCACTTTTCTTTTCATGATAGGAAAAGGTGGGATTGAGTTTCTGATAGCAAAAAGAGAGGAACTAGAAGCTGGCTAGTCCACCCCAAATTTTCAAAGTGTTAAGTGATGTAAATTTAAGTGAAAAAGACACTTTTTTCTGCCTTCAATAAACGTATAATCAGGCTCTGGCATTTTTTCTAAACAAAACTAATTATACATAAATACTGTCAAAGAATTCCTATTAACTAATTACAAATTACTCATATAAAGAATGATTCAATTTATACCAAAGGCAAAGAGATTTAAAGTCATAGAAACGCATAAAGAGAGAGAGGGATTTGTGTAATTTCCAGAGGTTACCATGCACTGTTTTAAATAAATCTGGATTTTTCTATCAAATTAAAAAAAGAAATCTACATTGAATTGCTTGGGGTGGTCTTTTGCAGTCAGAAAAGAATGCATCTCCTCCTCCTTGAAATTCCTTTCCCAATTCCAAGATCTTTATAGCTTGGAACTGTTAAAAAACAAAATTCAACTGAGTAAATTTGAAAGATCTTATTGGCTTTATTCAGAATTCATGAATTGGATAACATCCCATCTACAGGAAGAAAGGAGCTCCGAAGAGCTGTATAAAATGACAATTTTTATAGGCAGAAGCAGGTGGGACTTGGTAGTTACTAGCAAAGAGCTAATTGTTTGTGGCAAGATCGCCTTTCTTTAGAAGACACAAGGGGGTCTGTTAAGCTAATAGCCTTACTAGCATTAACCAGGTAACTCCAGATTGACTGTTTTAACATTCCAATCCTGAGGGAGGCTGAAGCTGTAATTAAGTTATGTATTAAATTCCAGTTTGGTGACATGGGGCTTAGCACAAGTGACTCCATTTTGGACCTGTTGTCTGTTGTGTGTGTGTGTGTGTGTGTGTGTGTGTGTGTGTGTGTGAACAGAACATTTTCAAAGATTAATTTGAATATAGCATGCTTTTTAATTTAGTGTAATAGTTAAGACTTCAGGAGCAGGAGACAGTCACCTTTGTGGAGTCCTGCTCTGCCTCAACCTATCCCTTTATTATTTGTGTGATCTTGAGTATGCTAATCAGGCATACTCGCCTGTTTCCTTATGTGTAATGTGGAGTTGAAAATAGAAACTACTTCATAGGATTGCTGTAAGATTTAAAAGTATTAGAACTCAAACTGGGCCCATTATTTGGTTTGGTAATATTCACTAAAACAATTAGTTTCCTAAATAACCTATATAGATTAAGTATGTAAATGATCATCAAAACTGCACTGATATCAATAGCTATTGCTATGTGCTAGGAACTATGTAATTATGAAATTCACATAAACAGCACATTATCTTCTTCTAGCAACTGCATGAAGTGAATATTCTTATCACCATTTCACAAAATGAAGTTTAGAGAATTTAGGTAACATTCTCTCATTCCCACAGCTAGGAGATGTTCGAGCCAAGGTTTTAACTCAAAACCAGCTATCACTGAAGACCGATAGTCTTGCCCTGTTCCACAAAAATGAAATTATTTTCTTGCTACTTTATAGTCTTATGACAGAGTTACTGATATTTTAACGAATCTGAGCTCCATTTTATTTTTTGCCACAATTCTTTAACCCTTTTAAATAACGTAATGGGAAGTATAGCTATAGGTCAAAGCCTGCAAACTTGTCAGAATAGGCCAAGTCTGGCTTATCAAGGTGTATGTTTGGCTCACCCAGTGTTTACATTTCTCTGAATTAATTGCCAATATTTAAAGTCAGGGGATTTCACATAAGACGGAAGATTCTAGTTTCTATTCAAGTTCTGGAAGTTCTAGCAACTCTGATTCTGTGTGCTCACTTAAAAACCCTCGACCTGCATCTCTGTAGGGGCAGCCTCCTTTCCCAGAGGATATGCACTCTGACCATTTCCCCTTGTCCACTAGCTGATATTAGTTAAGATCTTCTCTCTGGAGGCATTTTAATTTGTGATCTTGCTGCAGATAGTGAAAGTAACTTTTCAGTATGGTTCATTTTTCTTGGAGGAAAATAATTGAATTAACTTTCCACTTACTTTTTCCAGTGTGAACTTATATACATTGTTGTCAGCAAGAGTCCGTTCCCCAACTTTGATATCAGAGCTGATGGGCTCATCAGAAATGCTTCAGAAAAGATCTCAAGAGGAGGACACTGTCAAACCCTCTCCTTGCCTAATAAAGAACTCTCTGATTGGATTGAACAAGAATAAATAACCAGTCTTGGGAGCATGTCACTAAAACAGCACATTTCTTTGACGTCAGATCAGGTTTTTAAGCCATTAAGGTCCTTGCTTCAGCTAGTATTTAAGATCTTAACACATGAATCATTCATAGAGTGAAGGAAAGAGCCTGTGGAATGTCTTCCTCTGGGGCAGGCATATGGATGAGATGTGGTATTGGAGGGTGTTCAAAATTCAGATTTCCAGAGAGTTTGGCAAGAAGATGGAGAGAGGGATTAGGAAATAGGAGGTCCTTTTAAAGCTTAAAGCATCTGTGCCAGTGGGAGAAAACACATTTAGTTGTATATTTTCTGCCCCTAAACTAAGGAAGTTCTATGGTTGTTTTTCTAGAAATATAGGTGTGCCTCCTTTTAGGGAATTAAAAATGGAAAAATCTACATTTACAAAAGGAGATTGGGGATTTATATCACAGAATACTATCCTTTACCGAATGCTTTTCCATGGACTTTTTTTTCTTAGGTAAGTAAACTTTGGGACATTTATGTCATCACAGTAGTTATAAAAATGATAAGCAGGTGAGGAAGCTAGGGCTTAGAGAAGTGGTCAAGTGTTCACAGCAATCGTTGTGAGACCCAGGTTGAACTGATCTTAGTTTCCTGCATTCAGTGGATCTGAGAATGCAAACTAAAGATTATGTCAGTTTCCTCCTGAACTTCAATTCCTCTAACTGCCAGTGATCATATTTTCACAAAATAGGTTCACCAAAACTAAGGCTTTGAAGGTAGGAATACAGGTTCCCATGGAACTAAGTACCTCTCTATGTACTAGAGATGTTCTATCTAAAAGCAGAAGAAGCTGCTTGAGAATTATTAGGAGCAACATTTTGGCACCTTTAGTCATTGAATTGTCGGGAAGTCATGAAAATGAATTGCAGATGTGGAAAGGAAAATAACAATAAGCTTCTGTAAATGGAAAAATCCACAGTATCTTTCAAACATTTTCCAGAAGACTGAACTTTTGTACACTCTTCATTGTTTTAAAATGTGCTCATTTGTTTGGATACTTACTTGTAATGAGACAAGTGTTACTCATGCCAATATATGAGTGTCTTTTGAATCCAGGAAAGTAAAACAAAAGGGAAATTTCACATGAAATAGTCTTTTGGTATCTATCTACTACAGTAGCTAGCATCTTTTCTGAAGAGCCTCTTTGAAGAGGGAAAAAAAAGGACCTTTAATATTGCCTACTTTTTGTAACATAGCCTATTCAATTATTTCAGAAGTGTGAGAAGGCACAACTTGGATTGTTTATTCTATAATTTTTTGAAAAAAAAATTTTTTTTAAAGATTTTATGTATTTACTTGAGAGAGAGAGAAAGCATGAGAGGGTAGAGGGTCAGAGGAAGAAGCAGACTCTCTGCTGAGCAGGGAGCCCGATGCAGGACTTGATCTCAAGACTCCAGGATCATGACCCGAGCCAAAGGCAGTCACTTAAGCAACTGAGCCACTTATTTGATAAAGGGGTCAGGGCTTATGACTACTAAGTTTTTCAGATATGACCACATAATGGCGATCTCTTACTCCCAAGAAGGAGATAAAGTATGGAAATCAAGAGTTGATGATAAATAATTCTCTGTATTCAGCCAGCAGTAATTATTTCCATAAAAATCTTTAAATTGCTGCATTATGTTTGCTAAAGGTCCAACCATGGGCTATGGACAATTTGATATGTTTAAATCTTGCTTATTGACTTAAACAGTTAATACCTCAAGTCAAGGGCAGAAGCTCTCCAGCAAAACCAACAGCACACCACGAAAGAGTTTGTGGTTTTATTTATTCCTTGGGCCGAAAGTAAAAAGGCTCTTACAGTCAAGAAATCAAGTAGAGTAAATGTAAATAACTAAGTTCACCAGCAAATTATTAATATGGACTATTTAAAGTTACAGTCAAGGAAAATATGGTAAATAGATGGTGTCTCTTTTTAATTTTTTACTCAGTAGAAACATTTAGCCTATGGATCAGCACAGATAAAGGGATTTGTCTAATTATTAGATAGGTTACCAATTTATACAATTATTAGATAGGCTACTATGCCACTTGTATAATGACATAAATTTTACACATAGGAATATTTTCTTTATTCATTTTATGTGCCATCGATGGCCTCCATTTATCTAATCATGCTGTCTCCACAACCACTAGTTGTACCCCTCATACTGCTTCTGTGATGGGCCATGTGACCTTTTTGGGCCAGTGGATTGGTAGCAAACTTGAAACAAAGGACTTCTTGAAAAGGCACTTACAAATTTTTATTTGCTTTGTTTCTTCTCTGCTTTTGCCCTTTGAATGTGCTCAAGCTACCTTGCTGGATGATAGAAGACAAATGACGTAGTCATGGTTGCATCTATAGCCAGCTAACCATTACATACATGAGTACAACTGAGCCCAACCCAGACAAGTTTAGCCTGATGTGCTCAGGCTTCTAAGCTGAGTACATGCTTATTAGTTTAAGCCACCGAGTTTCAGATATGGTTTTATCATTCAATGTTAGACACAGCAGATAGAAATACTTTGTTTGTATATATGCCTTGGCCCAAAGAAGAAAGATATTTATAATAAAGGTATTGAGAAAATAGATGTAAATATGTTTGTTGTAATTGATACGTGAGGAAATTTTGTTTCAATCATGGAAAAATATAGCAATTTAATGGCATCTGGATTTTAGTTTCTTTTAACAAAAAAGAAAATATAAATGTAATATTTATTCCTTTATCAGCTGGATTGTTACACATGTAAGACTGCATCTCTTGGGTATATAGGCATGTTTTCTCTGATTGCCTTATAAATGTGGCATGAGTATGTTTTATATGGTTAATGCTGTTCTTTTCATGTGTCTTTCTTCATTTTATGCTAGAGTTCTCTGCAATTGGATTGATGTCAAAATAGGAACATTTTCAAAATACTTGGGATAAAATCAAGGAGAAAGCGAGGTGAAGAAAATCTATAGATGTAAAACAAGATTTAGGTTTTATATAAAAATATGTCTATCAGCGAGTGGTTGTGATATGGATTTACCCAGATGGGCAAGTATCAATCCTATTGAAATAGCAGTCTTCTTGATAAATTCCACTCAAAATACATGCTACAAATTGTCAGAGCCTATTTTGAGAAGAACATGATATAAAACGAGCCATATCTTCGTCTTGAAAATGTAAATTACCAACTGTGAGGAGCTTTGGAAATGGGTGGATGGCCCTGAATTTTATTGGATTAAATATCTTTAAACTGAGGAAATTTTAGGCCTTCCTTAATTTAGAGATACTGTGATCTCATTCTGCTACTTTAGCTGGTTTGGTGGCAAAGAGGGTAAACCATGAACTTTTTTTTTTTTTTTAAACTTCAATCTTTTAGAGCAGTTTTAGGTTCACAGCAAAATGAGGAAGGTCCAGAGACTTTCCATATATGTCCTAATCCAACATATACACAGCTTCTCTCACTAACAGCATCCCCCACCAGAGTGGTATGTTTGTCAAAATTGATGAACCTACATTGGTACATTGTCATTGAAAGTCCATAGTTTATACTAGGACTCACTAAGTGTTGTATGTTCTATAGGTTTGGACAAATGTATAATGGTAGGTACTCACCATTATCATATGGAATATTGTTACTACCTTAAAAATCTTATGTGCCTCACCTAGTCATCCTTCCCCGCCCCAAACTCTTGGAAACTATGGATCTTTTCACTGTGTCCACAGTTTTGTCTTTTCCAGAATGTCAGATAGATGGAATCTATACAGTATGGATAGATACTGGCTACAATACATAGCCTTTGCACATTGGCTTCTTGCATTTAGTAATTTGTATTTAAGTTTCCTCCATGTCTTTCCATAGCTAGATAGCTCTTTTTTTGTGTTAAATAATATTTCATTGTCTAGATGTACCACAGTTCATTTATGTATTCATCTACTCAAAGAACTCTTCACTGGTTCCAAGTTTTGCCAATTATGAAAAAAGCTACTATCAACACCCATGTGTAAGTATTTGTATGGATGTAAGTTTTCAACTCTTTTGGGTAGATAGAAAGAAGTGGACTTGCTGGATTATATGGTAAGATTATGCTTAGTTTTGTAAGAAGCTACCAAATTGTTTTCCAAAGTAGCCATGCCATTTCCCATTCTTACCATAAATAAATGAGAATTCCTAGCCCTCCCCTTCCTCATTTGGTGTTGTAGTATTTAATGTTGTTGGTAGTTTGGATTTTGGCAATTCTAATGGGTGTGTAATATTATTTTATTATTGCTTTAATTTGCATTTCCCTGATGATACATGATGTGGAGCGTCTTTTGATATGCTTATTTGCAATGTGTATATCTTTCTTGGTGAGGTGTCTGTTAAGGTCTTTGGCCCATTTTAAAATCAGGTAGTTCATTTCCTATTGTTAATTTTTGAGAGTTCTTTGTATATTTTGGATAGAGTGCTTTATTGGATGTGTCTTTTGCAAATATTTTCTTCCAGTCTGTATCTTATCTTCTCATTCTCTTGACTTTGCCTTTCCCAGAGCAGAAGTTTTTAATTTTAATGAAGTGCAGCTTATCAATTTTTTCTTTTATGGGTCATGCATTTGGTATCGTATGCCATATATGTTCTAATTTAGAAAAGATTTTACATATCATCCAGTACAGTCTCATGCTAGTGTAAGACTCTCTTGAAAATAGCCCCCCCTACACTTGGCCATTTTCAGTGACTGACAATGAAGCAGTCCATCCATTTTTGTTTGTTTATTGGAAGGCTCCTTTTTTTTTTCAGTATTTAAATTTATTTATTTTTTCAGCGTAACAGTATTCATTGTTTTTGCACAACACCCAGTACTCCATGCAATACGTGCCCTCCCTATTACCCACCACCTGTTCCCCCAACCTCCCACCCCCGACCCTTCAAAACCTTCAGGTTGTTTTTCAGAGTCCATAGTCTCTTATGGTTCGCCTCCCCTTCCATTTTTTTTTTTTTATAAACATATAATGTATTTTTATCCCCAGGGGTACAGGTCTGTGAATCGCCAGGTTTACACACTTCACAGCACTCACAATAGCACATACCCTCCCCAATGTCCATAACCCCCTCCCCCTCTCCCAATCCCACCTCCCACCAGCAACCCCCAGTTTGTTTTGTGAGATTAAGAGTCATTTATGGTTTGTCTCCCTCCCAATCCCATCTTGTTTGGAAGGCTCCTTTTTTGGTGCTCATTCATAATCTTTATTTATCACCACAGAACAATATAAACTATATTTGTTTCTTTTTCAGTGTGACCACACCTTTAATAGTTGAAGTGATTCTTGTGTCTACACTCCAAGACTTTTATTTTGCTTCATGTAGTGAGGTCTATATCCCTCATTAACAGAGTCATCCTACTCTGGACACTCTGCTTCAATATATTCATCTTAAAATGAACTAAACCAAAGAATCTAGGTGTGGTCGGATTGCTACAGAATACTGTGACTGCTATTTCTCTTAGTCTTGCCTCTCTAATCCCATAAATCCATCATTATTCCTCAGATTGATTTAGTCTTTTTGTTAGTTAAAGTATCAAGAGAAGGAGCACCTGGGTGGCTCAGTGGGTTAAACCTCTGCCTTTGGCTCAGGTCATGATCTCAGGGTCCTGAGATCGAGCCCCGCATCAGGCTCTCTGCTTGGCAGGGAGCCTGCTTCCCCTCTCTCTCTGCCTACTTGTGATCTCTCTTTCTCTCTGTCGAATAAATAAATAAAATCTTAAAAAAAAAGTACCAAGAGAAAATCAGAAACTGTCCTAGATATTTTAAACAGAAAATCTGATACAAGTAATTGGTTGTACAAGTAATGCACTAATCAAAAAAAAAAAAAATGACAAGAGGCATCCAAGATGTTAGCTACAGCAAGAAGCTTCTGTGTCTGGTCTGGGAGAAAAAAACAGGAGATACTGTAACAGAGTCCAAAACTGAGTCTACCTTGGACAAGATAGGGACACTATGGGAGGGACTATCCAAAAGTCACTGGAATCATGGTCTTAGAGCCATGGAAGAAAAGTGTTTACTGTTGAGGATGGCATCAATAGCAGAGAGGAATGAGAGGAAGGAGACAGAATGAAGACAAGATGAAGATAAAGACAAAGACAAAGAAGAAAAAGAATCAATGGCCTGACTTATCCTCTTGTTCCCCAATCTTCTACCAGTTCCTCCCATGAATTGAACTGACTAGAAACCAGTTGTCAAGAAAGCCTAAAACAGAATACCCTATGGTGTGAGGATGGGCAGGGAAAGGATGAGAAATGGATCTGGTAGCAAACAGGCAACAAATGTGACACTTTCTTTACTCAAATTTTACAAGCATTAAGAAAACAGAAAAATGAGTTCATATTTCTACTTCTAATCACTATTAAAATTTCCCTTTCCCATTTGTAAAATAAGTATTCATATTACCTGAATATGTTACATCATTTGTGGGATTAACATAATCCAACAATTTTTTATTTGACGTATTCTAATTTCCTAGGTGCGAGGATTTAGATGAGATCACTGTCTTTAAGCCATTTGAAATCTACCAGGGAAGAGAAGCACTCACACTATTGAAAGAGGATACTTAGTTGCCTCTGTTACACTTCAATAAGGAATAGACATATACTTTTTATGACTCACAAAGGAGAGGCATTGCAGAGAAGAACTTTCTTTATTTCCATCAATGGAGAAATCACTTATGGGGATGATAAGATCATTAGGGGGTCCCCAACAACCAAGGGTAGGATGATTGCATTGCAGCAAAGACAACATGGTTTTGTCTTGCAATATCTGAATCTACTCAACCATCTTTGCATGGGCAAAATGGGCTCATCTTGCATCCTCAGTCACCGTTGGATAAAAACAATAACAACAACGACCAGTCGGGATTTGTTCATTTAATTTCAGTTTCTCCACATGTGAATGGCTCAGTAATAAGAATTTCATAGGTTTCAGATTCTAGCTCTTTTGATGTAAATTCAGATCCTTATATCCAGCTCCATAATAAAAATCTCCACTTTCAAGTCCCTCAAGTCCCTCATGCCTAATAATGAGCTTTATGATATTGCTTGTTAAACCTGTTTCTCTAACACTCTATAGTTCATTGAATGACTACAATATCCTTTTGGTTGCTGAATGCATTCATTTTCCATCGTTCTCATATATTTTCTTTGCATCCTTCACCTTCCATGGCTAACTACCAATCTCTGTTGATTCTACCCCCCAAACATCTTCAAATTTTTCATTTCACTCAATAACCATAGCCACACCTGTCTGTTCTTCATGTTGACACCAGAGGTTCTCTCTAAAATGTAAAATAGATACTATCACTCTTACACAAAAATGATTCAATGAATTGCTATGAATTCAATGAATTGCCCTTCTAAGAAGCTGCCTTTTTTTATTTTTAAAGAAAGAGGGAGCATGCCAGCAGAGACAGGAGCAGAGGGAGAGGGAGAATCTTTTCTTTTCTATTCTCTTTCTTTCTCTCTTTTTTTTAAGAGAGAGAGAGAGAGAGAGAGAGAGAGAGATCATGAGTAGGTGGGAAGGATGAGAGAAACAATCTTAAGTATAGTATATTGATAGTCCTTAGATTTCATCCTTAGCCCTCCATCCTTCTCATTATATACAGAATTCCTTGAGCTTATACATCCTGGGTCTTCAATTTCAATTCATATAATAATAATACCCAAGCACATAGTTCCAGCCCACATTTCCCTCACCTATAAAACTATCTATCAGATATCTATATTCCTTGGGATATTCCATGGGCTCTTCAAATTTAGGATGTCTAAAAGAAAACTCACCGTTTTCCTCTGTGATTCCACTTCTCCCATTCTCTGTATCTGTATGGGAAGATGTGCAAAGTGTCAAGACTGGAGGCTGAAAGGAAACCAGGTAATAAAAGATCTATTATATATTAGATTGAACCATATGAAATTGCTGAATTCAATTATTATTATTATTATTATTTTTGATCTGTAAAAATGACATCTTCAGGGTGCCTGGGTGGCTCAGCAGGTTAAGCCTCTGACTCTTGATTTTTACCTCTGGTCATGATTTCAGGGTATTGGGCTCTGTGCTGGGTCTTAGAGTGTACTTAAGATACTGACTGATAATACCATCAGTGAAGATATGGAGAGGAAGCTAGAGTACAAACTGTTAAACAGTGAAAAGAAGAAGTGGGATGTGAACACAGACAACTCTTAAAAGAAGCTTGGCTGTGATGACAAAGAGAAAAATATGTCTAATAACTATTAATTAATATGTAATAATAAACTGGTTGTAATTGTGAAATCTTCTAAGTTCTTGATGAGAAGTTACCAATCTTACTAATTAACAATAGTTGAACATAAACACTTTTTTTTAAACATAGTAATTTGCTTATCACTTAGCAATTTATAAATAATTGGCAGTATCTGTTGAGCCCTTGACTGTGTGCCAGGCATTGTGATTTGACATGTTTATGAATGCACTTAATTCTCACCAAAGGTCAATTCCTTCTAGACAGCTCTGAGTTTCTGTTGTCTTTGATCACCACTGAAAGAGAAAGTTATTTCAACTATACATCCCTTCCCAAAGACTTATCCTGATATCAACTCTCATTATTCTCCGTCTCAAACAGGAAATAGTGGAGAGTTGTTAGTACTGCTCTCTTTGTTCCTACGGTAACCATTCTCATATATTTCTTAGTATTTCCCATTATTTGCCTTCATGGCACATAAAATGTCTGTACTTTTTTCTCTCTTATTGAGTTATTAGTCAGTCATGTGACTGTTTATGGCCAATGGAATATAAGGAGAAGGAGCATGTGTTACTTCTTGGGGGAAAGGAATTCACTGTAGGTATAAGTTAATCCAAAAATGTTGTTTCCTCTGCAACATAAACAGAGAAAAATATTCTAGAGATTGGCGGATCCATGAGCCCACTCATGTGAATCCTTAGGCAACTCATAATCAACATACAATGGGAAGGAGAAATAAACTTTTGTGGGTTTCCTGAGACTTGGGACTTATTATCTCAACATAATCAAACTAATATAGTTTCCAAATTGTTCCTTTTTGTCTCTTGGAACCCTCATTCCAAAATAGATAATCTCCTTTTTATTAGTCTTTGTTTGGAAATCAGCATAGAAAACAGGTTTACTGTGCACACTTCAGGCTTCAACTGCTCAGTTTAAAATGTTGCTTCCACAATTTATGCACTTTGGGGTCTTTCTGTAATCTCTCTGAGTTTTACTATTGTCATCTGCAAAATGGGTGTAATACTGGTATTTATTTCAGAGAGTTTTTGAAAGGATAAAATTAAGTTATTGTGTGAAGTGCCTTCATGTAAACTTGAATCATAGTGATCACTTGATAAAAGCTTGCTCTTTTTGAGGGGTGCCTGGGTGGCTCCGTGAGTTAAAGCCTCTGCCTTTGGCTCAGGTCATGATCCCAGCGTCCTGGGATCGAGCCCCGAATTGGGCTCTCTCTGCTAGGCAGAGAGCCTGCTCCCCATCCTCTCTCTCTCTGCCTGCTTCTCTTCCTATTTGTGATCTCTGTCTGTCAAATAAATAATTTTAAAAAATCTTTAAAAAAAGCTTGCTCTTTTAAAAATATTTTAAACTATTATTATTATCTTTGTTAGTTTTACTTTCTTATTTAAATTCTAGCTAGTTAAGTTATAGTGTAATATTAGTTTCAGGTGTAGAATTTAGTGATTCAACACTTACATAGGATGCCCAGTGTTCATCACAAGTGCCCTCCTTACTATCACCATCTAGAATTCTTTCAGTTTCATACCTTAAATGAAGTTTGCTTGTCCATGTATACATATAACATATATTCATCTGTAGCTCATTTTTTAACATCCTTAGATTTAGGAGTTGAGACTGGAGTCCTTGCGCTTCCCAGTGCCACTTTAAAAAATTTGAAAAAATAAATAAAATGGAAAAAAAATTTCTGCTTTTTGGACTTAATGTTATTTGGATATATAACACCTGGTTCATTCCCAAGTTCTGTCATTTGCCATCTCTTTGGTGTATACTCCTTACTATACTGGAAAATGTGGAACCAGGCTCAGTGTTCCCTCAGCTCTGGATTCTGGAGGATTTCATTTATGTTAATAAGCCATCCAAAACAAAACAAATTCCTAAAATCTAAGTTTCTCCATTTTCAACTACCTCATTCCTTCTACTTCATTTGAGATCTTAAAAATTGATTTTAAAGGTTTATTTATTTATTTGAGAGAGAGCACACACACATGCTTGGGGGAAAGGGGAAACAAAGAGAATCTTCAGGCAGACTTTGCACTGAGCTTGGAGCCTGCTGTGGGGGCTCGATCTCATGACCCATGATATCATGAACTGAGCTAAGACCAAGAATCGGTTGCTTCACCAGCAGAGCCACCCAGATGCCCCTATCTTAAATCCACTTTAATACCACCAGATGATATTCACAACGGCTTCACCTTAGAAAGTTTTAAATTTAAATATCTGACTCTTTTATTACTTCCTATGTTTCCATGCATCCAGGGTCCTAATGCAGTTACTTCTTCTGCAGTCTTTACTGACCCTTCTAGGTTTTCCAGTCTCTTAAACCAAACTGTCAGTCTCCTCACGCCCCACTTCCTTCTCTCCCAGATTAGATCCATCTGGTACATTATTTTAATTAATCCTTTCCCCATTCCTTCATTAATGGCCCTATGGCAAAAGGGCCAACCAAATCAATTGTCAAATTCCAACCATGAGCTATTACAATAATTCACCTTCTTCATTACTACAAACTTCCTGGAAAATATCACACAGTTATGCCTTCCAATACCAATTTGTGGCCTTGTATCATTGGGAGACTAATCCTATATTTCTTTACTCAGCTTTGACTCTTACTCTGTTTTGGTTCACACTCAGTGGAATATTTTATTCTTCTGAATCACTGAGAATGTGTCTAACTTTCTGTGCTCCTGTTACAAATTTAGTTGAATCTAAATCCATACTTGCCTTGTTGGTTTCTGCTAGAATGGAAATAATGTCTCTTTTAGTCTAAACTCAATCTGTCCACCAGTGCTCTGGATGTACCTCTGTTTCCCAGTTATCCTCCCTTTCTCCTCATCTTCAAACTTTCCTTTCTAAATGCTCTTCCTCATTCCATCAAACTGTTGTGAAATGACAGAAAATACACACATTGCTCTCTGCCCCCAGTTCCTAGTATAGGACTCCTAAAACCCTTGGGGTTTCCCAAGTGATAGGAGTCTTTTATTCTAATGAGGTAACTCTTGGTAGGTTCCAGGATAGCTTTAGGATGGAGGTTGGCTCTCAGAAAAACCAAACTGTAAGTAGAAGTTTAACCTTTTCACCACACTCCCCATCCTCCATGAAGGGGAGGGGGCTAGAGACTGAGTTAATGATGAAGCCTCCATTATAATCTCTGAAATGTACAGTTTAGAGAGGTTCTGGGCTAGTGAACATATCTATGAGCTCAGAGTGTGGCCCACCCCAACTCCACGGGGACAGAAACTTCCTCACTTGGAACCATTACAGACTTTTCTCTATGAATCTCTTCCTTTGGTCATTCATCTGTATCCTTTATCATAGCATCTGTTATATAATAAACTGGTCAACGTGTTTCTCAGAGTTGTGTAAGTTGTTCTAGCAGAGGAATGAATCCAAAGATGGGGCGGGGTGGGGGCTGAGACTTTAACCTTTGGGCTCTATACTAACTCCAAGTTGTTGGTGTCAGAATTGCTGGATGTGGAAAATGTGCACATCTGATGACAGAAGAACTGTGAGTGTGAGAGTAAGGGATGAAAAAAATTTTTTTTTTCTATGCAACTCCATGTATATGATTTCTTCCATTAAGCAAACCTATTATAAGCCCACATTTCTTGTAATAGCTTTTTATCTTTCTCCCTTTCCTTATTGGATTTTGGGGAGATTTCCTATATTTTTGTTGCCTTTAGTTCAATTCCAACTTTACCCTGTGTTACCTAGATCTCATCACCTCTGTCTTCTCAGTAGGACATAACTTCCTGTTCCTTTTCTTGTATGACTGCTGGATCCATTTAATAAGTCTGAACACTTCCTCGTTTTCACTGCCACTGTCTTCCTATTACTGCTCTGTCTGGTTTTTCTGATCTCTTGCTACTCAATTTATTTTAAAAACTTCTTACCTCTGCCCATGCCTTAATGTTTCTATCCCTTACTGTTATGCCCCACACCCCAGATGCCCAGAATCATTTTGTCCTCTCTAGGGCCTCATTTACATCACAATGACTCCCCTCTGCCATCTATATCTGTTCTGATGCTTTGTCATGGCCAAGGGGCTCCAGTAACCCAGGGCCAGGTGTCCCCTCCAGTCTCACATTTGCTTTTCCTCAACACTTTAACTGCTTATTAAGTATTTATTGCATGACTGATGAAAGCATTATTTGTGAAGCGTAAGTACAATTGTGATTAACTAAGATTACTCGGGTAGTAAGTGTCAAAGTGAGGTCTCAAACCAAAGTCTCTATTCAAAGCAGAGTTTATTTTATACCACAAAATAGCAATGTTTAAAATTAGTAAGGTTCTGTAAAATAGTTTTTTTAGAGCAAGACTTCAAGTTTTATCCTCATTATATTCTGCTATATGTCTAGCAGAGTTTTTAAAAATTATTTTGTATCCATTAAGCTCATTTAAAAGTATTATATGTAAAGAAGAAGGAAGACCATCGGGCACCTGGCTGGTGCAGTCAGCTGAGCATCTGATTCAGTTTCAGCTCAGGTCTGGGTCATGATCTCAGGGTTGTGAGACTGAACCCTGCATTGGGCTCTGTGCTCAATAAGGAGTCTGGTTGAGATTCTCTCTCTCCCTCTGCCCCTCCCTCCCTTCAAACAAATAAGTAAATAAGTAATATTTACCAAAAAAGAAGAAGAAGAAAGAAAATCACTTGAAACGTTAAAAAGAATTTACTATTCATGTCTTCAGTGGCCAGGCAGATAAATGTAGTGATTGAAGCAATTCAGTGATCAAATCTAAGTGATTAGGGAATGGTGATCACTACAATGAAATAGAAAGCTTATGTTCTTTCTAAATATATTTACATCCAAGTTTTTTAAAACAATATTTATTCTAAGCAAAATATATCTGTGGGTCAATATTAATTCTCATTGTTTTCAATACTTACTGCAATAATAGCCTGAATTAGAAGCAAGTTTGTTTACAGATACCCAAAACTGTAACAGGATTTTTACCTTATAGCAAATTTTATACTTCTTGGCTCAAGCTGGACATTAATTAGTTGTCCATTCTACAGATACTTGATTACAGAAAAAAATAGACAATTTGACCAGGATACCACAGGGAGAGGAAAAAAAATATGAGAACATGATGTCATGGTGTTCTTTTAGAACCATGCAGTAGAAAATGTACAGAGAGGGAGAGAAGAGAATTTTTCTGCCCCACAGTCTTCATGAATCCTTATTTGTTCAGTATCAAATCAAGACTTCTCTGGAGGACTTTCAACATCATCCACAAAGGAAAGCAGGTAATCTTATTGCTGAGGTCCAAAACTAATGACTTCTCATGATGCTCCAATCTTGTCAAGAGAAACAAGCTCATTAAAGGAATGTCAGATATATATATGGCCACTACCTTGGTCTACCCAACCTTCTGTATCATGGCAGATGTTGGTAGTTGACTAAAGCACTCTTTTCAAGTTGAGCCCTTTCCAGGTCTCAAAATAATTTTCAATATAGGGCTTACTACTATTTGATTGAGTTTTTATATGACTTAGATCAAAGTTAAGCTGGAGGGTATCTAACTATATCTATATCTATATCATCTGTATCTATATATCTTTTTCTATATCATCTATATCTATATCTATAATCATCCACCTAGAAAGACATAACAATACAGATAATACAGAGTCTAGTAAGCACAGACATAGCTAAAAGAGTAAAATGAATGAAACCTGATTTAGTGACAGAAGCAGCCCACTATGGATATGGGCCTTTCAGATTCATGACTATGTGCTTAATTTTTATGTCTTTTCTCTTAAATCAAGCCCTTATATATTAACTGCAACATTCTCCTATCTGCCCTCCTTGAATCCAGACTCTTGCTTCCTATCTACCCCACGCATTTACTAGATTAATCTACCATAAACTCCACTTTCATCATGTCACTCCCTTATTCAAACAAATTGTTATCTTCCACTATATCCAATAGTTCTTTGTCTATTCATTTTATTTATTAAAATAAAAAGTGTTGTGATTCAGTAAATTTGGGGTACACTGAGTTTACCTATTGTATTTCTTAGAGAAGAAGTCCCTACTTACATGTCATGAAACAGTAATATTTTACACAAAGATCAGATTGGAAAATCTTACCATAATGTAAGCATAGACAAATACTCACTTTAGGGAGCATTTCCTGATCACAGACAGCCTGATAAGAAGTAGAATTGTATTGATTGATAACAAAAATATAAACTAGAATAAATACTCTAGAATGATGCTGTGCGTTGGAATCCATATTTTTGTTTGCAGTCTTACCAATCTTAATTCATGACTTGCCTATTGTAATTATCTAAGCAGATTTAGTCTTGGTTTTCTTTATTATATCCTGTTTTTCTCTGATGCTTTAAGAATGGCTTTCAAAGCCTTATTTATATTTCTAAATTAATGGTTTGTGTAGTGAAATAGGACCTAGCAGTGAAAGAAGAAGGTAAGCACTCAAAAATGAGTCCATAAATGAATTTCAGAGTAATGTTTGCTGACAAAATTGTGTTGTGATTTTCTTTTCTCCTAGTTTTCCATCCGTAGATAACAATGCCATATGTTTGTTTTTATGGTCTTTACTTTGTCTTTTACAGGGTCTGATAAGCAATTTGAAGTCTGAAAATAAAGATCAACTTTTTGCATTTCCAGGGTGATATTAGGACTTCGTGGTTGTTTGCACAGTTCCACTTAAAGATCACAATCTCAAACATATTGATGAATAAAAATGTCTTCTCCATGCCTAAGGAGCCAAAGTAAATCTGCAAATGCTAAACTGTAGAGTGTCCCAGGGAAGGACATCATGTAGTTCTGGCCTTTAAGTAAAATTTTATATGAACAGAAATGCATTTCTCGATTACAGGGAAATGTGCAAAACAATTACATGGAGATGTGACGATGGTAGCAGTCTGATTATTGCAGATGTAGAGAATCACCCTTCGTGCCAAGCATCCTTGGTAACCCAAGTACGATAGGCAGAAGCATGCTTCCCTGATCCCCTGCAAAATGTCTATGCTTAAATCCCTAAAACCTGTGAAACTGTCACCTTCCATGGAAAAAGGGAGGACTTTCCAATTGTGATTAAAGTTAAGGACCTTAAAATGGATCGATTATCCTGGATTAAGTAAATGAATATGGTCTGATCACAAGTTCTTAATAGCGGAAGAGGAAGGCAGAAGAATTGGTCAGAGACATGTGACCTGAGAATGACTCAACTACCATTCTTGGCTTTGAAGACAGAGGAAAATGGCCATGATCCAAGTAATGTGGTGGCTTCTAGAACCTGGAAATGACCCTCAGGTTACAGGCAGCAAGAAGGCATGAACCTTGGTCCTACAATGACAAGTAATGGATTCTGCCAATGGTACCCATAAATAGAAAACAAATCCTTCCCTGGAGTCTCCAGAGAGGAATGTTACCTGCTATTACCTAATGAGATCTGTACTGGACTCTGAACCTACAGCACTGTAAGATAACAGATATGTGTTGTTTTAAGCTATTGTTCATGGTAATTTCATGCCGTAGTGACGGAAAAGTAACGCACCAAGTAACAAATAACATCAGGAAATCACATTAGTAGGATATAACCGGGAAAAATATATAGCATGGATTTATATAATTAGAGACTGACTTTTTGAAACCTTAGAAGCAGATGCAAGTATTCATCCATGTTTTCCTGAGAAGACCTAACTCTTATGCACTCTCCATGCATGTCTATTAATGGTTTTCAAGTGAAGGCAACAGAACGTCCTGGGGGAGGGTTTTTCATGGATGGCTTATTGCTAACAACTACTTTGATGCGCATTCTAGGACATTCACTTGTATTTTACTCTTTGTAATAGAGTGGCAGTTATAGATTAATAGTAAATATTTTAAATTGTTAAAAAAGTGAAACTTGTTACCAGAACTGATTTCTCCCATAATAATAGAAATACGAAACAAAATAATTAATAAGTAATAAAGTCGTGACCATTTCCTTGTACTCTCTTTTTTGAATTCTTATTCCATTGTTGGTTCATATCTTTTATGATTATGCTGTTTTATCTTATATCTGCTTAGAATAGTCTCAAGGCCAGGTGTGTGAGTTCTAGGCATTAATGGTATTACAGTAAGTATTTACACATCTGTTAGTAGACATTTAACCTATCCTTTTACACCTTGAAATGAAAATCTAGCTTTATTTGACACTTTAATTATAACCAAAAGATGCAATCAATTAATTTAAACATATCTATTTAACTTTTATTGAGTACTTACTACATGCTATGTACTGCTACAAGTATATGGAAGACAAAGTTCAACCCTGGGAGATGTCACAGTTCATTGAGGAGTCCTGGTAGTTGACAAGTATGAGGAGGTTTCTTTAAGATCCAGAGGACTAGTTAGGGTAAACAATGCCGGTGGGTTAGACAATACTTTCCCACTGTATAGTGATATCCTTTGATTTATATGGCACTAGAAACTTTTTGAGAAAATTCTTGAATTCTGATGTCACAACAGGTGACCTGTCACCTTAGTTGAATTGGGAAGAAAAGCTGAATTGTAGAGGTCTGATTGAAAATCCCTAGTTTAAAAATCCCTTCACAGGGAAATGATGACTAACCAGAAATTCCAGAGTCACCAATAGGGTCTGGGAGGTAGAGGGGAAGAACATGTGGCCTTTAGGAGACCCATGATATCCCAAGCTCCCACTGGGTAGTATAATGTTTGGGACTATAGGATTCAGAACCAGACTGCCTGGCTTCAAATCCCTGCTCTGCTACTTAATAGCCTGGTATTCTTGGGTAAGTTACTTCTGTGATTTTACTTTCATCAGTTACAAAGTGAAGATAATTATATCTATATTAGAGAGGTTTTGTAAAGATGAAATGCATCAATACATGTAAAACACTTAGAAAAGTTTCAGACACGTATTTAAGACAATCAGTGTAGCTCTCATTCATGCCCTGGGATGAAGGACTGTGGTGCTTTCCTAAAGGAGCAGAACAAAGAAAGAGAAGCCACTCTTCTATTTGCAGGTAAGAGAGAAGCTCTGGAGACCAAGTGAGTCATAGAGGATTCATTCAGTGGCTTGGAGATAAGAAGTAGAAGGGAAAGCAGGACTCAGTCTGGAATGCAGTGATGGTGCAGACACTAGCCTAGAGAAAGGGAACAGCAGCTGAGAGCAGAGGTTATGGGGAAACAGTAAGTCAAAACATTCACCAGTGGCTCAGGGCATAGGGGTGGAATTGGTAGCACATTGGATGACCCCGAGGCTGTGACAGGCAGTGGTCCAAGCAGAGCAGACAGAGCATGGCCTGGGGCAGAGTGACCCAAGACTGCTACCAGAAAGGAGTCTAGTACAGGACTGTCTGGGCAGGTTTACAGCTCATATATGGTGATTCTGCCTCTTGTGGGAGCACCTGCAGGAAATTCTAGACAGAGGAGAAGATCTATAAAAGAGACAGGGCAGAGGTTCTGTGTTGGGAAGGTAGGAAAGGGCTTTCAAACCAATAGGTTTTCTGTCTTTTAAAATGACCTTAAGTGATCAAATTCTTACAATTTGGTGAAAATTAGGCAACCTTCAGGTTGCAAAAATTGCATATTACGTGATGTGATAGATCTTCTAACAGAAGTATTGAGTGTAAGCCCAGAGGAGGGAACAGATTTGTCCTGAACATACTGGAAAGGTTGAAGTACTGAAATGGAGAAATGATTTAAAGAAGTTAAAGTGCGCTGAGGCTATGGATAAGAAGGAAATTTAGTTAATTTTCTTTCTTTCTTTCTTTCTTTTTTTTTTTTCATTCTTCTTATGTTAGTGCTTCAACTCATAATTGTACATACCTCTATTTTGGGTGCTATATAAAGAAATAATATTGTATTGGCCTTTGACCTCTCATTTCTTTTTTTCTGAACAGATTCTGCAGATAGCTTCTGTGAATCACTTACATTTATTGTGCATAATTTGTAAACCTTACCCTTTAATGAGCAGTGAGGAGATGGTATGCTCATTGAAAACCCATCTATTCCTTCTTCAGAGAGCAACTTTCTAAATGGTTGTAGCACCGATGAAGAAAATGGCACAAAGCTCCTATGAAGGTTATGTGAATGTACGTGCAGGGACTGTAATGCAGCAAACTGTGAACGTAATAGTCAAAGGGAAAGTGTGGAAACGCATGCTTTTGTGTGTGTGTGTGTGTGTGTGTGTGTGTGTGTGTGTTGCTTTACAGTTGGCCTCTACTTGCAGTCCTAATACTTTTCATATTTAGTGTCTCCTTATAAAAGCTACATTTCAGAATTCAGTAGTCAATAGCAGAGACATAAAATACAATATTGAAGTCAGATTCAATAAAATTCACTTCACACTTTGCTACAATAATCGATCATAGCCTCTGAATTAGAAAGAACTCAGATGTCAGATACTTCAGTGTTTCTCCCATTGCGCAAAAGTTTTCTATATCCTCCCTAAGAGATTGCATCTGGAATCTGTTTGCCATTCCAATCTCATTGACGCTCCTTTAGTATTCTTCCCTAGTTTCTGGTTTTCTTCCAGGCTCCAAAATAATGTATACCAGGAGTTATCTGCTTTCTCATTTCTTCTCACTCCTTCTCCCTTTTGGCTCCCTTCCCCCTTTCTTCATTACCCTCCTTTAGTTCTCTCGAAAAATTGTAAGTAGGACTTTTAATACATGTCTGTTCTTGATTCTCAGACCCCAGTCATGAATGTTCAGCTGTTATATCTAACCACAGTGAGGTATTATACTAAAACCATGCCTGGCCGTGACTTAGCTCCTGGGTCCTCTGTTGCAGTGTATGGCACTACCCTTTGCTGGGTTCGAACCCCAGGTTTTTCTACCTCTTTCCTTTCCCTCTCTATACCAAGTTAGGAGAGAGGAAGAAATGAATGGAGAACTCGAAGAATTTGGTCTTGGTTTTAGCCATGTAATTAGCAATTCCTGGGACCGTCTAACAATTCATGTAATTGCTTTAAGCTTCAATTTATCTAATAAATAAGATGATTGGAAGAAGTAATTTCTGAAGTTTTTTCCCCTCTGACATTCTGTTTATGTGTATGATTTCCTCTACTATCAATTCAATTGCAATCGATTTTTTGTTGTATCTCTCTCCTATTCTCTTCCTCCCTTCATCTCTACTGATCCCATCCCCATTTTCTAGACTTTCATGTCTTCAGTGGATTTTCCTCGGTTAGCCATTTCTTCAATTTATCTTTCCGAAACATTGTCTGAGTAATTGCCAAAGTCATTTTCCTCAAATATGATGACAATGATATCCTTTTTTGTTCACTAACCTGCAATGACGCACTGTGTCCTAAAGGTTAAAACCTTAACCACAAGGTCTGACTAGAAACTACAGTTTCATTTCCCTCTGTCTCTCTTACCCACATTCATCTGCAGTTCTAGAGGTCTTGAACTACTCGCTTTTCCCAAACCTTTCTTTTATTTCCTAGGCTGTGCTCCTTAGCTCAGTCTGTTTCCTCTTCTTGGAATTTCTTTTTCTTTCCCTTTCTGTAAGTCCATGTCCTGTCCATTGCTTAAATTCAAAAGAAAAGACTTCCATGAAGACTTCTATATATAATTGAGCAAGAATGCTAACTACTGGGTGCCTGGGTGGCTCAGTGAGTTAAAGCCTTTGCCTTCAGCTCAGGTCATGGTCCCAGGGTCCTGGGATCAATCCCCACATCAGGCTCTCTGCTCAGCAGGGAGCCTGCTTCCCCCACTCTGCTTGCCTCTCTGCTTACTTGTGATCTCTGTCTGTCAAATAAATAAATAAAATCTTTAAAAAAAAAGAATGCTAACTACTATAAGCTACTTAGTAGCTTAATGTTAACACCAGTATTCCATTGGCCAGAAGTTAAATGACAGAAAGGCTAAGAAATGAAGTCTCAGTGTGTGTCCAGAAGAGAAAGAGAGAGTTTTTTTGAACACATAGGTCTTTGAACTTTCTTTGTTCCCTTTCCCGAAGAAGCTAGAAATAATTTCTCCTTTTGGAAAACACTCAAATCTATTCATGCAACAAAATTTCTATAATTTTATTTTACCCTAATTGCTGATAGTCAATATTTCCAGATATTCATACTGTATTTTCAAATGAATTCTCATGGACTTGAATATAATACTTTTATATATTTTAAAATTTTCTACATATCTGGTTTTACACTTCTCTTTTCATCGTGAAATTTGTTAATGCTCTTCATCTTATTTTCTTTACTATTTCTGTCAGGTGTTTATTTCATGTTTATCTTTTCCAAAGACTAACATCTTGGACTAGTTTTTATATTTTGTCTCTCATTCTTCTGGGCCACTGCTCTTACCCTCTATTCCATTTATTCCTTATGTATTGAAAGTTCTTTTTTCTCTGTATTTCCAACTTACTATTATTTATTTAATTTAAACACAATAATTTCAATTTAATGATGGCCTCTGACTGGAATGTTGGTCCATCCACTACCATTCTACAAGGGGTTCTTCACTCTGCCACTTGTTACATATTTTACATTGGAAAAATGACTTACTATTCCAAGCTTCATTTTCTGCAAATGCAAATGCAAATACAATATGACTTTTCTAAGAGGCTTGTGGTGAGAATCAAATGAGCTAATGCATGGGATGCACTTAGCTGAGTTTATATCACATTTAAATACTCAATAAATATTAGCTTTTTTTGGTTTTATAGTTTTTGGTGTTTTCCATTCTACAGTGCTAATTTGGGCTTCATCTTTGACTCAGTGTTTATTTAGGAGTGAGTTTTAAACTTTTTATATTGTTGGAGCTCTTTGTTTAAACTTTGTTTAAATAATTGACAATATTTTCATTGTGTTTTGAAAGTGTGTTTTAAGCAATTTCAGCTTTGGAGAATTGATTTCTATTCTCTTCATTTCCTAGGCTATTGTCATTTTTTAAATGAGTCTCTGTTTATTTTCCGTCTTGAAGGTGTAAATTTTAATATATATCAAATTCTTTATGTCCTTACTCATTTTTATTGAATTAGTTTGGCAGGAATTGATGTGAGGTATTGAGGTCTCCTGCTATAATTATGATTTTGCTAAAAATTATTTGTATGGGTTTTTGTCCTTTACATTTTGATTCTTTGTCACTTGGTACAAACGTTGGATAATGAGTACAACTACATTTAGATCTATTCTTTTATAAGACAATATAATTCTCTTTGCATTTTTAATAGTTCTTACCTTGAATTCTACTTTGGCCAATATGAATATTGGCACTTCTGTTGTCTTTTTGTTTGCATTTTACAGATATATCTTAGCCTATCCTTTATTTATAACCTTTCCAAGTCATTTTGTTTTAAGTTTGTCTCTTGTAAACAGCATATTGTTGAATGTTGTTTTCTACTCCAATCTGAGAGTCTTTGCCTTTTAATTGGGGAGTTCAACACGTTTACGTACATTGTCATAACCGATACGTTTGCTCTTACTTCTGTCATCTTGTTTTATGGGTTCTATTTTCTGTGCTCCCTTGCCAGTTTCTATGTTTCCTCCCTTGATATTTGGACCATATTTTGTTTGCTTTTGTCTTTTGGAGAGATTTAAAAGAGAGAACTTCTGTTTCAAATTCTACCAATTATATCTTTAAGTTTATCTTATATACATTTAAACCAATATTTCTCTAATTCTGATACTGACAAAATAATGCTTTTGGTCCTATCTCCACATACCAGGTTTTTGCTTTTCCTACCTCCCTATGCCAACTCCTAGTTTATGGCATAAACTCTTCTCTGTTGTTTCCAGTAAAACTTTTCAATGGGAAGTTGGAAAAGTTATTAACTTCTTCTAGCATATCATCATCCTTTTATTTTTTCTGAGCATCACTTCGCAAAAACAGAGGAAATTAAGACAGATGATGGGTCAAAGCATGCTTAGTCAAACTAAGAGTCAATTCGGTGAAATCTGTCCCCAAACTCCAGCTCTGCCACTCTGGCTTCAGTTCCCAGGCACACAAACCCTTTCCCCACCATTGTTTCTCTGACCAAACATGGCCTTCTCTGCTCTTTCAAGTTTCCCTTAAATATCATCTCCTCAGAAAGCTGCTTTATAACAACAACAACAAAAAAGTGTATCTCAACACTATCATTATCTTTCGTAGCCCTCTATTTTCCTTCATAGCATCTATCATCATGCAATCCCACACTAACTTTTTATTTGCTTGTTTTATCTGTGAACTTGATTGGACCATAAATTCCATAAAGACAAGAATCACGTCTATTTTATTTACTATAGTATATCTTAATCCTAGCAGAGGGCCTAGTAATATAGTTGGAGCTTAGGAGGTATTTGTTGAATAAATGAGTGAATTGAGGGCCAAGTGTGCCAGTGTGAGGCATACCCTATTATATTTTCCACAACAAAGTCTCTGCATAAGCCAAGTAACACAAGCTCTTGCTCCCACCTAATACATTCTTTAAACACCCTGAACTATGCAATTCTTCCCTCCAAGTATTTCTTGGAAACCACATAGTTCACAAACACACGTCGAAATGGGGCTTAACAGCTTTTCTGCTATGTACGCCCAACAATTCTTGCCAGGTGTGTACTGCATCTCTTTTACTCCATGGCTGCCGTGGATCTGCCATCTCCTGGAGATATCCCTGGGGTACCAACACATTCGTTAAACACTGGGGTCTCTTCCACTACTGTGCTAGATGTTGACCTTGTAATGCTAGAGTCCTCATTTTGCACAACTCTGTATGTTCTTCACTGCAGTGAGAAAAATGTGCAGGTCTTGTACTCCATGGCAAACTTTATCATGGGCCCAGTAGTCACACTGTAGTATCTCCAAACCCCTCAGGTCCTTTATGAAAAATTTCCTGTCTTTGCTTAGAAGATTAGCTTGGGTGCCCTTCAGTGAGGATGAGTGTGGAATAGATGTGATTTTGATCTTTCCACTCATCATTTCTACCTATCTATAGACTGAGTGTAGCAAAATATTCTCCTTTAGTTATAGGAAGATACTTTAGAATCAGTCTTCCTAACTTTCTTATCAATTTTGCTTAGGGATGAAGGTAAGACTTATGATCTTTATTATAGACATAAGAAATAAGGATCAGTGAATTATCACAGTTAGATATTCATGCAAGTTATCCTAGATTTTCTTTAAAAAGATTCTTTTATCCTCACTTTAGAAGTTACTTCATTCTTAGATTTATCTAAAAGAGAAACAAAAACTTTGTGATACGTGACAGTGATGAGTATCTAATGAAGAAAGTTAATTAATAAGCAACAAACTGAAGCCACCAAATCTTTTCACATAGACCACTGTGTGAAATTGAGTCTTTGGCCTCTTAGGAGTCTACCTCGAAACCTACAATGTACCAGCTAGAGGTAGGTTTCTAATCCTCACTGGTCCAGAGGCTCAGAAAACTATAGCTAAACTTGGGTGGTGGTAAAGAGAACTAAAGATGTCTACTGAATTGATTCCATTCTTTGTTTTCACACTTCCTCAGCAAGGACACTTCTCTTCCCTTACACTAGACAATTTATGATGGAAATTTGCACTTCCTATGGAAAGGAGGTCCTAGTCTTATTTCTACCTTTACCCCAGCAACCAGGCAAGTGGCAGTTCTCCTATCTGTGCTAAATAATCACAGATGTAGCTACCACTTACACATAGGGTATTCCTTTCTCAATGGCAAAACAATCTCCTCCAGCAAAGTGCTAGAAAACGTATTGCAGAAGCCAGGATTTCCCTTCAGATCATGGAGGGTTTTGTAGGAATAAAGGGCAATTTTAGCATCTTTCTCTTAAAAAAGAAATTCCTTTTCTGTTTTTCGTGCATAATGATAGCTAGCAATTATAAAGTGCTTCACTTGTTTTACTGAAGAATGAGGCAAATGAGGTAATCAGTAGAGCTAGGAGATGAGAAAAAGACATTTAGGTAGCTTTTCTGGAAGAATGGACCAGTTGAAGTACAAATAGGTTATGTCATTGTGAGTAACTAAATACTAGCCATAATAAAGAGAATTACAGAGAACTAATTAAGAAAATCTCCCTGAAATAAGATAATGTAGACCTGGAACTGTAGAGAATATCTAGTCAAACTTCTTTCATGTTTCAGATGAAAGAACAGAGTTTCAGAAAGTAGAACTGTATGTAACTGTATGTTATATAATTAGCTATTAGCAGAACCAATACCAGAATGAAGGTATCATGACTCTTCATGGAGTCTTTTTCTTCCTGAAACCCAGGAAAACCAGTATCATTTGTTAACTATACATCTGTCCAAGCAATTTTGATATTATATTTAAGTTGTTTACTGTTGAGCTTCTCTACCTTTCCAATTAAACTGTTTGTTCCTAGATGGAGAGACTTAAAAAAAAGTCTTTGTTATTTCTTGGGTATAGCACAATGTCTGATATGTATGGAACACTCAATAAATATTTATTATATGTGGCAGTGAATATGTGCAAAGTTAATTCTATGCATTTGAACTTATTTTTTTTTCTTCCAATTTCCAAAATTTTCTGACCTGCAGTTTTGTTCCTCTTGAAATGGAAAATGAGTAAAAAGTTATAATAAATGCAGCCAAGTCTGGATTGTACATAGGTAGGTTTATGTGATGTTTCTTTGTGTCATTGGCTCCCCTCATATCTCCTTGGGTATTTGGGACTCATCCACTCAAGCAGGAAGGGGAGCTCTCACTGATTTATAACTAAGCTTGCCATTAAAAAAATTTTTCTAAGATTTTATTTATTTATTTGACAGATAGATCACAAGTAGGCAGAGAGGCAGGCAGAGAGAGAGAGAGAGAGAGAGAGAGAGAGGAGGAAGCAGTTTCCCTGCTGAGCAGAGATCCCGATGTGAGGCTCAATCCCAGGACACTGGGATCATGACCTGAGCGGAAGACAGAAGCTCTAATCCACTGAGCCACCCAGGCGTCCCAAAGCTTGCCATTTTAATCTTTTAGTAACCTCACTCAATTGCTTTCATCTCATTTTGAGATGGTAATGATGGTTCATTTAACAGCCTAAAAGTATGGGATCTAAGTTCTAGGATAACCCCAAGGAAATCTAGTTGTTAATTCCCTTCAGAAAGGTGTTAATTCAAATCACCATCTTTTATTTTTCCCAAATTAACAAGATTGAAACTATGGTAAAGGGTAAATGTTCTCTTCCATTTGGAACAAGATAAAGTCCAAGACCTTCTGAAGGGGGGCTATGTAGCTCAATAGCCTGGAATATGCTATGGAGAGGCATATCATTATTTGGAATGAGTGGTACCTAATATGGGTTGAGGTTTAGTAAAGAATATTTTGTGGCTTTCAGAAGACCTTGACATTTAATGGATTTGGCCTCTCTCTTTTCACTAGAACTTGCCACGGCTTGCATGAATTTGGTAAGAGAAGCTTTATATTATGGCATATGTTTTTACTTCAGTGTCTGTCCTTTCCTATCTTCTGGAGTGTGCAAATAAGAGGTACTTGTACAAGCTATTTGTCCTTAGAAACTTTTGAAATTGTTTACAAAGATGAAAAGATTGAATTCAGACATTGACCAACGCTGTATGTGTGTGTGTGTATGTGTACACACACATGCACATATATATATATATATATGCATATATATAGATAGATATGTACATCTATCTATCTATCTCTATATACACTATGTGGCATCTATAAGATATTGAACAGACAAGGATGATTTTAACCCAAGCTATTGTTGGGTAGGAAAATTTTTCCTCTGTTCTTCAAGGATTTTCTAGTTGGTCTAAGAACTAAATTGGTATGAGACCAGAGAAAATCAAATTTTTTTGTATATATGGGAAATCTACACAGACATGAGATTCCAAAGACAGTCAGGAAACATGAAATTTATGTGTCATATTGAGCCATGGAGAAGAAGTAATGGTCTGGAACTTCAAAGGGAAGGAATGCAATTCAAAGAACGGTGAAAAAGAGTAAATGTTTGGTAAACAAATGTCTGCTAAGCCATACAGAAGTAATGGGGCATAGAAGGGAATTTGGTCAAATAGGCCTCGCTAGGTTCCTCCCTGTCTACCATACCTAGTTCATATTATTAAGTAGTTATCTATGATGATAGCACTCTTTCTGGAGCAGCTCTTCTATCCAAATTCTTTTAGGCAATTGTGGGGTGGGGGATGTCAAGGTTTCTTCCTGAGTCTTTTGGACCTCAGTTATTTTCAGCTCTAAATAATCTGCATTCCAAAGAGGCACAGTTTGGGGTAGCTTGCCCTTGGACACTGTACTACAAAGTTTTGTGCCTTAGTTAGCATCTTTTTCATTTTAGAGAAAGATTTCATCTATGCAATGTTAACTTCATTAGGGTTAAATAGGAAAATTTTTCTTTCCATAGGGACCTACTGTAAATAAGGCACTTCCTTTAGAAAAAAATTTTTTTGCATTGTCTATAAAAAATAATAAAGTCCTATGATCCTGTAGAAAGCCAGCTTGAGCCCACATTTTTCATAGCATGTACATTATGTAGTTAAATGATTCCTGTAATATTCTATGCCACATTGCTTTAAGGGTAAGAGAAGGTGCAGGTATCATGGGGTCATAAACTTGGGCAATTTGCATACCTCTTTAAGAATAATGGTGCAAATTTAAAGATATGAAATGCCTGTGGCTACTCTAATGCCCTGCTCACAATTAATGTAACATATGGCAAGAGAGAATTCAAAACTGAAGAAGGCAGCAGTCTTAGTGAATTGGAATTAGAAATATTTCACAAACACAAAAGATACATCCTCCTAGAAACCTTCCCAGGGACTTGTAAGGAGCCCATGAAAGTGAAGGATCCTCAAGCTACATTAGCTTAAGACACCGAAAGCACTTCTAACTCACAATCTTTCTCTCCCTCACAAATTATTCGTGAGGTCCTATTATGTACAAAGGGAGAAACGAATGCAAATATAAGATCCTTTTCTGCCTTGACAGAGCTTGAATGGTTACAAAAATTATGGGTCCTGTAAGTCCCTTGAGGATTTGGGTTTCTTTCATCTTCTATAGTCTATAGGACTAGGTTCGGGTACCCAACATCTGTTTGATGATTACAAGGCAGAGTATAATAATAAATGTCAGAGAACTTTTTAATATACATATATTTCACATATTTGTAAAATTTATAAAAGTCTTTATCTTCTTGCCATATATATGTGTGTATATATATGTATTATACAGTCAGAATATATATATATCTTCTCTATACTATGTATAGCATATATTATAGTCCATGTACATAGTAAGAAGTTATATAATGAGTAAATAAGATCTTCTTACTATATATGCACACATTATATATATCTTCAGACACTATATATAAGTAATATAGACTATGTACAAACTATAAACTTATAGGTAGTAGGATGATAAAGACTTTTATATTTTACTTTTAAAATTTTATTTTATAAATTTTTAAAATTTTATTTCATAAATATTACAAATATGTAAAAATAAAAATCTTTATCCTTTCCTATATGTATATACATATGTGTATATATATGTGTGTGTATTTATATAAGAAGAAAATGCGTAGTGTAAAGAAGATAGAGACTGCAAGGTGGGGGGGCCTTGGTGGCTCAGTTGTTTGAATTGTCCCACTCTTGATTTTGGCTCGGGTCATGATCTCATGGGTCCTGGGATCCAGCCCACATCAGCTGCATTCTCAGGATACTATCTGCCTCTTTTCTCTCCCTCTGCACCCCTCCCCCAATGTGTGTGCGCTCTCTCTCTCAAATAAAAAAGTAAACCTTAAAAGAAATAGACTGTGCAAGGCATGATGGCAGCACCCTGTCCTCTCTACAAGGAACTTTTCTCAGGTCACCACTGAGCCTTGGCTTGCCTGTGCCTTTGTTGGCCAACCAACTCAGAAGCCGATTTCTCAGGTGGACAATACCTGCTTCAGACTGTTACGGAACAATCACTGGGGAGATCAGAATGAAACCCTTCTCATTACCATCAAAACCTGTTCAAAGCATTTGAAACTGAACAAAAATGTGGGAACTAAGACTTGTAGAAGAAACAATAAAAGATATATCGATTGCAGATACCTCTATTTGTATTCAGGATAGTATTTTGCAAAATAGTGTACTACTCAGGGGTGCCTGGGTGGCTCAGTCAGTTAGGCGTATGCCTTGGACTCAGGTTATGATCCTAGAGTCCCAGGATCGAGTCCATACTTAGTGGGGAGTCTGCTTCTCCTTCTGCTCCTCCACCTGCTCGTGCTCTCTCTTAAATAAATAAATAAAATCTTTAGAAAAAATAGTGTACTACTCAAACTAACACATTAAAAAAATTCAACTCTTAAAAAAAAAGAGGGTGTGGTGGGAGGTTGAGGAACCAGGTGGTGGGTAATAGGGAGGGCACGTACTGCATGGAGCACTGGGTGTGATGCCAGAACAATGAACACTGTTATGCAGTAAATAAGCAAATAAAAATAAATAAATTAAAAAAAAAAAGAAACCATAAAGCAAAAAAAAAAGAAACGGTGAGTCTTATGGCTTTGATGTCTCCAAATAACTCCAAATGGTGGCCCAGGACCTCTCTTTTTCACAGAGGAATGATGTGCGTCTATTTTTAAGAAATGGATAATTCTGCTCTGTTTCAGCAATCATGACCTGATTTTTGCTAAGTTATCTACATAAATATGTGTGTACCAGTAGAAAAGAAGATAAGAAACTAGTAAAATTCTGGTTACTTTTGAGAATCTAAGTTGGAAAAGAGAAAATTTATGTTGACAGGATAAGATATATGACTTGAGTATGAAACATATGGAACTTAATAATAAAGAAGGGGAAAAAATAACATCGTTTTTCTGACCCTTGGACTGTATCTTTGTTTCTGTGACTAGCAATTTTTACTCCATGTGAATCATAAAGAGAGCTTGTAGTTTCCGGTCAGCTCTACTTCAGGGCATGGATGCCAGTGACAAAGTGCTGCAGGAAGGGTGATGAGTTATTTAAAGATTATTTATATCTTGTGATTGCTATATCATCAATAATAGAATAAGCTGACATTAAATGACAAAATAAAACAGTTAAACATGCATTGTACATAGGCACTGACACCACGCCCTGTGTTTCTGATTATACATAATTTATAAAAAGAAAATTCAGGCACTATATAAAAATGTATTGTTTTCAAAAACCATGACAGTTAATATTTTTGTTCAGAATATACATAAAATAATGAAAAAATAT